>NC_079156.1:37118579-38318579 GCF_947563725.1 Argiope bruennichi
TGTGTATCGTCAGAGGGAGTCGTGTCGTCTGTATCGGAAGAAGTCGTGTGTATCGTCACAAGTGGTTGAGAGGAGTCGGAGTCGCCGACACGTTGAAGTCTTGGAGGATTAGACAGCAAGAAAGCTGCTGAACTAATGAACTATTAGAGATTAAATGCGCTGAGTTATTTCGATTAATTTGCGATATTTGCAGTAGAAAAATAATTTTGTAACAATATTGTGTTAGTATCTCTCTTCAGACTGAATGACATCTCAAGTTTCCTGATTTTTCTCAACTTGCTGGTATTCATAAAAATTCGAAATACAGATATGTTGTTCCTTGATGAAGCATTCACCAAAATGTAGGTTATAAAATACCTGAAAGTTGTTTCTGACAGTTACAGTTTTACCTAAACGGATAAAACTTTAATCTTACATCACATAGCAATTCATATTGCCATTATACTGAAATTAAAATTATCATATTATAAAAATGAGCTAATAACTATACTAAATAGGATACATTTCCATAACGGATTACAGAACTTCTGCGCACATTCTATGAACGATTTTGATATTCTCTTAAATAATATAGGTAGCTCTCTTGCATCAATATTCTTGTATACTTTCCCAGAAATTGACATTTATAAATTGCAATTGAGCATTAATTCTAACTAAATTCTGCAATTTATTCTCTCATCACTACATTATTGAATGTAGAAAGTCAATTCAAGTCAGGTTCATTGTGATCCCATCATAGTATACAACTTATCTACTAAAAGTGTTCAATAATTGCAGTTTTTTAGGGATTAGAAGTGGAAAATTCATCTTGCACTCTCAAATCCAGCTGCTTTTTAAAACATCATGAAGCAGCTCGTCGTAGAGCTCTCTTCAGATACATTATCTGTTGTTGTTTCTTACGGCACTTGCCACGGACAAGCCCGCTGTTCGAAGACAGCCGAATTAAGCCTGAGGGGAAGCATCTCTTGTTTTTATAGTAGGGCCAACTAGCTCCAAGAGTACGACTTAGCTACTCACGCATCACTCATTTGTTTGCACAACCCCTTTTTATAGGAGGGCACATTCACACATCTCACAGATAGAACAGCCATGGCCAAACCGAGACGCCCAGATCACGGGGAAAACGCGCTACCCCTATGCCAGGACTCCGGCAGATCCACTATCTTCCACGTTCTTACATCCCAATGATCCCGATGAAATTAATTGCAAAAGTAGTGAAGGAGTAGACATTTTCTTATAACAGGGGCAAAGAGGATCTACCATCGTCTTCCAGCTTACTATAGGGGATTTTTTTTCTGAAATTGTGAAGTTTCTTTTCTTTTTTTGGCAATTTTTTCGAAAAACATTAATTGGTAGAAATATCCTTTTTCATGGGCTTAAAACTACAAACACAATCGATTCAATCACAATAATTTTTTAATGGAGCTCAGTTTTCTCTGTTTTATACAATTTTTCTTCATCTTTTACTTTCTCATAATAAAATTCACAAAAAGAAATTATTGTTATAATTAAAAAATATAACCTCGACATTTTGGCAAATCTCCATACTTCAAAAGTCCCTGAATTCAAAAAATTCATTTTTGGAATTATGACTGTTTTTGAGCAAGATATTTCAAAAAACGCTTTATGCCTAATGGTCTGTTTTTTTAAGTTTGTTTTAATTTGGAAAATAGTCTTTATGCCAAATTTATAATTTTTAATTCAAATTTTCAAGGAAATTCATTCTCAGGATCTGTTTATCTGTCTGATTGTCCAAGTACCCTATAACTTCATAACTTAAGGAACTTGATAAATAAAATTTGGTATATTATATAATTATCTAAAATACATATCGGTATCAAATACGCTGACATTTCAGTCAAGAATTGACCTCTGTCTACCTGTACTTTTGCATGCATGCGAAAACGATAATTGAAAAAGTTAACAATTTAATGTAAATGAAATAAATTTAATTTACAGTTTTAGCATCCAAAATGTCGATCTTTATCAAATTTTGGATTAAATTTGCCAAAGGATTAACCACCTGTCAATCTATATTTCAGCATGTGTATAAAAACTCGAAAACTCAATGATTTGAATAAAAGAAATTAGGCACTTATTTTATGAATACAAATGTAGTTCTGAATCAAACTTTGATTTCAGTCGGTTGTGAGAAAAGTTTGAGAAAATATTTGGTTTTTTGGAACTTTTATATCAATCCCATGCTAGCGAATAATCGCCAATAAATCTCTCTCTAATTGGATCTTTTGTAACCATTGTTCGCCAATGGCATGCATTTAATACAAAGCACCAGTTTTCTTTCATATTTCAATAAACATACATATCTCTCGTGCTGGATTCTAAAAGCAGCAATTTGAGCATTCGCGACATCCACGGCCTTTTCCAAGGTCCACCGATTTAAAATCATTCAGGGGGAAAGTAATAAGATTTTAAGAATATATTCGAGAAGTTTCGATGATACTACTTCTGCTCTTTTTTTATTATTGAAGCATGATTAATTATGCAATACTGATTATGTTTAGCATGCTCATATATTTTTTCTTTGCATGTGAGAGGCAAAAAGGACATAATTAGACCCAGTATTTAAAATGTATGAAATATTTTTTAACGACGCAAATAGCAGTGCGCATACAAATATAAATTTTGTAACTGAGATGCCATTTCAATTTTTTTTCACCATAGCATAAGAAAGGAAATCAAATATATTGAAATAATTTGTTTCTTTTAGTAAATTTCTAAAAATTTTATATCGATCTAAAATTATTCAAAATTATCTATATAACCAAAATTATGTGATTTTTTTTTTGTATTTTGTCATTTTGTTTTGTGTGTCATATAAAAAATTGGTGAATTTTCCTTTCCTCCAACTTACTTTGACATAATAAAGAAACTGTTTGTAACATATCATCAAAAATCATTTTGTCTTTCTGTTTTAAAACCAAAGGTTCTTGATAAGCAATAATAACACATTTGTTGTTAAATTATTAAAACTGTCTACTTTTTCATACAGCTATTTATTTCAATGTATTATGTATCTATTTTAAAATATAATCTATTTGAAACTGCCCGTTGTCTTTTGCAGTATTGTTAATTTCCTTTTCTATCTCCTTATGTAAATTAAGGAAAGAATAAGCTTAATATTACACCCTTCGTTTCTTCAATAATGGGGAAAAAATCTCTCGATATCATATTTGATGACACAGAGAAAAGCTATGAATTTCATTGCAATTGATCGGACAAATTTTTGAAAACTAGGAAAAAGATAAATACTTTACAAAATTGTCGAAGTTTCAATAAAACGTAAAATAAAGAAATTGGTATATTGAACTCTTTTAGTACTGTACCAGCCCAACCGACTTTCGAAATTTTACGTTGGTGGGTCGGTTTCTGTTGAAAACGAGGGTTACTGGATATATATCAAGGACATTCTTGGTAATAACTCATTTTACATCATGTATCCCTCGTTTGAAACAGAAACCGGCCTGCCAAGATAGAATTTGAACAACCAGTTGGGCCAGATCAGTAGTGAAAGGGTTAAAAATATATTTTAAGTTTTAAAATGACATAAGTATCGGCTTTGGAGAATAATAGTTTCAGTATATATCGTAGAATAATGCTGAAATTGTTTTTAATTTTTTAATTAATTAAAATTTGAAAAAAATTGCTTAATGATTTATTGCATGATTTAATTTTTTTGCATTTTTATTCTTCAAAGAATATTTGCTCCAGTTTGACTGCTCTTGGTCAAACAGTCTGTTCCAATAGAGTACCAAATATACACACACTTATGCGCTTAGGCATTTTAATTCCCTATGCTGTGCATTTATGAGTCTCCTCTTTTAATAGCTGGTCAATATGTCGTGGGAAACATAATTTATTTGGAAGTACCATGGGAAAAAGTCACTAATGCAATAAAATTTCGGAAGATATAACCATAGTTTTTAATTAATTATTACATTATATACATACATATATAAGTATTTAATAATTATGAAAGATTATAAAAAAATGAAAAATTTCAAATCTATATAGCATTATTATTTACAAAGAATGTTAAGGGTGTATAAAATTACCAGATAAAGAATGATTAATATTCCCAATATATTATTAAAAAAGTTTATTGGTGATTTTAATAATTTCATGTGATGCACACTGCAATCCTAATATTTTATAATTAATAAAAGATTATTTTTACGGATTTCTTTATTTGACAACTAGGCTGATGATATTTTTAACGACCAAACTGTATGCCCTTTTCCCGCCGCCGGCCTAGGCTGCTGCCTAGTTGGAAATAGGCCATCACGCACATATGCACAACATAATACACACATCTTTATTTGTAATTAAATATTTTATTAAATTTTTTTTCGACAATTTCGAAAAATAATATCCAGTCAAAAAAATATTTAAGCCACAGAGTATTAAAAAAATCTGTACTATTGGTTTAAGGTTTGTGATATTTTATTTTGATCCATAGCGAAATTTAAAAAAAAAATATTTATGTATATTTTAATTTGCATGAAATAGATGTATTTAGTATTAGAAGACAACTGTCATGAATTGCTAATTTATTGCTACTCTATTTTTTAAGTAACAGCTTAAGTTTATCTTAGGTCTGCTTAGGTTTTATTTTTCATTATCAAAAATATAGTAATGAGACCCAATATGTCCCTCGAGAGAAAATGTAATAATAAAAATGAATTATGATTTTTTTTTTTTTTTTTTTTTGCTTGTTCAATGCTCTATTCCATTAAAGAATGAAAATATTACATTAATAACAAAAAAAAATCTATTATGTTATCTTTCTTATAAAATTTCAAAAACAGTTAAATTTCATTTTTAAATAATATTCTAACCAAATTTCTTGTTATAATCTCCACTTTACATTTTTTCAAACTAGTAATAAAATTCTTGAAAATATTTTTAAAAATTCTTAATGTCCATCAGAAATACTTAGATTTTATGTTCCTCTCTGATTTATTTGAATAACAAATTTTATCTCTTTCTTTTTAACTGAATTTAACTAGATATCATTTACTTTTAAAGTAACCGCACAGCTATGATTCGTTCGTGAACGCAATAAAAATGTGCATGCATTAAATTTACGCATTTATCAAAATAAACTTTGAAACATGGCATCGCAAAAACAGTTTTAGTTTCACATAAGTACGTCAACTAGAGCTTTATTTGATTTTCAAAAATAGCTTTATTTATTTTTTTCAGAGCGATTTTCGTATCTGGAAATAATAATAAAAACAGTTCATAAGAAGATATACGCAGATGTTTTCCTTCGCTCCAGTTTGTATTTGAGATGTTTGGAAGCTACTCGTTTATTTTATCTTTTATCCAATCGATTCCGGATATTATTTGGAAGAAAATGTTTTCATTTTCTCCATATTTTTTTTTCTCCGGGACCCAGGAGATAAAAATACTCGTCTTCCATTCGAACTGCAAAATGGAGCAAATAGTTTCCTGAAAAATCTCTTGTTTAGCTCTTCGGGATAAAAAAAAAGAATAAAATTTTTTTATCTTGAGAAGAGGCTATTTCTCTTCTTTGCCTTCAGCTACTTTTTATTATGCCTATTTTTCTATTTTACTATTTCAATGTGTCTGTTTTTCATAAATCTAATTTTTGAAAGCAAACACAACGGTTTTACTTTACAATTTGATTTTAAAAAGTTGAAACAAAGCTCGTATTCAAAACGCTATTTGCGGTGATGATAAATGGAGCTCTTCTATCTGAAGCATTTGTACTCTTCTAGAAGTTTTCTTTATTTAATTTTACATAGTTTAAATTCTTTCTTTATTAAAAATTAATAAGTTAAAGTTAATAAGTTAAGTCTTTATTAAAAATTATTAATATCAGATGACATTCTTCCATGGATACATAGCGTTTGAAATTATTGCCATCTTGTCACAATTTTATGTTCTTTAAGGGAGTTGAGACCAGATGCGTAGCTAAACAAAATGGCGCCAAAAGTAAAATAAGAAAACAACGCCCTCGTTTTTTCTTTTCGCAATCCTCATATTCCTCTTCATCCCGAAATATTATGCTTAGGGGAAAATGGAAATTACACTTAAATAATCAATTACATAGGCAATTAATAATAATAAAAATATAGTTAAAACATATGGGAGTAGTTGAAATTATATTATAAAACTGTAAATGTTTCAAATTTTAGCGTCTATTAGACGGGAAAAAGACATCTAAAATGAAGATTCTTGCGATTGAAATATGGGTTGTGAAGCACTAAATATAATCATTTTGTAACTAAACATAATTTGTGATTATATGTTCAATAATTACAACGAATATATTTTATATTTTCATTTAAATGTGTTTATAATAAAAAGTTTTAAAAGAATGTTGAAAGTTATATAAAGTGAAGATGTAAAAAAATGCATTAATTTTTCATTTTAAATAGCTCATTAATATTATACTGATGAGCAGAAAAAAAATAATAATTTGTTTAACAAATTTATAATATTTGTAAAGATTGTTTTATAAGATTGCAATAAAAGGAATATTTCTATGCCTACTGACATGTTTTGCGAAAAATTCAAAGAGGTATATTTTTCTATCATAGGATTTTCTATCAATAATATTTTTAAATTTGATTTATGATATCATGGTTTTGTAATTACATATTATACAATTCTATAATTAATAAAAATTCCCCTACTTTATGATATCAAAATTGAAAATGGAGCTTTTGATAATATAGATGTATGTAGCATTTTTTTTCTTTCATTGAATAAGCATCAAAAACAGAGGTTGAGGGGATGCTTTCCAAACTACTTTAGCACTTTAAAATAGTTAGTAATTTATTCATCATATGCCTAAATACTTTTAGAAAAGCAATATCTTAATATAAACAATTTTATATATATAAAAAAAAATTTAAGTTGAAATATTTTGACAAATTTTCCAAATAAAGAAAGAGAAAAAAAATATTAGAAATATTTATATTTCTTTACCTCGTTTTGTCATTCTCATTTTAATCTTAATTAAAATATTTGGAATACTGCAAATAGCTTTTCTACAAATAAAAGAATTTAAGCATAAAAAAAATCTAACATTTTCTTTCTCCTTTTCAGATCGCGTCAGTTCGACTATGACCCTAGAAAATACGCGGGTCCAGAGGAGCGAGGGCCTCGATGGAGAAATAAAGAAAGGGGCCCCCGACTTCCGGGGGATATGGGCCCTGAGGTTCGAAGGGTCATGGTCAGACGGAACGGAGTGCGTTTTCAGGGTAAGTTAATTAGATATTCTCAAAAAAATATCAACATGCTCTAACAGAATCTTCTTTGAATATTACCTCCAGCAAAAGTATACCTGGATTAACGAGCATAATATGCTCAAGAATCCTATTCGTAATGCGAAACGCTCGTTCACAGAAACATTTTTTTCTCCATAACATTGATGTTATGGAGAAAATAAGTATATAGTGAATAGTAAAGTAATTTATTATATAATATCTGATATTTTTTACAAAAAAATATCTAAAGACGATTGTTTCCTAAACAAATGCACAAAAATATTTCTTTTGGCGTAAATGAAACTCAAAATCAATCGTTAAACAAATTTGTAGCCTTATTAGGGTGATGGTTTTCAACATTTCGATTTGAGAGCAACGGAGTGCTTGCACTTATGTTCTTAACCTCCGGACATCACAGGTGAATAGAGTAATGGCATGTCAATGGGATTACTTAGTAAATGGTTGTGTAAATTAAATAGAGGTTTAACTTATTAGATAAAAATAACTAATAAATCGGAGGGGAGAAATAAAAAAGAAGTGAAAAAAAAAGAAATGAATTTCGGAAAAATCGGTCTAGAGTCAAATCAGTGGTACGACTATGAGGGTGTCCTAGATTTGCAGGAGATGACAGGGTCCCTTAGCAATTTTTAAAACTGAAGGATCGTAATCTTCAATTTCTTTAATTTCGATGTTATCGCTTTTCAACTTACAATGCAACAGTTCCGTGTGCTTTCAATATGTGCCTTGTTTGAATGGAAGTTTGTTGCTCTGCTGAGGTATGCTTTTCAGACAAATCCTCGCCAATATTGACAAATTCTCGCCAAAAGTGACTCAGAGTGTGACTCTTCGGTAGTCAGTTCCTCGTTATGCTTGCATCTGTCAGCGCATATTTTTGAAGTACTTCTGCCTCATATTGCAATGCGAAACCATGGCGCTTACCGAAGTGACTCATATTTTAATGAGGATTTAATTAACTATATATTACTTTACAATTCCGTTTTTAATTAAAAAAATATTGGATTGATGGCCGATACTGGAAGGATTCTTGGTACGACAATGCGATGTCTCCTCGTCTTTAATTTTAAGAAACATCACTCGTTAATGAAGTCATTCTTTTATGTTTTGAATTATCTTTATAAAAATCATTCGTTATGAGAGGTACCCATTAAGCGAGGTAAGACTGTAATATGATTAGATGAAAGACATTTTCTTCATGATTTATATACCTTATTGAAATGAACTAGTTGCGGTTTGATTGGACACCTATTTAACACAAAATTTCTAAACAGTCATCTGATAATTTACCAATAATATTGCAACTTTTTTTCCGATATTAAAATTTGCTCCTTTTTGGTTCATTATAATCATAAGTTTTGACAAAAAAAACTATCATTATATTATTATTCTTTCACTGCCATGTCATTACTCTATTCGCCTGTTACTTCCGGAGGTTAACCTTGATTCGAGAATTCCGTGACAATTCCCTCAAGTCGACAAATTACTAATTCTCGTGAGCATCATTCAGATATTTAGAGGCTGTTATTTTGCTAAGATGAAATGTCATTGGAAGTCGTAATAACGAAATAAATGGCATTTAATTATACATAATATTGCTCTCGGTGTGATGTGTATTCCCGTTTCGTCCTGTAAGATGCATGTTAGATTCCAAAAATAGTTGCCCTGTGTTCATCGCAAACGTATATCATATGATCATGGAAAGGCTGTGTTCACCTTCAACCATTAAAGCTTAAAACAGTGTTTTTACAATAATTGGGTGCAGTCAGTTAATGGTTTACATCTCTTTCGAATGGGCAAAATAATAAAAGAAAGTAATAATATCCTCAGCAATTGTGGGTTTAGGAATTTTGCACCCCAACGTAATACACATTATAAGACTTCGCTATTATTAACTAGTTACTATAGTCTCATATATCAAAATATTTCTTTACTTAATAAGCATATTATACCATTACAACACGGCGGGGATTCCTCGGCGGAGTATAAACAGAGAGTAGAATATGAAAAGTAGAGAGGTAGCACTTTTTGATTGATTGATTGACATGAAATAGTTGTCGCTACGATCACTCTTTAGGAATATATCACTCAATATACTTATTAAATTATTATTTAGCGGAATTATTTCCCTCCGAAGCAAAATCTAAGCAGCCTCTTCCTAAGTGCGAAAAATGGCAGGCCTCAGCGCTGTTATCAGAAAAAGAGAGAAAAGTTCTCATTGTGATTAGTTGCTAAATCACCTGCAAAGTCCTCCCGGACTCATTACACAGTTCCTCTTCTATGGATCCCTAGAGAAGGATTAGTGTGGGACAACCGCTTATTTTCACACAAAGCTCCAACACCCACATGTAGGATATTTGTGATAAATCATCAATTCTCTTATGCTTTTGATGTATCTTCCATTTAAAAGGAAATTATATCATTTAGCGTGATGCTAATTAGGGTTTTCGTATCAGATTTTATTAAGTTTCGTTTTATTTTGAACGATAAATAATTGCTGGTGGAGATTAATGTATTATGCAAACATGGTATTGTCTTAGTGAGGAAGTTGATATTGAGAAAATATTTGAAAAATGTAGGAAATGTTTGTTAATAATGAAGGGCAATGTGTTAGTTCTCTGTAGAGCAACCATATGATATAGAGATATCAAATTTGACAAATGTATATTTGGAAATATACATTCATGGCCGATTTCTTTTGAAACTTTGATTAGTATATTAATTAATTAAAAACTAAATGAGATTTTTGACTTGCTTGTGATAACTTTTGAAAATATTATAGCTTAAAATAGATCTTTACATCGTTTTTACGGTTATTTTTTAATAGGTCATAACAAATTGTTTCCGTTGTAATAAGCCTCCTACATAAAATAACAAATTGAAATGCTTCAGTTTTGTTTATTTTTATATTCGCATTTTAGAATGCTTATGCAATAATGTTGATGCGTTATTGTGATGATTTATTTTTCGAAATGATGTCTATCCGTTGTAAATTACGAATTAAACGAACGTCATAAAAGTTTCCAACGGCTCTCACAATAATGCAAATTTTTATGATGTGCAATTTTAATGTCACGTTTCAACAATCCACTAATTTTTATAGTTTATGACTACGTGTAACAAATAAAAGAAACTAGCATTTTTTTGACACCATTAGAAAAAGAAAAACTGCAGCTAAAACAGTAGCATTGAGATGTTATGTGTCATTTCTTTACCATTTTCTGCATTACGAACGAATTATTTTTATGACTACGAGTAGATATCTATTTAATTGGTATTCATACACAACTGGAATCAGAAACTCAGATTCTTCAGGTTGTAAAAAAATTCTGTAAACTGATGGTGTTTTACTGAACTGGAGGGAAAAAAATCACTATTTATTTTTTCTGATCAACCGTTATTATTAAGAAATCGATATTAGGAGATTTTCATCCCTTAAGTTCGATACGCCTGTTCTAATAAAATCCATTGATAAGTTTAGATTTATTTCGAAAAGATACCAAAGAAGGTGGAAGCCTTTTCTTGAAATTGTATATTTTTACTATTATATTTATTAGAATATACTCTCGCTGACGTCCTGGCCTAGGGGTAGCGCGCCTTCCCCGTGATCTAGGCATCCCAGGATCGAGTCCTGGTTCGGGCATGGTTGTTCTCTTTCTGTGAGGCGTGTGAATGAGCCCCCCTGTAAAAAGGGATTGTGCAAGCAAGTGTGTGTGTGTGTGCTACCTTCATTTGAGCTAGAAGTCAGACCTCTGCCCTCGGGTGCTCAGGGGACTTTGTCCTCAGAAGCTACTGCACAAAAGTTGACTTAAATAGTCACACGACAAAAAAAAAGAATATACTCTCAGAATAATTTTGAAATACATTACACTCCCGAGTATCCGGCCTATTGTAGCAGAAGGGCAGGTCAGATGACAAGAAAGCCAGACAGGCCGAAGTTCTATGAATTCATTTTGTTGCCCACTGATACAAGAAGATAAATTTTTATACCAAAACCCACTGTTCTCACTTATTGAGTTGTCGGTTTTCAGTTGCCAGTAACGTACCGAGTCAAAGTAAGAAGCTCTGTACTGGTAGTTTATATACTGAACTGCACGTTTCAAGAAATTATTAGAGAAAAAGTAAGTTAAAGGATATAAACTGTTCACATTTTAACATTAATTCTGTGATGCCCGACTTAAATGCAGGAAAAATAAATAAAAGATTAACATAAATCGTAGGCTTGGTTCTTAAGAAAACTGACTCAAACTGATTTTATTTTTCACAGATAAATGATTACATAGATATGGAAAGGTAACCCTAAGATAAGAGTCAAAACTCACAATTTTTAGGCTTTCAAAAAGTTCTTAGCGGATGACTTAATAGACCCCATACCTTCCTCATTTAATTACCATAAAAAAAACGAGGCCTGAGAGTTGCGAACAGGATCTCGAGAGTATACTGTATATTATTAAAAATCTACTGCACAAATCGATACATGTAGTGCTACATCATATAATCGATTAATCTGTATCGTTTCGAAGGATATATTTCATTCAATTGATCCAACTACTTAATTTTCTGCTCACGACTAAATTATTTTTATTATTTTTTTGGAGAGAGGGGACATAGATCGACAGAATTCAGAAGCATTAATCATCGCGCGGTCAACAAACTTACTCTCTTTGAAGTCTCGAATTTTTCTAGGAAAGTTTCAGAAACTCGTGAGAAACCGTGGAATTTTTTTCTAGAAAGGATCAAAGAATTCCTGGAAAAGGAATCACAAATTTTAAAAGGTAGTTTTCTGGAGTTCGTTTATGTATAGCAGAATTCTGAATTCTTCAGTTCTTTTCAATAGTCAATGTTCAGTTCTTTTCAATATTTTCAATAGTATTTTTAATTTTGATTCACAAAAAAGATGGCGTCAGTGTTTTCAAATGTTTGGATTATTCATTCAGGAAGTATTCGATATGTCATACCACAAAATAGGTTTCGTAAATTTTTTTAAGAAAGTATCATATTTTAGAATGATACCTATGAAATATACCAGAATATGTCTTTCATGGGAATAAGAGAACATTTAGTGATTTAATAAAATTATTTATTTTCAAACATTTGGTTTTCATAAATCTAGTCTTTAATCACTTTTTTACTAAGAAAGTGCGATTTTAATCCTCATGCCGTTTGAGTGAATAATTAAAAAATATTTAAGTAATACTCTGGTAAGGTACCAGCGAAGTAGGAGTTTTCCTTCAGTACCGCCCCATGCAAGGCGCATTTTGAGACCCCTGTTTTAGTAATTGGTCAACTTGATTTCACATTTTAACACAGCATCAATTTAATCTATATATCAATGATTTATTTTAGCCTAATTTTTCTATTTTAATAACATTGTCAAATTATATACATTTTTCTTATTTTATTTTTTAATATGTATATCATGAAAAAAAAACAGAGTAATAAAATTCTAGAAAAAAATTAATTGTAATTATTAATTATTAATTTACCTAGTTACAGATGAAATCCTTTAATTATAATAATAATTAAAAGATTTTATAGTAATGATAATAATAATTATTAAAATGCTCTTATACTAATAATAATTAATGTACTATTGATAAATAATAATTAAAGCATTTGATTATTATCTATAAATTTCAAACAAATATTACATAAATTATTATTTTATGGAACCTAACAAATATAATACACATATATTTAAATGAATAATTAATACTCTAACATATTATAAATAACTAATTATTCTCGTGTTTATTAAGTAATAATTTTAATAATTCAATTTAACACACATTGTAGCCATAATATTATATAATTCATTAGATCCATGTTTTTATATATATTTTATTTGACAAACAGGGTAATAACATTTTTAATCGATCTTCTATCGCTCCTTCTTTGTTCAGTGGCTCTAGACAGTTGCATAGACTGCTTAATCGAAAATCCGCCCCTGAGCTGTCTAAGCACATGATGTATTGTTATAAAAATCGACTTTGTGCCACCTACCATAATATATTTAATTAAAATGGATGTCAAAACCAAAGAACCAAATGGTTTGACCGATTTCGTTAATTTGATATGAAAGTTTAAATACATCATCAATGGTCACCGGCTTCCTCTCTGGTTTTCAAGAGAATTCTCAAAAATACTACTTCATTATACTTTCTTTGGGGGTTAAAGCCTTGATACAGTCTACTAATCATTTTAAAGATTTATCTCATTTTTGCCCTTCATGAAAGCTCATGATCTTGAAATATGATTTCAATAATGACTGCTATCCCGTTCTCTATTTTTTGACAAGATCTTAAAATCAATATTTCTGTACATTTTTGTATAGGAAGAAACATTGATCCAAACACAGTGTTCCAAAAGTCAGACAGATTTTGCCGATTTCTTTTTTTTTCTTTCTAGTCAAGAAAAAAAAAAAAAAAATGCACATGCTCGGAGAGAGAAAAGTCCATCTAGTTTAGATTAATGTAACAAGAATGTGTGAATTTTAAATGCAGAGATAATAAAATTAAAAACGTAGGTCAATTCATACCATGCTTAGTTTGCTATGGATAAAAATAAAATGCTGTTAAAAGTGGGGAACATATTTTTTCTGTTTCCGGTGTAGTTGGTTCCTCTAGATCCAGGCCTGAAGGAGTTTACCTTTCCTGATATTTCCCTTTCAGTTTTGTCTTAGTATATTGCTATAGTAAATTTTATGCTCTAATATAATAATATTAATGAAGTAATATTATGTAGATATGGTAATATTATGTATATATAGTAATATTATGTAGATACATATTATCTAATTATGTAGATAATATATCCATATAATCATAGTCCGGTAGCTAATTTCTTAACTCTTAGAGGTAGGCAAAAATTTCCAATTGCAAAAATGCTTTAAATAATGTAAAATTATATATATATATATATATATATATATATATATATATATATATATATATATATATATATATATTTGTTTTTTTGGAGGCAATAAATGTTTTGCTGAAAAAAAATCATAAATATAAAATTTTTATGCAGCCCTCCTGTACTCTTAATCTTATTAAGTAGAATATTCTATATATTTTAAGCAAAAGAAAAACCACTATTAAACACTTTTCTTTAAAAACTAAAACTAAGCAAAAATGAGGATTATTCCTCTGATTATTTCACTTTTATACAACTTTGGATTATTTCAGGGATATCTTTGAGGGAAAATCCACCAATTAGCGGGCGCTGCTACAGGAGGATATGGCACGGGAATATAGGCTTTAAGCGAAATTAATAGATAGGTTTAGAGGGGAGTAATTGGTGATAGAACGGATGTATCATGCGAAAAATGTGGATTCTTATATACTTCAGCAGATAAAAGAGACACTTGTTTGGTTTTTAAAAAAATTATTTTTTGTAATTTGACACGAGCTGCTTAGTTGCATATTGCGCTATTTTGTGTTATGTTGTTACTATGTGCATTTACGAAGATTTTAAACACAGGTGATATTAAACAGGTGTTTCATATCACCTGTGTTTAACAAGTGATATTAAACACCTGTTTAAACAGGTGTTTCTTTACAGGTGTAAAGAAACAAAATACGTTCAAGATCTTATCGAGACTCACTAAAATAGATCCATGACTCATAGTTTGGAAATAATGTGTCGTCTACTAACATGTGTTTAACTTGTTTAAAGATACAAAGACATTCAAAGTCTTGTCGAGACAAAATTTGACCCACGACTCATAATTTCTAAACTATGAGTCGTGGATCACTAAGTTATTGTTTAATTAGACAAAATGCATTCAAGATATTGTCGAAACTCACTAAAAATAGATCCACGACTCATAGTTTGGAAATTCCTGAGTTAAAAAATTAGCTACTGGTTCATGATTAATTCAGTACTGTGCATATGCATATTTTTCATAAACATGATACTAAATACGTGACAGTGTTCATAATATGTAAGCTAAAATCGCTTTTCTCTTTTCAGACAGTGACTGGGCAACGGAGGAGAGTCAATCAACAAGTAGTAGCAGCGGAGGAGGTACGGCTAGAGGTAATTTTTCAATAGATGTAACGACCAGAGCAGTTTTCCATCTGCTCGTAAAAAAGAGATTTCAATACATTTTTTTTTAATCTTGAGAAAAACATACTTTTAATAAATCATTCCAGGGTAGTAAGGCGCAAACTAATAGGACCCTCAAATTTAATTTTGGAAACGATTGCTCATATAACATGGTAATTGCGACATGAGTGAAGGCATTTATTCGTGATTAATTTTGCGAATTATCTCCATTGTTATTCAATAATTTTTTTTATAAAATCAGCAACTTCAGATAAGGTATAAGCTTTCTTAAAATTAATGAACTTATTTTAGATTACATAGATTTAATTACAATAAGAATAAAACGCAGTTGCTTATATAAATAATCATTTGTTAAATCTAATCAAAAAGATAACTCTACCATCCAAACTGACAAACTCATTTTGTTTTGATGGCTTGTGGAATTCTTCACTTGTTTTTTAATAATTCACAGAAAATGATTACTTCAAAAATTTCTGATTTTACGTGCATTGCTGTTGATTCTTTTTATATAATGTTTCAGTTAATTAATTATCATGCAACAAGAATTATAAAATGAAATAAAAGTACAAATCTTTATTTCGTTTATGAAAATGTATGGAATCCATTGAAATTTTCCCTGCATCATATAAAGTCACAGTTATGCAAATTGAAGAATTCCCGAAACGTTTTGAATGAAAAATGCACAGCTGTTGAATATAAATGTCCTCCTTCCCCCCAAAAAAACCGAATCGTTTATTTTACAGGAAAATCAACAGCAGTTTTATGTTTCCAAAAGACTAAGCAATGTTTTGATAACAGATGTGTGTGATGACCGTTTAATAAATACAGTTCTTGGCAGACAGTTTATTTTCTACTTAGAAGAGAAGAAGAAACTCTCTATATAGAGTTAATGACTTTTTGATATTATATATTATCTATATATGATATCATCTTCTTTAAAACTCGAACTCTTCATTTCAATTATTTCAATGGCATATGATTTTTTTTACTGTGTATAAATTAAATGAAATAGGGACTGATATTAAAAACATAATTCAAAAAAAGAAATATTTTAAAAATGAGTAAAATTGTAACTGCAATTTGAACTAGTGAGAGTGATCTTTCCAAAACGTTTTTGCATACATACTACACTCATGTCCAAAATTAAGGTCACAAAAATGTTTTTCAAAGTAATTCTAAATAGCTACCAGTAAAATTTAAACAAATTATATTTTGTATATTGTGAAGGACCGGTAACACGATATTAACCTTTGTTGTGGGAAAAAAATGTTGTTTGGCATTAGTTTTTGAGGAACTACTGAAATTATGCCGTTTAGGCATCTGGAAGTTTTGCCTGCAATTTTGTGAATATTGCATTAAAATAAAAAATTTAACTGGTTTCCAGTGAGAATGAGTTCTCATAATCGTTTAGACGATTCCTTGAGATGGAGAGCCGTTGGCAGACTTGAAGCAGGGCAGCCTCAGGCGGAGAAGGCTCGATGGTTACAAGTGGCAAAGAAAGTGGTATTCAGGTCGTGGAATCTATTCCAAACAAGTGGTACTGTAGCCAGTAAAGTTGGCCAAGGCTGTCACAGAGCAAAGACGCCTGCACAGGATCGCTATTTGGTATTAAGCGCACGACAGCATAGGCTAACAACGGCTCCTCAACTTGCTCGTGACCTTGCTGTTGCATCTGGAATAAGAATTTCCAGACAGACAATATACAGACGTCTAGCATAGAGGGCGCTTTATGCCCGGCGACCAGTTGAGTGCGTCCCTTTGACTATATCCAACAGAAAAGCCCGGTTGTTCTGGTGCCGAACACATCAGACTTGGGCACAGCAAGAATGGGGTAGTGTTATTTTCAGTAACGAGTCGAGATTTACCAAACAGAGTGACACACGTCAAATCTTCATCTGGAAAGAGCTAGGAGCTCGCACCTCCTACGTTAAAGAAATCGACAGATTTGGTGGCAGAGGAATCCTTATCTGGGCTGGCATAATGTTGGACAGTTGTACACCACTGCAAGTCTTCGATGCGGGTACTGTCAATGCACATCGCTATAGAGATGAGATCCTTGAAGCCTATGTAAGTTGTTCCGGGGTGCTTTTGGCCCAGACTTCATGTTATGGACGATAACGCACGTCCACACAGAGCCCAGATCGTTGATGATTTTCTTGAGAAAAAGGATATTCGACGTATGGACTGGCAATCAAGGTCTCCGGATCCCAATCCTATTTAACATGTTTGGGATGCTCTCGGAAGAGCCATTGCACAGCGTAACCCCCCTCCTAATACTCTCCAAGAGTTAAAAGCCGCGCTTTTGGAAGAATGGGCTATGTTGCCCCAAGCAACTATCGACACCCTCATAAACAGTATGAAAGCTCGTTGTGAAGCCTGTATAGCAGTGCACGGTGGTCACAATCCATATTAGACAAACTTTCCCCGAGATAAATGCTTTTTCTTTGATTCATAATGTAAAACTTTTTGATATAACCTGCTTCTTAATTCAAAATTAAAATCTTTTCCATGTTGTTATGTCTCTATGTTCTTTCTTCCATTGCAGTGTATCTCTGTGCCAAATTTCTTGGCAACACAGTGAATAGTTTTTCAGTTTTCGCTGATTTTATAATTGTGACCTTAATTTTGGACATGAGTGTAATAAAGGTGTTGTTACTCCTCCATCTCGTATAAAGATTATAGATACTGAGTGAGATAGTGCTTAGATTTTTATTTTCAACCTCACATATAAAGGTTCGTGTTCGCAGTATGATGATTGAAAGTGAATATAAACTGCAAGACTTTTTAACATTAGATAAAAACCAAAATTCGATATGAAATTTAAATTTTAGTAACAGAACAACATAACAAATTTCTTTTATTTAAATCGTTGTATTTTTGAGTTGTCCTGTTTACAAAATTGCGAATCTGCATATCGACAGATGGTCAGTCCTGTTAAAGATTTGGATCAAAATATTATACGGATCTATAGATGCTAAAACTGTGTACCAAATTTATTCACATGGCTCTACGGCTTGAGAGCCGTAGGGTTTCAGGTTCGTGACCCGATTCCACCGAAGAACCGTCGTGTAAGGGGGTCTGTTGCACGTTAAATCCGTCATGCCAAACGTCCTCCCGCTGGTGTGGTGTGGCGTGGAGAGGGGGTGACAGCTCAGGTATCGTCCACGTCATCTGACCGCGGTTCAAATTACGAGGTCCGTCCCAAAATAGCCCTAGTGTTTCTTTACAACGGAACGTTAATATAGCTAAAACTAAACTAAACTTCTCTTTTGAAGTTATGACATTCTCTTGCACTCAGACAGACAGATGAACTTCCTAGGAACTGATTTCGTTCAAAATTTGATAAATATCTATACATTTAGCGTATTTTTACTAACCATATCCCCCCCCCCCTTATTGTTGAAATTATTTGTGAATTATGAGTCAGAAAAAACCCTGCTTGTTTGTGTTTTTCAGACTTAGGTAAAGAGAATAGCAGAGATTTGTCTAATATTCGAATTCGATTTTTTTTGACGATTTTAGTCCTTTCTGTATACTTCTCATATCAGAGAGTGAAGATTCGAAGCGGTTTCATTTCTACTTTTTCATAGATTGGAATAGTATAATTTTTTTTTATGTTTTGTTTTGTTATATAATAAAAAAGTCCGACTTTATAATTTGAACTATCTTTCCAGTGTCCATAATTTAATACACTTTAAATTTTTAATGTCAAGATCATTAAATTTCTCTTACTTAACTTGTTATGTTTTTGAGTTACTACGTTCGTTTACACACAAATGAATAAAGGGCAATTTTTGTGTGTAACAACCATATATGATATAAGGTTACAATTGCTTAGCTTTCTCCTCTTTCGAGTAATTTAGTTCATGGCAAATAGACTTATCTGTAAAAAAAATCCAAATACGTGGCGATTAAACACAAAACAAAAAATACCTCGATTGAAATATTTTCTCTTTGTGCACATCGTACACGAAAAAGTAAAAAAAAAAAATTAAGATGAATAGGAATGTCTAAATCCATTTCTTTTCTTTAATAGATTTTTTAACTTTTACTTATTTGAAAAACGTTGACTGCTACACATCATCTGAGAAGGAGAAAAATGCGCGCCACTAATCATTAAACATATTAACGCTCGTTTAGCTTTCCTTTGTAATGGAATTAAAAATGATACCGAACAAAAGGTTAACAAACGCTTCATTGCCAACTTGTTGATATTTGGTGAAGGAGGAAAAACGAAGGGGAGAGGTTCACTTTTTTTATTTGTTTGTTTCAAATATTACTAATCTATCCCATTTATATGCCCACTTAAAGTCACTTAATATTTTTTAATCAAATGGGTTTGCGCAACATTTCATTTATCTTGATTTATAAATTTAATTACGATTCCATTTTCATCCTGTCCTTTGGATTGTTATATTATTTTTTTTTTAATGATCATTGATTCACGGAAAATAGTACAGATTAATATAAACTTTCAGCATTCTAGAAAAACAATTTTTCATAGGGCCGTTTTCGAAAATTTTGAATTTTTTAAGAATATATATATATATATATACAAAAGTAATAAAATCAAGTTAAACCAAATAAAAAAGAATCCGGTCTGAAGACTTTTTCAAGGATCACCCTCAGGCAGGGATTCAAAAAAAGGGATTTTTTTTCTGTGAAGGAATGCAGACTTGATGGTCTAATGATTCCTCGTGAATAGTTGCGATTCCGAAACTATTTCGTTTCGTTTTAGTTTTAGTTTCTCTTTCAAAATATTTCTTACTTTAGATTGGTTACTTATATATACATATATATACAGCGAATATTTTCCCATTTCTTAAAGCATTATTATTTTTTCTTTCTCGTATATAAAATATACTAAAAGAAAATATTTCAATAATTAAAAAAAATTCAAATTCAATCTGGGGTTCGAATCCATTAATTTGAACATTTTTGAAATTATATCTGTCTCTGAACTCTAAAACATTTCAATATAAACTAATGAAATTTAAACTTCGGTTTAGGTTAAATTACACCAAATCTCCATTGTTCTACCCAATTTTGAATGCAATCCATTCACAGGTCTGTGACAATCTATTTTGTTGCACAGGTTTGAAATTTAACATGAAGATCAGGTTTAGTCTTAGGCGGACTTTGGCTTCACAATCTTATTAGAAATAAAATCAGATTTCTAGGAATTATCAGTCTAGGAATATATCTCGAAACTTCAACTAGTTAGATAACTAAAATTCAGTATATTATTAAAATTGTAAATTTTTTTTTCGAATTTTGGTTTTATTCTGTTAAGAAAAAGTTGCCCAAACGGCATACTGGATTTTATTTATGTACTATGATTTACAAAATATTTAAATGTGGGTCCCTTAATATAATTTTATCAAGAGGTATCCTATAAAATTTCGGGGAACTGTTCCTCTGGTTTCGATTTGCTTCAAACATTTCCAATTTTCAAGGGACAAACTATTTAACAATATAGTCATCATGAAAGAATACATACATTAATTTTCTAGAAACTTCAGCAAAACAGATCCAGCTATAAAACAAATACATAGCTAAAAAATAAATTCAATGATTTCTTTTCAAGAAAATGCTTCATAATAGCTTCGTTTAAACTGAATCACTTAGTCAACTATTACAGCATATCATCATGTGTATAATTATAGCCTATCATTATATTAACAATTTGAGGAACATCATTATATTATCAATTATGACATGCTTACACCTGATGTCGGAAACAAAACTTTGCAAAGCAATTTTCACATAATGTGCGAAGCCCTCCTCCGAAAATCCTGAAAAATAATTGAACTTGTTCGAAAGATAAATCTTCAGCTGTTTCGCTTCCCATTACGGAGCTTTCAAACCAATTAAGGAACCTAATTTGCAACATTATCTGTTGTGTAATTGCCCTGCAAATGAGGCCACAATAAACAAGGTTGATGCGTATTCCAGTTCGTGAATTCTATCGCTTTGCTAATTAACTAGTTCTTAAATCGATGCTAATAAAATGGAGTTCGGAATTCAGAACATTATATTGCACATTTTTTATGTACACTGCTGATCAAAAGTATTGCAAGTTTGAGAAATTTCACGTTTTTTCATTAATAAGTCCCCAAAAATAATAATTTTTTTTTCATTTAAAGTTATATTTTCTAATATAAATGTGGTGGAGAAGACTCAAGCTATTGTGCCATCCATTATGAAGTAAGCGTCTGCAACGATAGTCATTCAGTAATTAATTATAAAATCACTCCGAATACGAAGGATTTCATTTTGTTTGTTTGCGCTGTCGAAATGCGTTCACTGTGCATTGCTTTTCAATTTAAACTGTTCGTTTTTTTATAAAACGTGTGAATTAACTTATGAGAAGCACCAGGCTATTATTTTAGTCAAAAACATTTCAAATTTAGAATTGCTCATCGGTGCGACTGCAGTGAGTCGACTGTTTCACGCCTCATCCAAAGAGATCCAAAACCGAAGGAACCGTAGATAAAAAGCCTAAAAGTGGTCATCTGAGGCTATCTTTTAAACATGCTGATGCTACATTAATGCTATTATGCTGTACAAATATATTAGCGAGTTCTGCTACACTTGTAAGAAAATGGAATGACTTCACATCTGTCATTGCCAGACCCGGAACAGTTTGCAGGAGGCTCTGTGAAGCTGGTTAAAGGCACAAGTAAGAAAAAAATGGAGAATTGACGAAAGTAATATAGAAAAAACAATTGGAGTTTGCCAAGGTGCACAAAAATTGGAGTATTCCGGAATGGGGACAAGTTATATGCAGCGAACAAAAGTCGCTTTTCTTTAATGTCTGACAAATCCGGCAACGTGTGGCGTAAAGCAAAGGAGAACATGAGGCCAGAATGACATCAAAAGAGACAGAAAGTGTACATCAAAACAGCCAGAAAGCATGGTATGGGGTACATGTCATATTGGTCAACTAGACGTCTTCAGTTTGTACAGGGAATCATGAATGGTGACAAGCATGTTGGTGTGCTGAAGGATCAAGTACTTCAAAGTGCACTTTGCATGTTCCCAAGGCAGAAACAGATATTTCAGTAAGATCTAGCATCCTGACATACATCGAGAAAGGCAATACAAACTTTACAATTAATTTTAAATTCCATTTCAGTTCAGTTCTGACCTCTATATCGAAAGATTCGTCACTTTAGGTTAAGTCCGCGACTGCAGAAAAAGGTATTAATGTTCTCGCACAGCCAGGAAACTGGCCCGATTTAAACCCCATTGAGAATTTATGGAATATAATGCGAAAGAAAATAACTCAGAATCCTCCCAGAACAAAACGAGTAGTTCAGAAAACAATAATTAAAGTTTGGCAACGTGAAATACCGAAAGAAATGTTGCAAAACTTTGTGGATTCCATGCCTAATAGAGTGGCTGCCTGTGAACGAAGCCAGAGGCGGCCCAACCAAATATTAAATGCTTTTCAGTTAACTCGAACTCTTTTATTATTTTTTCTCATCAGAAGAACTTGAAATTTTTTCTTTACTTCATTTTATGGATAACCAAATAAATAATTATAACCAAAATGGATTCCGATACTGATAACCTGTAAATTTTGTTTGTATTTTATCTTTTTTGAAATTAAATAACTTTTTTTTTGTTCAATAACTTAATTCTATCTTGCGTTTAGACTAATTTAGCATATTGATATTAAAAAATATATCACTTTAAATAAAAAAAGTATTACTTTTGGGGGTTTATTCTTTAAAAAAAGCATACGTTTCAAAGATACCTAAAATTGCCCAGCCTAAATCACTATGAGAATTTCATTGTAAAATCACAGAAGGAAAAAATTTGCTCTAGTATCGCGATGTAAAAAGACGTCAGTTTATCACCGCCTCTTTCTTGTACAAATTATGACACCCGTGAGGAAATGAATCGAAGCTAAAATTTCTAATGTTCTTCTTTTCGGCCTCACATCTACCAAATTAATTTTACATGTATATAAACAAGGAATTAATAAAAAATGTAAAATCACAAGAAGTAAAGGAACGTGGCAACACTCATTTAAACATAAATATTTCTGCTTTAAACTCTACAGAGGAAATTATTATTACGAATAACTGTTGATACCCAATGGTTTAAGTAACAATAAGATTCAAATACATTTGTCAAGAAGAATATAAAAAGATTTCAACTTATAATATGATTAATAATAATATTTGTTATAATATGATAAATACAATTTAAAACTCAAGAATGCATAGCACGGTTTAGAACAACTTGCAACTTTTATTTAATTATTATCTTTTACTTTAATAAAAACTATATTAAGCTATACAAAAGCACTAGAGAATCTTCTAAAAGAAAAGCAATAAAAGTAGAATATTGCACTTGAACTATTCATCAAAATTGTAAAAATCATTATACGTTGAGAAGACGAAATCTTCATTGCATGAGAACATATTGTCCCCAGCTTGGAAAATTTAACCCTTTAAAAGATTTGCTTTAAAAAATGACGTATTTTTTTAAAATGTAAACATTAAATTCTTATACTAATTAAATTTACAATGTAAAATTTTGTTTCAATAAAAAAAACATTAAATTAAGTTGCAAGAAATCATGGACATTAAAGTTCTGCAGGGGAAACAGACTTAGCTGACAGGGTGAAGCTCCCGACATGCTTATTAAATGATAGAGAAACATGATCATAAAAATTGGAAATTGTTTTGGGTTATTGTAAGAAAGCTATGCAGGTTGGTATCACTAATCTTATACAGCATGGATATAGGTTTTCTCGGAATGGATTTCGTTCATAATTCGAAAGAAATCGACACATTTATTGTAAAACTCTACACCGAATTCCGTCCGTCCAGCTAAAAGCAGTTTTAAGTTATCGCGCTCAAAAACAAACATAATTCCAAAAAGTGTGTTTTTGGATTCAGGAGGTTTCGGACTCCGTGAGGTCAAAACCTCCAGTTAGACATTTTTTTATCATTTGATTTAGAACCTTTCCCTTCGTATACAAGAAAATTAAATAATAAAAGATTTTCCTATATTATTTTAAAAAATTGCTAAGACGCCGGGAAAGCCTAGTTGATAGGGCGTTGGATTGGCGTCCCTTGGGTTGTGAGTTCGAACCCTGCCGGCCAAAGACTTCCCGTGTTTGTGGTGGCTGGCGCGCGTATAAATCTGTCGTAGTCACAAAGTCCTCCATCTCGAAAGAAATATCTCTGGGGGTACTGTGTCAGAAGGATCGCTATCTGATTAAAGTCTAAATTACGATCTGTGAATGAAATGCATGAATGAAGTCCGCCCTGTAAAAAGGGTTGTGACGTGTGTGTCGCTACGTCGTACTCTTGGCCCTAGATGGCGCAACTGAAAAACATGAGACGAACCCTTGGCTAAAAATCATTGACTTCTATAGTCAGTGGGCTTGTCCATAACAGGTGCCATTAGAAACAACAACATAAATTGCTAAACAAAAATATTAGCTACAAAATATTAATGACAATATTCATATATTACCCAATAATTATATCAACTATTTACGCATTGCTTCTTCGACTTTACTACTTTTATATCATGCTTAGGAACCCTTTCTAAACATGATATAAAGATAGAAGCCTTTTTTAAATGTTTTTTCCGGATTTGATCGATTTTCTTATCAAAGAAATGCGCTATGTTAGATTTTATTACACGACGTTAGTTAATTAAGGATTACTAATATTAGCTGTTGGTATCCAGTATTGTATTTTTCATTAAATTACTTATTAGCAAATGTAAAATGCTTCCTTGAATACTCTGAAAAGACTATAAATTGATGAAAAAAAATCAGTTCACTTAATATACTCGCAAAGTTACGTAATGATAGTTACAGACAAAGTTTGTTCTTGTCTTTTATTCTGGCATTAAAAAAAGTGTTTGATTAGCAAAGCTTATCAAAAGGATTTACTATGCAGAAATTTATTTTTCACCCATCTAGCGATTTCAATTGAATAAGTCTTCAGAAATGAGCAGATCTTTTATACTTTCTCATACATGAAGTTTACAAAGAAACTGCATTGCAATGGTAAAAAAATAGAAAGAGAATTTTAAGAACTATTAAAATATATACAGTTGACAAAATGTTTATTTGTACACTTCAATTTTGGAATATTATAGCGAAATAAAATAAGGTAACTAAGTTAAAATTGCAGAAATATATTCTAGTGAGGTAAAATAATAATAAAATATCAACAAAAAAACAATCATATAAACTTTAGTTGATTAATGAATAAAACTTTATAAAAACTATACAAAAAGAGTATTTGTACACTTACTTAGTGACAAATTTTAAACATAATTATAATTATTTTATAGAAATTTAATACTTTGTATGCATTCCATTGGCTTTTACAATTGCTTCAAGACGTCTTGGCATTGATTGTATTAACTTTTTGGTGGTTTCTTGATCTATTTCTTCCCAAGCTTCCATGAGTGCTTCTTTCAAACTATTTTTACTTGTAATATTTTTTTTTCGGACTTGAGCATCCAATAGCATCCACAAATTTTCAATTGGATTTATATCCGGGGATTGTGGTGGAGTTTCAAGGCGTCTTGGTGCATTATAAAGCAACCATGCTTTAGTAACTATCGCAGTGTGTTTTGGATCGTTATCTTGTTGGAATAAGAAAGTGTCACCGATACCCAATTTTCTAGCACTGTCTAATAAGTTATGCCGCAACACATCAATGTAACCTAAAGCTGTCATTTTTGTGTCAATAAAGTGTAATTTTCCAACACCGCCATGAGCTACACAGCCCCAAACCATCACATTTCCACCACCATGTTTCAGGGTCTGAAGTACATTTTTACTATCAAGGGCTGTTTTATTTTTTCGCCAGATTTTTCGGATACTAGGGGGTGAAAAAATTTCAAACTTACTCTCATCTGAAAAAATAACCTTTTTCCAGAAGTCCATCGATTTGTCTTTGTATTTCATAGCAAATTCTAGACGCTTCTTTCTATTTACTTCAGAGATCATTGGTTTTTTTCTCGGAGTTCTGCCTTTTAAACCAGCACTATGTAATACATTTCTTATTGTTTGAGCCGTCACTTTAATGTTAGAAGATGCGAGAAGGTCATCTGCAATTTTCTGAGCAGAAATGTGTGGTTTTCTAATAGCTGCTTTAACAATACTTCGTTTATTTCTTGAAGTTAATTTACTCGGGCCGCCTGGCCTGCGTTCATTTTCAACGCGCCCAGTATTTTTATATTTTCTTACGATGTAACCAATAGTTGTAAAGGGTAACTTAACCATCCTTTGAATTTCGCGATAAGATTTTCCACTTTTATTAAGGTTAACAATATGAGTTCTCATGTCTAAAGAGACTTCTTTTGATTTCGTGGCCATTTCTCAACTTTTCTCTGCGAGTGACCTTCACTGTTAAAAAAGATAACCTTCAATGTTTAAAAAATACAAACTATCCAAAAAATTAACTATAATGTGAAAATTTACATGAAATGATAGTAATGCTTACCGGAGATATAGGTGTACAAATATACTTTTTGCAAGAAATTTTCCGAGTTTGTTAAATTTAGATTTTATTTTCAATTATTTCAAAAAAAATTTTCGTTTACTTGAA
The DNA here is from genome assembly GCF_947563725.1 of Argiope bruennichi. Lineage (NCBI taxonomy): Eukaryota > Metazoa > Arthropoda > Arachnida > Araneae > Araneidae > Argiope > Argiope bruennichi. The sequence goes on from NC_079156.1 coordinate 37,145,524, forward strand.
AATAAACAACAAACTCACTCTGACACGTCGCAATGTATAAAATAGCTGCTTATATGTTTCTAAAACTTTAAAAAAAAGTGGTGTACAAATAAACATTTTGCCTACTGTAGATACATTTGTGCTTATTTTTTCGTATATGAAGTGTGCAAAGAGGGCTTCGAAAGAATCAGAACTCGATATTTGACAAATCTCCACATTTTAGACCTTTTTAAGACCGAAAACTGTATATGTGGAGTTGTGTCTTGTTCAGCTAAGAATACAATCACACTTTGAATCAAACGGATGTATGAGGTTATTTCATCAAATTTGTAGATTTCTAACAAATATTGCAAGGAATTCATTCTCAAAAAGTTGTCATTTTGTTTGACTGTGTTGGACATTTGGAAAAGATCCATACAGAAATTTATTTCGGATCCGAATTTTTATGGTGTCCTTGTGTTTTTCCAATTCCGCGCCATGATCTCAAGTAAACAAACCGATTCGAACCTCACCTTTTTTCGGCAAGTTTCGTGATTTGTGGTTGGCAGCAACTGCAATGCAAATTTGGCTACTATTTAAACTCGCCGCGTGTAAGTTTTTTTTTTTTTTTTTTTAAGATGGGAGATGAAAAGTGGTTTAAGCTCTACGGTCGAGGCGAAAGAGAAGTTAGATGTGTGCAACTAGTTTGTTGCTTCCCCATTTTAAGATAGTTTCTTTCAGTTCGTTTAAATGTTAGAAAGGATGAATGGTTCGAATCTGTTGGCCAAGATCTGGTAATGTTAATTTGAATTTAACATTTTACGTATTATTTTGATTGCATCAGTAATGAGCACATTGACTTTATACTTTATAATTAATAAAAGTTATTTTAAGGAAACTGCTTTCAACTTTGTGCCTCCTCGACATAAAATTTCACTGTCAACTTTGCTAAAATTTGGGTTAGTTTACTCAAAGGAATAGCAGACCGATTGCAAGGGAAAATAATAACTATTAAATGTAAACCAAGAGAAGTGGTCCTCAAAAAACATTGCTCGGGTACTTTGCCATAAATGTGTAACTTTTACATAAATTTTAGCCATTGGATAAAGTCTCGAATGCTTTGCATGGCTTTGCCGAACAATAGGCATTTGGCATTTTTATCAAATTTATCATGTAATCTTTGGCAATTTTTTTCACAATTAATTTTTAGTAGGTAGTTAATAGTATCTGAAAACTGTATTTGTGTTTTAGATGAGTTTTACCAACCGACTGTTCTTTCCTTCTTTCAAATTTACACGGAACTACAACTATAGACACAAAATCACAAACCAAATTTGATATATTTAATTCATTGTGCTTTTTTTAATTATAGTGCTTACATGCTTTTGAAAGTACATATCGTTACAAAGCAGACCTCATGGTGCCTTTGGTTCCAAATTTGATAGGTATTTACACTTTAGATGTTAAATTTGTGTTCCAAACTTTTATTTTGTAAATATCGAAATAACTTATTTTCGGACAGACGGACTTCTTTTGAACGGATTTCTTTCAAAATTTGATAGAAATATACAATTTTTCATTCAATTTTTGAAAAATAAAAATATCTGCAGCTGTAAAAAAACTGGGGAAAAAAGAAAAAAAAAATCTTGCTGAAATCTTTTAATTGGGCATTTTATATTTAATCATTTAAAAGAGTTAAGTACTTTTATAAAAAAGTTCTTTATATAATATGAAACTCCGATTTATATAATTGTTGCCTAACGTTACTAATTTATACAATTTTTGAAAGAAAAAAAGTATCGACTTTCTTTCATCACATTTCCGGTAAAGAAAAAAAAAAGAACGTTAAAGACAAAATAGGTCACTTCATCCTAGCAGATTAATATTACATTTTCTGAATAATGTTTAAAATTATAATATTTAAATGAAACTCTTTCCAATAAATAACGTTGAAGGGAATATCTTTTTTAGTACTCTTGGGATTTATGCTTGGAATTTGCATGTAACTACTCATAAATAATTTCGCACGAGAATTGACATCGCAAAACTCCTTCAGATTTGTATTTTATTTTAGTTTCTAGAGAATAAAAAGAATTGGCCATTATTAAAATTCAAATCGCTATTAACAAATAAATTATGAATTGTGTTTATAATTAATGTTAGCAAACATAAGCTTTCAAAAGTTAACGCAATGCACTATTTTGAATATCTATCGGTTTACCGATTTAAAGTTTAGAACGTGCCATAAACAATTTCAAACTTGGGCAGATGCCAGTTTGGATAACACTTTAAGAAAAAATTCTCCAATGAAAAAAACCTGGAAACAAAAGAAAATGGCATCTACCCTTACCTTGATGGACAAATTGATTCGATTTGCCTGTTTCTTCTGATAGTAGAAATTCTTGAATATTTGTTACGAAATTTATGTGCATTATTTACAAAAGCAAGAGAAAGGAGGTTTTTGAAAAGAATATTATTTTTATATTTTTTATCTCGTTCAGTTTTAAAACAATTTAATACTAAAAAAAAATGAACATTCGACAAAATCATTTTTTAACCACACATGATGGATAAGTCCTAATTTCGTCTCAGATATTGCTTACAATGACTTTTTACTTCTCATATGCATATTGTTATCGTCAAAAAATTCGACTATTAACAAATAAAAGTTATTTTATTACTATTAACAAACGAGATTTTGACGAGTTTCCCCGCTTCTTATCCAAGTCCAGAAACCCAATTTTTGGAATTATATCTGTGAACATGATAACTCAAAAATGCTTTGAGCTTGACGTATAAAATTTGGTTTATAGACTTAAGACCAAATTTATCACATTTTGAGTTAAAATCATTCAGAGACAGTCTCTGTCCAGTTATCTGAGTTATATGATTGAGTCCAGTTATATGATTGAGCAAGATAACTAAAACATTTAATGAGTTAAATCGATGGAATTTGAAAGTAAGGACGAGTGCTACAAAATGTGAATAGATTAGATAGATGTAATTTGAAAGTGTGCATGGTAACTACAAAATTAATGAATTAAATGGTTGTAATGGGAAAGTGTGCATGGCTACTACAAAATTAATGAATTAAATCGTTCGAATTTCAAAGTGTTCATGGTAACTACAAAATTAATGAATTAAATCGTTGGAATGTGAAAGTGTGCATGGTAACTACAAAATTAATGAATTAAATCGTTGAAATGTGAAAGTGTGCATGGTAACTACAAAATTAATGAATTAAATCGTTGAAATGTGAAAGTGTGCATGGTAACTACAAAATTAATGAATTAAATCGTTGGAATTTGAAAGTGTGCATGGTAACTACAAAATTAATGAATTAAATCGTTGGAATGTGAAAGTGGAGACAGTAATACAAAATACGATGAGTTAGATTGATGGAATTTGGTTCACTCATTTAGCATCTAAAATGAGATTTCTAATCGAATTTTGATCGAAGTTTGTCAAAGGATTATCATTCTGTCGGTCTTTACTTCCTCATGCATTTAAACACAATAACTCACATCCAATGACATAAATAATTCTCTATTTGTGTTTGATCCAAGACTACATTTGCAATTCTATGCCAAATTTCGATTTCAATTGGTCGGATAAAAAATGTCCTAAATGCATATTAGAATTTCTAGTACTTATGTATTAACTGTAATCAAGCGAATATCACTAAATATCGCAAATTTGTTTTAATCAAAATCAAGATACAATTACTACCTCAGTACCTGTTTTCTTTACCAACCATATAATTATCATATGTGGATATTGATATTATGCTGTCAAGCCTATAAGTATTGCCAAATCTTATCACTAAATATGAATTTTCTAGAAGCTCCATAATGAATATTTAAAGAGATATTAATTATATAGGAATAATTATTCTGGAAAAATGTAGCATTAGATTCTTTCTCTATTTTATTGTACGCATACAGATATATATCAAAGTAACTTTTTGATTTTTTTTTTACTGCAAAACTCTATATATTTACATTTAGCTAGGAAATCCATAATCTGCTCTAAATTATATGTTAGGTAAATGTACCTCTAAATTCTTTTATTATGATGTGCCTGACTAGTGGAAACCGAAATTAAAAAGAAATGAAAGAAAAAACAGTAATATTTTTTGTCGATAGATGGCGCTAAGTTAATTATTTTTTCAGATTTGTTATAAATCTTTTGATAAAAATTTGTAATTTGTTCATTAAAGAATTTTTTTCACTAGTTATTAAAATTAAAATTCACTGATTCAGTAAGCTCTAGAAACTTATCTAAAGATACGAACATTCCGAAGAAAAGATAGAATCATTTGAGATGCAATCTGAGTCAACGAACAAAAAGAAAAACATGTTGCTCTTCAGCGAGAAACAAACATTATGCCTGCTCAATGCACCCTCCATTATTTTCAATCATGTATTCTGTTATTTTTACTAAACAACATAAAATGCCGAGTATGATTGAGCTTATGTGAAATGTAAAACTATCTTTCGCATCGACGTTCTTCTTACATCAGCTTTAGATGTTCAATCTCCCAAATTCCTTCAGCCAAAAATCGCATGGTGTAAAATCAAGTGATCATGGTAGCCATATTGTTAGAAAATCAATACTGATTACATAATACTGTGTGAAAAGATATTTTCAGAAAGTCTGAATTAAGTGAATAGAGTGAAATGGTGCACCATCAATTTAAAAAAAAATGGTAATTACAAGGCGGCCTTGCGCTTGGTATTCTGGGGGGGGGGACCCTTGATAGTACATTCCGACAACTATTCAGGTTTGCTTCAGTAATAAAAACAATCGAAAAAATCGATTTAGATATTGGCTCATCACCACCTATTGTCGAAAGATGTAACTAATTTTATTTGTTTTTTAAAGTTTTCACAGAGTGTATTTCTCCATTACATATTAGTGAAATTATGATTTTTTGGGAATCATGGAACTAGTTCCAGAGTCATCCGAAAAAGCGAGCGTCGTTGTTACTTATCGCATTTAAACAAGCCCGCTGACGAAGTCAGCGATTTAAGCCGAGTTACAGCATTAGCTTCTGAGGGTAAAGGCCCCTGAACACCCGAGGGCAGAAGTCTGATTTCTAGCTCATAGGAAGATAACACTTACTTGCACAACCTCTTCTTGCAAGGGGGCTCTTTCACATACTTCAGATAGAACTCGAACCTGGTACACCCAGATCATGGGGAAGACGCGCTACCCCTATGCCAGGACGCCGGGAAAGTGAACGCTGAATATAAAAACTGCGTACTGCGTATTTCACGGCATTTGACGGTATCTAAAATTTTCAATTAAAATTTTTTTCAACTTGCTATCAGTAGCTTCCCCAGCAAAGTTTTTTTTTTAAATTGAAATGTTGATAGACATACAGCAGGGACTATTTTAAAAACCTCGTGTCATTCTATTTATTGTACTTCGTGTCTCGGTATTCTGTTATCTCACCAAAATTTGAACTTTAATTTAAAATTCAAGCAATGAAACTTGCAGCAAGGTAATTTTTGTATTACTTCAACTATTTAAAAATGGATGCATTTAAAAAAAATCATTGTTGCCCATCTTTGAATGTCAAATTATCAACATAAAAAAAAATCATTATTATGTCATATTTTATGTCACATTATCAACATAAGGAAATTTAACAAAGCTTATAAAAAGCAAATTTTAAATAGAAACCTAATGATCATGAAAAATTAATCACATTTTCATATCTTTATCTTCAATAAGTGAATAAAAATGCAGGACGAAATATTTGTACCAATTATAAAAGCGATTTGATATATGCTGTTATAAAATAAACTTTCAAATAATTTTGAAAAATTTAATTCACAATTTTAATTAAAAACCAGCAAGATATTAATGTATATTAATTATATATATTAATTAAATTAGCATGATTAGGTAATTTTTTTTTAAATTTTAAAATGGTGCAAAACTAATTTTTGCTGATATTTTTGGGAGAGATCACAAAAAGAAATGCCAATATCCCACTTAATTTTTAAATAATTGAACTCTAATTAAAATTTCAAACAAATCATTCTCAGACGCACATTCCAACTATTCAGATTATAATTGTACCAAATTTCTAAATCTCGATAGAATGGTCTGTCCGATAGAGCCCAACACTGTTACTTTATTATAAGTGGTGATAAATACACCCAATCAGGATTACAATTCACTGGCTTTACTGAACATAGTCATACATACTTCATGTTGTTATTAGACAGAACACCTGCGCAACATGTCATTTAAAACAGAATCCTTGATTGCAAATATTCGAAAGCATTTGCTAATTGGAAATTCATATTTTGTAAATAAGTCTAATATTTCAAGCATTCTCGTTGAAGTAACTTTGGTAAAATATTTATTATTTAGAGTAAAAGACTCTTTTCCTTCTCTAAAACAAGTATCGTAATTAACAGAAATCTCGTGCTCCAAAACAAAAAGTAGATAGCTACTTTAATTATGGAAATGTGTAATTATACAAGTAGCTGCTAAAGAGATGTTATTGATTATTTCACAATCTCGGTAATGAGGAGAAATTTCGGGAGGCTCAAATTCAACAGATCATTTTAAATCAAGGATCTTTTTCTCATTAAAACTTAATTACACTTTTTAAAAGCCCAATCTTAAATCTTGCTCAGTTAAAAAAAAATCCCAAATCAGTTTGAAAAACTGAATTAGAAAGAAGTGCATTCAAATTATAGTTTCTTTCTTTCATGGTCTAGTAATCATTTCGAAAAATCTTTCAGAATTTGCTTAATTGGACACTTTAAGAAAAAAAAATACAAAAAAAAAGAGATAAGCAGTCATCAAAGACCTTATTCGCAAATTACTTAAAAATTGATTATTGAGATTAATTATAATTCTTGCTTTATTTTTTCGATAATCGATAATATAGCCGCTAAAAACCAATAATTCATTTAAAGATTCCGTCATTCAATTTTATAATTATTTGTTTATTAATAATCGTATGATTCACATGAGCAATACTGGATCATAGATTCTTTGATTCTGTTTCAGGCATCGTCAAAAACACGCCTCAATGGATTCAGTTCAGACATTAAGGCATTGAGTCAATTTAATTGTGGAAACCATTGCTCATCTTTCAAAAGGGTGATGTCACAGGCATAATAAGATAAAGTACAGTTAGACGTTAGATGGCATGCTCAGTTACTCTCATCACGTGATTGTGACGTCACAATGATCGATTTCATTTGCGAGCAATTTTGGGATAATTGTGCAGAATATCAAAACATATTACTCCAATAACTCCAATGGAACAAATGTTTCAACGAAAAAAATCGTCTGGTTATTAATAATAAAGCAGTTAAATAAAAATAGCATTTAAATAAATATTAAAAAATATTTGTCCACAGTTATCTGGACACAAAAAGGTAACACACTGATTATTCGATGTGCAGCGCTATTTTGTCTCTCTCTAACTTGCGAGCTTTTTTTCTCTGTTTTTTTTTTAATTATGATTTAATTTTTTGATAACTGAATTCTTAATACGAATAAGTAAGCAATTATGATTAAAACAAAAATAGGTGCATATCTGCACACCTTAAAGGAAGAGTCTCCAATGTCAGTAAAATTATATTGGGAATATTTACTTATCCAACTTTATTTATTATTAAACAATTATTGACTCCGTTTTACAAATTAAGAATAGTTTCGAATGAATTAGTTACGGAATGCGCTTACTTATCTTCAATTTATTTATACTTGATTCGTGAATTTCTTTTGTTTTTCTTCCAGATTACTTGGATGAACCCAGAACTCCGGCCAGAGACGGTAAGTTTTATTCTGCACAATTACAATAATAAATTATGATTTGTTTATTTTATTTCCTCATAAAATTATATTTGAATCTATAAAAACTGAAGATGCCATTTAAATTCTGATATATGGTTCAATTTATAGAAATTTAAACGCCGCCTTCCGCATGATTAGCTTATGATTCACATCTGTTTAATTAATTCACGCTTATTATATAATTAGAAGCCCTTCTTTACATCATTTAAATGAGAGCAAAGATGGAATCTTCTCATTGGATAGACAGTCCGAATCACAGGCTTAAGTCATAGCAATGAACAATGTTTACAATCTTTGATTTAAATGCTAGTTTTCTGTAGCAAATACAGTGCTTTGTTAAATACTTTGGATGTGTTTTTGTATTTGTCGCCTCAGAACCTGTACAAAATCTGATTAGCAATTCTGAGTTTTAGTTTAGTTATGTTAATGTCCCATTTTTAAAGAAACTCTAGGGATGTATTTGGTAATTTTAAATTGCGGTCAGATGACGAGGACGACACATGAGTTGTCACCCCTTCCCCGCCTCCAAACTTCCACACCACATCAGTGAGAAAAAATTTGGCTCTGAACGATTTAATGTACACCATGTCCGCTTACACGACTTTTCTTCGGTAGAATCAGATTTCGAACTTGCAAGCCCGCGGCCTAGATTTTACTACTAAGCCACCTCGACCCTTTGTAATTTTGAGATTATGGATGGAAAATTAATACTCTATCTTTGTTTTCAGAATTGGCCTTATCAAAATAAATTCGTTTTTTATATAAATTTTTAGAATATTTGGCAGATTTTTGTATTGAGTATCATGCTATGTGTTGTAGAATTACTTAATTAATTATCTACAAAACATCGCAATATAAACATTATTTTGAAAAAATATATATAATTAAGGCTTTCTTTTGAGGAATATATTACAAACAAATAATGTTTTTACAAATCACTTGCTATCAAATTAGCATTTCTTTCAGGTCATAGAGACAAATGTTGTTTTTAATTTTTTATAAATAATTATTATTATTTATTTTAGTTCGTGTTTAAATATGCCTTATGTTTTATTATTTATCTTTAATAAAAATAAAACAGTTTTATTTTCTATGGAATTGTCCTCTGCATTGCTTTATATTAATTAATGTACTGCAACTTTATTTGCTCAAATTAGATAATAGATAGTAAAAGATTGTTGGATCTGCTTATTTTCATTTGGTGATTTCTTGCGTAGTAAACTCTAAAACTTAGATTAAAATACATAAAGATGATAATAGGCTGAAGTGAAAGGCACTATTTTGTAACATTAAAGCGAAAGTATTTCATTATAAATACTTCACAGCGATTTTCCGCCAGTGACGATATAAAATGGATTAGTTAGGACGGGTATTCGATATTTCAACTGTGCATTTGTAAAGATTTTTAAAATTTATCCATTTTAATATTTGTAAATAAATAATTTACGTTGAAAATTTAAAAAAAAAAATTTAATAAGATCAGAGATTTTCAAACTGTGGGTTTCGTCTAGATCTTGAATGGAAAACTTGCAGCAATGTGATGTGGACTTTAAATTACGTTTAACAGCAAATGCTTTATCACAAAAGCTCTTTTTTTTTTTTTTTTTTTTTTTTGGCGCATAATCCATTTTCGAAAAGGCCCTGTACTGTTTGTTGCTGAAGGAATTCAACGCGCCTAGGATGATGCGGGACGCTACAATAGATTCGGTGTTCGAAAAGTAGGTCGTAATTTTTAAAAGTTTGGGAACACCTGAATTAGATTATTAGATTCCCCGGAATTTGTAAAAGGGTTCCTGTTCTTTAGGGCGTTTTGGGTGAGTAAATTCCATCTCTTCTTCTGTTAGATATAAAGTCTCGGCCAAAAGTTCTTAAAATTTAATCAGCGTATTCTCAGTTATACGAATTAGGCATAGCTTTTTATCAGCGCTATGTATTATGATTTTACAGTTATGTTTTCAAGTTCTTTTATTTTCATGATGTATCTGATGAGGGCTTTGAATATTCCAATATGACTTCCGAAAATGTAAAACTATTTTCTTGGGCTTTTGTAATATTTTGCCTAATTCGTTTTAATACAATACCCATTTTTTTTATTATGAAAAGAAGTATCATATAAGGGTTTTGGAGCTTAGAGAAAGGCAAATAAAAATATAAAATTATTCATAATAATAAAAATTGTAAATATAAATATAATAAAACTGCTAATGATATTTCTAAACTGATTTATTTTATCATCTAGACATTCGTTCAAATTTCCTGATTGTTTTCACTTAAAAATTGTTAATTAAAATTGTTTATCATCAAATAATATTAAAAATCGTTTGCAATAATTTCTGCTTAAATTAATGCAAGCATTGTAAAAATAGAAACTCGTATTTTGGTAGAATTGCGAATAAATTTAACTGTTTATTATTATTATTATTATTATTTTCAGATAATTTTTTGTTTTTGTTTTTGAAAAAGTGTTCAGAAAAAAAGATGGCTTGCGACTCGGAATAAAATACTTTTAAAAAAATTTACAGCCATTTTTTTTTTTCGTTTTACCTATTAATTTAAATTAAAATATTCGGTTTTAAAACTGATATTGCTGTTTAATCAATTGTCGAAATTTGTATCTTAATATCTAAAATTATTTGTAGAATGTTGCAATATTGTTTTTTAATTTCATATTATTAATTTGTTTTGTTGAAATGGCGTTCAGAAAAAAAAAAAAAAAAAAAAAGATGGCTTGGGACACGAAATAAAATATTCGGAAAAAAAAACTACGATTTTTTTTCTTTCTTTTTCCTGTTATTTTAAATTGAAATATTCAGTTATTTTCGCTTAAAAACTGATAGCCTTGTTTAATTAATTGTCAAAATTTCTAACTTAAAATTTAAAAAATTATATAAAGAATGGTGTAAAATTTTAAGAAAACAGGAGGTAAAATTTCTCGATAAATATCAATATTAATAAAAGTTTCCAATTCATCAATTTTTTAAAAAAAATTAACTAGCTTTTTCTAAACTTGCTTTCATTACTTTAATTTTCCTTAAGAGTAATTTAACAATCGATTAGTTTTTGATACGTTTATCCACCATTTCCCCAATTAAAAAGGCAGACGATACTGAACGCTTACGTGAGATTGCTTAGTTGACAGGAAACAATAAAATGTAGAGGCAGCTGCTATCTATAGAATAATGTAATTCAATGTTAAATAAATCTATCAGCATTCAGACATCTTAAAATAAATAACAGTTTCTGACTCGCTATTACAAGCTTAATAAGAAATGTCACTGAATTTGATTTGCATTGAGTTTCTTTCAATAAACAGTAGAAGCAAGCGATAGATATCATTTGTTGATGGAATTTGCAAAACTGCGTGTTCTTTCATTTAAATCAGCTGCACGAAATTGCATGTGTGTCATGATTTTATAAGAAGAAAAAACAAAAAAAAGCGTGATGTAATGGATGTTTATTTTATAAAGCGAAGCATTATAAAAGCAATTTCTATTTAGGATACGATTTTTTTTTCCTTTCTTCTAAAAATTGCGTAAAAACGGGCGAATATTCTAGGATTTAAGCTCAAAATTTGCATTGGAATTCACAAAGGATCTGAAATGTAAGTTTATTTTATGATGTTTTACTTATTAAAAAATATGTTATATATATATATATATATATATATATATATATATATATATATATATATATATATATAAAGAATATGCTCATTTAAAATGTTAATATTATGATTAAATTAATTTAGCTCATATAACCAAATCAACAAGACATTTAATTTCTAATTCTGGAATAATTTTTTTTTCCAGTTTTGAAAAAAATACATCCATTTGCCTTTTTTTTTTTAAATAAGTAAGTAAATTGCTTATTTTAAAGACAAAAAAAAAACTGAAATCGATGGAATTTTCCAAAATTAGAATCTTTTTTGCAATTCTTATTAACATATAAATATAAACAAAAATGAAACACAATTTTGAGCATTTGAAATACAACAAATTATACTGATTTTAAAAGTGCATTCATAAAATATATTATAATTTATTACCGGAGATGCAAATTTACTTATGAAAAATGTATCCCCTTTAATTATAATTATATTGAGTATATAAATACATGACTTAAATCAGTATGCCCATATTTTTATTTAAATCGATACAAAAAATCGTTAGGTTTATGATTTAAAAAACTTTCATTGCACATTTTTGTGGTTTCTTTTGATATTTGAAACAATACATGAAAATTATGTTAAAATAACATAATCAAAACTCTTTCATTGAAATGAATATCGCTAGAAATTACAGCTATTAGTGCTTTGTAAGAAAATAAAAATCATCAATTCTTTTCACTTTTATTCTACTTACTATCAGTATAATCAGTATAAATCTTATCTAATCTTATCTAATTATTCATGAAATCTGAAGACCATTCAAAAAATTAACTTTATTTAATTTAATTTATATCTTGAAGTTGACAAAAATGAATTCCTCTCAGCAAGCTGGAAGGCAAAGGTCCTTACATCTAATTTACTATCTGGCAACATAAATTGTTGATATTAGAAACAGGCAATATTAGGGATTAAAAATGACTTTTCGGACCCCTATCATCTAAGATATTTCAGTTATCGAAAAACTTTAAATACAGAAGTTGTTCTTCTTAATGAGGTGCTAATTTGGCTAATTGGATTTATTTTTCTATCTTCAATATTAAGAACGTTATAGAGAAATGAAAATTTCAATTTCTCCTTCCCCCCCCCCTCCATTTTCACCACTTTTGAGCTAGATGAGCCTTTTACGAACTCGAGATTTTTCTATACATTTCTCTCTCTCTCTCTCTCTCTCTATATATATATATATATATATATATATATATATATATATATATATATATATATATAATATAATATAATATAATATAAAGAAAGTAACGCCAATATGCATGGTTAAAGAAGTTACAACTTTTTTCAAATATAATCATTAAATATTTAATCAATTTATCTATGACTGTCATAATGGAAAACTGATTTTTTTTAAACTCATTAATTGGATTTCTGCAATATTCTTGATCAGAATACTTTCGATTAAAAAAATATTATACCTTATAGAACGGAATAAAATTTCTATTTCTTCGCAAAAAGTATGATTTATATGCTAACAATTGATGCATTCGAAGCTGAGAATCAATAAGGAAAGAAACAAAAGAAATTTAATAAACATAAGTGGACATTTTATTATATTTCTTCATTTTTTGCCTCAGAATTTAATTAATAAACTTATTTCCAAAAATAAATTATTGATTTTTACTCCTCTTTTCGATTTTTTTCTTTTAATTATCTTAAAAGATGTTTAACAATTTAAAAGAGTTAACCAGCAACTTTTACTTTGAATGTCGAAATTAAATTTCTTTTTGCTCGAAAATTCTCTAGGGTTATCGATTGAATTTCTAACATTTTTCTAGATTCTGAAGAGTTTTGTTTTTAGAAACTTTCCTATACCTTATAATTTGAACAAATGAGTTTGACTTAGCTTTGAATGTCACAATATTTAATTCATATATAAAAATATGCATGAAGCTCTTATGACAATTAGCAATACCATTTCTTTATTTAAGTATTATAAATGCCATTCCTTTATTTAAATAGTTTCATGTTTTGAAAAGTTAGAAATTCTTTAAGCTGTAGATGAACATAGGTCCATTTGATTTGCTTTAATTTATCGATTATAGAAAATTAAATATAATATAGAAACTAACTATTATGAGATTTACATAAATATTTCTCCCTTTTTTCACGTTAAAGTATAGAAATTCATTTATATTCTAAAAATGAACTCCTATTAAAAATAAATAACAGATAAAAAATCATTTATTATGAGTTATACAGTGTATTTACTATTTGATTTTCTAGGTCATTTGAATGCATATTCGAAATGAGCTGATTAATTGATGTTTCCCTATTTTTTGATTCCTAATTGCATAAAAAGAAAACATTTTACGTCTCTGATGAAAACCGGTATAATTTTTTTAAACTGTTTACCAGTCAGTGAAAAAGAAATTTCTTTTTAATCATGTGAGAACATGATGTTGCTTTAGTTAGGAGGTTTTGAAGCCCGAAATTGCGTAGCAATGAATAAAGCATAAATGGCAACTTTCATCATCATATTTTAGTCGCATATATTTTTTACCAGTATTGCATTCTTTGAAAGTAGATGCTTTTTTAAAATGTTGACCTGCTTTTACTAGTATTACTTTATTATTACGTAAGCTGATGCATTTTTAAAAGGTTGACGTAGAACGATGACATCATAGCTGATATTTCATCTCAAAATCGGTGGAGCTCCAAAACTTTGTTTGCCAGCTAGAAAAATGGAAAACGAAAGTATAAAAAAATTATCATTATATATATAAATAGAGAAGGGGGGAATAGACACCGATAGAGAAGTCTCGTGATTGTTTCAAACCGGTTTAAACTAGTCAATGACTTAAATTAATTAAGACAAATAATGACTTAAAAAATAATAATGTTCTCACAGGATAACTTGAAATTTGCGATCGTTGATTTCATTTTTCTCCAGTTTTGTATATTTGTTCTGTACTTATTCTCTCAAGAACTTTAATTTTCAAAAGACTATCGCTACAATCAAATGACAATTCTAATAAGAATATTCTTCTTTTTTTTCATTTTTTTTTTGTTTGAGAAGTTATTCTTGTTAAAAAGATAAAAAGAAGATGTTAATCCATATGAAATTATTAATTAAAAAATTTAACATCTTTTCTGTTAATTTATTCATGGAATATTTAAATTTAATTACACCTTAATGAGGTCAAATCATGCTCACGCTGTATCCTGGGAATTGATTCACAAATTGAAGCTGGTTAGCCATTGGGTATCTTGCAAAAACTAGCGGAAATGTCTTCTATAAACTTTCTCTTATACTCTCTAATCAAGGTATAAAATCCATGCTCCCTTCTGTAAGAAAAAATGATGGCGTTGGGCAAAACCGTGAACACCACGAGTACTCAGATTTTTATTTTCCATGCATGAGAATTTTGTGCTTTGTAGTATATTGAAGAAAACCAAACAGGCATTTTAACAGCCCTTTTGTAGACCGATCAATACAACATTCGTAACAAAATAATATAAAATTAGTAACAAGATCATATATCAAATGTCAGTGTTTAAAAAAATAAATTAATTCAATTCTTTGATTCATTTTGAAAAATTCCCAAATTACGACTGTAAAGAAATATTTACTCTTTTATAAATATCTTCAAATCACAGCAGTTACAAACGATGTGCTTTAGCTTTATCAATTTTCTTAAGCAGATTCTTGAAAATTCAAAGTTATCCTTCGGTAAAGCTTTATGCTGAAAGCTGAATACCATCCTATTCTATTTGAATGATTATTTAAAAACAAAATAAAAATTCATTCTTAAAATCATCTTTACATCTCGACACATAATACTTCCCCAAAAGATTTTATCTTTAATATTCAGTTTAACTTCGCAAAGAAATTTAAATTCATGAATTTCATTTTCAATGCACGCAAGATGTTGCGCAAGTGCTAAGCTGTCACTGAAGTCTCTTTTCCCCAGAGTCAATTTTTTTTTATCCTCGCGAGAGAATGAATTTCATAAAACTTATTTTTGCAGTTCTGGCAGCAGAGATTTTTGAAGGGAACTTTTAATGAATAGTGCCACGTGTGCTCCATCTTCCGCTGACTTCATCTGAAATCTCGAATTTTCTATCGATTCTTTCAGTTTGTTACCATGGAAATCAGTACTTCCATATCATTTTTTTTTCTTTCCCTTTTTTTCCTTTTTCGGCTCATTTTTTTTTTCTTCATTTCTTTTAAGCTTTCTTTGTATCGTTGGAAAAGCTTTGAACAATAACAATAAAAAGCATTTTGTTTCTTTAAATAAACTCTTATCTTCCATTTGAAGTATTTATTCGAAAGCTTGACAATATATGCTCTAATCCTTTTTCTCGCAGTGGATGAACGACTTAGGCGATTTCACTCTGGAAGTATCTTTTATTCATAAAATACTTTTAAAATTCACTTGGCTTTTGTTTTAAAAAAACTAAAAAAAAAAATCTTCTTTTTTATTTTTAGAGGGGAAAAATAAAGCAGAAAAATGAAATTTAAAGATAGCTTTGCAATCAACAAATACTTTAACCTCACAAATATTTCGATGCTGGGGTTTTGATAGAATCTTGGTTTCATTGAGTAAAAGTGAGTGAACTTATACTGAGTAAGAATTACTTTTAGAATTATATCTGCGACTGCCTGCTCATCTGTTTTTAAAAGAACATAATTTAAAAAACTACGAGCTGATACTACATTATTGACTCATATAAAATTTCGAACCAATTTTTTTAAAGCAAAAAAATGCATTTCACAAAAATTTTACTCAAGTTCGACGTTAAAAAAAAAATTCATGAAAAAAATGTGTGTGCTAATGGTGTTTTTTTGTTTTTTTTGCGTGTAATTAAAATGTTAAATAAATTGATAATTTTTGTTAATATTCATTTGTTTTATTAAGTAATTTTTTAAGTAAAAATATTTCACATTTTGCATTGCAAATTTTGGAGTATAAAGTTATAACAAATTCCTAATAACAGTGAAATTAAAGAAAACAAATATCGTGGTGATTATTTTAAAACCATTTAAATTAATTTACCATTAAGTTTCTTTTAATTATAATAATTTTTTAAATTTATATATTAAATTATAAAGATTTTTAAATAATTTTTTACCAAGTTATAAAGTTGCCACAGAACATTAAAATTAAAACAATTAGATGAACAAATCATCAGTAAAAGGATAATTTTAGATGTATTAAGAAAAATTCTATAATCATCTATAGAGAGCCTTTGATTGCATGAAACATAAACAAAATAACTTTAATCACACATTATGAATCAATTCCATTCTTTCATAAAGGTTAGAGATAAGTTAATGGAGATATTTTATAAGAAAGAATAATTTTAAGTTAATTAAAGAAGATAACACATTTTTCCATGCACTGAAAGTTATTTTTCTGTGCAAAACATATGATGGTCATATATCATTGTTGGATTATAAATAAATATAAATGCAATAAACATGTGTGTAAGCATAATTTGGGCAGTACGGGGTCGAATAGAAGAAGAAACTTTTGAAATTTTAACATTGATTTATTTCACTACGGGTGGTATTTTATGTACAAGAAGCGATGATAAAACTGACGTTCATTTATGTCACCAATACACACGCACGCACGCACGCACACATTCATCTTCATTATTTGTACAAATGAAGATAACAAGTGCTAAACAGGCAGAAAATGTTTCCTTCAATGATTTTATTATGAAACTTTGATAGGGACCTCCTCTGCACGTGTCGACTTAGGAAAGGGAATCTTAGGTATCTTTAAAAAACTGTTTTAGGGAAAAAAGAATTAGGGATTTTTATCACTTCCCTTGGAAAGTGAAAAAATGCTGCAATCGGCAGTTTTCTGGAGCGCGTGTGCAATTGTGTGCAATTAATTAAATAAAAAGTGGGAAATGGATAAGGAAATAAGACAAAGTTTTAGAATGAAGTTAATATGGGCTAGATTAACATAAAAATGTGGAAATTAATTTAGGTTGAATTATATTTAAAAATAACATTATATATATATATATATATATATATATATATATATATATATATATATAATGTCTTTCGAAGAAGCAAAATTCTTTGACAAATTCAACGGTTATTATTTAAAATTCAGCACAATTATTTTTCGTTTATTTCGTTTGCTTCATTTATTTTTATTGACTTTTAATTTAAAATGCATTCTATTTACAATGCATTTTTATTCATTTGCGACCTAATCTTAACATTTTCGTCGAAGAATTAAAAATTCTATACTAAATGACTGAATAAATATTGCCCTTCTTCAATTCTGTTACTCACCTCCAATCCATGAAAAAAAATGTATGATAATCATTAAATTTGTCATTTTTTTTATCAATTTCAATATTTTAGCAATAAAATATTGTGTTCTTATATTTAGAAACACCGGAAATGCTTATATGTCATGCAAAAAATCATCGCAGTTGTTCTTAACGAGAATCGATAACTGCAAATGAGTTCTAGACTAGAAATTTTTAAATTTTATTGATAGGTTTCTGTGAGTTCTATAATGCTCATTGATGATGCCAAATATTTTTGAAAAATTCAAATTAAAACCGTTAATCAATATATTCATCTTACAGCACTATCATCGATGCTAGGGGGAAAGTTCAGGAAGGATGTGAGGAAATGATGGTTCATTTCCGTCGTCGAGGGTAATCAATTACGTAATGGCTTGTTCGGTAATAACTGTTTACTCAACAGAATTCCTAAATGCAGATTAATGTACCTTCCATATTTATTTGGAAGTTTTAATTTAAGGTATGGCAGCATCACTGCCCAAAATGATATATTATAGAGAAAGTTTTGTATCAGTATTTTAATATCTGTTTTTTGTTTTTGTTAAATGTTCCAAAATAAATTATTAATTTTCCGATTTTTTAATTATGTCATTGTCCAGTAATAAATATTCAAAAAATGAGTTTAAATAAACATTTACTGATAGGATATTTTAATAAAAGTAAAATATACTACGTGCTCACTTAAATCCTTTGCACAAACACCTTTAACTTCAGAATGATAGCACCTATAATCCTAAAAGGGTTGTCTAAGTATAGTAACATGGCTATGGTTTAGGTGTTCAGTTCAGTTCAATTCTATTAACATCCCGTTGTAAAGCAACACATGGGCTATTTCAGAACAAACCTTGCAATTTTGAACCGCGATCAAATGGCAACGACAATACTTGAGCTGGTGGCTCAGATTCGATGAACTGCAATTATCCATCGAAAAATGTGTGAATTTTTACCACATATTTCAGTAAGTTGTCAAAGGATTATGTTTCCTCTACTCTGACCAAGCACTGACTTCTTATGAAGACAATCATATTTATTTCATGAAGATAATTTAACTGTTATAGTCAGTTAAAATTGCTGCCTTTCTATGATGATGATGATGTCGTGTCCGCGTTACCACGGAAAGGGGTTGCAGTAGTTTCTGAGGGTAAAGACCCCTGAGCACCCAAAAGAAGAAGTCTGACTTTTAGCTCATATGAAGATGAAACTCGCACATTCACTTGCACAACCCCTTTTTACAGGAGGGGGGGGGCACATTCATACACCTCACAGATAGAACACAGATGAAGAACAACCATGCCTGAACCGGGATTCGAACCCGGGATGCCCAGATCACAGGGAAGATGCGCTATCCCTATGCAAAGACACCGGCGCCTTCCTATGTTCGTATCTTTTAAGAAGTTACAAAAAAACATTTTATCCGTGTGACTGACCTACCATGTTTATAGTGTATAATATAGATTCATGCCACCATATTTTTACTTTTTCGTATACGAGGTATAGAGAAAGTATTATAATCATCAAAACATCCGAAATCTAGATTTTGATGAATCTCGAACGTTTTAGACCACCCTGAGTTCTAAAAACATAATTTTAAAAAATGTCTGTCAGTCCTTCTGTCTGTCTGTGACAAAGATAACTCAAAAACTCTTCGAGCTAGACGGATATAATTTGGTATACGGTCTTCGCAACAAATTTGTATATTTCTATCAAATTTTGTCTAAAATCCTCTCAGAGGAAGGCTGTCTGGCTATTCGAATATAATTTAACATGATAATTACAAAATGAAGAGAGTTAGATAAATAAATTTCGATACACACAAATACATCGGTAGTGTTGACGCATAACTTATTTGGAGCCGAATCCAAAAAGGGATTGACCGTCTGTCAGTCTGTACTATTAGAAACATATAAGCATGATAACTCAAAAACTGAGCAGTTCTGTGTCAGCTTTTGGTTTCAATTGTTTGTAGAAAACACATCTAAGACACAAATTCGATTTTCTCATACTATTAATCATATTCCAAGGATTAGTCGCCAAGAAGCTCGCCAAGTATCCCACGATAGATTGAGTGAAACTGCAAAATTTTCCCAAAGCTTATTATTTCGTAACTATTGCACACAGTTCCATGCGAGGCTATCTGGGATAATACCTTTATCAGAGAGTTGGCGAGAAATTTTTGGAAAGACCACTCCCGCTGATTGCTCTTCTCATTATCATATCTTTTGCATAGCTATTTAATATTTTTTAACTTCAAGGTTGCTGGTAAGATTTCAAAAATTGATCAGAAATCGTATTCATTCTTGGAATTTATCTAGCGCTGTTTTAAATTTTGATTAGATAAAACAGAAAAATTATGAAAATCAATGGATTATTTTCGACACTCGGGTAGAACATTCTGTTAGGGAATTTTCTAAAGATTACGTATAATTTATTATGGAGAAAATTATAGCTTTTGAAATAATTTTAATTTATACAATTTTATAAAGGAAAATGCGGACGCATAGAAAAAAAGGGATGAACAAAATTATTTATGAAAAAATGTTTTTTTAGATTTCTGTACCAAAGAAGTTCTCAATATCACATCTATCAGCAACTGAAAGTACTTTAGTAATCTTATCTTTTGGTTCTTGGCTTCAAGGGAAAACATTCGCCGAAAGGAATGAATAGTGCTAAAGGAAGCATAGATATATAAAATTGAAAATAATAATAATAATAACTTTTTCTTATTTAGTAGAGCCTAGAACTGAAAATTATATAGATAACAGATAACAGATTTTAATAAATCTCTTAACTTAAATACTCAGAAAATTTTTGACTCTTCAAATAAATTGGAAAGAAATCAATCACTCAGCAAATGAATATTTATATGAAGATTTTGTCAAAAAAAAATATCCCATTTTAATCTTGTCGTTTAGAACTGGATTTAGTTTTTAGATTCAGTTTCTATTTTTAAGAAATACGAGAAACGAATATCGTGATTTTGAACAATGGTCAGATGACAAAGATGACATTTGAGGCCATACTCTCCCACTATCTTTAAACTCCCATGTCACATCAACATAAGGACATTATACCATGAGGATTTAGCATGCACAAGACATGCATTACGGTGAATCTTCGGTTTAAAAAGAAATTTCAAACCATGCACTTTTAGTTCTGAATCTCAGTTTTCTACCTGGCTGAAATCAAAAGAAAAAAGAATACTAACAACATTCTTTTCCTGCATACACAAACAATAAATGGTTAAAAAGAAAGTCCACTCACATTACATTCTTCCAATCGACCTAAATTGTTCCCTTAATCACGATGCTACAACAAGGGTCAAAAACTACCACCTTGATTTAATTACCTAAAGAAAGAAGAAAAAAAGTATCCATCTCCGTCCCGAACCACCTACAACCCCCCAGATCCTCCGGCATCACTTGAAGATTCTCTGCAATCCTCCTTCCTTCTTGAGATCGATCCGCCTGGATCTCCCAACAGATGGCGCCGTTTTAGCACCCGGCTCCCCCCTCTTTTTTTCCAATGGGACGGCGCGCCCAGAGCAGTCCGGCCGCTACGAACCGGACTCCGGGAGACCAGGTGAGGTGTTTTGGGAAGGGGCGAGCCGTAGCCATGGCCCGCCGCTATGGAGGATGATCTACCGCTACATGTACTATATGAAATTTGGACAAGAAAACACTAAAGGAAAGAGTAAGTCCATCTTACAAGTATTTCTTAGTTGTTACTTGGGTTTTGTGTCCGTTGATTTTAAGGAGCATTCCTGACATGACCATCCTTCATGGAGATGATGACAATAAATCAGAAAAATTTTTAAAAGCAATGCATCTTTTTATAGCTTTAGCGAATATTTTTTATAAGAAGCAAATGAGAAATTTAGATAATCTGCATTAATGTTTAGAGCATTTATTTTTTGCATATTTATCCTGTAGCGGTAACTATTGTTTTGAAATTCCGGGGAACCGGAACTGCAAACTGCTGTTCTGTAGAGATCTTCCTCCTTCCTAAAATTTGTTGATGAGTTTATTTTAAAAGTTGTCTATATCTTAATTTGTCATTTTTTAAGTCTCTCAACAATTTGCTTGTTGAGAATTATTAGTTACATAGATTGACACAATGAGGATTTCAGTTATATATAACATATTGGTTAAGTCATTTATTTTGGATTTTGTGTGTGTGTTGTTGATTTGACCCATAAGTTTAATCGACACATAAAATTCTTTTTTAAGTTTGATTATAATAATGATCAACTTCAAGATCAGAATGCCGCTTTTTTTATTAAGGATAAATTTTTGTTGCTTATGCTAGCGTATCTGAGAAATAAAATATTATTCAGAAAGATTTCCAAGTTTGAATCTTATGATAGATTGAGCATGCTTTCAAATTGCATAACTTTTCATATTTGACACGGAAACCTTATTTTGAAATTTTAATTAATTTATTAAATTATTGTAGTAACTGGTCCATACTTCCTGTTAAAATGATGCCAGATTATTGGTTATAGAAATCTGCAGACGATTGCTATAGCTATCCTAAAATCATTCATACCTATTTACACTTTATTTTATGAAAGTTTATTTTTTTATTTATTAAACTGCTTTGATTTTATATTGAAACATCCTTTCCTGTATACTCGATGCATCCCTAAAATGGATGATGGTGATGATAATAATGAAAACAAACCAGTGAAAAGTTATAATAGTCTCATTTCTATAACAATTTTTTAATCGCTGAATATTTTTACTTTGCTTATCTCAGAAAATGCTTTTATCTGTTGAAATGCTATTAATCTATCTAATCTTGCTATTTCATTCATAAGATACTTACCACATTTATGCTCTATTCGTAATGATATCCTAATTATGAATTTGGTGTAAGGGATCTCAACAAAAATGATTCCAGAAATTTCATTTGCTTTATATAAATTACTAAGAAATTTAAATTAAAAATTTAACAAATTAGGACTAATTAATATTTAATATCAGTTTTGATTATTATTGTGTATGCCTATTATCAATAATAATGATATATGTGCTTGAACGTATGTTAGAGAATAGACCTTTAGACCTAGAACATGAAATTTGGCATAATTATACTTTGGAGAGCGTAAAAGTGCACCTCGAAGATATTTTCATTAATTTTGATCAATTAAAAATGAACTCCAAATTTTCGCCTTCTTTCTTATCAACTTTCGAAACTAATATGATACAAAAATGATTTTTACACCATGTGAAATTTCAAAAAAATTGCCTTTTCGATTGTGTTTCACTGTTATCTTTTTTCTTTCTTCTTTTTATTTATATTAAATGATTTGCCTTATAAATGTTCTTTAAATTAAAAAAAAGTTTACAAAAATGTTTTTATACATATTTTGTGGCAAAACATTTTATGATTGTAATGAAATTCAAACCGCTTTTATTGTTGATTTTATTACTAATTTTATCCTGGAGTTTCTTCCTTTGTTGATAGTCAATATCTGAATATTTTGAATATTTAATATTTCTTGATATTGAGTAAGTTTTATTTTAAAGAATAATTTTAATATATATTTTTATTTATTTATCTATTTTAGTTTTGTAATTAATCAAGAAAAAATTAACTTCCAAAATAAGGAACAGTGAAAAATTATTTACATTTTATTTATTGATTGATTTTTAAGTATTACTTCTCTTATATGTAATTTGATATCTAAAATTATATAATCGTTTTTTAAATTTAAAATTTTGTGTTTTTATTATTGTGTTGAATTATTCATGTTTAATTATTCAATAAATAAAATTTCTCCAATACATTTGAAAATTATTTATTATAAATATTTTTAATATAACAAAAATCTACAAGGCAAAATGACTTCATTCATTATCCGCATAAATTTTATGAGCATGCTTCGATTAAGAAAGAATATTATTGGATATCTACTTCTCGTTTCTGATCAAACCTAAAATTTTAAATAATTTGACATATAGAGAGAATTAGGCAAGTGCAAAGTACAACGAAAAGAAAAAGATGTAAGCCTACTAAAATATTCGGATTTAGTGTTTATCAAAATTTGAAATTTAAAAAGGCTTTGCTGGGTGAAACTTAAACACCAAGCTGAGCAGAAACGATTTTGCTGAAATTTCTTGCACGCGAGAATCTTAACAAACCACCTGGTTGCCGAAAATTTCTAATATGTAATATTTTAATCAAAATATATTTCAAGGGTTTAATGTTAAACAATATCTGAAATTTTCACTTACTCTCTGAATTAATTTTATGAACTGAAAATCTTGTCATGAAGATGATAGTACAAATTTATAATCTGAGTTTTAAATGGATATTTCTCTTTCAAAAAATTTGCTTAGGTCGTTATTCAAAATGTGACGTAAATGTCTTTTAATAATTAAAATACTTTACTATACGATGATATTTTCCTTTTTAAAAGTAAAAATTGTTTTGATATATTGAGCAGTATAATTATATAGAAATAGCTATGCAGCTATATGTGTGTTTCTTGAAGATACACATAAATAGTTAAATAAGTTAAATATTATTCTCATTTATACCCATGGAGTTATAAAATGCTGATATTAAACTGTATTTTTTTCCGCTTTAAGAAATATTTTTTTAAAAAAATTATTTAATGAATTGAGTGCTTTTGAAAGTATGCAAAACATTTTTATATTAAAATTTCAAGTTTAAATTTAGGTACAGATAATTAAATTTCGGCATTCTTCATTAATTCAAAGACTAGACGACTTTATTTTTATTCTGTAAATGAACTTTTTCATCACTTTTCTATCTTTTATTTTTATCAAACATTGTTATTTTTTAAGTATCTCTGGACAATCGCGGACTATTTTAGAGCTTATTTTTTTATACACTGAAGGAGACATTTCTTCCTGTTAAGCTAGATGATTTCTTGATCTCTTAATACAGAAATTCTATTCTAGGGCATTAAGTTAATATCTATACATTACGATAAATTTCTAGTAATTTTTTGCAATAGATAGAATAGATATTGTTTCTTTGGGTGCTTTAAGTACTAAAGAATCGCAAATTGTTGCTAAAAATGACTCTCCCATTTTAAAATACCGAAAAATAGCAAATTAGTATTAATGGAGCCATTGTTACTGAAATTATAAGCATTTAGCATATACTTATAAATTAAAATATATCTATTTTTATTTTTGTAATTTTAAGTGCAATTCATTGCCTTTAAGATTAATAGTTATAAGCACTGCATATTTTTATTACATTTTAGTGATTATGATTTCTGAGTAATAAATACTAATAGGAGAGTTTTAATATCGTTCAGCTTCTTCCTACTGTATTGCCATCTTTGGATTGCTTTTGGAGTTACAAAGTGATTGCTCTTTTAAGCGATAGCTTCTTTTTTTTCCAATTTCTTTCATTCTCAGAATTTTTTATATTGCATGCAGTATGTAACTGCCTAGAGCTCTTGCATCAAAGATGTATAAAGCGGACATTTAGATGAATATTTTTATTTCCAATTAATTTAAAGTTCTCAACCAGATCTAACTGCTTAAACAAAGTGATGTGTTGGATATTATTTTAAAAAGAGACCGACAGCTCCTGAATCCATCTATCCAACCTATGAATGAATGAATGAATGAATGAAATAAAAAAATTCGACCTTTGGTTTTGACTATTCACAATTCAGTCATTCATGAATCCTAAAAACCCATATTAGGAATTACGATTGTCTGTAAACAAGATAGCTTAAACTAGCTAACTGGATGAAACTTGGTATGTGTTTTTTATAGATTTTTATAGAATTTTGAATGATGTGTACTTAGAGAAATGTCATTTCTGTCTTTCTGTCCAAAAGCAAGTGAACTCATTAAAAATCTACAAAAAATAACATTAAGAACAAGATAGATTAAATTTGGTACACATTTTATTTTTTTATTTATTTATTTATTTATTTATTGTTATCTAAAATGTTGAATAAAAATTTCCAGCGAGTTAAACATAAGTCGGTACGTACATTTTTTTTACATATGAAAGAGGTAATTGAAAATCATAAAAATTTGAGAGTATGAAATTAGGTTAGATATTTGTTACAAATATCATAGTCTATATTCAAATTTCGTTTTAATTGGTCGAAATGAAAGCGTCTAAAATACATATTGGATTTCTTTACAAAGCACAAAAAATTCATGTGAGATAATTTAGCAATTATAATCTATGTGCTCATAAAGTTTGGCGCCTTGTTAAGGGTCCACAATTATTATGCATGAGGAGAGGGAAGATAACACCTTTATTAAGAAATATATATAAAAAAAAAGTTTCTGGGAGACTATTCTAACTGCTATCTCTGTGATAAAGCAATCAGTGTGAAAGAAAAAAAATTCATTTGAACTGACAGTGGGAGTGGGTTTGAATTCTAAATTCTATTTCAAATATATGTAGTTTGCCTGACATTTTTGTCATTTCTAGGAAAAAATTTTAACAAAATATGCATCTTTGTTGTGGATATGTCTGTGTTACTCTTTGATATTCAGTTAGGGAATAATGAGAGCTCATTTCATTTCTCCCTTCTTCAGCTCGAGCATCATCAATATTTGAGACGTTGAAAATTAAAATTTCGAGAATTTAAAATTATTTTTTTGTCAAATATTTCTATATTCTCTTGGTTCTAGCTTCTGATTTCTCTTCAAATTTCGTTGTATTTTGTTCGAGATATTTTAATATATATTGAAATGAATTTAACCATCTATTTTAAGAACATTTTCCATTATTTACCTTTTTTGTATCTGAAGTAATCGCGGGCATCCACTCATATCCCACTCACGGACTCCCACTTGATTACGCAAATATCAATATAACAACTCCCTACTAAAGATTATGATGTCATTAAGTGTAATATTTTATCAAGATGACGTAGATTACTATCGCAGACAATATAATATGAAGCTGGCACTTGCTTTTAGTATACTGTCTCTCAATACTCGGACAAAGAATTTTAACACATTTAATTTTGAAAATACTAATTATTTTTCTGGATTGTGATTTTCTTGTAAAATTAAATAAATCCCTTTTTTTAAGAGTTTTTAATGCAATCGTATATTAACAATTTTTTTATAAAAAGTCTACCTCTTTTTCTTCTGTGATGGTTTCGAGGAGTTTGAATTCCTACAACTATGTTTGGTACATCAATCAACAGATTTAGTTTGCAGATGGTAATAAATCAAGGTGATTAAATAAGTGAATTCTGGAATTTTAAGCTAATTGATTGTGTTCCCATCCAGATGACAGGAGGAAACACCATTTTGATGGAAATCATTAATAACTGAAGTTCGCGCAGGAGTGAATTTTCTCATCATTGTATGATGTGGAAATATTGTTTTAGAAATCTAACATGCAATTATTGCATCATATTCGTTTTTTTTAATAATAATTGATAAATTTTTGTCAATAATTTATTGTAAAATTTTAATTTTAAACAGAGAAGGAATCATTTTGGTTATTTTTTATTGTATTATGAATATATTTTATTAAATCTTCTTATCAGTTTGTCTTAACTTTACTGTCAAAGGATGCCTCTCATATCGAATTACGATTACATAAAAGAATACGATTAATTAATCGCTGAAATCTAAAAATATTAAAATATTTTGTTATCATCAGGAACATACATCTATGTAGAAATTAAGAT
The DNA here is from genome assembly GCF_947563725.1 of Argiope bruennichi. Classification (NCBI taxonomy): domain Eukaryota; kingdom Metazoa; phylum Arthropoda; class Arachnida; order Araneae; family Araneidae; genus Argiope; species Argiope bruennichi. The sequence continues at coordinate 37,172,928 of NC_079156.1, forward strand.
CTTTCAAAGATTTTAAAAAATTAAATACAAATTTCCATTTTTACAAACATAATGCAAATTAAATTAAAACGTTCCAAACGCTTGTCTAAATCTGTACTGCCTTTTCCTAAACTTTTAAAATTAATAAATAAGTTGATTCACTTCTTTCTTTTTGCATATGCCATAGTTTCTTGTTAGATTTTGTGTATAACACTATTCGTAATATTTGTTGGCATGATATAAATCTGTCAAACAAAAATTTATAAATGGAACAATTTTGATAGATATGCAAAGGGACTAAATATCTATCACAATTATTATTATTATTTGATTACACGTTTTCATTTTATATAATTTTTGCATAACCAAACATAATGTAGTCAATTATAATAATCATAAGCACCATCAAAAAAGAATATTTTTAAACTGGCAAAACATGTTGTACGTTTACAAAAAGATGTGAAATTTTGAATTGCTTACTTTCCACAGTTTTTTGTAATTAAACTTGTAATTTCTGCTCCTTTCTATAGAAGTATTTTCATTTAAGAATAATTCCAAACACTCGGCTAAGCCAATGCTTTCCTTACTCTCCCTAGAATAATAAATAAAATGTTTTATTTTACTCTTTGGACATATTCCATTTTATAATTTTTTATCATGTGAGAACATGATATTGTTTTTGGTCAGGGAGTTTTGAAGCTCGCGTAGGCAATAAATAATTGAAGCTCGAAATCGTGAAGTCAATGAATAAAGCATAAATGGCAATTTTCATCTTCATCTGCTTCACCTGCTTTTACCAGTATTGCATTATTAATATGTACGCTTCTTTGAAAGCAGATGCGTTTTTAAAAGATTGACCTGCTGTTAGAGACATGGGGTTTTCACCATAGTAATCCTACGGGGCTATAGAAAATCCCCCATTTAGTTATCTACTGGGCATGCGCAGATGGTTTTCGTTATATCTTGTAAACTATATATGTTAGAGACAATGGGTTTTCACCATAGTAATCCTAAGGGGCTATAGAAAATCCCCAATGGAGTCATCTACTGCGCATGCGCAGATAGTTTTCGGTATTTTAATTTTATTGATAACCATTTCCGTGTAATTTGTTTCTGAGATGTGAAATTTATTAAATCAAAATTCATGAGTGTAAGAATTAAATATATGCGACACCACATTTAAACGCCAAATGTAATTCTTGGTTCATCCATATTTAATTGCACTCTTTCTCTTTGCATAATTTCTGCATAGTCAATTATAAATACCCTTGATATAAAAATTATTGTTTTTTGAATTAACGAAACATTAAAATAATAGCACAAAGATTTAAATAATTCTCTGTAACTTTTTTTAGTTTGTATTTTGAGCATTACTAATATATAAACGAAAGAATGTATTTGAATTTTTGATAAAATCCATGTTACATTTCAAAATTTATTATGAGTGGCATTCCTTGTGGATAAATTCGTTCCATCATTGACTTTCGAATCGAATTTCTTTGAAAAATGTTTAATCATTTATCCACCACTGTTTTACATATTTCCTCAAATAGGAATCCAGCATATTATTATTGAAAAGAATCTGTAATATTTTTGAGCTTTTTATCTGCACATCATTTATAAAATAAAAGAAAAAATTAGAAATAACTTTTGTGTTCGCGCATCAAAACGCTTTAAGCCAATTTCCCCAATGAACTGAGATTTTTTACACATTATTTATGCAATAAAGGAAAAAAAAATTAGGGAAATAAATTTTGAACTCGGGTGGAAAATTTTTTTAACCAATTTTCCAAATGAACTGAGATTTCCACATTCCAAAGTTTTTTTTATTAATGTTTAGAAATGTCATTGAAGTAGTATTGAGAGTGTGTTTGTTCATGTGAAATAACCTAAGCTATTTTTCGTAGCATCTTAGATTTAAAAGCTGCTGCAAGTAAAACTTGGTAAGTCAGTTTTTCAAGCTAAAGTGATTTATAACATTTTTCCATTTGAATACATTTTTTTGTTTAGCCCTATTTATTAATTTCGATTGCGGAAATTAAATTTGAGTGACTCTTAACTGCAACATATTCTTTTTTAATAAATAAAAAAGCGTTTCTTTACTTTCAAATTTGTGATTAGCAAAAAAAGAAATTAAATAAAACTATTTTTTAATGATGCATTACAATGGCAGACTAATTTTGTGTCTTGCATATTCATTAATAATTTATTAAAACAATTTATCAAGGTATTAACATATTTATAATATATTAAGTGGTAATATATATTTCATGTAGCAATATATATTTTACATATATTCATATATATTTTACGGAAATGGCTGCATAAATGTGAATGATACACTAGGAATTATTTTTAAGGAAGAAAAAAGTATCTTAGGGCAATGAAGTACTTTAGAAAAACAAAATATATTTTTTGGCGAGCAAATTTCGTTATTAACAATTTCAAAACGAAATGTAATGTTTCAGTTTCTCAATATATCTGAATAAATATATTTAATCTTAAAACATCTCTCTGTTTTCCAAGACATTAGTTTTAAATAAAAATTTCATAAACAAATAATTATTTGGGACATATTGTAATTAACAGATAACGGTTAAATGAAATCGCTAACAATCGTTTAAAAAATTCAATTTCACAATAAAAGTAGCAAGGTGCATTCTTTTCATTAACCCATAGTCTTACTATATTATTGGTCTGGTGGGTGTATGGCAAAAGAAGTGAAATATGTTGGATAATGGGAAATTACGTTTAATTGTATTAGAAAGCACAAACCAAGATAACAAAATAGAGTCGAAAAGTATAAGTAAAACAGTTCATGCAAATATTAAAAAACACACACACAAACAGAGACTAAATCTCTGCTTATATAACAACAACAGCACAAAAATGCATGAAATACAATCTTGCAATGTGATCATACTCCAAATAGAAAATTATTTTTACAAAAATTACTTGATTTTGTATTACATGATTGTAGAGGCAGTAAAATCATTCAAATATATTGAGGAAGAAAGATACTGCTAAGGAAGAAATTCCATTTAATAAGATGAATAAACATTGAAATAGGTGCATTAAAACTATCATACTGATCACTGGGGAAAAGTCTGTTCCTACATTAAAAACTTTCAACAATTTGTTTCGTTTAAATTAGCAACGCCTGACTTATTTCATTTGGTTCAGAACTTTTATGTAAATTTAAAACAATAAACTAAAACTCCGTTGAAGGATAAATGGTTCTTAATTGCATTCATTTTGCTTGTTTAAGAGGTACCAATCAAAACTTACTGAATTTCCTTATTACAATTTCTCATTAGAGACTATTACAGTTTAAAATTTTTTAGACAGGAATTGAAAATTTGTAATTTCAATAACAAACGGATAAGAGTCATATAGTAATTCTTTTCTTTTACTTGAAGATTCCTGATAAGATTAAATGCTTTCTTTGCATATAATAAACATTGTAGATAATTATAGAAATTAATTTATTTGAAGACATATCAATTATAAGGCATGCAAATTGCCTTCTATATCTTTGCATCACTCCATAACCAACCATATTATATTGTTACAAACCTGTGATGCGGCTTCCTAGCATAGCTGGTTCCATAGGAGGTCCCAGAGCTTGGCGACAAACTTGGTGACCATTTGGCGACGAATTTGGCGACTTTGGCGCCAAAATAGATTATACCCGAAACATCGAGAATTTTCCCGATCCGTCCAGTAGGAACCGAGTTACGCCTCGAACGTTCCTGATTGGTTGAGAGCCTTCTAGCCCCGCCTCCTGAGACCTATAAAAGGAAGCACCCGCAGCTGCCGGACAGTGGTGAGTCGAGTGGTGAATTGAGTAGTCGGAAGCGACAGAGAAGAGTGGTCGGAATCGACAGTAAAAAAACTGGCCTTCCAGAAGAGATAAGCGGAGTAGCGACGAAGTGAAGCTAGTGCTGAACTAAGCTGTGCGCTACTGTCTGTCTGTCTTGTTATATGCTGCTGTGTATGCTGTTGTTGCTGCACGTCTCAGCTGAAGATAATCGTCTTCTGTGCTGTATATAGTTGTTGTCTTTGTGCTGTCCTGTGTGTCTTCGTGTAAATAAACGTCGTTGTTTCATTTTCTACTGCCGCCTGGTGATTGAGCGTTCTTCACACCATATAACCCTCACTGTCCAAACGAACTCCCGGAAATTTCGTAACAATATTATTATATCTATTATTTCTGCTTGCTATTTTGATTATACATCAAACGGATGATTTCCGAATACGTGGATCGTGGTACAACACTTTGAATATTCCGACTTTCACTGAGGCACACGGATAGATCTGAATAACCAGACCATTGCGTTGACGGGAACTAAGGTTGAATATTAAGAGCCATCGCCAGTCCCGTTTATCGGTAGAAGTTAGTCAGTCCCCACACCATTTTTGTACCCACCTGGGTAGCGAGAACCGAATACCATGCCAGAACCTCTCATCCTCATATCTGAGGTGCCCTCCACTGGTGGTAGATGAATCATGATACATGCAAACTTCAATAATGACAAATCCAGTCCAATGGCGTAACGCAAAACATAGGGGAAGATTTATTTATAGATCCATTTCTATCTATATTTATTATTCATAATGCAAATTAAATAAAATTATATATATATAACGATAATTTAATTCTAATTTCAATTTAATTAATTTCCAAGATTTTATCTTAATTTAGCCCATAGTAAATTCATTCTAAAATATTCTCTTATTTCGTGATCCAATTCCACTTTCGGTTTAATTAATTCCTCTGTAAAACTAATGCGCCATCAGTACTACGTCTCAAATGAAAGTGATCCCTTCGGTGCCCTTGAAAATGTGTCAAAGGTCACCAAGTGTATTGAATTGGCGCGTGGTCGGGAATCCTATGTTATATAAGACTAGAGATCATTTGTTTCGTGCTTCTTTCTTACTTCTGCTTTTGTGTCACCTGCGTCTGCTTTTTAAAAAAATTGCTTTCCCGAGATGGATATTAAAAATAGAATAAAACGAAATTAAAAATACAAAGTCTCTTCACTGCTTGTCAAAGCGGCTGTCTGCTTCAACCAAAATAACTTTACATATATATTTACATTGGAAAATAAAAAAAAATATTTTTCAACAATCCTCTCGGTGTAGTTCATAGTTAAAAAATCTTCATAATTAAAAAAAAATTAACAATGAAAATCTCTCAAAAATACGAGAGGCATCCAAATACTGAGTTCTAAGTTTTAAAAATTTTTCGAGAAAGCGCTATCTTTATTATTTCATGTATGCACATCCGCTGAGCTGATTCATTGAGAGATAACAGAAGTAATTTTTAGATAGTTAAGCATTGCGTTGGCTGCAGATGGAGTGTTTAAAATATTTTTAAAAACTGCACGCCCCGCCACATGCAAGTTTCGATGTAAAATCTGTTTTCATAATGCTAGGAACACTGAATCAATTGAATCAGAAACCAATTTAAAAAGTTTAAAAATAAACGCAAAAAGTGATTTAATGGTAAAGAGGTATGTGCGTAAATTTAAAGAAGGACGTGGAAATGCAAAAGATGAAGAAAGAAGTGGGCGGCGGTTTCTGATTCATGATGATTTGCTTAAAGAAATTAAAGTAAAAAAGAAGGGAAATTTAAAGTTTGGAATACGACATTGTTGATGCATTTTTTCTCAAATTTCCTGTTAACATTTCCACGATGAGGCTAAGAAAAATACCTTATTAAGGGCAATAACTATTTTGTAAAATAATATATTCATTGTAATTCATTATGTGTTAAAAGTGTTATTCTAATAATGATTTCTTTTTTATAATTGCTTAGCGGAACTTAGTTTCAGAAACTTCTTGTTCTTTAAGAGAATTAAAATTTTAATCCCATTTATCATATATTTTAATTTTATCATATATATTATATTTTAATTTTTATGGATACTCAGAAATTTTTATATTTATGTATACATCGTAAATCTTTATTCTAGCTCTAATTCCTTATGGTATTGTTTTCAGTACCTACGACTTATATGGTTTAATTGCAATTTACAGAATTTTAATTAAAAACTGCTCGTTGAATTCTCGTACCACGCAGGGAATAGAATCTGCGCTAGAGGGTATCGGACTAAATGGCAGACACATTATTGGAACTAATTCAAAAAAGTTCAAACATTTCTCAACATTTTAGTAGAGCATATTGCTAATAAGATGCTTTTTTCTTCTTGTGTACCAATTATACAAAGAGAAAGTATTGTATCACTTGAGATTTTAGGAATCTTTATATTTCAAACCTCTCTTCGAAAAACAGATTTTTGAAATTATATCTGTTTGTAAACATGAAAACTCAAAACCTTTTTGAAAGAGACGAATGAAATTTGGTATATAGTCCTTGCATATTTCTATCAAACTTAAAGCGAAATATATTCGGAGAAAGTTTTATGTATCTGGCTGTTCGAGTACAAATGAATATGAAAAATACAAAACGGGAAGATCTAGATGAATAGAATTTGGCCCACAGATGTATGTCAAATTTGAAGCCAAATCCGTCGGACAAGATGAACGTCCGTTGATATATATTTTCACAAGCATGTAAATTGGATAACTCAAAAATGCAATGGTTATACATTCGGTATGTGACTCTGAGAATGATATCATATCGATTGAAATGATTCTGTGTCAAATTGTGGTTTTAATCGGTATTAAAAGGACGTTCAAAATATAAATCCGGTGTTCTAGTACTTGCGTATTAACGGCATCGCAGCGATTAATCGAAAAATATAATCTCCTTCCAATAGGACCTTTCACAATTATTGCCCACCATTAGCATGCTGTTAATAATACAGAAATACATTTATTAGGAAATATACTAGAAAGTTCGAAGTAGCCAATCCCTCTGGTTAGAGTTATGTGGGTAATAATGATAACTCGAAAAGCTTTCAGCTCACTCGGGAGATTTAATATGCGACTTTAACACTGGATTCGTAGATTTCTATCAAATTTTAAACAAATTCCAGACACGGGAAGTTTCTGTTCGAGTACAAATGAACATGTTAACTTTAAATTGCAGAAAGCTAATTTGATGAAATTTGATATTCGGACTTAGACCTAATGATTGGGCCGGGATAGCCCGGTTGGAAGGCGTTGGTTTCGCGTCCCTTGGGTTGCGAGTTCGAATCCCGGCTGCCGAAAGCTCTCTGTGTCTGTCTGTCTGTGTGTGTGTGTGTGTAGTTTACACACGTATAAATCTGTTGTGGTCACAAAGTCCTCCATGTCGAGAGTAAAACCGTTGGGAGTACTGGATCAGGGGTGATCGTTCCCTGATTCAGGTCTAAATTACGATCTGTGGATGAGTGAATGAAATGCATGAATGAAATCTATCCCGTAAAAAGGGTTGAGACGTGTGTGTTGCTAAATTGCATTCTTGGCCCTAGATGGCAGTACTGAAAAAACAAGAGACGAACCCTTGGCTTAAAATCCTTAAAATATCTGACTTTTAAAGTCAGTGGTCTTGTCTATGACAAGTGCCATTAGAAACCACAACACACCTAACGGTTGAATCCATATCAAGTTTTCAACCAAATCCATCAAAGCATGTTGGCCATCTCTCTGTCTATAGATTCACATGCATGCAAACGCGATAACAATAAAACGCATTGATCTAAATAAATGAAATTTGGTATGGGATCTTGTATTTAAAATTGTAGTTCGATGCCAAGTTTTGATTTCGATGGGTCGAAGAAAAGACTGACCTCAATTCGAAAATGCATTCTCAAATTTCTTCAGTTTATTATGCATCACAAAATGCTCACGCATCAGATTCTGAAAATTAAAAAAATGTAAACTCTTCTGACATTTAGGGCCTTCTCCATGTATAATTTTATGCCGAGGGGATCACTTCTTTATAAAGGAATATACGCGAAAGTTTAGCTAAGATTACTGGCTTAAATTGTCAGCTTCACAGTTTATATATAAAAAATTGGTAAGAGTTTATATATGTGTATATTTTTTTTTTCTAATCACCCCCAAGAAACCATATAAAACTGCACAACTCTAATATAGGAGAAAGAAAGTAAAAAATTCTATTGCAACATCTCATATCTACAGAAAATTAAAAAGAATAAAGGGAAAGATTGGTAATATTAGCAAAATGTAATATATTTTTTTAAAAAAAGGGAGATGGAGGGGGGCAAAGTGATTTTTTTTTCTTTTGAGCTTTCCTTCATCCATGAAATATTTTTAAGAAATGGAATGAGAATTGAGGGAAAGGGCAATATTTGTATTTGATTGTAAGATGCTAAATTGTAGGGGCGAAGAAAATCGTTTGACAGTCTCATAATCATGAATTTCTACTTACAGTAATTTTTTTAAATTATTAGGCGTGTATGAATTGGGTCGTAATTATTTTTATATTCAAATTCCAAATTTTTTAATGACCTAAAAACATGACTTTGTACCGGTCATCTTATCAGTGCAGGATATTGTTACAGTATTTATATGATGTCATCCCACATTCGGAATACTGAACAATATCGTGAAAATATAGTAAAGTTATTGTTGGACATTATGCGCTAATGTGACAATTTCATTTTTTTTTTGTTTACATTTTCCATCCAACTTTAAAAGGAATGCAACATTTATATTTATTTATTTTAGCTCTCTTGCATAAAATTGCATCATTAGGAACTGTTATATTCGTCAAGAAATTAGACCTAAAGATAATAATAACTTTCATAAGTTTTTCTTTTTTGTTTTATTATTCTTTGGAGTATAGAAACTTATTTTTGGAAAAATATCTTGTGCTTATTTGTCAGTAGACACATTAACTCAAAAATGTCCTTATGACTCCTTCGTAAAATTTTTCCATAAAATGCTATTTTAATGAAACTTTGTGGCAACAACTCAGATATGTATTTATATCTTGGGATTTCACGCTGCAATTGTAGTTGTCTCATAATTAGTCGTATACATGTCTCGGCAGTTGTAAGCGACCTCGAAATTAGAAATGCGTGCTGTTATTCGCTTTTTATGGTCGAAAAAGGAGTATCTGCACTGAAATGTATTGTCAGTTACAAGTATGTGATGAAAATGCAGGATCATGTCATGCTATCGAGAAATGAAGAATAGACGTAGATATTGTGTTACGTGAATGCTGTTGAGCTGCATTACTTTGCAGAAGGTATTGAGAAACTTGTTTCATATCTCAATAAATGTTTAAATAATGAATATAATTAAAATGAAAAATAAATTTTGGGTGGAACTTTAGAATACAAATAAAATAGTTCTAGGCTTTTGATGCTCTTTTGTTTCCTGAAGCAATGCAAATATTTTTTTTTTTTTTATTTTTTTTTTTTTTTTTTTTTTTTGCTGACCTTATAATTTTTAGGCATTTAGCCTTAATTCAAAAATAATTGACTTGTAACTAATTTTCGATGAGATTGTATTGAATAGCTTATAAGCTAGTTAACAGCTACGCTACCCAAGCAATTGTATAGTGGTCATGTTACTGGACTGCGAACTACAAGGTCCCAGGTTCTATCCGCATTAAATTTAATCTTCCACATTGGTGACCTCGGACGATAATCCTTCAACCTGCGTACAGTTGTTGTGGCACCATCTACTCACAGCAAATCAATGTCGTCAGACTCACTTGACGCAGCAACAGCAACCACCCACACACGCTCGTCATAACGCTTGGCGCTACTCAAATAGGTACAGGCACATTAGAATCTAACAGCTAATACATCACTACTCAACAGTCATATCGTTCGTCTCACCTCACTCACTGGAGGGAGAGTCTGTAGTGAATAGCTTATAAGCCAGTTAACAACTACGCTGCAGGAGCAATTGCTTTCGTATCATGGTCATGTTACTGGGCTGAGAACCACAAGGTCCCAGGTTCTATCCTTGCCCATCACAATCCGCCACAAGATGTAAAGACAATTTGTGCCCGCCTTTTCATGTGAGCACGCTATCTCGAAAACGGTGACAGCTACATTCATGAAATTCGATATATGGTTTTATCACTAGACCTGTTTGTAATTTGTATTATAGATCTGTTTCTAGTTTTCAACCAAATTCATCTATTTTCTTTTCCTTATGATGTGAATGTCATGGCACAAAAGTGATAATAGAGACCTATTCTTGCCTCTCTAGCTCTCAACATCAAGTCTCATACCAAAAAAAGACAAAGGGAAAAAACCAAGCACCGTGGTTTCCTGCCATACATTTCAATCAGTTTCTTTTCCTTCCCATTAACCAAATTATTTTCCATCTGATTTTTATAACTGCATCCTGATCTACTATATCATAAAAATAAGTGAACACAGAATAGATGTACATTTTTACACATTTTATCTCTCAGCATGTTATTATTTCAAATTATATTCTAAAGTTGCAAATCTTTGTAAACGGTTTCATCACAATATCATTTCTTATATGCTTGTAAATTCTGTAGATAGTTATTTTTGTTTTTCTTTACTGTAAATATTTTGGCACTTAAATAAAATTCCCGTAACATGCCCCCAAACTGTTCAGTGACCAGAATGGTCACGGATACGGGGGTATGAGACGGCGTTCTGTTCTGAAATTGGATTTTGAATATGAAGTCTTGAAATCAAAATTACAGATATGTTACTGTTCATTCTCAGATTCGTAAACCCTCTGCGGTTATGGACATGCGCCAGGAAGCGTTTACTTAATCAAAATAAGATTAAGAAGAAAAATGAAAGGAGATGTTTACATTTAAGAATAAGGTGAACTTGCATTATTTGCGGACTTAGAAAGTGGGAAAACTGCGGATAGCTCACGGTATTATCTGAAAAAGATATTAATTCATAATAAAACTCTTTAGGGCAAGTTTAATTTAGTGTAAGGGCCTTATACATTAAATGATGATGAATAAATGGAAGATTTCTGCTCTAAAAATTCGGGTAAATCCTCATTCCACAAAATATTCTTTATATATATATATATATATATATATATATAATTTTGTGATAATCTCAGTCACATTTAATTATATTGTATAAAATATTCTTCGTGCTACTCTTAAAAGCTCTTCTGCTACTTGAATTAATCATATGAGCAGTCAATACACAATTTTGAGTTAAAATAAAATAGCACGATCAGAAATGGCACGACACTTACATATGCAGGATAAAAAAATATTTAATCGGGCGGAAATCAAGCTCAAAGAATGTTGAAGAATTCTAAACCTTCTTCCACTTCCCATCCCTTAGAGAAGAGAGTCGTCGAAAAGTGGTAGACTTGGAAGAGTGAAACGAACAGTACAAACTTTTACGCACTGCTCGTCTAGGAAAGGAAATCCAAAATATATTTTCGATTCTTTTCACTATACTCCAAAAATTATCTCAGAATGTGTATCAAATTGCATAAGTAAATCGAAACATAATGAAAAACATCTCCCCTGGCATTTTGAATTATTTAACTATTTGTAGTCGCTTTTTTTTAATTACCACTAACGGCTAATAAATTTATACCAATTTTATGTAGATACATGTAAAAATTTTAATTAACAATCTGGGTGTTGGATCAAAATTAATATTCAATATCCTTAATTGGAAAAAGAGATTGATCTGCCAAGGTACTGCAGTTATTTCGGCTATTATTTTGCATCACTTGACAACGACTACGGAAATGTACATGTGACTGAATTTATCTGAACTGTTAAGTCACTTTTTGCATATGGTATTTATTTAACCTATTGATCATAATTGGCCTCATCCAGCAGTAATGGCATTTGATAGTAAAACTGGAATGCTACAATTTTTCTTTTTGAAGTAAATTTTGCTTTTAAGTGTCCTTTGTCTTCGATTAATAACGAATTTTATGTCAAGATAGGTTGAACCTTAGGTAGAAATATATCACATCCTGTTGAAAAATAAATCTAATTTTTTTTTTCTCCATAAAAACATAATTTATTTATTCCTTAAAAATCAATACGCAAAAAGTAAGCCTCAGATAATTGAGTGAAGTAAATGCCATTTATAGAATATATTTGTTTAAGACAAAAAATATTTTCCCACAAGATAGGAAAATATCTCTTCTATTGCAATATAGAAGTTTTAATAAAAGGGACTTTATTTATTTTTTAACCTATATCTTAAAATTTTCGCAACTGAAGATATGCTTTCTTGCTCATTCTCTTGGGCTTTTATTTCATCTTAATAAATGGCACTGATATCGTTCAATCTATTTCATGTGAAGACGAGATACTTTGACCAAGCGTTGTAGGCGTTTTCAACTTTAACCTCGGGAAAGTTAAATTTAGATTAATTTAATTGTCTGCAATAGAAAGTGTAATTTTCTTCAAAAAAAAAAAACTTTTGGAATATATTTACATTCAATGGGTATATTCTTTGCTTACATATCTTATTGATGATTTTTGGTTTTTATAGTTTGATACTTGTTTTAAGCCCCGTTCCAACGACTTGTGAACGTTTCCAGACGCGTACACTTTTCCCTTTTCCGACGTTCTGTGATGTCTGTTCAGTTTACCGACAATTTGCGGGAAACTCTGGATCGCGTCCATAGGCGGGATTGGTCCAACAATGGGTCAGTTGGCAGATTTATGAACATATCTGTAAAGGCCTCAGGTCGTTGGAACTTGACTTTATAGTGGTTGTTTTGATTCAATTTTATTGTTGTTTTGCTTGGATTTGAATTTTGAAATAAAATTTTGTTTCTTATTGTATAATTTTAATGTTATTGCTTTATTGATAATTCTTGTCTTCAAAATAACTCAATTTCTAGAGATTTTCGAGCCACGAGGGGCCAACACTTAGGCAAAATACAAACCCTCACAGAATAGAATTGGTTTGAATCCCTGTCTGAGGGTGACCCTTGATAAAATTTTCCATTCGAATTCATCATTTTGTTCTTTTTCATTTCATTTTCTTCTTTTTTGCATTTTAAACTTAATATTTATTTCTAATTCGGTTAAGTTCATTCGTGTTTTATATGTAGTAAATACAATGTATCTTCTTTTTAATAGTTTCTGGTTCGAGAAATATTCACTTTATAAATTAATTTAGTAAATATTCCTTTAACTACATGGTTTATTGTTTCTATTAATGCTAAGTGTTCCTCATTTCAGACAAACTGAATAAAAATGAAGGGATTAACAATCCAAGTTAGCGGGAGTTGTCTCCCCGAAACATTCTTGTATATTCTCTAACAACTATAGCATTCATTTGCTCATGAATTTACATTGCAAAGAATCTTTTTTCTCGCAGAAAGATATTTCTTACACAAAGTTCTGCACTTTTAGTTATTTCTTCTTTGTCCCAAATAGTGGGAAATTCGATAAATTCATGAATGCTACAAGCACTCAGAATTTTTTTTTTTATCTCCACATGAGAATTTTTTGCTTTAAAGTATAGTGAAGCAAACCTAATATAGGGTTTTGGATACCTCCTTTTTGGTTTATTGTAAACAAAATCTGTTGCATAATTATAATTTTAACCACAAGATCACATACAAAATTTCAGTACTTTAAGTTATTTCTTTTAAAAAATTAAATTATTTGAATGTGAAAATACAAATCGACAACCAGTGAACCTCTTGACGGATTTAATAATTTCATATTTGATGTACATTTATCCATAGATTCTAAACATGTGTACCAGGTTTTATCTATCCAACTGTTTAAGTTTTGTAACGTAATGTTTTCTTATTCTCAAATAATCAAACTCTCAATCATTTAAAATTCGAAAGGAATCAACACATTTGTGTAAAGACCACATTCGAATTTCATTCGTCTATAGCTCAAAGGGCTTTTGAGTTATCATATTCAGAAATGGATGAATGTAATTCCAAAAATGTGTTTTTTCGGAGTCGGGAAGTTTTGACGTGGAGATTATTTGAAATCTCGTGTTCGAATTTTTTGACGATAACAATATTGTTTAATTTCTGTTTGCTTCGAATACAAAAAAATTGAAGAAGTAAAATTTAGTATATAAAAATAAAATCTTCTAGGTGCCATGACTTAAATTAAATATGTCATGTATTTAGATCATCTTCAGATTCGGCATGAAGTATTCTTTTCCTTTCCTGGAATTCCGGAGATCTTTCACTTTCTCTTTTCTTATATGAACATGAACTCTTACCGGGAGGCACCTTAGAAATGAGGATCAGAAGTTTCCAGTATGGTGGTTGGTTATCTCTACCCTGGTGGACACAGAAATGTTGAGAATCGTTTACGTCCTATCGATGGAAGGAAGGTACTTCCCACGGAAATAGTTGTACCGTGGCCGGTGATGGCCCGTAGGAATCAACCATACTTCCCGCCAGTGTTGCTATCGCGGCGGTCCAACCATTCAGATTTTTCAGGTGGGTCGTAGTAACCTGTTCAAAATATATGGACAAGGAGTTTCTGATGTAGTTTCTGAAGTAATGAGATCTTCCAAGTACATTTTGAAGATTTAAAATTCCTGTAAATATTTCAAAAGTCTTATGTTTTATTTAGAAATAAAACTTAGAGCGATGAGTAGGATTAGCCCTTTCCTGGCACCACATTCTCAAAGGAGAAATATAATACTGATTGTCCAATTAGTAGTAAAACGTAGCCAAATAACGGAAAGATACTTGATAGCATAAGTGATGATCTCAACGGAGAAGGAAATAAGAAAGCAAACGCTAACGGTTTTCCTGTTATATACATCAAATCCTATGGAACAGTTAAAAAAATTGCACTATGCTTTCACCATCCAAAAATTTTCTATGCCGCAAAACAGAGATTCCTAAATTGCGAGTTAATTTTTGGTGACTCACGACAAAATGTCGAATATACGTGTTTTTTTTAAAAAAATTTTTAAAATTTTCACCAAGTCAAGCAAAAAAGCCAAAAAATAAGGCAATACGTACGCAAGTGACTCTTGTCGAATGAAAAGAAAGGAAGACAAAAAATAAAAGTTTATTCAACGTGGTTTTGTCATACATAAAGAGCTGATTCTTTGAACTCGATAAACTATTATTTTGTCTGTTACTTCAATATGTGGCTTCGCATAGGATTACGTTTCCAGGCAGTATCTTTGTCTTTGTCCACAGTATCAGAAACTTCTTTTAGCTATAAGCATTTGATTCAAATTTCGTTCTCATTTATTTCGAAGAGATTCGTTATCATTTTAACATACTTACATTTCATTTAATGGTAAATGTTTTTTCCCTTTAAAAAATTTCATTTTTGATCTGTAAAACACCTTTCTGCAAGAAACCTCTCGTTGAGCATCCAATGAACCACCGAGGATGAGCTGGGCTGTTATAGATTCAATTCCTAAAAACTGAGTCCCAATGTTCAGAAATTTTGGAAGCCCTTCCCTAAACGACTTGCTTCATCCAAATATTCCTTAGCCATTTACAGCTTAGAATAAGCGTGAGCTTACAGGTATGGGATATAAATAGAATTAAAGTAAAATTTGAGCAAAAATCAAAATAATAAGAGAATGAATTTAATTTATTATATTTATAATAATTTATCTCTGCCCCAACCCCAAGGATGTTCCTAGATGTCTATTGGCATCTAGGAACACGTTCTCCTTTTATCTTTATAATCTCTCTATAAACGATAAAATCTCCTTTATATCAGAAATTGACATTTATTAATGACGCAATTGTAAATATTTTGCAAATAATTTAAATATATGGCATTCATTAGAATACAATTTTTTTTAGAAAATAGTGTTCAAATGTTCAATTTCGACTTTTACTTTCTACATACAAAGTACGCAAAGAAAAAATGTTATTATCGTCAAATAATCCACCTCAATATTTTGACGAGTCTTTTACAGTTCAGACGTTTTTGAATCCGAAAAACATGTTTTTGGAATTATGTTTGTCAGCCTCTGAACACGATAGTTCAAAAATGCCTTAAGATTTATAGATGATATTTGGTATGTTATCTTTACATGAAATTACAAATGTCTATCAAAATTTAGAAAATCCAGACAGGAAGTGTTTCTCTGTCTCTTCGAATAACTGCACGATAACTACAAAACTTAGATCTAAATGGATAAGATTTATTCAGCTAATTTCACTTATATCAAATTTTGAATTAAATCCTTCAAAAGACTAACCATCTGTCCTTCTGTACAACTTGCAAGCACGCAAACATGATAACTCAAAAATGAAATGACTTAGATCAGACAACTTCAGATTAAGTAATCTAATCTTCAGAAACCGAAACTAAAAAACGAGATAAATGAAATTTGGTTAAGTATCAAATTTTGGATTCCATCGATTAACGAGAAGTTTTTAAAATGCATTCTCGTTATTTTTTCTCTATACTATAAAGTACAAAACTCTCATATTTGGGGTTTTGAAAATAAAAATCAGAGCACTCATGACATTTGCTGCTTTACTGGGGAAGGGGAAATTATATCGTTATTTGGGAGGATGTGAGAAAATTTTAGAAAAAATTATCCTTCCGGGTTTTTAAAAAAATTTTATTTATTTATTTTATTAATATTGTTACATTTTGACGCTTTATGCATTATGTTTGCAAAGAAAATAATTTAAGATACTTTCCATAGAATTTGAAAATTTTTGGTTGCATATAAAAGCAAACTATTAATTCTTAGATACGACCGACATCCATGCCTAAATCTGATTCTGTCTTCCTGGATTACCTTTGAGATTACACTTTATCACTCAGAAATGAAAGAGCTGTTCTTATTTGCTAAAATTGAGCTGAAGTCGCGTATAACCCGACAGATTTACTCCGAGTTAAGTAATCCAAGACATTCTTCGTCGATCGTTAAGTACAATAGCCACGGTTTCGTTTTACGGAAGGGCCTTTAAATTAGAACCTCGGTAGGGTTTCTCCGCGGCTGGTGGTGTACGTAGCTGTCGCGAGAGGGCGCATTGACCCCTTTGGCTTGGGGCCAAATGGAAGGTAGAGAAAAAGGGTCGATCGATGGGGGTCGGCCCGCTTATCGGGTCGCGACGAGGGTGGGAATCGATACCCCCGATTCCCCTAATGGGATGTTGACGACTCGGGACAAGTGAGTTGTGAGCAAGAAGCTTGTTTTTGGGGCGGACCCGGCAGGTCAATGGTGACTGCAAGGGCTCCGGTTATGGATATTAAAAGTTTCTTTCGTATCGGTTAGAGCAGTTAATAGTTGGATTTCTACTTTCAGTAAATATTCGACATCGAAGTTATGATGAATCCTCTCGTCCTAAACGATACCGATTCCGAAAAACTTTTAGTTAACTTACTTACTGTTTGTTTTTTATATATATATGTTGCAAAAAAGGGTCTAGATTTATGAAATGTATCAAATTTCATTGCATAGCAGTTAGGCTTTTACATTCTCCTAAATGTATAATATTGAGGTTGTAATGGATCTCCTAAAAGAAATCGTGTCCCCAAACTTACTCATAGAGATGTCTGAGCATTTTTTTTTTTTTTTTTTACATGTATGAGAGCAAGTTAATACTGCAAAGAAACGAGCTAGATTTATGAAATTTCGCCCAAATCATTGAAATGTATCAAATTTTATTGCATAGCAATTAGACTTTTACATTCTGCCAAATGTTTGATGGATCTCCTAACTGAAATCGAGTCTGCAAACTCACTCTCGGGGAAGTCTGAGCATTTATTTGTTTTTTGATATAAATGAGAACACGTTAATACAGCAACAAAAAAAACGAGCTAGATTTATGAAATTTTTCTAAAACCAGATGGCACTGATTGGTTGGACTTCTACTTTCTCTTAAATAAATGACCTCGAAGTTTTGATGTATTACTTAATTGAAATCGAGTTCGTAAATTAACTGTTAGAGATCTCTGAGCATCTGCTTATTTTTCTATATGTGTGCATGCATGTTAATACTGCAAAGGAGCGAACTAAGTTTATGAAATTTTGATCAACTTACTGACCTTATTAAGTTTAAATGCATATCTATTATTGGCTGAAATTCCTACTTTCTCGACCTCGAGATTTTGATGAGTCTTTAAATTGAAACCAAATCCGTGAACTCACTTTTAGAGATGCCTGAGCATCTGCTTGTTTCTCTATGCGTGCACGTTAATACTGCAGAGAAGCGAGCTAGATTTATGAAATTTCGCCCATATAATTGATTTGTATCAAATTCAATTGTATGACCGTTTTTGGTGGAACTTCTAGTTTCTCGATCTCGAGATTATGAGGAGTCTTCTAAATGAAATCGAATCTGTGAACACATCTTTACAGACGTCTGAGCATTTGTTTGTTTTTCTGTGTGTATGTGTATACATAAATACAGCAAAGAAATGAGCTAGATTTATGAAATTTAGTATGATTGTACTTTTATTTAATCATAACCTTTGAAGTGAGACTGTAAGCACTTCCTTTGGTTTTGTTTTATCTTTTAAATTAAACTGTGTTATTTTTTTAATTATAATTTCTTCGTGGTAATATTATTAGAAGATATTCAATTTATATAACTCTTGTTTTCATTCACATTGTGATTATTTTAGCCAATTAGATTATCACCTTATTAAGAAAATTCCATATAAAATTAAATAATAAATAATTTTTCTTCACTAATTTTGTAAATTGTTGAACATAAATATAAGTTATTAGAAAATGGTGTTGTTATTCAAAACTTGTCCCTTTCCTCTTCAATAGATCACGATACTTTTTACCATACATTCTTTTCTATTATATCTTTCTGATCATCTTTTTGTAACGGTCATTTCTAAACAGCTAATTCCCTTGTTGTAAAAGACATATTAAAATAAATTTCGATACATGAGTTATGTCAATGAGCGAGCTGTGGCTTAGTTTAAATGGCTGGCTTTTAATTTTATTTAGCAAAGTAAATTTTTTAAAGTGTGTAGTCCTTTCTCAACATCAAGGCAAGGGCAATTGACATGACGAAAAACGGGTTTGAAGATATATTATACACATAAACTGATGTACTAGTAACAGGCTCTGAACATTCTTTCGTTTTTTTGCTTTATCCCTTATGGGTAACGAAAACGAAAAAGAATTGACATTCAAGTCTCAATTGGGTTTTGTATATCCCGAAATTTGATCTCCATCAACATAGTGGCATTATTTGTATGATTTTATAATCGGGCTATCTTATTTGGAAATACGCCAGTTGCTGCCTTTATTAAGCGAGTGGGATTGGTCTCCACAAAACTTTCTCGCATACTCTATAATTAATTTTACATATCAGAGAATGCATTCCATGGCATTTGTGTACAATAGTTATGAAATATTTACTTTTGGCGTGAATTTAGCATTTTTACTGAATCTATCGTTGGCGTAATTAATTGGCGAGTTATTTGGCAATTAAACCTTGCCATGCATTAATAGTATCCGAAACTCCAATATGTGCTTTAAATGCATTTTTCCCAGCCGATTGTAACAAAAATTTGATACAAAATTGCGTTTGTTGTCATAAAATCTCATACCAAATTTGATATATTTAAGTCAGTGCATATTTTAACGATCGCGTTTTCATGTTTCTGAAAACACGATCAACGGGTAGTCAACCCATAGTTATATTTGACTCACATTTTAGCAGGTGTCTGTACTATAAATATTAAATTTGTGTATCGAATTTTATCTATATAGCTTTTTGTTTTGTAATTGTCGTGATAAATTATATTAGAACAGCCGAACTTAATAGAAATCTGCCAATTTATTGTAAAGACCATATACCAAATTTTAATCTGATAGCTCAAAGTCTTTTTGAGTTATCTTTTGTCACAGACAGATGGATATTTTCCAAAAATATGTTTTTTGAACTCAGGATGAATGATCTAAAAAGTGGAGATTCGTCAAAATCTCCAGTTCGAATTTTTTGAAGATTATTCTACTTGTTCTATGCTCCGTGTACGAGAAAGTAAAAATTAATTTTTTAAATTTATTAATTTAGTTTTTATTCATGAAATTTGACCCAAATAAGCGGTTGTCTCAATTAACCAAAGATCCTCATAAGAGAATTTGATTTCAAATGAAAATCGCATTTTAAGTGTATATAAGGCTTTTAAATCTATACAAGGTATCCCACTTACAATTTTAAACCATCTTAATATGAATAAAAATCCTTATAATTATGAATGTTGATATGTATGCATGTTCCGCATCTCCTCTTAAACAATAAAACCTAATTTAAAAAAGGAATTATATCCCCTTGTCCGAAGGCATACGGATTTAATTGAATGATCTGGGCCTGCTTTCAATTATTGAGTCGGCAAACTATAGTTAATTCTATGGGACATCATTAGTCACCGCACGACTTTCTTGCTGCAACACATGGTATCAATTTGGAGGTACTTCCCGTCATCGGTGAGAGATAATTCAACCCCACATCATTGCAATGCCAACTAAGTTACGAAAGCCAACTCTCATGTCAGACGTTTCTCATGTTCATATAAAAGATACCCTCTGGTGGGAGTGTGTGAATTATAAATCTCATATTCAAGATTCCTTTTGCCATCTATTTCTGTTTTATGTGAATGCATTGAACTGACAATGATTTTTTGTCCAATACCGTATTACAAATAAACAAACTTTATTATTCAATCTAATTATTGTTCAATCAAATGAATCAATTCTGTTATTCAATCAAATTAATTGCATAAATGTTACAATATACAATTTGTTTTTGTTTATTTATTTATTATCAAGTGAGAACAAATTGTTGTTTTCATTTGGGGTTTTTGAAGCCTCAAAAAGTACGGCAGAAAATAAAGGGCAGTGTATCGTAAGAAGCTATCGCCGAAGAAACACAAAGAAGAAAATGGGAATCAACGCGAAACCGCGAATGAAGGTATCGAAAATTATATATAATTTCCAATTTTTCCAGATGGCAAAAAAAATTTTAGTGCTAGAGCGATTTGAGTATTGAACAATACAACAGTCACGTGATCATTATAAGACAGTTTAAACCGGATTTTCGCAAATAAACAAATAAATAAAATAAAATAAAAATTTTAAAAATCTAACTTTAAGGAAAAAGTTTTGAAGCTCCAACTATTTGGAGATGGGGGGGGGCATCGTTTTCTAAATATCGACGCATGCGTAATCTGATAGTCACGTGATTGTTTGAAGACGGTTTAAACTGGCTTTTCACAAAAAAAAAAATTCTGGTCTCGAGAAAAAAAATTTTAGAACTCGATTGATTTTCAGATATTCAAAAACCATCGCTTTTCTAAATGTTGGTGATTGCAAAATATGAGTCATGTGAGACCATGATGCTGTTTACCTGTCGAATTAATATCACGTGCCATAAAAAATAACAAAGTTTTCAAGTAATAATTGCAGTCTCAATAATTCTGGAATAATTCTCTAATAAATTGCAGTCTGGATCAAAAATAAAGTTTTTCGGAGAAAATATTCATTATATTCATACTACAAACCTCGTTAGTCTTTGAACAAATCCTTCTCGAAGGTATTAATATTTCATATGACAATAATTTTTCGTCCATTTCATAAAATCAATATGGTTCCCTTAATATATCTATTCTTTCCCATTTCATTACGATTTTATTGAGAACAGAATGTTAATTCACAGCATCAGTGTGAAACATTTTTTCTAATAATCCATTCTGAAATATATAGGGTAGCGGTGGGCTGGTGGTAAAGTTTCGGCTTGGGAACTGGAGGGTTTCAGGTTCGTGACCCGATTCCACCGAAGAACCGCCGTGTATGCGGGTCTGGTGCACGCTAAATCCGTCTGGGCCGAACGCCCTCTCACTGGTGTGGAGGTGGGGGTTACCTGCTCATGTCAACTGACCATGGTTTCAAAATTACGAGGTCCGTTCCTAGATAGCCCTATTGTTGCCTAAAAACAGGATGTTAATATAACTAAACTAAACACTCCTGAAATATATAAATTATTTAATATATATTGGGACTTAATATTTTAAAAGGAATGAAATGAGGCAATATTGAAACCTGTGTGCAGAAACTGTAGGCAAAAAAAAAAAAAAAAAAAGTTGGAGGAGTTAAAAAAAATAGAGATTGCTGAATATTTTTCCTGTACTTGAACAATGTCGACTCGCTCCCATAACAATATCCTATTCTGCAAAAAAGAAAGAAAAAAAAAGAAGTCTTGTGATAGTTATTTCTTTCAATACAAACTTATTTTGGTCTGGAGTAGCTGACTCAGTTTAATAATACGAATCCTTTGGGGAATGCAGCCTGTCACCGTATCGATAGCCTCGCAGACAGCTCTGATTACGTAAATGCTTTTCGGATTCGGAATCTGTCGAAGCAACTCGTGCTCTTGTCACCACTGATGATAGCAACATTCCGTAATCGGGCGGCGTTGGAATGAGATTGAATCTCGGAAAAACTATTTCATTAAAGGTTAACAATCTTCAACTCACTTATTGGGAAAAGATTGTTCTTATTAGTGATAAGTAAAGCGACTCGTTGCTGAACTTATCACTGACCTTTGTACTCTTCTCTCAAGCGCCTTTCTAGACGATACATCATTTTGACCTTTTATTTATTATTTATTTCAATTTCAATTATTAAAAATACCTACAGAGTGGTAAAAATACGTATATTAACTTTTCAGTAAAACTCAAATTAAAATAATTGTATGTATGTAATGATATTTTAAACTCTGATTTCAATTCTAATTAATTTCCAAGATTTTATCTTAATTTAGCCCATAGTAACTTTATTCTAAAAATATTCTCTTATTTCGTGATCCATTTCTACTTTCTCTACTTAATTAATTCAAGAGAAGCTTTGTAAAATTGCTGCATCGACTAAACGCCGACACATTCTCACGCTCCGCGTGAAGGGGTACAAAAATGTCCAATAATCACATTCTTTTTTAAAGATCCCTGTGTTTCCTTACTTGTGATTGACATGCGTCAGAAATCCCTATCAGAATCTTAATAATATATTAGTACTGTAAAAAGAAAAAAATATATTTTCCCTATCCATATCTCATGTTATATAAGACGAGGGATAATTTATTTCCCCCCTCTTTCCAACTTCTGCTTTTGTGCCCCGCTGTCGCGGACGTGGCTTGTCCGCGCCTGCTTGTAAATAATGCCTGCGTCTCCAGGATGAAATAAAACAATGTCACGAAATCAAAAGTATCTTCACTGTCTTTAAACTGCATTCTGCTTCAACTAAAATAATGCTTACATGTATTTATTCTTTGGGGTAATAAACAAATACATGTATTAAGTCAATAATTATGCATCGAATTACTTTTCCCAGGGCAAAGGATTAAAAATAATGCTAAAAGAGAGGGGAAAAATTTATAACAAGCAAGCCTGAGTAGTCTTCCTGAAGTTTTCTCATATATTTACAGATATAAGCCTATCTTCCCTATGCATAAAAAGGGATTTCAGCAAGTTCATGAACAGTATAAGTGCTCAGATTTTTATTTTCAGAGCCCAGTATATGAGTATTTTGTACTTCACAGTGTAGTGAAGGTAGTCGATTGCATGTTTGAAACCTCTCTTTCGAATTATTCAAACCAAAATTTGACAACGAATTACAATTTTAATAGCAAGAACTGATACCAAAATTTCATTTATTTTGATCATCGTCTTCCCGAATGATCGCGTTCAAATGCATTCAGATGTTCAGAGAAATAGAAAATCAATCCTTTCACGGATTTCGTTCAAAATTGGATACATATCTGCACTTTAGATACAAAACCTATGCACCAAAATTTATTCATCCGGGTCTTTATGTTTTGTATTCATCATGTCCATCTGACTCCGAACAAAGAAGTAGATGAACTTCCTCTGAATACATTTCATTCGAAATTTGAGAGAATTCTACAAATTTAGTATAAAGACAATATCTAAAATTTCATCTATCTAGCTCAAAGTTATTGTATTCTCATATGGACGAACACAGTGCTAAAACTTTTTTTTAACTTAGGGCGGTCTGAAACATGGAAATATTTCAAAATCTTGAATTATAATATTTTGACGATAATACGAATTGTTTGAAGATATATTACTTTCTCTTTGTATTCTTCGCACACAGTAAAAACCAATAACTAGCAATTTCTTTAAAAAAAAAAAAAGAAGTTTTTTTAAATTTATTACAGGTGGAAACAAACCAGTTTTATCGGGCTTGCAAAACGGATACATACACAAAAGTGGTTGCTCTTAACAGCAAGTTGAATCTGCCAAAGGCCCTCTTTTTCCATTGAATATAGAAACATATCTTAAAGTAAATCCTAACACAAGATTGGTGCCGCTCAAATACTCAGAACATAAATCAAAAATATTGTAGTGTTTAATGTTAGTTTTTACAATCTTTTGTTTCTGTTAAAAGTGAGGAAATTAATACACCCAACTTCCTTTTTTCTCTTTGTGAATTTTACTGATGAATTAATTAAATTTATTACTTATTCGTTAAATAAATAAGTTATATTTTCTTCTATCTACAAAGAAATTTTCTTTAATATTTTGGTTATAAAGAAACTTATGAGAATTTTTAGTTTGAAATACAATGGTTTATAATATTAATGTAGGTTTTATAACAGGTTTCTCAAACTATCGAATATTGATAAGATATTAAATAATAAAGTTTCAATATTAAAAACTTGAATTTTTTAAGGGTATAATTAGTTCATAAAAGATTTAAATGAATGTAATATTTAAACATTTTGTTGCAATTTTTATTATTCAGGAGTATATTTTGCCCTCTCCACTATAAATCGGCCGTTATGGCTGCAACCATATTCGCCATATGCGGAAATAATTTCCGTCACAGGGACTAACCATTTTATCAAGAGTTGCCAAATGTGTCAGACATACTATAAAGTAAAAAATATGCGTCTCGAGTTATTTTTTGAAATATAAGTAGAATTTCAATAAATTCAAATGTCAAGATTTTGTTTATTTTTTTCAGTGGCAACCCAAAAATATTGCTTCATTTTATGGCTATTAAAATGACATATATAATAACCAGCCACCTTTGGCTCCCATTTGTACATCTAGATTAAATTTTTAGACTGTTAAATTATTAATATAGGATGCATTTCTTTAAAAAAAACATTTCACCTAGTTATTTAATATGAATAAAACGTAATTCAGGATGAGTAGCTTCCGGCATGGTCGTCGGTTCTCGACTCTTACTGGTATACGAAAAGATGGAAGTTTTATCTCCTTTACCTGAATGGCCTCTTTGGTGACGTGGCAAAACATTTCCAGAACGCATCTGATAACATTTTTCAGTTGCATTAATTTACTAAACGAAGCTTTTGTTTCAGTACAGTTGTAAAAATGTTTAATGAATGAATCAGTCTGACTGAAATTCGTATCATGTTTTGTTTATATTTGACGTTGCCATTGAAAATTAGTAATAAGTTCGATTTCTGTGCCACATACATTAAAGTTCTGTAGAGAGATATTTGTCATAATTTGATATATAAAAACATTTTCATGGGGAAATCATAAACATTAAAATTATACATTAGAGATTTAATTGAAAATAATGCCGGTTTTACACTCGGCCAGTTATAAGACTTCAAGTAGGCAGCACATGCGTAAAAAGGGTCTGCTTTATGTTTGCCACAATTTATAAGATAGATATAACAATCCATGCTTGGCTTTAAACTGCCGTTTTAGCGTTTCCTGTATTTTTCTTTTTCACTGCGTATGATATTAAAATGATGTATATTTACACAAATAATCAAAGTAAAATAAGAAAAAAAGTCAACATACCGAAATTTCAAAAACTATAGAAAAAAAATGCAAACAAAATGAAAAAAAAAAAAAAAAAAAAAAAAAAAAACGACCTCGTATCAGAGAGAGCAGAGCAAAAAATGTCTGAATTAATCTATGATAAGTGATCAATTTTTTCACGCCAAAAAAAAACCCTGCTAAATTTTATAAACGCAGTATAAGAAAAATACAATACAACGGCATGGTGCTGTCCCGTCTGGACAATTACTTGCCATTAACAGAACAGAATTTTTCAGCCTTTCTACGCATGAATTGCCTACTTGCCGTCTTATAACTGGCCGAGTATAAACTCTGTATAAATAGAATTCATTTTTCAATGAACCAGCTAGTTGCCAACGATGGTTAGTGTTTAAATTGTATTTATTTAGAATCTATTATAAAGAAACTCCTAATTTAGCATAATCTTAATTGGAAATGTGTTTGCTTTTATTTCAATCTGCGAATTCTATCCAACAGATTCAAATCAATAAAATCTGACCAATCATAGTAAGCTGAATGACTTATACACTGATTGAGGCAAGTAACGACAAACTTGCAAGAACCGATTGAATACTGGAAGGAAATATTGAAAAAAATTAATTTATATCGCAGCAATCAATAGAAAAGGTTTTGCTTTCCGCCATTTATTACCGGCAACTCTCCCATCTTAATGGACTCGTCAGACACACTCAAAATTACTTCCGCGGAAGTAATTTCGAGTGGTATTTGTTAAGCTAAACCGTAATTCACTCTGACGTTGATGGGTGCTGCATCTGGAGAGTATAGAAAGCGCCCAATTTCTCAGCCAGTGCGTGCCCGGACACCTCGGGGCATCGATCGCGAAAATGGACCTTCAAAACTTGTAAATTATTGGGGAAATATTTAAGAGATCAGGAACATTCCTTTTCTTTTTTTTAAAGGAATTTTTATTCATTTTTTTTTATTTTTGTGGTTGCTAATGAAAGTTTCTCAACTTGGAGGATAATTTATGAGGTATAATCTGTAGCGAATGTAGGATTAGGCAGCTAGCTGCCTAGGGCCAATGGGCAGAGGAGGTGCCGCTGGAAGGCAAATTAAAAATGTTATTAGTCTAATTGCCAAATAAATAATCTGGTGGAAAAAATACAAATTCTATAAATTATAAAATATTAACATTGCATTATATGTTAATGTTGAATTGTTCAAGTTAATATTAAATATACTTTAGTATAATTAATGAATCATGTATTTCTATTATATATTAGAATATTAATTATTAATTTAACTGGATATTTATTGAATGTTAAATCAACTGCATATAAATTAACCTCTAGAGCAATCTTGTAAAATTGTGATTTTTTTTTATGTTATATTTGTCTGAAGTTTATTATTTAATTACAATCAGTCATAATAATAAATAACGTTTATTTGTCAGTTAGGAAATTTTTAAATAATAATTATGATTAATTATCCAATAATTTTACTACTTTAACTCTTTTTTAATGATATGGGTATTAAATGAATGAATATAAGTATTTTCCTAAATTTCAAAAATAAAAAAATTAACTAAAATATATCTTTTATATATTGATTAGGTAAGAAATGTTCTAAAATATGAGTCTAAATTAACCAATTATTATAAGTGGGACCTTAGAATACGTATTGCTTAGGACCATAAAATTTCTAAATCCATTACTCCAATTCTAACTTATGAAAATAAGAGTTGCAGTACCTATTTTTCCCCTTGAGCAGAGAGCGCCCCCTTGTGGTGTTTTACAGAGGACAAGCGGTTGAACGGGAGACCTGCACCCTGAGGTCGATTTTTTCCCTATGCGCAACCCTTGCGCTAACGCCGAAGGCTTTCAGTTGGAAACGGTGGAATCCCTCCACCATACTGTTTTCTTTAACCTAATTGTCTGTGTTTGTAAATTTTATAGTGTAGCTGTGTTTGTGTAGACTAAAAATATTAGATTTAAAACCGGATAGTTCATTAGAAAATCACAACACACTCACTATAGAGTATAGATCTTGTATATGTAGGTTTTTTTTTTACCTCTTTGTTAGATGTTAATACATGAGCTGTACCACTGTAGCATTATAATTCTGTTCCCTTTGAATAACAAATCTTTTGGCTTAATAATCTCTTCATCGGATGTATCTCTTCTTACTTGCCCGCATACGTAGTATAGAGCAAGCATAGTAAATGCAAAAAATTCGAACTCGAGATTTTTACGAATCTCCGTGTTTTAGACCTCTCTGCGTTTCGAATTTGGAATATATCTGTCTCTCTATCTGTGACAAAAATAATTCAAAAACACTTTGAGCTAGAAGGATGAAATTTGGAATGCTATCTTTACGCATCAAATTTGCAGATTTCTATCAGATTAATTCCCCCCTCCCCCAAATAGTCGTATTTTTCTATTATGGCATCTCAAATTTGGCAAACATAAATAGTATAAATAATAAAATACAGAGAAATATTCTGCTTTTATATAGTGTTGTTTTATAACGTAAATTGTTTTAAAGTTTCTGTAAATAACTGTAATATGTACCCATCTAAATGAGCTATTATCTTGTTAGCAGTATCTCGAATATGATTGTCTCATTTCATAATTGCTACTGTCTTGGTTTTCGAACACTCAAATTTAAAAAAAAAAAAAAAAAATCTTTTAAGTAAGAATGGAACAAACTGTGATCTGTTAACAAAAAAATGCATTATTAATTATAAAATTTTAAAAATCCGAAAGAAAATAATGAAAATAACTTCCAAAAGTCCCGTGAAGAGAGAATATCTAGAATTACGACATGGAACCGCGATCTCGTAAAATACTTACAACTGGAAATTTTTCCATTTGTTTTTTATCAAGCCCTTTGTTGCAGTTAAAAGAACTATTTTATTTTATTTTTCTGAATGGTATTGCTGATATCAATTTTTCAGCATATTATTTGCTTTCATAAACACTTCCAGTTCTGTTTGGTTTTAATAACTAAGCGCATTTCCTTTGCAAATGAACTCCTAAAATGCAGGCTTAAGTAATGAAAGTTGTAGAACTCAGCTCATTGATCTTTGCTACAATCTAGCATAAAAAATGTAAATGAAATGTTTACGATCCCATAAGTAATTTTTAATCTTTCTTAATATTTCATATATAAAAAACAAATTTGTCTTTGTTACTATACCCCAAAATATAAAATGGAATTTCACATCAATAGGAGTATTTTTAAACTTCTTCTCGTGTTATAAAGGGTATTGGGAAATTCTATATACTGATAATCACAAAATAGTATTGATTGTTTTTAGTGCAATATGAAACATTTTTATTTTGTAGATATGTGAAGTTATTTATGATTAATTTATACTGTTCTTAAATCTCTACTCAGTTATAATAAGATTCAAAATAAAAAAGATTCTTTCACACAAAAACAATTTGTTAACTGGATTTTCGAAGTTATTTCTATGAAATTTTAGCTTGAATTGGTTTTCTGATTTCTTAACTCTTTATGACCACAGTACAATAACAATTGAATTTGTTTTTTTATGAAGCTCTTTGCAATTATTGATTTTTATTGTATTTATTTCAAAGTAATTATAATTTCTCTAGGAAAACTATATTATGTTGCACTGAAAAACTTTCATCATTTTTTGATACATCAATAATACTTTGATTTATAATGAAGAAGAAAATCAGGCCACAGACTTTCATTGATATTAATATCTGTTTGATATTGATATCTGTAATTGATATCTGTTTTCACAAAGTAAACTTCTAGCTAATTAAAGGAAAGAAATTTAATTTATAGTATTAAATGACATTAAATCGAAAAGCTGAATTTTATTCTAGAAATATGAGAAAATATTTATTAAAAATAATTTCTAGACAGCCCATTTTGTAGAAAATAACAAGCGAATAAGTCTGGATTTTGAGGTTTGTTTCAAATAAAGTAGTTTCAAAACAATTTTAAATATTTTCATATTTATTGAACTGTGAATTGAATATGCATAGCTTATTAGCAAGAAAGCGGCTTATCACTCTTTTTTTTTCTTTTCTTTAACCGCAACTAAGTTAATTAAATTTTTCATTCTTAGACTGGCATCAGAAAAAGCAATTAATTTTAATTAGATGTATTTTTACAGCGTTTAATGATATTGTATAATTAAAAGAGCTTTTTATTCTTTTGTCAGATAAATAAATCTACTGAAACCGCTGTCATTTGTTTAAGTTTTCATGAAAAAGACGCATAGGAACATATTTCTAAGACTACAATTATTTTCTCTCGTAATTATTTCAAACAAAATATTTTTTTTTCTTTTTGAAGAATTCAACGATACCTCGGTGATAATTTCTGTATTGAAATAAAGGAATTCTTGAAAAGAATTTATAAGTATTACTTATTTTGAAATAAATAAGAACGATGAAAAATCAGTCAGTATTGAAATGTAATATTCTCCGCTTTTATATTCTTAGCTTTTCTTCATGCCAGTGAATTTAAGAAAATTGGTGACCCATTACATATCTAACAATGAATTAAAATCAATAATAAAATAAGTACAGATTAAAATAAAGAGATCAACATTTATATGTTAATTAAAATACACTTTTAAGATTGCGTGATTATAAAATATTTTAACAATGCTTTATAGAGATTTATATATTTTCAAAAAGATGTTCTACTATGTTATTTATTGTATACTTGCTTTTCTTTTACAGGTAGGTGGGGTAATGGGAGGAGAGGCGGCCGCTCTTCTGGTAAGAATCTTCTTATGTAACCTTAAATATGATGTTATTTTTTTGTGTGTGATCGCAAAATGTTTATTAATGGACTATACAATATATTACACATCCCTTCTTAAATATTCAATACTCTTATCAATTCTTTAAATAAATGCATCACATATTTTGAATAAATTTTGAATTTTATTTAATAATCAGCTGATATACCAAGCATTTCTCGGAATTTAAATACTTTCATGTCTTTTGAATGAAATATAATAACATAAAGTAAAATATTATAATAACATAAAGTACTCGTCATTTTCATCTTTATTTTTATCTAAACTGAGAATACAATTTGCACCAATATTGCATTTGTATCAATCGTAACAAAGGTTTCTAATAATCGTATTTTGTATTAATCTTCAGAATATACGAAATGATTCATAAAGTTAATCGAAATCTATTTTTTCTCTTTATTTACTCATCTTTAAAGAATGGTGCAAAATGTAATTAAACTTTTATAGTATACTCATCTTAATTAACTTTTTTACCATACTTGGAGACAATAAAAATGATTTAAAATTCTAATATTTTTATTTGATTAGAAATGTAATACTATTGTTAAAATATACTTTTCTATATATTGAAACATTTATAATTTATTAGTTAATTAATCAGATCTAACCCATCTCTAAAATCACCGTAATATTTACCATCAAAATTGAAAAAAAAAAGAAACTTATAAAGTTATTTAGATTTTTGTCAATTCTCAATTATTTATGAATTTCACTTTTTTATATATTTTTATTTTTATAGCAATAAAAAATTTATATAAAAACTTTGTGAAGTATTTTAACGGTTTACATGAAAAAAAAATATTTTTAAGTAAAACTTGCTGCCTTTGACGACCAGTTGTTTCCATGAAATGAATTTCTATTGAAAATTTCATGTAACTTGATTTTAAAGGTTTTATCAACAAAATATTCTTAAAATTTATATTTTAATAGCCAGATACTATTTTGCATGTCTTGTATCGTTCTGTTCATTGTGTTATGCATATCCCTGTTTCTGTGTAATTTCTATCTGCATTTCTATCTGTATGATTTTGCAAATAAATATATCACAGGAAGTTAGTATAGTATTTAAAAATAAATTCACTTAAAATTTTTCCACCATTCCTTAGTTCTGAAGAAAAATTTTTTATTGTATTTACAATTAAGGCATAAACCTTTACTGTAAATACAACAAATTTAAAAAAATTAAGGGATGCTTTATACAGAAACTTACTTAACATGAAAAAATAAGCTGAAACTTCTTACATTTTTGTCCTGTTAACATTGGAACAAAAAGTCATGGTGAAATAGTAATCTAGCATCATCAATAAAAAAAGTTTCGAATTTCATTTTAGCAATGAAATATATTTTGAAAAATATACCTTATTCAATTATTCTAGTAAAATTTAATTAAAAATAGGATAAAAATTATATAACAAAAATTAGTGTCATTGAAAAGATAGTTTTTTGGAAGATAAAACAATGTAAAAATAATTTTTGTCCTGTAATATTTTTGAAAGTGATAAAAATAATAAAAAATATTAATATTTAGTTTTCCAAATTAAACTTTCAAAATATTCTTTCATGTATAATATAATATGTCAAATTTGGTAGCACTAGGTCATACACAATCTGGCGTATAGAATGCCGCCAGTACTCACATAAACAAACAAATACAAATATTTTTATCCTTATTATTAGTATAGATAATACTTAACCCTAACGCGCCTTGAAACTGTTGAAAAAATATGCTATCAGAGAATTTACTTTTTAAGAGGAAGGACCAAATATTTCTAGTTAAATAAAAAAAGAAAGAAGAAGATTTCATTTCATAAAAACCGAAACTTTTTTTTGAAATAAATAAAACTATAGCAAAAGTTGGAGCATATTCTGTCCTTAGACAGCTTTGAAAATAGTTTCATCTTTCCAAAAAACCATTATCCAAGTCCTCTAAAATTGCATTTTATGTTTAATGCTGTAAACAGTTTATCTATGGTGCGTTGGGCCACAGAAATGCGACCGAACTCTCTAGACTTTTCTAAACTGCTGCTATGTAGACATGAAAGATGTGTTGTAATACGATGATGGAGTTTTTACTATTTTCAAGTGCTTTTTTTAATATAGTAAGGCTAAAGACATATAATAAATGAAAAAGTTGGAGACGTCTTTTAGAATTCGATCTATAAAAATCACACCTATATATATTTTTAACAGTTAACAATTTTTAACAGTAACAGTTTAACAATTTATTTTTCCTTTCTTGTTTGTGTAAAGGAAGTATAGTAATTGTCAAAAAATTTGGACAAGACATTTTGAAGAATTTTTTCTTCCAGTCTTCTATGAAATTGAAAATGCATTTTTAGAATTTTGTCTGTCTGTTTGACTATGAATTAAATAATTCAAAAACGCTTTTAACTTGATAGATGAAATTCGGCATGCAGTTTTTATATCTTATTTATGGATTTCTATAAGATTTTGAAGGAAATTCATTCACAAAAAGTCTGTCTGGCTTGCTGTTTGAGTGCAAATCAAAGCGATTGCTACAAACCGACAAAAAGTTGTCAAATACTGAACAAAATTCGACAAAGGGTTGGCTGTCTGTAATTTTGCATGCATTTTGAAACGCGATGATTCAAAAGCACAACGATTTAAATAAAGGAAATTTCATATCTTATCTTGTTAATAAAATTGTGGCTTTTGTCTAGTTTTGGTTTCATTCGGTTGGAAAAAAGACGTGTGCTAAATTCATATCCGGTTTTCTTTACTATATTATTAAACCCAGAACATCCATGTGCAAGTCCTAAAAATAAGAATCTGATCAGTCAAAACCTTTCTTTATTAAAATGCACACATTATAATATTATACTTTCACATCTGGTCTTTTCCAAAGTTTTACAGTTTTTGAGGGTGAGATGATCGAGAGATATAACTTGCTCACAGATACATTCAAATACTCACAGATAGCTAAAGTCTACAGTCACATTATTCATATAGAATTGCTTCTTTTGTCGATATAGGCTTTCGCACAGCTAAAATATATAGTAGAATATATTGTCAATAAACGTCTGATACAAATTCAACAAATATTAGAATAATGGCATTAATTTAGAAATTATTTGAAACAGCGGTACAAAAGTTACAAGAGAATAATGTAAAAAGAATAGCAATCAATAAAAAAATAACTTATTTAAACATTTTGAGGCCTTATGTCGAGCACATTATGAAGCTCGTCTTTTAATTATTTTCGAAAAAACTTACGATAAATTTCAATTCACATTTTAACGCATTTTTAGATTAAAAACATATTAATTATCTCTTTCAGATATTTTTAATAGCTCTATCTGAATATACATTTAAAATTATTTGTTATGACTACGCAATTGCGATGTTTCTACACAATGTGAAGCAGTAAACAGTCACTGACGTTTTAAAAATTATGTATTTACTTAGTGAACGTAATGAAACAGACTGAAGTTGGCGAATTATACTTTCAAAAATGGGAATTTTTACCCTTTTATATTTCATAGGATTTCTAATTTTTTTTTCCTTTGCAGTTAGGTTAATAACATTATTTAATCAACCTGCCTGCTGGTTTCTCTTAGTCCAATGATCTATTTAGTCTAGTCTAGTCTACTTAGACAGAAATCCTCCTCTAATAATAAATTCAAACGAGCATAAAAAAATGCCATAGATTTCTTTAAATTCAGCTAGCGTTGATCATTTCCATCTATAAAATATAGCATAATTTTTCTTTTCCAAAAAAAAAAATTTAAGTAATCAAAGCTCCAACAATCACTCTCTGTTTTACATATTTTTTATATAAATATTTCGCTGGATTGATTGAAACGAACACATTCTCAAAATGTTAGGCTTACTACTCATCTTTACGTTTTCTCCTTTCGCTATGCCACTTCAACGTTTTCACCGAAGCTATAAGAATATTTTGATACAATTTCCATCCGACGTGAGGCACTTCCTTCCAGTGCCTTCGTCGTTCCTTGCGTTGATTCGGTTGCGCAAGAATGGTCCACTACAATTTGGAGAATACGTGATTCTTCTTTATTTTGGAAGGCTGAATCTAGAAGATGTTTTATTCTGGTTTCATGGATGGAAAGTGTAATGTTAAATCTTGAGAAATCAGTTAAACTGAAAGTATTTTTGATAACATATATTTATTTCATTTATATAGGAAAGTAGTTTTTGTTGAATGATTTACAAGATTCTTTTATGGTATTTTATCTAACATAGCTTAATAATCTAAAAAAATTTTAAAGCTAAAATAGCTATTTTTACGTTATTATATTAAATTTTAAATGGTTAAAATAAATAAAATTGAAATTTGTTTGTTCCAAGTATAACTTCAGACTAATAGCACTCTATAAGCGCTTAAAATATTAAGTGAAGTATTAGTTTTATTTTGCATTGATGCTGTAAAATTTAAGAAAAACATTTCGTACGTAAAAATATTCTACGATTTAATTATTTTCTGATTCTTTTTATTTCTATTTTGCTAAGTAGCAATATCGCTGAGAGAAATGTTAATCTTAAGCCAAAATTTTTTATACATTTTTACTATCTACTAACTCAAAAGTAGGCATGTTTTGCTGCTGTTATTATCTCTACAATATCTAAGTTTGATCCATAGATATTAGTAAAAGTTTAAAGAATTTATCTTAACCCTTTAAAGGGCCAGTTTTTTCTAGTCATATTATGTTAAAATATTTTTAGGCTTGAAATTAGAATAAGAAAAGGGATTCATTTAGCTTATTAGATAAATTTAATATGATTAATTAATATTGAAGTAACAAATCAAGACACATCATTTTGTCTGAGATAAAGAACTGAAGCATCTAAGTTTCTGACTTACATAAAAATTTGTCAGAACTTATGCCAACCTACATAATTTCATACAAAGATTGATAAATTTGGTGGGAAGCATACTTCCCACGGCCCTAGAAAGGGTTAAAATAGGTAATTTTGTTTAACTAATAGATTTGTATAAATTTTACAAAATTATTAAGATTTCCTGATTTAACCCCTTAAAGGACCATTTTTTTCTAGTATTGGTGTATTAAAATAATTTTAGAATCGAGATAGATTTGAGAAAGGGAATTCATTCTGTTTATTACATAAATATAACTTGATTCTTTAATTAATTTCGTTAATTATTAACGAAATAACAAATAAAGACACATCATTTTAAGTCAGATAAGAAACTGGGACATTTAGGGTTTTTTTTTATTGAAACATTTGTGAGAATGTATGCCAACTGATATAACTGCACGCAAAGATTGATGAATTTGATGAAAAATATACTTCCCACACATATAGAAAGGGTTAAAGAAAACACTTCCAAGTAATTTTTTTTCAATAAATCCAAATTTTTAAGCAAATTACAATAATTTATCATTTTTAAAATTTTGTTCTGGTTTCGAAATAGGCAACCAGTGCAAGGATCTGACAAAAATAAAATTAAATCCCTACTAAAAATAATAGTTGCTTAGAGTGATTCATATTTTAGTATTCGCTTAGTTGATTTTTCCGAGATATGGACACAGCAGAAGGAAAATACAATTTTATTCTATTTTAATGCTTTTAAATGGTTTTGCATAATTTGATATTTGGCTTGTTATAGTTGTTTATTAAAATAATGTTTAAAAATTAAATAAAATTTGAAATCCTGCATGCATTTTTCATGGTTAAATAAATATTTCTATCGAGATGATATGCAGAAATAATTTATGATTCACTTTCATTTTGTGATTTCAAATCCTTTATCTAGGCTTGAGCTTTAGAATAAAAAAGATTCGATTCCGAAAGTAATTAATTAATTAATTTAATAGATGATTCTTCAAATAATCATTAGAGTCAGGAACAAGATGGTAGAAAAAAACTTGAATTTTTTTGTATTCTGAACAGAGTAATTAGAATAATTTACGTAGCAACCAAGAAAGAACATTTTAAAGTAACTAGCAGATGTTTCCATCTGAAAGACCTGTAATCCTGTTAATAATATCCTGTTAACAATGTATAATAAAGTTGCAATGTAAAGTTGCATTTTGCCTCACTTTCTTCTTGAATTTCTCTTTCTCTTCTTCTTCGTTGATTATTATTATCTGAATAATGATAATTTTGTTTAATATCGCTATGTTTTGTTTGATCCTCCATCGCAGAACTTTTCTTGCTAACCTTTGCTTCCTTGCTATTTATAGCGTTCTCTATTCCTAAGTTCACGAACAAACGTCAGAACTAATCTCTAAAATTAAATGAAAAGAAATAAAGATCCATTAACAGAAAAAAATACAAAGACAAATATAAAAAAAAATACCGAAAGAAAATATTAGCAATAATTACCAACTAGTTCATGAAGTGAGAATATAATGAATCAGCATAAATATACAATAATAAAAAAATTCAGATCTCGACTCATTGATCTTTGCTACAATCCAATTAAAAAAATTAAATAAAACATGAAGTTTATGAACAGACAACAAATTGTAATTCATGCTTAGTTTTATTCATACACCGATAAATCAGTCAATTTTAATATTAAAAATACTTGATCAAAAGAGATATTGGAATATGTTCATTCAATAATGATGCCGATCGAAAGGGCGGATATATTTTTCTACTCCGCCTTCCCATACAGACGTTGCTGAGATTTTCTGTTATAGATACGAATGGTGTGTATTATATATGAAATATTGTTTCTACGAATGCACTGAGATGCATTTATTTTCTACAAGAAAAATATAAATATTATAAGAAGTCATATTTTATATGTAAAACGTACGAAATGTAATTACGACCATAAAAATAATTTATATATTATCGATATTTTTAGATTTAGGATTACACACCAGGTGACTTGATCGTTTTTGTTTCTTTCTTTGGCAGGCTCGTCTCGCGGTCCCGGCGATTGGTCCGAAGAAGGGGCGAACGGAGGTCCCCGACACTCGGGCAAAAGATCCCAGGGGAGGCGGCACCACCAGCCACAAGAATCCACAATCCTGCACGACGCAAGACCCCCGGCGGACATGGAAGTGAGTCACACACTGAATTATTTCACACGATATGCTTGTTTACCAACAGTTTAATAAAAGCACAGTTGTTTCAACATACAAGTTTTAAACAAGATTCCATTAAAGTTTCAAAAAAATTGAATTACGATGTTCAAATTTGCTCCATGTTCCCTGTCGTTGTCAAAGTTCTTAATTGCTGGCATTCATATATTTATAGTGAACTGTTGTTAAAAAATATACCTTTGAATAAATACTTATATAAGGGTGAATCAAATGAAAACAAAATATAATTTGAAGTATTGTTTTGTCAATGTGACGAAAAAAAGTATGTAGAATTAGAAAGGGAAGTAAGAAACACTACACCTGTTAAGACATGAGTTTTCTTTCTGTAAGTTTGAGGAACCTTATGATACATGCTAGCGGTTGGCCAGGGTAATTTAACCTGCGGAAAGTATCGTCCTGCAGGCAATCGGTGTCTGCGTCCTATTTGGGATTAATGAAAAGCAATATGTGTTATTCATTTTTTTAGAGGCAGGAGTTGTTAGAATTCGAGAAATGCATCGGCGAATGACAACAGAGTACCAAGAATATTTACTGTAATTACATTGTACGGCAAACATGGCAAACGACCTGCTGGTAGTCCTTTTGTGTAGTTTTGAAACATAAGTAACATCATTTATCGTGTGATATTCACGTGTTTGATATGGTGAGAAAGATATTGGAAGGCTGCCTTTTTTGCTCGGATAGCGAAGCCATGTAAAATTGTTTCAGTTTTAGCCAAACAACTTCTATGAATACAGTATTCATCGCTTAGCGAGGTAAGTGTTTTGGTTAAAGTTAATTATTTCGTTTAAAAATTAACTATGTCATTTCTTCTGTTCCTCTTGATCAGCCCTTACAAGAGAAAAGGACAATAGACGTTACAGCTTCCTTCAATAAAAAAAGAGGGGTAGAGTCTGTTGTTTTTTATTGAAACAAAACGGAATCATAATACTCAGTTAAAACTACAGGATTAAGTATGGAAAACATTTATTTTTATTTCCATTACTTTTATCTGCATGGGAAAAGTATAACAAGAGTATTATTATTTTTCCGTATTCAAACCCTACATAGAAAAATCTTATAACTGTCATAAAATTCGAATATAAAATTCTAATGAATTGCCACATCGAACGTAATGAAATGCGAAAACACAAATTTTTAGAATTATGTCCGTCTGTGAATGTGAGTAATCAAAAACGTTTTGAGCTGGATAAGCGAAATTTGAAATGAAGTCTTTAAACTAAATTTATATATTTCTATAAAATTTTGAATGCAAACCATTCAAAAGACGTTTGTCAGTCTGAAAATGCAAGTTAAACACAATAGCCTCAAATGCAGAGATAGATAAATAAAATTTACCTGACAGTTTTAGTATTTAAAGTATAGATCTACATAAATATCTGCACGAAAACTGCCTATTGGTCAGTCTACTAATCCGTGTGAAATGTACATGAGATAACTCAAAAATCAACTTCGAAAAATCAACTTCAAAAATCAACTTCGAAAAATAAAAGTTGATATGCGATCTTGTCATTAAATTGTTGTCTTTTTTGTGATGTAACAAATTTTAGTTCCAATTGGTTAGAAGAAAAGGCATGCAAAATGCATATTTGGTTTTCTAACCTATACTGCGAGGCAAAACACGCTCAAGTGTTCGTCTTTTGAAGGTAAAAATTTGATCTTTGATGACATTCACTGCTTTACGCAAATTTTTGGTTGAAAGGTGAGGGATAGCATCTTTATTAATGAAAACACTTGAGGAAAGCCATTGTTATATTAAGAATGCTCGGATGACGTCGCTACCCTTGATGATGGTCTGCTACAGAGAAAATGGTATAAAGTGAACTCTGTCTTCATTTCCCCCACGGCCCCATCCAGTTTATAATAATTTCTAGATTTATTTTCTAGTTGGTTTCAATTGTAAAATCTTATGAAAATTAATTTATGATCTGCGAACGGCAGTATATTTACTCCCTATTCATTGCATGTCGCATACAAAAAAAGTTGTACAAAAATCAAAACCGGCATAAAAATTTAACATAAAACCATCAGTGCTTGCTTTAATAGTTTACTACTGAAAATAGCTTTTACCTGCAAATATTCAAAAAATAACCGTAAACTAAGACGGTGTTTTGAAAAGTACTCTGCTTTTCTAAAAGTACTCTACCTTCTTTTTCTTTCTGTTTTTTTTCCGAATATATTCTCAATATTTTAAATATTGAGAATATTTTCTCGTCGGGGAAAACTATTCTCATGATAAAATTATTCATTTACAAAATAAAATAAATTGCTCACGTTAATTTACGAAAATGTTTCATAGATATCAGTAAAATTAAAAGTTCCAATTTACTTGCTTGTAAAGGGATGCATTACAATAGCTTTAGTTCATCTCAGACAGAATTTAATGACAGTTGTCTTTTCATCTCAATATTCTGCGCCAAAAAAAGTTTGCCATTAACTTATATTTTCTAGAATCCCCCCCCCCCCGATTTTTTTTCTATGAATGGTAACAGTCGTGTGGTGAAAGCTAATAAGCCAGTTAACAGTTACTCTACACGAGCAATTGCTTTTGTATTGTGGTCATGTTGCTGGGCTGCGAACCACAAGGTCCCAGGTTCTATCCTCGCTCATAACAATCCGTCACATTGGTGACCCGAACGTGATTTAAACACGCAACATTCTGATATCCTCTCTCATAACACTCCGCCACAGTTGTATGCATTTCACATTGCGTTGAGTTGAAAAATTATTTTTATAAACTGTAGACAATGAGCTTTGATTTTGTAAATTATAGGTCCCTGAGTTTTGATGATTTCATGCAAAATTTCGTGCACGAAATTCTTTAAAATACCTACTATTTCCAAATCATATATATTTTATTGAGCACAATAATAGTTATAATACATATTATATCTAATAGATGGCAGCACCAAATTCTTCCAGTTGATTTTATATGTGTTTATTTTTGTTATATATACTTTCTTTTTCGGGTAGTATTTTTAAATCTAAAAAGTATTTTTGCATATTTTTAAGTCGTAATATTCAATATATTCAGTATTCTAATGTCGCGAATTATTAACTAGTTTCCAACTTTTCCCTTTTTTATTATTGAACATTTTTCATCATTTTATCATTTATTTTCTAACATTTTGACTGCTACAAAGTATTGCTGATAGAAATAGGGAAAAGAAATTCCAACCTCCTTAAAAAAAAAGGAATGAAATAATAAAAAAGTGAGAAGGCAATACTATGTATCAAATGCTGCTTGTATTAGTTAAATGCTATATATGCAGAATAAGAATTTTCAGATCAATATTTTTAATAAGACAATTTACTCCCTTGAAACGTCACATTATTTTAATAATAATGCTAATAAATACAAACTATCTTTTTTTCCCCTACCCAATTTTTTTTCGTATTTTGAATGAGAAGTTTCCAACTCGCAACCTCTCAGAATAATAATCTCAAATTAAATTTATACATTAAATTTTGGCTTACATTGATTCTTAGAAACATTATTACATTGTACATTCTATTGTTTGTATTTTCAGAAAAAAATATCGTCGAAAGACCAAATTTTTTAATTAAATATAAATTATACACAAAAATTAAAGCCTTTAATTAATGCAAAACACATGTACATTAAGATTTCTAGTCTATACATCTATGCTTACACCTATGCTTTAAGTGCTTTCATATAGCAAAGTGTTTAGAAATATCGGAGCATAGATATTATCTTAAAATATTCTTAAAGAATTTTAATATATATATAAATGATGAAAAAGGTAACAACACATTGTCTTCAGATAATTTCGATTAATTTCCTCTCTATTTTCTCATATATTTTGGCATAAGTATGTTATTGATAATAAATGGTGTGCGAAAAATGTAGCGACATTTTCAAAAATTAAATGCTAATAAACAAGTAAAGATATTCACTTATGTTTCTTTATGTTCCATAAAGAATGTATAATTTTTTTGCAATATTTTATTGAACTATTTCAATGTGCGCACCATTAGCCGTGCTCAACGCATCGAGTCTATATGAGATTTCCAACCACTTACCTTGAAACATTGCAGAATTAACACTCTGAAAGGTCGCTGTAATTTGACATTTCAATTCATCAGTGTCATGGAGATTTCTAAAAAATGTTTCTCTAGTAACTCCATAAGAAGAAGTCCAAAGGTGTTATGACTGGAGATCTAGATGGCCATAATATTGGATCTCATCTTCCCACCCATTCCCCGGGAAACTTTTCATCTAACGCTTTTCCCACTTCCAAACTCCGTGTGATGGTGCCCCATCATGTTGGAAAATGATATTGGGTTGCAATTCCTCTACTTGAGGAAATGCGAAAATTTCAAGCATATTAAGGTAAATGTCAGAGAGGGCAGTTACTTCAAAATAGGCAAAAAAACACCATTAATTCGATTATGCAGTAAGGTAGGCCACATATTTACTTTAGGGTTTGTTCTTGTTTCCTCCAGTATGGCATGAGGATTTTTCTAATTGGTATATTTGAGTATTGAGTCAATTAACCTGATACGTAAAACGTTGCCTCTCAGAAAACATTACGCGTTGGAGGAAATTTTCATCATTAATTTTTTTTTTTTTTTGTAGCATTTCTTCTGCAAATGTTTAATGTCGAGGTTTATCATCAGGCTTTAACTCAAGCAGAAATTGAAGTTTTTAAGCATAATCCATGACCTTTTATGCACTACATCAAGTATAATTGATCTCAGTCTTTGAAATTGCTAGGACGCTTGGCGATTTACGAGGACTATGACGAAAGTATTCTTTGATTCGTGTAACGCAAACGTAGCTTCTGCTAGGACGACCATATTTGGGTTTTAACAATACTCTACCTGTAATCATAAACCTTTCATGCCACATATAAATTGCGTATCTTGAAGTTGGACTTCGATTGTAGGTAGCCAGAAATTTACGCAGTAATTTCTGTTGAAGATTTAAGCTCGATAAACCCAGCTGCAACTTGCGCTCGTCCTTAGGGTGAAGCCTTTTTGAAAAATTTGATGCAGCTCCATATAGTTTACATTTCATTAAAAACAAGCATTAAACCTTTTTTTTTATGGAACATAAAAAAAAACCTTAGTAAAAATATTCATTCATTCATTCATTTATTTGTGATTGAATTTTTTGTACGTGTAGTTGTACTTTTCGTACACCCTGTGCATTTTATACCACTAATTGTATTTAATATACTCAAATGGTGTCTATGAAGATCTTCTTCAAGTTTGAACTTCAACTCGAATTGCGGACACGAATATAAGCGTAATATTTCCTACATTAGCAATGAAAACTATATCTGAAAGTTCTTAAGTTTTTGCATCTCAGATGTCAAGATAAAAAGCTTCCGGTATGATGTGGAATAGTGGTTAGTTCTCGCCACCCATGTGGGTACAGAAATGGTGTGGGTCGGTTACCCTTACAGATGACGGAACGTACCTCCCACGAGAGGTGTTGTACTGTAGCTGGTGATGATCCGTATAACTGAACCTAAGTTCCCAACAATGATTCGATCATTCAGATTTTATACGTGTGTCTCAGACATTTGGAGTAATCAACAAGTGGTTAAAATTTGTTAAACAACAATTTTAAATTAATCTTTTTTTATTTTTCTTCAAAGGTATACAATTCTTAATTTTTTAAATAAAATATGCTTAGGATCATCGTAGTTTCTCATTGAAAATATATCGAAGTCATATAAAATGTTTTGGGATTAAAAAATGCTTATGAAAGTAATAACTTTAAAAAGTCCTTCTCAAGAATTATACAAAACGAACTTTTGCGCTGAATATTTGTCGCATAGGTTTTTCCGTTTCTTCAGAACGACTTTAATAACTATTATCCGATTTTGATAATTTTAACATAATCTCAAAATACAAAATCTTATTTTGAGATCTTGATAAGAGCTGAAATATTTGTATCCATTACGAGTTGCCTTTGGAGACCAGCTATCTCGATCCATATGAAATTTTAATAAAATCGGATATAATTTCATGCCCACGATTTCGTTATACTAACAGACGTTTTAGCAGTGTCATTTTAATTGTCTTACATACGTTTTTTTTCGTGAACATGAACCTTTCTATTTGAAAAGAAGTTGCATGCCATCATAGTGACCTTTAAATAAAGTAAATGAGCTGAAATCTAATCATCTTAATTTCGCGTATTGTGATTGTTTTATTCGTCTTGTGAGCAACACGGATACTA
Organism: Argiope bruennichi; assembly: GCF_947563725.1. Lineage (NCBI taxonomy): Eukaryota > Metazoa > Arthropoda > Arachnida > Araneae > Araneidae > Argiope > Argiope bruennichi. The sequence goes on from NC_079156.1 coordinate 37,216,613, forward strand.
AACAAAATCCTTCTTCTTTAGCTTTCAATAATAAAAGAGTCATGTGATAATATATATGATGAAGCAATCAAAATACTTTGAATTTCAGCTCAACAATGTAATCTATATCTAAAAATAAGGTTAAAAAAAATTTTTTTTTTTTTAAATTCTCAGCTTAAAAATATTTTGCTGAAGAATCTATTAAGAAGACAAGTTGCATAAAATATTTAATAGAAAATTTTAGAGAGCATTAATTCCGGCTGACGAAATTGTCGCCAATTTCGCCCAATTGGTCGCCAAATTTTTTACAAGATAACTCCCGAAAATATTGCCCTCCCCTCCCCCCAAAAAAGTATTATTAAATCATCTTAAAATTTAGAAGTTAACCTTTTTAATAATTTTTAACTTAACGGTCTTGTTCATTTTTTTAAAAAAAAAATTGCAATTTTTCAGAAGTATTTTTTTTTTTCCAATTTTCAACAATAAATTGTTGCACCGAAATTCATACCATTTTCATTATTCCGTCTAATATTTAATCGCGTGGTTTAGTTCTGTTGTTGAAAGCTAAAGACGAAGGATTCTGTTTAATATCTGCTTAGTTTACTTGCAAAATAAGAAACAGAAGATAGAATATGGCGAACATTAGAAGTTCGATTAAGTTTTTAAACGGTACGACATTATGGAATTTGATTTTTCAAATTTTCAAATTTCAAAGAGCAAAACAGGTACTACTTTATTAAACAAATACAACTTAATTATCTATCACTATTTAATGTCCAAAAGTGTCTTTAAGGAAATCATGAATATTACACTATGTATAAGAGATTTATTTATAAGTAAACACACCCGAAATCTCCAGCGGATCAGCTGGTTCGCTAAGAGGGTACCAGCAGATTGGAAAGGTATTTGGTATGATAAAGAGGAAAAAATTAGATCCATTCTTAACATAATGAAATTATCGGCATAATTTAAATCTTAGTCATGTTGCTGCGGTGTTGAAACAATTCATCACTGAGCTACTTAAATACAAATCAATCATCTTGATCTTTTCATAATTTTTGTGTATCTTGGATCATTAATTTCGGTCAGCATATGATATCAATCAGAAAAAATAAGCTTCTAGTAATTTAGTTTTTCTGATAGTTTGACTTGAATTCATTATGGAGTAAAATTTTGCTTTTGCGAATTTAAAGTTGGATTTGAATTTTTTACTTCCTATTTTAAGAAATATACAAAGAAAGAATATTGCAATCGTCTAAAAATTCCAACGAAGATTTTGAGAAATTTCCATATTTCAACCTTTTCGAGTTTGAAAAATATATTTTGGAAGCTTCATCTGTCTGTCTGTGAACACGGCAATTCAAAAGTTCTTTGAGATTAATGAAGAATATTCGGTATTTGGTCTCTGTCCCAAACTTGTAGATTTCTATCCAATTTTGAACGAAATCCCTTCCGAGGAATGGTTTTCAAACAGTTTCGGTGGTGAAGGTAGGTTGAGTATACTGATAAACAGAATATTTGGTATTTACTAAAGTACATTTGATTTTTACAATGAATTAACCATTTTTCGGAAGATTTAAGGTTCTGCGTCAGTTTTTTGAAAATTTTAGAGTCCCTTTTCTCAGTGCAAAGGATTACCGTATTGCCAACAACAACAAAAAAACTCAGAGTTTAATTTCCTGAAGTTTAGCTTTTGACCATCTTTTTTAGAACAATAAAAATTTATTTTGACAATTATTAGATGAAATTTAAAAGGAGTGTAGTTGCAAAAAGTTGAGGAAATGTCTTAATTAATCTAACCAAATGTTACCAACAGTAAATAAAGAAGTGTTTCCACCAGTGGTAGATTTAGATGTTCAACAGCCTTAGGTGGTGCCCATTATAATATTCTCCTTTAAATGAGCTGATAAATTCAACTTTCAATTTCAATATATTTTTAACTTTAAAATGTTGATGATTTATTTTCGGTCAAATTTCTAGTTTAATAACTTTTTGGAAATGAATATTTTATTTTTATTATTATGACAGCTCACAATTTAATCTTATACAATATTATTTAAATAAATACTTGGTATTTATAAAAAAATATTGAAATTGAACAAAGTAATAAAAAATGTTGGAATATGACCAGTGCATCATGAGAGAGGCATTATAATTAACAAAATATTAATATTATCTTAATATTTTATAGATCATACAATTTGTACTTTTTACATGAATTTTCGGTTACTATCTTTTTAATCCACCAGCCAATTCCCCCGCCACCAACTCAGCGGCCCTAGGCAGCTGCCCAATCTGTCTAGCAGCTGCCTAAAGCCGGAAATCCGCCTGTGGCTTTCCACCATGTATTTATGCAATATATCAATCTTTTTGTTTTACTACTAAAATATTTTTTTTTGTAAAACAAATAGGAGTAATTTTTTTTTTTTAGAATTCTAGTAAACTCTCTAATAAGGTTATTATCGCCCAACATGAATATTAGATTGCTACGTCTTTGAAAATTTTTATTGCTTACCGTATTGATAATCGAAACAATGCGTCAACACAAGCAAAACTGTTGGCCATTCTTCAACTTTCGTATGTAATTAGTGACGTCTTTTTATATGTAACCAAGAAAACATTTTGCACGCCTTTCTTCTCGACCGATTAAAGCCAAAATTTCAAACCGATGTACAGTTTTGGCTGACAGGCGACACGCAAATATCATTTATTTAACCCACTGTGTTTCACATTTATATGCATGCGAAAATGCAAATTTATAAACATTTGACCTATCAACAGATTTAGTCCAGAATTCTGATACATATGCATGCTTTTGATGGTAAAACGTGTGCCATATTTAATCTGTATAGTTCTTTTTACATATTCATAGATAAGACTTTCTGCGGATTATCAGATTTCATCTGAAATTTAATAGAATACAAATTCAGTGCAAATACCATGTTCGAATTTTAACCATCTCTCTAAATACATTTTATGAATAAAATTTGTATGAAAAAATGCAGTAAATTTAATTTATCTTGATTTTTATTATACATTTTGTAGTAGTCGGTGTCATTTGTACTCGGAAAGAAAGATAGTCAAACCTACTAAACATGGTCTTCACCCAAAATTTGATATAAAAAATCTATTAATATTGAGTAAATTCAGCATACAAATTTAATTCTTCTATCTAAAAGCGTTTTTAAATTACTGTATTGATCTATAGACAGACAATCCTAATACCAAAAATATGTTTTTCAGATTCACAGGCGTTTGAAATATGAGAATTCATCAATATTTCGACTTCAGTCCCCCCCTTTTTTTTGACGATTTTTGTTAGTATACTTAATATGCAAGGAAATAAAAGTAAAGTACTAAACGCGTTTAAACGAGGTATTGTGTTTACTGTATAATAATTCCAACATAATTCCAAAATGTGTTTTACAGATTCAGAGATGTCTAAAATACAAACATTTATCAAAATTTCGAATGTAATTTCTTTTTGACGTTTCCTTTTAGTATACTTTGTATGCAAGGAAATAAAAGTAAAATCTATCTAAAACCGTTTTTTAGTTACTGTATTCACAGTAGACAGTCAATCTTAATTCCAAAAAATTTTTATAGATTCAGTGACATTTAAAATATAAATATTCATCAAAACTGCCACTGCAGTTTTTTAACGATTTTTTAGTATATTTTATATGCAAAAAAGAAAAAAAAACTTTTAAAAACTTCAATAATTTGATTAAATGTTCTGTCATATTAGAAAAAAAAAAAACTCAGAAGATACAAAAACCATCAAAGTTTTTTGAACTGATTTTCAAATATTTAATATGCTTCTCCATAGTGGCCTCATCAAAATATGTTATAAAATAAAATTTCGTTCAGCTTGTTTATACTTAACAAAAAAGTTCATATATTAATTTTTTACACTCGGAAAAGCAATTCGATGCATAATTATTCTCCTAATATAAAGATTTGTTTATTGCTTAGAACAATAACTATATACAATTGTTTTAAGTCTAATTTCCTGAAAAATTAGTCGACATCTTCTTACCATTCTGTAGGAATTTTTAACAAGTAAAAATAAATAAATAAAATGTCGAAATGATGCATCATTCATCTTGAATAATGCCTCAGAGAAACATTGACTTTGTGATGATGTTATTAAATAAAAATAGGCTCTAGAATTGAAAATTACAAATTATTACGCCATCAAGGGAAATTTTAAATCCCCTTTATATCATAAACTTCCATCATATATTTATAAGACTCAGTAGTGAAATGATAAAAATTAAAAGAAAAGAGATATTTACATGGGTGACTGATTTTGCACCATTCAGTCCTCAAATACAAAACAAATTAAATGCAAGAAAAAATGTTCAATTGTTTTTATAATAGAAATAAACTTATCAAAGAAATAGGAAAGTAAGGTCCTTTGCTTTTTTTGATTCGTGAAAACTGAATTTCTTTATATTTGGAATTTTGAAGAATGCATGTAAACTTTCTTAAAACAATTTTCAAAACATTCGAAAGACGAGATTTTATTCAGTATTATTTCAAAGCATTCGAATATAACTTTTTTTTTTTTTTTTTTTTTTTTGCCCAAAAGCCAAGATGTTGACTATGCTGCGCCAACCAGAGAGTTAAAATCATAGCAATATGAGTGTATAAAATTTTATTAGGAATGGTTATAAGTAAATTTTTTAAAGAAATAAACATGTTTTAAATGAGGGAATAAAGCTTCGTGGTTTAAAAAAAAAAAAAAAAAAAAAAAAAAAAGATTAACATGCGGAATTTTGCCCCGTAAAGTTTACAGTAAAATTGTTGATGTTTGAAAAAAAAACACGAGCGCTGAACACTAAAACATGAGCATTCAGACAAAATATACTGAACAAACATTTGATAGTTGCATCAGGAATATATTGGTGGTTGTTCTCCGAGTAAGAGAACAACCATCAATGTGTTTGAATATGACTATCACACGCCTGTAATCTACCCCTCGTAATATTATATGTCTTTAATATATTGATATCCACATATGTGTATTATTATAATAACATGTACAGATTATATGGCCTTCGTGATATTATATGTATTTAATACATCAATATACATATATGCGTTTACTATATATTATAATATGTACTGCATCATATTCACATGCAGGGTGTTGTGGACGTATGTTATTACAAATAATGTACTAAATAATTTAAGCGTAACCTATAGCCAATGGTTAGCATACATTGTTGGTGACCGAAATTCCTTCTCATTATATAGAATAAACAACTCCCCTCGCGTGAGTGAAATAAAATATACGTGCCTATTATTTATTAAAACATTGTTCTTTACAAATAAACAAAAAAGTCTCATAAAAAAGCAAGTCCAAACAATGCCGTAACTCAATCAAGAAATATAAAAGATATCCCATTAGTCGAAATAAGAAGAAAAAAGTCGAACCAGTTACAATTTCTGAATGGACAATCAATCAGATAATCTTTTTCTTACTCTCCTCAAAGCACTCATTCAGCGAACGATCTATCTCACTTCAACCCGATCTACATCACATCACGCACTTTTCTTGCTAATAAGTAACACTACCCCTCTACAAGGAACGTTTTCACAGCAGAAAGTCAGCTGTGTTTGTTAGCACTGCCAACCAACCACGTGTTGCTCTCCCGCCCGCCACCCCGGGGAACGTGAAACTCGCCAACTCGTCGCTTGAAGGGACACTTCTTTTGCATCTGGGTCGGCCCATAAAAAAAAAAGGCTTTTCTTTCTTTCTTTCTTTCTTTTTTATTGTTATCGTTTGGTTGTTTCGCCAACAACGGTGCATGGTGTTCGTCCAACCATTCTGACAAGGTATGCCGTGCGATGAAGTATGTGGAGACGTCTTTTTTGTCTTCACCCGCTACCGCGCCTGCTGCCTCGAATCAACAGGTGAGAGTTTACTATTTGTGGTCGATCTTCCTCCGTGTGAAAGGTCAAAACCCTAGGTTAATGGGGTCAATCGATGTCAGATAAATATTGATGTAGCTCAGTTTATTTATTTATTTGATTCAATCGGATTTTATTTCTTCCTGAAACTTCGCTCTTTATAAAAAGTTTTTTTTTTAAATAGATTTTTAAAAATTGAAGAAAGGTTTTTAAATGATGGATTGGTATCTAAAGAAGAGTCGTATTCACAAAAAATAATTTTCTATTGTCTTTCTTTTTTTCAGATTCTGTAACATTTTTAATCAAAAATAGTTTTAACCCTTTGCACTCGGAAAAGTAATTCGATGCAAACTTATTCATCTAATGCAAAGACTCGTTTATTGGTTCGAAAAATTAAATATATATCATTGTTTTAAGTTGAATTCTCCCGTTTAATTTATTTGCCTCTTATTACGACTCTGCAGGTATTTTTAACAATCGAAATTAGCAAATAAATAAATAAAACGTCAAAATGATGCGCTGTCTTGAATGGTGAGTGAAAGTTGCCATATGTGTACAAAGATTTAAAAAAAGAAAAAAGTATTAGTTTACAAGATTTCGTGAAAACCTACCAAATACTTTTATATAGTTTCCTTTTCGATTATAGTTTCTCAAGGTTTCATTTTTTATTTAATTGTCTATTTTAAGATGGCGATTTTTTTTTCCAACACGAAAAGACAACCCTTATGGAAGTTGCTTAATAAATATCATTTAAGAAGCTTGTAATTAATCCAAAGAGAAATCAGGCAAGCAAAAACTTCTATTGAATGATATAATAATAAACTATAAAAAAAATCCTTCTAGTTATTTCCGAGATGAAATTTTGTTTCCAACTAGTTCTTGTTGAATAGACATAAATCATATAAACTGGATTTCAGGTAATTGATGGATAACGTAGACAGTAAAAGATTTGTCTTCTTTTGGCAATTAATGTTGTATTTTGATAATAGCGGCACTTTGTAGTCCTAGGTAATGTGTATTATGAGACTATTCTTTTAATAAGGTGATTAATTTAATTTAACGATTTTATCTTAATCATCAGGATTTATTTTAGATTGATCTTATATTTTACTAATTTTCTGAAAATGTATATGTTATTATATACTTATTGTGATTTGTAATTACAAATCATTAACGTTTATATACTATATTACTAAAGATTTGGGTTACAAAATGAGCAAAGTAGTCAATGCCCAAGGCCCCAACAAATTTGTGGGGCCTAAAGAGCTCGAAATGTTCGAGTATTTTCAGAATAATTTAATCTTGCACTTTCATTGAATTTATGAAAGAAATGCACTCCAATATATTCAAAGTAAAATTAAGCATCGTTTAAATTTGTAAACATAGTTTTAACAATTTCATAATTAATTCTCTTTTTTTTATTCATTAATTGCTTTAAAATTTTACAAAATACGTTGCTTTATGATTTAAAATAAATGTTTTATTCTAAGTTAAATAACATTTAGATTGTGGTAAAAAGCTTTATTTTTTTTAACATTTTATATAAAATTACTTTTAATTTTGCATTTTGTGTGTATGTGTGTGTGTGCTCGTATATACACAATATATACAGAAACCAACTTCAATGAAAAGTGATCTGAAGTTTAATATTTATTTTTATTTCAATTTATCAAATCATCTTTTAAGGATTGCTTATACAAAGATTAATTTAATATCGATAAAAAAAAATCTGGTTTTGAAAGTTGGGGAGAGAGGAAAAAGGTCTACAGATTTGCATAACTTAAGGAACCTAAGGGGCTTAATCTGTCCTTGATATAATCTAAGCAAATGCTTGATGATTAGTATTGACAAAGTGAATGTAATAAAATAGATAAAAATCTGACCCATTATGTTTGGCAAAATGCAGAATTTATCCTCCCATTTCATGATTCGTAGAATTTGAATTGGTAACAGGCTAATAACATTTTTTAAACTACTTGTTTGCAACCACTGTCTCAACCCCGAGATCATAGTAAAAAAACTGCCCCTGAGAGTTGAATAATATGTGAGAGATCAAAAACATCTGGAAAATTGAATCATGTTCCACAACTTACATAAATAAGAATAAGAACTTAAAAAAGCGAGTTAAAATGTGTAGTAATATCGTATTTGATTCTTAAAATATATTTTGTGTCTGTCATTCTGTGTTATTATCATGATATTTTCAGCATTTAACTTGAATTCAAATTGTTTGAAATCTTATACTTTCCCCTTTGAATCAGATTTTTGGGTTTTAAATGTGCTAAAATGCTTTCATTTTTTTCGGACTTTATATTTTAAATTGATTATTTTACAAGAAACCTTTCATTCTAATTTTTCTCATTATTTTCAGTTTAATTTTAACAAAATGTTATAACACCACTAAGCGTTTATGTTAGTAAAAGGTATTTTAAATTGAATCTGATAAATTAGAAATTCCACTGTCAATTACAGTCACCATCATATCACTTAAATTATTCGAAGCAACCGAAAATTGATTGATTCAGGCAGAAAAATGGGACCAAACTGAAATCAAATGCTCCGGATTGTACTGGATTATAGTACTGGATTGTACTGGATTTAGATTATATCTAAACACATATCATATTTATAACATTAGATATTTATATATAATTATAATTTTAATTTTAATTTTTTAAAATTAGATAAAGAGATTAGATATGAAAAGATAAATTAAAGAAAATAGATTAGAGGTTGAAATAGATAAGTTATTAAGAATAATTTAGAAGACAATTATAAAGTATAATTATAAGATTATGAAGAACATAAATTAAAAGAAATGGATTAGGAGTTGAAATTCATAAAATTATTAAGAAGATAGATTAAGTAAAGGAAAGTTAATTTAAAACAAAAGTAAAACAAAAATTAATTCTTCTTCCCAAATTTTGCTAAAATTGCAAAATGACCAGATATTCTGGATTAACGAACCAGAAACCCAATTTCCATCATTGGTACTACATTAAAAATAGCTATAGAAGGCGTTCTCTGAGATAGCATCCGTATTAGAGAATATGTGAGAAAGTTTTGAGAAGACAACTTCCCCCGGTTATAATTAAAAGCTTGCAGATAAAGCATTAGTTTTAAAATAAGACATTTTAAGCACGGAAGTATCGATTGTAGATGATTCTTGGGAGATTCTGCGAAATACGCTTCCATTAATGAGGTCAATAGAAATGATAAATGAAAGAAAAATACATCCAGAATATCTGCGTTTTCGTTTCGTTCTAATAATTTGTATTTCCATGCCATTTATTACTGTGCTCGTTTCTCGTGTTCATATTTTATTTGCGTGCATTTTATACTCGACAGAGTAAGATTATTGTACCTCAATGAAATGAATGATTTTAAAGCACGTTCAGTAGTTTATACTGAGTTTTGAAATAAAAATCTTATGCTTGGGCTCACGCACATACGAAAAAGGAAAAAAAAAAAAAAAAGGTTAAATTTATGTATTAGCAGTTTCCAACTTTCATGTTTTCTTTTTATTAATGAATGAACACAGTTATGTAAGAGAGAATCATCTACCATTTTATGGATTTTGAGTTCGCTCTTGTTATTTTACTTTCAGTAAAATGAGCTAACTCCATTTCGGTGCAGAAAAAAAAATGCTTAGAACTTAATAAATAAATTTTATAAAAATACAGCACGATTTTTTTTTCTTTTTTTTTTTTTTGTAGAAGCAACTTAATTTGAAAGATATATATACAGTGGGCCACAAAATTGAGTATACACCTTAGAAACTTAGAGACTTTTTGCAATTACAAATTAAATATTGCTTTAAGATGATTGAAATTTTTATCTTATATACTTTAGTCTATGCTTTACTGTACTATACTAATAAAATTGTTACGTTTATTTATTTTTTTCGAAAAAAATAAAAGATCTGAGACGAGAGGAAAAACAACACCACAAAAATAAGTATACATCTCTATTAATTTCCTTTTAACGTACAAATTAATATTTTGTTGCATAACCTTTTGCTTGAATTACAGCTTGTAATCTTCTGGGCATAGATTCTACTAGTGTTTTAGTGGTTTCAATAGAAATTTTAACCCATTCTTCTCTCAGAACCTTCTTGAGAACTTCCTTGCTTGTGATTTCGTGCTCATGTACAGCTTTCTCTAATTGCGACCACAAATTTTCGATGACGTTTAAGTCTGGAGCTGGGCTGCAGTGTGTAATTGCTTCCTGCAATGGTACAGCAAGTATAACTGCACAATCTTCGCTGTATGCTTGGGGTCGTTGAACTGCTGGAATATGAAGCTTGACCCAAGCCCCAACTTACTGGCACTTTTTTTCAAGTTATCATTTAAAATTCCCAAATATACATGTTAGTCCATAATACCATCAATAAAAGCAAGCTTTCCAACTCCTCCAGCCGACATACAACCCCAAATGAGGACAGATCCACCTCCAAACTTGACTGTCTGAATGGTGTTTTTAGGTGCCAGTGCTTTCCCAGCTTCTCTCCATATTTTAAATCGTCCATCGCTTCCGTAAAGATTAAACTTACTTTCATCAGAAAATATTACAGTGTTCCAGAAAGAAATAGGCTTGAAACGATGTTCTTTAGCGAAAATCACTCTCTTTTGTCTATTCACATACTTGATGAGTGGCTTTCGTATTGGTGTACGGCCATGAAACCCATATTGGTGAAGGGTACGTCAAATTGTTTCAACTGATATCTTTTTCCCGATTGTAGAGGACATCTATAAAACTAGTTTAGAGGCACTCACCCTTTAGAGGCACTCACCTTTCTTTACTGAGTGAATGATCTTCCTCTTCGCTGTAGTACTCACTGTTTCTTTACGTCCTCTTTCAGGAATATTGGCCACAGATCCAATTTTTTTATACTTCTGTAGTATTTTTTGGACACAACCATGAGTTACACCAATCAACGAATTTCTCGAAGAGATTTGCCCTCTTTCGACCATTTTACAACCAATAAACGTTCAGATTCAGTAGTTTCTCTACGAGAGCGCATTTTACGATTTTTAATGAGAAAAAATACTATTTAAAAGCGTTGAAGTGTAATTTCACGTGTTATAAGCAGCAGCTACTCCTGAAACTCTTTAAAGAAAATTTGAAACTAAAAAAAGTGGTGGCAAAATTTACAAATATGAGAAGTGTATACTCAATTTTGTGGCATTTTTTTCTATCTTTTCTTCGAATCGCTTAACTTTTTTCATAATAAATAAGTTAACTATAGAATTGTGTTATTATAGGATGGTAAAGCAGAGGTTAAAGTATCTAGGATTAAAAAAATTATCTATTTTAAATCAATATTTAATTTGTAATTGGAAGAAGTCTAAAAGTTTTAGAGGTGTATACTCAATTTTGTGGCTCACTGTATATATATTTGGAGCTGATTTGCCAATACAGACAATTGACAATTTCTGTGTGATTTTTTTTTCTTTTGCTTGGAAATCACTGGTTTGAATTACCTCTTGATTCTGCAAGACATTCATAAATACATCTGAATTAAAAACTTTCAGCAAAAATATCAAATAGCGATAAAACTGGGAATTTTTAAGACATTATTCTAAATGAATGAGTTTTACACCATTAGGAGAAAAATCCATTAATTATTCTGAATACTGTTTCTGTTATCGCCATTCCTCTTTCTCAACTAATACAAAGCCTACAACGATAAACAATACAGTAGCGATAGAGTTCGCGCTGCCTTTTACCGTGTTAAATTAAATTTTCATGAAGGCAATTTTTAAAAAATGTAATTTAAAAGAATAATTGAAAGATCATAAGCACAAACATTGTGTTGTCGATACACATTTTTATTTTATTTTTTTACCGCCTTTGGCTACAAATCATCCTAATCTCCAACGTTTTTTTTTTTTTTTTTTCATTTTAAAAACTAACCTATATAAATCGTATAATGTAAGCTAACTGGGACCGACTTAATCTAACTGATAAAACATGCTGGAAATTCAAGTGAAATGCGCTATTGTGCGAATGTTCCGCACATGTTTGCTGACTCTTTCATAATTCTAGTTTTCGTATTTATGCATTTCTTTCATAATTCTAGTTTTCATTTCTTGCTGTTCATGTTATTTCATAGAATATATGGGATGAAGTACTCCTAAACTAGATTTCTGAAAACTTGATGAGTCTGTTCATATTTGATAATTAAAGAGGATATTTCGTGCATTGTTCTGATAAATATTACAATTCAATTTTAATAGTGATGTCATGAAAAATATCAAAAGAAGGATACACATTGGGATATAAATAGAGAAAATTCCTTTTTAGTGTTCAATAATGCTTAATTGAAATGTGATTATATGTATAATTTGTCACCCATCTTCAAGCTGACCTTGGAATCAGTGATAATCAGCATCAGATTTCTGACTATGTAGGCTAGATAGCTGCCTAGTGTTGCTGGAATGAAGGGGACTCCAATAAGTCTATTAAAAAGTTATATTAGCCTAGTTGTCAAATGAATTTGTAACAAATAGAAATTTTTGATTGTAAAATATTAGAATTAGAATGTGTGAGCACATTGAATAGTTAAATCCGTTAGTTAGAATTTTTGGTAATTAATGTTTTATATTATACTGAAATATTCGTTAGTCATTAACTAGTTATATTCCATTAGACATATCTTATAAAATAATTCTTACGTCCTGTTTCTTGGAAATGTATGCATTTTATATATATAATGATGCAGAAAAGTTACAAAATTTATAAAAATCATTATTAATTTTTAAATAATTTCATTATTTTAATTACCTTTTCCAAGAAACTTATATTAAAGTTAAATAAATAAGAAATATTTTTACAAAAGTATAAACATAAGAATGTTACAGAAAAATAAATCTTAAACGTTTTGATTAAATTAAAAAGGTATGGAAATATGAAAATAAATTGACTGCGGCAATCAGTCCATTTTCTATTGAATCCCGAGTTTTTTATAGTTTAGTTTGTTTATGTTTACGATCACCGATTTTTATTATATTATATTATTATCGTGTAACATATAATATCAGTTCACTTTGTTTTAAAAATGTTTGAACTTATTTGCAAACATCTCATCTAAATTGTGACTTTAAAATATTACACGGTCAGAGGGTTAAAAGAGGGGTCTCTTAATGTGCATTAACTTGCAACACAAAATACCAAAATCCACTAATGGTGATAGAAATATCAACTCGAAATTTGAACTGAGAATTTTTTTTTCAAAAGCAGAAATGATGGATTGAAAATTGAAGTCGTAGGGATGTTAGATGTTTTCCATCCAAACACGCGCATCTGAACAGGTCATTGGGCATTCCGCTCATTTTGGATGCATTCACATGTCTGAAATCCATTCAGTTGCTGTACGGAATACCGATGCTTGACAACTCACCAAACCGGAAGAGGGATGGATGCACTGTAGGCAGCTGTTGAATACCGATCAGCGGAAAATGCTACAAAGTAATCTTTTCTAGATTTAATTTTTGAAGCTGTAGTCTAAATAGCGCTTATTAGATTTTTGATACGTAAGAAATATGAGAAGAATTTCGATACTCGCTTTCAGATAAAGGATATATAGTTTCAATAAGGCTATGCGATTATTAAAAATTGATATATTTTAAGAGAAATTTCATCTACATTTTCTGAGCCTTTTTTATAAGAATGTTGCTTTTAAAAATGGCTCAGAAATTGAACACCCATATATATTAATTAGACGATCGCAATGCTTCATTGTTTTTTTTTTTTTTTGTCGTGTAACTATTTTAAGCCAAATTTTGCTCAGTAGCAGCTTCTGAGGGTAAAGACCCCTGAGCACCCGAGGGCAGAAGTCTGACTTCTAGCTGAAATGAAGATAGAACACACACTCGCTTGCACAACCCCTTTTTACATGGGGGGGGGGGCTCATTAACGCACCTCACAGAGAGAACACAAGGAAGAGAACCATGCCCGAACCAGGACTCGAACCCGGTACGCCTAGATCACGGGGAAGACACACTACCCCTATGCAAGGATGCCGCCTTCATTGCTGTTAAAAGTCAGATTACATTTAAGTCGATTTTTGACAACAATACCGAATACTTTTTATTCAATGTTTTTAACGATTCATTTCTAAACAGTTTTCTGCATACAAAACGATTTTAATTTTTTTTTTTTTCATTTTTTTAGAAATTTTATTTAGTTTTGTATAATGGATGTTGTAATACTAATTTTATTATTATATTAAATAATATTTTCCCAAATTCTTGATTTTGATAAACTGACCGAAAATCTCATAAATGGATATTTTTGTATCAATTTAATATAATAATTTCTCTGCAATTCTTGAATTATGAGATAAACAATCTATTGTTTCAAAAAGATTTTATTCCTTTAATACTCTATAATGAGAATTGAATGTTATTTATCAGCTTGAACCCTAGTATTAAAAGATTGAATAGAAATAGAGTTTATTTCTTTACTCAAGAACTGGGTAATATATTTCTCATATGCAAAATTTTGGAGCAAATCATTTTAACTCTTAAAAAGTTTTTGTTTTATACTTCTTTTTATCCAAAAAAATACAATTTTAAAATAAAGTTTGCTATTTAAACTGGTATATTTTTATTACATAGCATAGATCCGAAATTCCCTTTCCTATTAACAATTAGATTATCTTCTAATGTTTATTTTTTATGCATTCTGAAACTGGAAATTTCATTTTTGTGCCAACTATACCAATTCGATTCGGATATAAATTTTCCTACTTTTTTTCTGTTTTTAAAGTTTGCTTTAAGTGTAGCCACCACAAGTTAACAAAAATAAATATATTTAATATATTTATTGAGGGGAATATCAACGCATGAAAACTAAAAATACATACCACGATTTCCTTGATATAAGAGACAGGAATATGGGCTTTATCTCCTCATTGAAGAGGGGTGATCCCTTTTGTTGGTTTGTTCTTTTATTCTAGAATCAAAATCAGCTTTTAAAATATCAGAATTTACTTTAATTTCATTTAATCATTTTATGTAATCTAAAATTATATTTTGAAAAAAAAATATTTATCTCCTGAAACTTTGACAGAAAAATGCCATTCCAAATTTGTCAGTTTCATTGCGCAGATTTTATTTATTTTCAGTGTTCTCATTTTTAATCAAAATTAAAGTTTCAATTTTTATGATTTATGGCATGTCTGTTTTTCAAAAAGAAAAAAAAAAGTTATGTGGAAGGAGTTCAGGAACGAAACATGATAAAGAAATAAAAGTTTCCTTGCCAGTAAGTTATTCATTACATGATCTTGGAAAGGTGCCAAGGAAAGAGATGAAAGAGGTTTTGAATTCTTCCTTTCTGAAAGAACAAACTGGAATTCTCCCATCGTCATTAGAGTCTGTGTCATTTTGCGAGAGAAAATGTGTTGATGCATCGTATATTTTCGTCATTACAGGCCCCTTTTTAAAATTGCTTTCACCGCTTTATCGTAGTCCTCAGTTTTTGGGTCATCATTCTAAAATATTTTTGATATCTTTGTTGCGTTTTCATCGTTATGATGCAAGTGTACAGTTGTTCGCTTTTTTTTTCCTTAAACTTTCATTATTTCACAAATTCTTTTTTTAATGCTGGCAATAGAACCAAAATGAGCAAGGTGCTTAACTAATAAATTCAGCACAACTGGGAACAATTGTATTCGTTAGAACATATTCCCCCCTCCCTCCCGTAACATTAGCTTTTATATCTTATCATGATATTTTTTTTTTTTTTTTTTGCTTTTTTATATAAGATGTATATGTATGTTATGATCAATGTGAATGGTCGGTTATTATTAATATTAAACCTGTTTGGTTATTATTAATAATAACCGATTATCCACATTGACCATAATATATATAAACTATTGCAATGATCATGAAGATTTTGACATATTACCACAATGGTAAAATCCTAGATGGGCCCACCTCTTGGCGGCTTATTTGAAATCTCGCCAAGTTGACTACTAATCGAATATTTGTTATTATTATTATTTTTCAATTAAAAAACGATACTTGGCCAGAAATAACAATAAATAAAATAAAATAAATATAATAAAAATAAATGAAATAAATAAATAAATAATAAAATAAAATAATAAATAAATAAATATATAATAATAAAAATAAAATAAATAAATAACATAAAAATAAATTTAAAAAATCCGTCTAGGTTGCTACATTGGCGACGTTATCGCCACTCATTTGGCGAGAATTCAAAAAGACACCAAGAGGTGGGCTGTGCTAGGATTCACCCTACCACAATTATCTGAGATCTCCCTGAATCCGAAAAACAAACTTTTAGAATTACATCTGTTTGTGTAAGAACACAATAACTAAAAACCGCTTTGAGCTATTTAGATGAAATTTGGTATGCGTGCCTGAACAAAATCTGTAGATTTCTATCAAATTTGAACGGAATGCATTCACATTAAGTCTGGCTGTCTAGCTATACGAGTACAAGTGAACACAATAATTGCAAAACTCAAATGTCTAGATAGATAAAATTTATTACACAGTTTTAGCATCTAAAATGTTAAGCTGAATCATATTTTGAACCAAATTCTTCAAGGAGGCGAACAATATGGCGATCAACACTTTCGCATTCATGTAAACACTATAGCTCGAAAACATATCTCGTATAAATGAAATGTCATGCACATTTTATATATCTAAAGTTTAGATCATTATCAATGTTTGAATAAATACCGTCAAAGTGTTAATCGTCTGTCGACTTACATGAATAAACAAAATTCACCATGTGGCCTTGTTACTAAAATTGTAATTCTATATCAAATTTTGGTTTCAATCGATGGGCAAAATGGGATACAAAAAATATATTTGATTTTCTTTACTGTATAAAGAAGTATAAAATTCGCATTCATGTTTTCGGATATTTGTTCCAACCCTTTTATGAATGGAATGTGAATTTATTTGTATCAATACACATGTATATTCCACTGTTCTTTAAATTTCAGAGCCATCTGTTATATCCAATTCAAAATAAAATTTTTCACCGATATCGTCAATATTTGTTTATCTCTTATCTTTATTAATTATATATCTTATCTTTAATTTTTATCTTTATTAATTATATATCTTATCTTAAATTTTTATCTTTATTAATTATATCTCTTACCTTTAATTATTATCTTTATTAATTATATCGCTTATCTTTAATTATTAATGTTTTTATTAATTGTATCTCTTATCTTTAACTATTATCTTTGATATTTATTTATATTATTTAATTCTTATCTTAATTAATTATAACTCTTATCTTTAATTTCTATCTTTATTAATTATATATCTTACCTTTAATTATTATCTTTATTAATTATATCGCTTATCTTTATTCATTATCTTTATTAATTATATCTCGTATCTTTAATTGTTATTTTTATTAGTTATATCGCTTATCTTTAATTATTATCTTTGATATTTATTTATCTTCTCGATATCTTTTAGATATAATATATGTAGAAATTCATAAACATATATAAAAAAAAATTGAGGAAACAATTTCTGATGCGAATTAGATGCCGTATTGGCTTTAGTAAGCAATAACAGAAACAACGCGCTCTAAAACAATTCTGATAAGGTGTTTATAAAACAGAATCTTGTTTATGTTAGCTATGTTTGTAAGATAAGAATCGGAAACCAAAAAAGCTCAAGTCCCTTTCAACAAACTGATTTCTGATTTTTGACGTATCCAACGATGTGGATTTGTGTCTTATCGGCTTTAAATCAATAAATATGTCTGGGCTGTACATGCCGATACTCGTCCAAAACATTAAGGAGATAGTGGTTGTTTGTAAATTCATGTCAGCAAACTGTTATAAAATGTAGTCTGAAAATAAGAAAGTTTTATAACAACTTTTAACCCGTATTTACTTTCTCATATTCAAAGTATACAAGATAAAATATGGTAGTCGTCAAAAAATTGACTAACAAAATTTGATAAATTTGCATATTTTATTTTATTTTTACGGGTCGCCCTGATTCCGAAAATATCATTTTTGGGACTATTCATCCATATGATAATTGAAATATGAAATGAGCTAGACAAATACATTTTGTGTGTGCTCGTAATTCCAAAATTTTAAATTTCTGACAAATTTAGACAGAAATCTTGTGATAGGAGCTTTGTATGTATATGTCCCCTCTGCTCAATTTATATATCCGTTCGTATACATTTGAACGCAATAATTGAACCTTTGCACTCGTATGGTGACTCGCACTCAGCATTCAAGACGATGCATCATTTTGACGTTTTATTTAGTTATTTTTCAAATTTGATTGTTAAAAACGCCTACGAAGATGCATATTTATTTTTCAAAGAAATTCGACTTAAAACAATTATGTATATTTATTTTTCAGAGCAATAAACAAATCTTTGCATTAGATGAATAATTATGCATCGAATTGCTTTTCCGAGTACAAAGGGTTAAACTAGTGGGGGTGATCTCCCCGAAACTTTCTCACATCCTTTCTAATAAAAGTGGCATCTTCCCCCCTTCAGCATAAAATTTTGGACATTATGCAAGAGCATGAACGTCGCAAATGCATATTTTTCAAGCGGCATTATTAGATTTAAAAAATGCATTTTACATTTGACTATATTAGATAAAAAAAAAAGTTACAATAATAGTAGTATACTGTTCGTTCACGAATTCGTAAACTTTCTACGCTTTTGCGCATGCGTTAGGATGCGTTTATTTAGTCAAAACAGGGGGTGAAAGGAAATATGAAAGGAGGAGATTTTTTCATTTAACAATAAGGTGTACTCGGATTATTCCCGGACTTAGAAAGCGAAAAAACCGCAGATGACTCGTAATATTGTGGGAAAAAGATCTTAATTCATAATAAAATAAATGCTCATACTCATAAGATACTCTTTCATAAAAAAATAACTTTTTATTTACTGTGAGGGGTCTAAACATTAAATTATAATGAATAAATGTAATTCTCTTCTTAAAATATAATAATTAACTTTTTTACAAAATAATAATTTTTTTATGTTAAAAACTTCTTTTTTTACTCATTATTAAATTTTTAATAACGTTTTGAAATTAACGATAGACAATCTCTTTCATATTTAATGATATTATATAAAATATTCTTTGTGTCTCTCCTGGAAGCTTTTTTACCGATTGAACTAACCATATAAGCAATTAACACGAAAGTTTGATTTAAAATAAAATAACATGTTAAAAAAACACAACTCACACATACATGTGAGGGGGGCGAGAATTAAGGTCCAAGAATGACGTAGAATTCCGGAAATGTGCTCATCCTTCTGCGTCTCACCCCCTTAGCGAGATAGAATCATCGAAAGGTGGTAATCTAGGAATACTGAAACGAGCAATAGTAAAGGAAACGCATATTTGTATATTAACTGCATGGCAATGGCGTATAATAGCTAGGAAAGTCTATTATAAAGGGATTTTTATCGATTTTTTTTTTGGCTATTAAACTCTGGCACGCTGTTAATACACAAATACCAGATAATGGAACATGCATTTCGGACTCCTTTTTTGCGATCAACTGAATCCAAAATTCGAATTTTTATTTACTAGATCATATACTAAGTTTCATTTTTTTTAAAGTTATTTCGCTTTGGAGTTACCGTATTTAGATGTATGCAAAATTAAAGAGCAGCAAATGTTCAACAGATTTAATTCAAAATTTGATAATGTTCTTCTCTTTAGATGTTAAAACTGTGTACCAAATTTTATGGTATTTTTATAACAGCTTTGAACGTTCTCTAATTATCATGTACTAAGAAAGTTAACCTGAGTTTAGTTTAGTTTAGTTATATTAACGTCCCGTTTGAAGCAACACTAGGGCTATTTTGGGACGGCCCTTCGTCATTTTGAACCGGGGTCAGATAACGAGGTCGACACCTGAGCTGGCACCCCCCTCTCCACAACACACCACACCAGCGGGAGGACGTTTGGTCATGACGAATTTAGCGTGCAACAGACCCCCTTACACGACGGTTCTTCGGTAATATCGGGTCAGAAACCTGAAACCCTCCGGTTCCGAAGCCGAGACCTTACCACCAGGCCACCGCGGCCCCGAAATTTCCCCTAAATAGACAATTGAAAGAAGTCTGAAACTTTGGTGTAAAGACCACATATAGAATTTATCTATCAACTCGTCTATCTCAAAATTCTTTTGATTCATTTTGTTCACAGACAGACAGACATAATTCCAGAAATGTGTTTTTCGGATTTAAGAAGGTCGAAATCTCGAGCTCGAATGTCAGTACTTTTTTCTTTGTATAGTATTTTGCCTACGGGAAAATAAAAGGTCATATCGTAGTGCATGCCGGCATGAGTTATATAAGGTTAATATAGCGTTAGGGTATGCTTCTAGAAACGAAATTTCAAAACTGCGTCATGTTCCCATCTGAAAACTATATTTATCAATCCTCTCTATAAGAACATATTCCGATTCAAATTTGCACGTCACTGTAATACAGAATGCTCTTAGTGTATACTTGAGCTCGGATATACGCGCCAAAGTGTTTTTGAGATTATTTGGAACTCAGTCACGTAAAAGGGGCAAAAGACGAAACAACATTTTCCTTACTCATCCTTTCTCTACCTGAACTATTTGTGTAGCTTCCGGAAGATTCTAAAACACACTCTCCAGCCATTCACACGTCCCGGAATTTCCCTATTTCGAAACGGATTCTGGAAGAGGGAGAATCGTTGAATAGCTCAGGCTACTTAGGAGGATATCTTGCATCCAGACATTAGATATTAAAGATCTGAGTTTATTTAAATAATTGCAATCACTGCAGATAAAAATTGAAGTTTGGTGAATTTTAGAAATCAATATCCTGTAATTATAAAGTAAACAAACATTTTGGATTATCTGGAGCACACTCGTTCTTAAAATTTTAGCTTCGATTCATAATTATTTACAGGATTTATTATTATTACACTATGTTACATAATTACATTTATTTATACGAGTGCACGGTTATGATTATTCATGTACAAGATGATCAGTTAAGTCCTTTTAAGCCCTTTAAATTCAAAAAGGCAACTCGTATAACTAGAAAAGTAATGTGTACCTATAGTAAAGTGATTATGTTGAATTTATTGAGACATGTTAAAGTCTCCCCAGCAGCGAAATATGGAAATTACGAAAAATAACTAAAAAAAAATCAGATCGGTCAAAAAATCCGAATTAAAAAAAACCGTATGCTGTATTAAAAACACTGAATAAGGTTTCATGAAGTTATTCTAAGATGGGGGAGATATTTGCGAATGGAAATATAAACTTTTTACGACATGAAATTCATCCTGAATTTGAAAAAAAATATATTCTTTGCTACTATCATACAGTTTTTCGTGTCCAGCAACGGAAAATTTAAATTTAATTAACAAGGAAAGTATGAAAAAACCTGTAAAACGCGCTCGGAGGGTGGGATATGAGGAAACAAACCACAGATTCCATTCCACAGTGAATTTAATTTTTACTTAAAATTGTCTTTTTGTTCCTAAGTTTTCAAATCTTTTCATGCAATAATCTAGACTTTCGGAGTTTATGATTGCTTAATATACATTTTTTTAAATTTTATCAACTTTTCTATATTATTGTTTTTTTATACTTTTCCCTGTGTTATTGTATTTTACATTAGTTTACTTTACTAATTCTCATTTTAGTATTAACCAAAGATTTTTTTTTAGTATTTTTTAAATTTTTTTGAATGCTGATATATATGTCGCATGTTATAGTTTCAGAATATATACTTTTATATGCTACTAGCCGCCTTTGGCGACCAGCCGGTTCGCGAATCTTAATGCACGTTAAAATTTTAATAATTAAATATTTTATGGAACTTCCATTTTAATTGCTTCTTCATTAAAATATTTTAAAACTTCAAATTTTAATAGTCATATAATTCACTCATAATATTATAAAGGGCTTCAGCCATAACGTAATATGTATCTCTCTACTTTTCTGTTAGCTCCCGTAGAATTTATGCTATAAATTAAAGTGGAAATGATTAAACTGCCATAAATATAATAATATTTTTTTTACTGAAACGAAGCAATTTTTTTTTTAAATATGAGTACTGAAAATAGTGTCGCTGAGTATTTAAACCTTATGGGCACTAAAGAATATTTTTCTTAATTTATATAATATCTCAAGAAGTTTTCAACAAAATTTTCTCAGATTCATCATGAACAGATCGATTAATTAACAATGTTTATTTTAAATGCATCAAACACTAAAAAAATAAACAGATCGTTTGAAATAATCTGTCGAAAACATATTAAGCCTTCAAAACCAAGTCCGTATCCGTTGAAAATAGTTGTCAACAATCAGAACACAATGCACATGCGTGAATTTTCAACGCCAATTATGGTAACGCAAATGCGTGAATTTTCTACTCCAGTTGGGGTAAGCTATGCAGATTAGAAATTTTTAATTTCCTTTATTCTATTTTATTTTAATTCAAAAGTACTTTAGAATGAATCTGAAAGCTCTATTAATTAACAATGTTTAAATTTAAATGCATCAAACATTAAGAAAATAAACAGAATCCTTTGAAATAATCTGCCGAAAATTTCTTAAGCCTATCCTCTTTAGCGTGGGGAAAAAAAACTGAGGCCTTACTCATTTGGCGGTGGGGAAATGAAAAGATTTTTTTAGCGGTAAAGTTATTTTTTAATTAATAACTAAAATTCTGATTAAATATTCAAGAAAAGGTACCCCAGATGCACATTCCCGACCTCCAAGGTATGCATGTGCCAAATTTGGTAGCTGTAGGTCAAACGGTCGGGCCTGTAGAGCGCCAACACACACGCACACACACACATTGAGCTTTATATAAGTATAGATAACATTCATGCTTTTTGAATCGTCCTTTCCTTTTAATATGCACCATGTTGGGAAAGCAGGTGAAGCCAACGAATGTTAAATAAAAATATTATCAATATCACACGACTTTGAATTAAATGTATATTTTACATTATTCAAATTATATATTATTATTTACCCGATTTCTGCAATTCATTTTACTCTATTATTATTATTATCAGTCAGTCTCATATGCATTCAACATTATGTCCTGGCCTATTGAGAGGTATATAGTCTTTTGCTGTTTAGGATATGCTCAACATGTTTATAAAGGATCAGGTACTTTACCGTAATATGTGATAGCAAAGTATTTTTTCAGTAAATAAAACTTAGCGATAGCCTGCAGATGCAGCTTTCATACAAAACATGTAAAATTAGTTTCCGTGTATAAAAAAATAATTTTATTTTCAATATTTTATTACAACATCATAGCGAACTGTAATTATTTATTTATTTTTTTGTTTGTTTCTCTGGAAATATATTATTGTCCTCTTTGTATAGTTTCTTATTTTCGTTAAAATGCTTATCGTTGAATACGGTGTTATACTTTTCATGAATATTTTTCTCTAACATTATTTATCACAAAAATATCTGCCATGAATTCATTTTCTATGCTCTCCGATACTAAATTCTCATTCAATAAATTTCATGCCGGAATAACTCTGTACACAGATCAGAACTTTTTCTATCTTCGAAACATACGAAATGGTGATTTTAATCGCTGAATAAGAATTTTTGGGGTAATTTTTGAAGATATTTTAAACATTTTACCAACTTATTATGGACGTGCCAAGTTTTGATATAGGAGATTATTTTAACCCATAAATTCCGAGTGTTGTTTTTGAACAACATATTCAATTTTGATTTCTGAAATATTATAAAAATAAGATTCTAATTCTAACACTGGTTATTGAGAGATACAATTGAAAATGTTATTGTATCAATTTGTATTATGTACTTAGCAGTACGAGTGCTGACGTAAAGACAAAAATAAATTCATGTTCATCACTCCTGGTTGCATTTCCATTTTGGTTTGTTCTTACGATGGAGACGTGTCATATTTTATTCTCCAATAGTGAATTAAAAGTTGCTACTTGATAAGAAAAGTATTTAAGTCTGGGAATCTACGGATTCAAAAATTGTATTCGAATATTAGTGATTATCCACCTGTTATAAACCAGCATTCCAACTAGCTTTTTTGTAACCATATATTACTTATAACTTTATATCTTAGCTTTGAGTGTAATGTGTATCTGAGCATATATTGTTGTTGTTTCTAATGGCACTTTTCATAGACAAGCCCACTGACTTTAGAAGTCAGTGATTTTAAGCCAAGAGTGCGTCTCTTGTTTTTTCAGTAGCGCCATCTAGCGCCAAGAGGGTGACTTAGCTACACACAAGTCACAATCCTTTTTACGGGTGGACTTCATTCGGGCATTTCATTCACTCATCCACAGATCGTAATTTAGACCTGAATCAGAGAACGATCATCCCTGATCCAGTACCCCCAATGGTATTACTCTCGACATGAGGGACTTTGTGACCACGACAGATTTATACGTGAGCCAGCCACCACACACACACGTAGAGCCTTTGGCCGGCGGGGTTCGAACTCGCAGCCCAAGGAACGCGAATCCAACGCCCTACCAACCAGGCTATCCCGGCCAATATAAAAACTAATAATGGCAATAACTGGCAAAGTGTCAACTTTCTCATGCCGATATAAAATAAAAGTATATGTTTTGTTTTTAAATTGTTCGCCTTATCCATAATCTCATCCACCGCAAATATATATTTATCATTTTTTTACAAATGTTTTATTCTATTTAAGCCAAGCGTTAGCTATTCACAACAAATTATCTTTTAGCCATAACCATAGTTAAAACAAAATCTAATTTTTAAGTACTTTTTTCTTTGATGTATTCAAAAAATGAAGGACTAAGAATACTTTGGAAACATTTTTTGTAAAATTCGTGCATAGAAAGGTTTATCTGAATATTATTTTAGCGCAGAGTTCATTATGACCTTTGATAATATAACTATACCCTAAAATCTTGATTTCGGTGTTGCGTTTGATTTATAATTTCATATATATTTGTTTCATTGTGATATTTGTTCATCAGATATAAGAAAAAAATTATGCTCTTCAACTACTTATCTCCACACTGAAGCCTATCCATTTCCATTCTCATGTCTCAATTGATACTCTCCCGCCATTTTCCAATCAGAAGGAGAATCTGAAATCTACGAGTTCGATTTTTTTTCCAGACTTTAAACACATTTTGTAGTTTTCCTTAGGGAAAAGAAGAAAAAAAAACCTAAACTCAGTCCCTAGGGGACAAAACTTCATACCGGCTGTTCTTCGATTTATCTTGAGTCAGAATCATCGATCGAACATATCGATGAGAAGACTCTCTTGCATCGATACATGCACCAATCTTTTTTTCTCAAAGAATTCTTTTATTTTCGCTTCTCATCGGTGGCAACAGAAGTTTCGCGCTCCAGCGAGTCCAAAGGAAGAAATCTGCTCTCCTTCGACAGCTGGTGCTCGGATTGCTTTTGTTTCCTCTGCAGCCATTCCATTGATGGGTAATGTCAACCCACTGGAGGTGGAGAAGACATCTTGACAAAATAGTTTTTATCCCCTCCATTTGAGTCCCTGTAAAGCAGAGGCACAGTTGAGACAAATGTGCAGTTGTTAAGAGTGATGGATTGGAAGTGTTGGAATTTCTTTTATATAAAAAATGATTGCTCATATAAGAACTATTTGTGTGAAAACAAATACAAGAGCTTTATTTTCTATGTTCATTAAACTTCGGCGTGAGTATGAAGAAGAACAAAATTGATCTGTTTATGATTTCATAATTTTGAAGAATAAACACCTAATTATTTGGCCTAATATAACAGAATGTCAGGCTGGTTTAGCAAATAAACCCATGAAGGGATGGTCGTTTATATATAGTCGTTTCCAACTGTAGCCTTTTAATAAAAATTCACCTTTAATACCAATATCCGCTTTTATTTGCATTTATTGACCTCTAAATTTAGATCAGTATTTTGTAAATTTTTCTTCTTAAAAATTTATTACAGGAAAATGAAGTCCAAGAATAAAATTAGTGTACACATTTTTAGTTAAATATTATAATTTCTTACTTAATTGTAATAAGCAAAATCTTATAATAGGCATTATTTACTGTTCATTTGTAAATTATTATTATTATAGCACCCAATGTTAGGCCTAACTTGTTTGAAATATCTTTGATAGAAGATTATATCTCCTTTTTATTTCTATACTTCGTGGCTTATAATTATTCCGTTTATATATATTTGTGTGTGTGCGTGTCGGAGAATTTTTATTTAAGATATCAGATGGTGACGTCGGATAGTCTGGGATCATGCTCTTTTAGTCATTCAATTACTCCCCAAATTTAATCCATTTACTGTCCGGGTTAGCCTGGTTGGTAGGGTGTTGTATTCGCTCCCTTGGGTTGCGAATTCGAATCCCGCCGGCCGAAGATTCTCCGTGTATGTGGTGGCTGGCGCACGTATAAATCTGTCGTGGCCGCAAAGTCCTTCGTATCGAGAGTAATACCACTGGGGGGTACTGGATCAGGGGTGATCGTTTTCTGATTCAGGTCTAAATTACGATCCGTGGATGAGTGAATGAAATGCACGAATGAAGTCCGCCCCGTAAAAAGGGTTGTGACGTGTGTGTAGCTAAGTCTTACTCTCGGCCCTAGATGGTGCTACTGAAAAAACAAGAAACATATCCTTGGCTTAAAATCACTGATTTCTAAAGTCAGTGGCCTTGCCTAAGACAAGTGCCATTAGAAACAACAACAACAATTCATTTCTATTCGCATAACTCAATTAATATTTCCGCGCCCTTTTTAATAGAGAATGGTTTCTATACGGCCGTAGAAATCAAATCTCAAACCCATTATCCTCTTTGACGAAATATAAAGCCATACGTTTAGCAAAACGTTTCTAATTCATTGAGCTGTCTTATAACATGTAGAATTAAAATAAATTGTTCATCTTTGTTCAAATTTAGGACCTGTTAATGCTCTCTAATGTCTCTTAGGTGATAAAGCCATACGTCACCTAAGAGACATTCCCCAACTCTAATTATCTTCATCAGATTGTTTTCATTGATTTTAATTCCTAATGGACGGGGATAGCCTGGTTGGTAGGGCGTTGGATTGTGTCCCTTCGGTTGAGATTCTGAACCCCGCCGGCCAAAGACTCTCCGTGTGTGTGGTGGCTGGCGCACGTATAAATCTGTCGTGGTCGCAAAGTCCTCCATGTTATGAGTAGTACCACTAGGGGTACTGGATCAAGGGTAATCGTTCTCCGATTCAGGTCTAAATTACGGTCTGTGCATGAGTGAATGAAATGAATGAATGAAGTCCGCCCTTTAAAAAGGGTTGTGACGTGTGTGTAGCTAAGTCGTACTCTTGGCCCTAGATGGCACTACTGAAAAACAAGAGACGCATCCTTGGATTAAAAAAATGACTGATTCTAAAGTCAGTGGGCTTATCTATGACAAGTGCCATTAGAAACAACAACTGTGATGAAATAACAAAATATTTGTTGCTTGTCCCGGACAATATTGTTACCATATAAGAAGTTCCTTATTGAAAAAAAAATCAATTTGCGAATTGAGTTTAGGAAGCCGATATAAGGTACTGGTTTTTATTGATTTGATTGAAGCCACTGCACAGAAAATATGTAAGCTGCTTTATCATGCGGAACTGAAAATATAATTAATTCACCCAATAACTTTTCATGCGGATGAGAATATTTGCGTTTACTCGCCTTTCAGAAACACCTTTTTAATGTTCATCATGTAAGTTTATTCCTTTTTTAGCAGTTATTGAACTGAAAAAATGTATAAGTTTAGTCAATAATTTATGATGAATTTTCTGAAAGCTTTATGGTTTTCGCATAAATCCCAAGATATTTCAGAAATCTTACGATACAGAAACAAGATCTTTAGCAGCCATAGTACCTGCAACCTGTTTACTTTAAAATTCCAGGGATTTTTTAAAAATCTTTATACTGTCCAATTTCTGTCTAATTAATCTTTTTAAATGTTTGAAATTTCAACAAAATTTTGGAAAGGTATTTTTTAATTTTTTTTTTTATCTATTTTCAAAAGTGATTCTTATTCACTTAAGTTGATATAAGGTGTGAACAAACTAAGGCCAAGAGAACGACTTAGCCACTTCATGTGTCTCATTCATTTGCACAACCCCTTTTTACAGGAGGGCACATTTACACACCTCGCAGATAGAACACAGAAGAAAAACAAACATGTCCGAACCGGGGCTCGAAATCGGGACACCCAGATCAAGGGGAAGGCACACTACCCCATGCCAGGACGCCGACATTTGCTGTTTTAAAATGTTTATAACCATCAATTACATTAATGCATTTGTGAAATTCTATAAATTTTCTGAAGGTTTAATCTGCCATTTTCAAGTGTGCCGGGTGTTCAAAAGTCCGTTAATATTTCAAAATTCAATCATTCACTGAATAATGTAGATAGAGAGATAAAAATTTATACACATGCTTGAATTGACAAGATTTTTCATTTAAACTAAACAAAAGGACCGATAGTTGGCCATAAGCAGCAAACCATCAGTGAGTCTGCATGAAACGTACTGTAGCGAGAGTGAGAATCAGATGCACTAGCAATCGCTCCATGTTGTTTTTTGCTAGGAAAGGCACTGTTAGTGAAACTGGGTTATTAGAATCGAGAATCTGCTGTTGCATTATTTCGATTCCATCGCTAATCGAAGGATATTCGAAAGATTAAAAGTCCTGTGACAAATGTAGTTGTGAGGAAAATTATTACAAAGTTCGGGATCATGAGTTGTTTAGATTATCAGGCCCGTAGTGGATAGTAAGTGAATGACGGTCGACATATTGAGCATTTGTTACAAAGAGCAGAGTCTTTGCAAAAAATCAATTGCTGTGCTAATTATTGCTTTTACAACCATATAAAGCGCCATCTGCTCAGTTTTTGCACATTTTGTTTGAGGGAAAGAGGTTTAATAAAACCCTATGTCGTTTCAAGTATGTGTATCTGTTTTACCTATCTACCTACATTATTCCATAAATTATTAAATTTCCAAATGTTTACGGATTTTTGAATCGGTCGGTATATTTATATTATGTATTTATAGGTTATCTTAAGTTTATCTGCCTTAACAATTTTGTAGATTTGTTTAGTAATTAAAAACAGTTAACGAAGTCCGATAAATTCAGACAATTAGTTATCATTAATGTAATACAATGTATAGTATCTACTTATATATTTAAATTAAATGGTAAAACCAAAGGACCCATTTTTGCAGTCAAGTATCCGATTAAACCAATTTTTATTTCACCAGAAGGCGCACCTACCTAGATAAACTGTTATCTTTTTTACAATATCTCCAATATAACTGACGCATATTCATTACAGAAACTAGTTATAAAAAAATGCACACTGGCAGAATGCTTAAGAAATAAATTTAAATAACTAAAACTTTATTTTCTTGCTGTTAGATATTCTCTATTCATAATATTCGCGAATACACAATAAAAAATAATTTCTAAAATCGACTTGAAACAAATAGTGATCTATTATCAGAAAGAAAATAGACATAAAAGGCTCTGGAAAAATAACTGAACTTCATAAAAAAATTCTGCCAAACATAAATACCAACAAGTAAAATAAGTAAAATTAAATGAAGAATGAAATAAATAAAGTTATAAAAAAAGTGGTTGAGATATTAAAAATTTTGTAGAATTATTATATAAAAGAGAAATAATCTAGCTTCAGGATAATGAAATTCAATTTCGAAAACACTAAAATTTGCATTTCTGCGGAAATTTAATGCTAAATACTAAAGAAAAATAATACTAAAAGAAAATATTAGTAGACTAAAACTATTTATTATTTAAATAATAATAAAATATTTATTTTTAAAATTAATTCGGATAATTCCTAAGCCAGATAGTTAAGAGTTTATTGTATTAAGTATACGTTTTTGTTAGATTCATTGTTTCTTTTTTTTAAAAAAAACCTTGCAGGCTTTACCAAAACCATATCCATCATCAAAAATTTTTTGCGATTGTCAATGTGCCTCTCTCTATATCGGATGAAAAGATTCAACCAAATATTTGTCATATAAGGTGGCGGCTTAGTGTAGTCTAAATCCGTCGCGTTCAAATGCCATCACTCCCCGCCCTCTACAACAATAGTGCGATATGAAAACTTGGAGAAAAGATGATGAGGTGCATTTGTCCTTTAATCAAAGTTAAAAATGATAATGATTGTCTCTAAATAATTTTCCTATAACTTCAAGCTAATCCATTATTAAGAAAAACAAAAACCTTTATCAATGTGGTACGTAAGTAAAAAAATTTACAAAGAATCTTCTCTATGTATTAGAGAGATCATTATTTCAAATATAATGTATTCTTACTTATCTTCTTTGGTATTTTTCTATTCATGGGAATTTTCTTCCAGTTCAACCCAAATACTAATAAATGCCTGTATCCTCGTAGATCTCTGAAAGTTCAAAGTTCAGTGATTTTGCTGTAAAGTGATTTGATTTTCAATATTTAATTATAACACATTTGGGTTAAAAGCAATGAGCATGGAGCGTTCGATAGTGTTGTGAATGAAAGAGAAAGCTTTCAAATTAATTTCGTAAACTAACTACAAACTTACTTTCGTCAAATGCAATATTAGTGTTTGATCCTATCTGTAAAACAACTTGAAAGTTTAGTTGATTGACTGAGTTAGTCCTCAAGCATACATTATTTTTATTATGTTTCTAGTATTGCCAGAATTTATAAAAGTTTGAGAAACTGAATTTCTTCGTTCTGTATTATGTAAATATTGCTATAGTAATATACTTGTATAGTAACCACCAGTTTGATCTCTCTTTGCAGAATGCCATCCCTGGGCGTCACCCTCTGTACACCCCTTCGTACGACGAGGATCCGGGCATCATGTCGGAAGTGGAGACGTCGGCGACGGGCTTCCGGACGATCAGGGCCCCCAAGACCCCTCGCATTGCCTCCTTCCCCCCACCTTCCACTCGTGGGGGAAAAGCACCACCTCTCCCACCGGATCGACACACTATGGGTAAAAACCTCCACTTTTTTTTAAGAAAGAGAATTGAACGATTTTTACTTAATGGGAATGGGAGGGGAATAGAGAAAAATTTTAGAATAGGCGATTTAAGGGCGAAACTTTTATTTATGGTAGGGAATTAACAATTAAGACTTAAAGTATTTTAAGAGACATAAAAAATAATATATATTGGTAATTGGAAATATAATAAATTTTTGAACTTTTGTAAACTTATATTTACTATTATGAATATTTGAAACTCCAAAATTTTCTCCTTATCAGTTGAGTCATTCTTTTTTCGGATTGTATGATGGTTAAAATAAAATTTCAAATGTAACTTCCGGATTAAAAAAAGAAAAAAAAATTCATTAAAATAAGAGCAAAATTTTAGGGTAAAAAATGGAATCACTGGTTAAAAGTTTAAACAATAGAACATTTTAGGAACTCATTACAGCTTTTTACCATTTTAGAAAATTTACATTTCAGAACTTGATTGATTGAAAGCTTATATTTTCGGATTTTTTGCTCAGAATTCATTTGTAGAGTTGTTTTTAAATTAAGGATACAAACTAATAATTTTTTTAAGGCGGCATTGTTTAATGAACGCACTCCAAAAATGTCAAACTGGCATGACGAAATGCTCATGAAAATCTCAAAAGGAATGAATTAATTTTAAAAATTAGTTTAACAAAAGATAAACAACTCAACATCTGGATTAACTTTATTCTTGAATTAAAATACATAGTTTCTAAACAACAGCGAAGCTTTTCGTCAGCTCCCCAGACGCAAAAAAGTTACAAATTTGCAAGTTTTTCATTGACAAATGCAGGATAAACTTTAGCTTTTTTGCTGAAATGAACGAAATCAAGGAAATTTATGAATTGTTTACGGGATCATCAGAAATAGACGTCCGTCTGTTGATTTTATCACAAAGTATAATGATTCATTCAGCCGTGAAAAAGACAATCTGGCTTTGTAAAAGCTATAAAAACAGCCAAATTTATCTGTCAAATCAGTGACAAGTTCATCATCTAATAGTAAAATTCTTAGGCAGGTTGTCTATGAATTGATGACTAGTACATTATTGTGTTAGTGTGCATTGACAAAGAATACCTTGTAGAACCCTTCGGATATATATTATGTGGCATTTATACCATACTGATTTCTTCTATACAAAACCTTTTTTATTCCAGTTTTGATTATTATAGTAGTTAAGATAAAAAAAAAGTATCATTTCTATACTTTCTAGAGCAAAATCAATGGTTGATTATAAGTTTTCCGTTCAGTTTATGGAGATGATACTTCTTTTTTGTACTGATTTGTTTCAGTTATTGTGAGTTATTAAGTTGTAAACAGATAAAACTGCTTTAAACTATTTCTAGAAGAGAAGATTCTAAATCAAGAGACTAAATGAAAAGGAAGGAAATTTATGATTATATTACTTTTTTTCCTCGGCATAAAAAAAAAACTTTATATAAATAAAAGTCATTTTGAGTATGTATGAATCTTTTACATCTGTAAAGAAATTGACTGAATTCAATCAAATTTTGCACTTATTATTATTATGAGGATTGCTTTTTTTTTCTAATTTTAAAGATAAGAGGACGAATATTGCCAACTTTCTAAAGTTTGACAATTGTTCTATTGATTGAAATATTGCTTTTTTTTCTACAGTAATTTCGGTGCAATTGATTCCAAAAGAAATGTTTTTATATCATCCTAAAATTCGAAATATCTCATTTTCAGTTATATGATTTCATATCAGTGTAGTTTTCTGTTTAATGTTAATAGATTTTTCATATTTAATATTTAATTGAATAGATGCAGATGAATTTTGGAATAATTCATCTTTCTAATTTTAAAAATCGTCTGGTTCAATTGATATTCTCATTTTGATTACAAAATGTTTCAGACGATTAAAGTATTTATGATAATATATTACAGAAAAATTAGTTTTGACATAAAAAAATTTTTAGATATGAAAGTATTTTAATCCTGAAAATCGATTGCATCAACTAGTTATTGCTAAAGGTCGAAAATAAAAACCATTCAATCGTATCCTCTTGCGGATTGACTAACGCATCGACTTTTTACTAACGCATCGAACATCTATCGTCATAATTAAAGAAACTAATGCAATTTATATTTTTGCAATCACAATGAAAGTTTTTGTAACGATCAAAATTATGGTAATTTTATAACTCTAAAGAATATTTTTTAGTTTCAAAAATTATATTGTTGATCAAATTATTTATTTTTTATTCATATTTTCTTAATAATTCAGTTAATTATTTTAGATTATTTCGTATAAAATTATGATGAATTCGTATAATACTTTGGTTCGGTGTTCGAAACGGAATACGTTTAAGCTCACACAAAGCAAAAGTTTGGCGATAGGCTTTATAATGTTCTTCTAATAAATTCTTTTGCCTTATTATTTCTAATTTTAGTGCGCTTATTTCTATTATTACAAATAACACGATATTTTAAGTTAGTTTTAATAACAGAAGTGACGTTTCTATTTTTTACGACAAAAATTGAAACAGATATGATTAAATAAGTACAAAAACATAAAGAAAGAATATAGGTTTAATAAATAAAAGAGTACGCTTAAAAAGCAAACTGTTAAAAAAATAAAAAAATGAAGGCCCTTCATGAGATTTAAATTCTGGAGTCTTATTTGTAAGCCTTAATCGCTATTGAAAACAAACACAAATAAAAAGATTGTTACCTAGTCCGTATATTATTTTTGCAAAGAGATGGACCGCTTCTTTTTTATGTCGATATATCTGACGTCGAAAGAAGTGTAAGCTATCACGCGAATTTATGTCTATCACATAAAACGCCCAAAATTCATTCAGGGAACGAATCCGAAGCTTTTGGTGTGGTGACATCGTCTAATAAATTAACTTTATCAAACAGCAAGCAAGGCATGTTCTAATATGCAATTATTCAATTATTTCCTTATTATAACTTTAAACTATTTGAACTATTGTATACATACTTTAATATTTATTGGAATATCTTGTTTAATATTTTATAAATCATATGTTGATTGTTTCCTGTTATAAAATTTCGAATAAATGAGATTACATTATTGTGATAACGTTTTTAATCTATGTTCACTGACATAACGTATGTGACAATTTTTATTGAGTATGCAGTTTTGGCTACTCAAGATTAATCTATTGCACCAAATTTCATAAATATATAGTTAAAAGGTAAAAAAATATTTCAAATAAGAAGCCAAATTTATTTGGAGATAGATTAGAGAGCAACATATTTATCTGAGGAACACTTCTCTGCCAAATTCATATACTTCTTTAATTTGAAATTCAAATTATATCATTTTTCTTTACATTTTAAATTTTCTCTATTTTAGCCTCAACCACCAAAATGTTATGTAACCATTAACTTCATGCTCCTTCCCTTGTAGGTCCTGTGTCCCCACAACTAAGGCATGAAAATTTGACCTTAGGTAAGAACATTTTCTTCCAGAAATCCCCCATTAAATGTACCCATTCCTCTTCCTCTTCGGGAAAGAAAAGGGGGCTAATTTTATTTCAAACACAACCTCCCTCATTTCCTGCGAGGAGTCAGCACTTCACTTTCTCTCCTGGGAACATTTTCTGACACTTCCAATAGAAGCAAACTTCCCCAATCGACAGAAAGAATAATTAATTTTCCCCGCGAAAACTCTTTTGAAGGGCTCTGCCGGAGAACGTCGTGCATGTCACTGTTGCTTTCTCGTGACTTTTGAATTACGATCGAAACCAGTAAACAATTGAGTTAATAAAATACGCCAGAGAATGTTTTGGTTGTTTCACCATAGAGAAGATTTGACAGTTGAATACAGCGAATAAAACAAAATTTCTGTAAAATAGTGTGACCTTCGTTACTTGCGTGTTCAAAGTAACGAATGATGAAATTATTTTGTTGGTGATGTACACGATGGAATAAAGTGACAATGACGGATATTTGATGCTTTTCTTTTACGTTGTTTTCAGTACTGTTACAAAAATTATTAAAATTTAGAATTTCTTATGAAATTTCAAAGCAGTAGAATTGTACCAATTAATTAGTTTCGATGTAACTTCTAAAAAAAGTTATTCATTATTTCTTAAAATAACTTTTTTTAAACAAATGGATGAAAAGAATTGTGGATAATGTATCTATGCGTCATCGACTTTCATATGTAACAGAAAATGGCAAAATCGGAACAATAGTTTAGCTTGAAGATTATTTCTTTGGTTTAGCCAATCATTTTAAATGCATAGATAATTAACAAACAACTGGTCGCTGTAGATGGTTAGTAGTTAATACTTTAAATTAAGTTCGGAAGTTTTATACAGGTGTTTATAATATAATATGATTGTTTGAATTTCATTAATTGTCCATCGTCACTGGTGGCCTCTGACTCGGTTCTTCTTCGAACAACCTGTACGCAACTATGCTGAAAGCGACCTGATGCTGCCCCTCCTCTGGCGGCTTCACCATACCAATTAGTAGATGAACCCTATAGTTATATAGTTGTGAATACAGCTATATAAAAAATGTCAATTTAATGCGCACCAAAACGACATTTTAAAAACAAAATATGAAACATTTGTTATTTAACATTCAATTTAATGTCTTAAGAGTCTATTTAATTTTAAATTTGCAAATTCAGCATTTGAAATCAAATCTTATTTGAAATAACCAGTTATCTGCTTTTTATAATCCATTAAACTTCAAGCGATTGAATAAATTTTATTGTTGTTTCATAACGCTATATACCACTAAATAATGTCGATATGACAAAGAATAAATAAATAAACTGTGACCGGAAACAATATTAGTTTAAAGAAGTTATTAATATGTAAAATTTGTTGAAATACTTATAATACCTTTGCATAGAATTTGTAGAACTTATTCAAGATCTTTTACATCATGCAAATACAGAGATGTAAATTTATCTCTCGTAATTTTTATTAAATATCTGTAGACCCAACTGTATGAAGAACAATCTGAGGATAATATCATTTGCATATTAAAATATTTTTGTTTTGTGTCCCTTATAAATATAAAACGTTTGCATTTTTATTTGTGATTCATCGCCATAATATTGATTGAACATTGATTCGTAAGACTTATTTACTTTCACGTATGCAAAGCGATAAAATAAAAGAATTGTAATAATCCAAAAAATTTACATTGGAATTTTGATAATTTATGAATACGAAAACACACATTTTCAATATTATATCTATTTGTCTGCGAATACAATAACTCAAAAACACGTTGAGGTGGAGAAAAGAGCTTGATATGTGGTTTTTAGATCAAATTTTTAGATATCTGTCCAATTTTTTTGAATAAAATTGTATGCATGGTTTTTTTAATTCTATTTTATCATCTGCAATTTTTAGATCAAATCCATAGAATGTGAGACCACCTGTCGTTGTACATATTTGCGTTAATATGAGTGTAAGGACAATAATTCAAAAACACAATGACTGATAATGAGTTATATTATAAGTGATATTTAATTTCGGCCGTGAATTTTGTTATTCTTGTATAATTATTATCCTTATAATATATAAGGATAATGTATATAATTATAATTTCACGGCTGAAATTAAATATTACTTATAATATATATTTCATTTCAGCCGTGCATTTTGTTATTCCTATATAATTATTATGCTTATATATTATAAGTGATATTTTATTTTTCGTAATTGAAATTTAATGATTTTTATAATTATCTAATGACGAAAATGTGCAAATCCATTTACAGCCCATAAATCGAGATTATTTAAGTTAAATTCTCAAAAAAATTAATATGATCAAATTACATATTGATAAGTTAATCGAATGAATACTAGACTTGACATAATTTGTATTTTTGAATCGACTAATGACTTTTAATTGTCTCGAAAAAATTAAAAAAAAATTAATGTGCACCATATTCAAAGTAAATGGTCCATATCTTTACTTTTATTCAATTTTGCAATTTATAATATATTAAAAATTATATATATAATATAGTATTAAGTATATATTAAATAATAATATATTATAAATATTTGAAATTTATAATATTTTCTAGGTCTAAAGAAATTAATGCAAAAATGAATATTTTTGGATGCGCTATAAACATTCAATAATCAGGCAAAAATAGTGGAATAGTTTTTTCAATATTCATTGAAAAAACTATTCCACTCCGAATTTTTCTATTACACACTTGTAGCATCAAAAAACAAGCTACCCATCTGAAATTAATGAGGTGTGACACACGTATCTTTTCTTTCATCACATATAACTGAGTTACAGAGCATCGAGGCGCATCTGGAGAAATCACAGCCGGAGAGCTGCTCTTTTCGTGTATAGGAAATGTCACGTTCCGTGTTGGCAGGATTCTCCTTCTATTACAGCAGATTATGTTATGGTACGTGAATATGATGAAGGATAGTAATCTCCAACTTCCTCCTAATTATAGGGCTGGCTTTTTTCTGATAGATATTCTTGGGAAAAATCGCTTTTACTCTTTTCAATACTGCAATATTGGTCGGTCTTGCACATTAACGTAGCATTTGTTTTAAAGAAAGAAATATTCTTAATCAGCATGAGTAGTTTCCTCGACGTTTTCTTGTATTCTACCTAATAAAGATAATACCCAGCACTTCTTCAAAAAAAGAAAAATTGTGGATCTTCAATAGAATCATGAAAACACAAGTGCTTAGATTTTTATTTTCATAGTCCCGCACGTACTATTTTATAACATAGTCAGGAATAGCGAATATGCATATTGGATGCCTTTTCATTTAACCAATTTAAATCAAAATTTGACATAGAATCACTATTTTAATAAGAAGGTGACATATAAAATTTCATTCAAAACAGTGAGCTTAAGTTACCGCGCTTAGAGGAATGAAAATATGCAGCCTGACAGAGGGTTAATTCTATCACGAATTTAGCTTTAATTCGAAATATGATATTAATATGTGTTTTAAATATTAAAATATGAACCAAATTTTATCCATCTAGCATTTTGTGGTTATCGCATTCACTTGCATTTGAACAGACTGATAGACAAACTTCTTGCAAATGGATTCAAAACTTGAAGGAAATCTGAAAACTTGATGCAAAGGTCAAATACTAAATTTTCCTAATTCATAGCATTTCTGAATTAGAAAAATGAAGCGTTTCATGGATATATATAATTACAAAAACGTGTTTTTCATATTTAGGGAGATTTAAAACATTGAAGACAACGTTTGTGACAATTAATAATACTTTTTTTTCTTGTATATTTCGCATACGAGAGAGTAATAAATTTGATCTCGGGAAATTTGTCTATAGTTTGATCATGTATGATTTCCATTCTAATTAAGAAATTTTTAGGAATAATAAGTGTTTCTTCCTTGATATGCAAAGACACTGATCATATAATGATAGATGAAGTGTTTGCTTTTAACAAAGGGCTTTGTTCTTTGGTATAAGGCATTTCGACATAGTAAATTCCAACCAAATATATTGCGTTAGCTTAATCAACTATTTAGAAATGAAATAGTATTTTTCTGTTATATTGGTAATAGGTTAAATGTAAGTTGACGGAGCTACAACAACTGCATTTGAACAAGAATTCTTTAAATAAAAAAAATTAGATCTGATAAACTTTGCGTCATAAATAAACGACAGTATTCAGTAGTTTTTATAAATCATGCATGATTAATAAATAGATAATAATAATAATAATATAGCAAGTAATAATGATTGCAATTAAAATATTTTCGTAAAACTGAAAATAATTTCAACAAATATGTGATTACAATAAATAGTTATAAGAGAAAATTTTTTGATTATTTTTAAAAATAAAAATATCAGTAAATAAGTGATTAATTTTAATAAGCAAACCGTTTTTAAATACAAAAATTGTGCAATAAAACTTTAAAATAAATAGTGCAATTCACATATAATGTGTTAAATATTCTTTAAAGTGAGATTTTATTCAATATTGAATACTTTCTATAGCATTAAGATCATTATATAGACAAATTAAGTAGAAATCTATTTATTTCAAATCATTGAGGACATAAGGTAATACGTGAAAACAATTGAAAAAAGAATTGCATTTGTTTGTTTTAATTTTTAATTAACTAAAATAAATTCGCATTACAGTATATATTTTAATATCATATTTAGGAAAATTCAATGGAATTTCAAATATTTAAAAAAATATTGTCGGTTTTGAATAAAAAGGTTTGAACCAAGAAAATACAGTGACATAAATGACAAATACAACGACAAAATTCAAAATCGAAATTCCGAAACAAATGAAAGAAATAAAGTTTCTGTTTTTTTTTTTTTTTTTTTTTTTTTTTTTTTTTCCTCCAAAGAAACTTAGATCTTATATGTTTGATGCTGTAAAAATGATATATTTATTTTAATATATAATACATTTTTGATAGTTATCGGATTAATAGTGTCCAAATGTATTCTGTATTTAAGTTTTATCATTTCAATTTAACAGCATAAGTTATTTGCCAAATTATAATTGTAAGAATTAAATTCCTTAATCGTTATTTTAATATTTCATTCAGAAAAATTTGATAAAGTAATTATTATAGTACTTGATTTACAAGGTTCCAAATGAAATTATAAGACCCCGATGAGTGTATTCAAATTTTCAGTGAAAACATTAATCAGTATGCATAAGCCATTAAAAGTTTTATTATATCATTGTTTAGAAATTTTTATTCTGAGCTTTGCCATAAATCTCATTCTAATCACATTGTTTTTCTTTGGTTCAGATTAGACATTACTAGAAAGTAAGGTTCACATTAAAATATATGACATTTGATTAATAAAAGGGGAAAATTCTTGAAAGCTAGATCTTTACATCCAGTTGAAAAAAAATATAACCTCTTTTTTTTTTAACATGGTTCTTTTATTTTCATTTTATACTCTGTTCTTTTGGATAAACTTCATCAACTAAATGTTAACGTTTATTTTTTTCCGCTGTATCTGTAATCCCTTTTCACTAGTTCTTTTTTTAGCATAAATAAAATTTTCACTAAAAAAATTTTTGAAACAGTAAATATAATTGTCGAATATTATGCTACGGATAAATATTCGACATCATCAAACAGTAAATTTCTTTGATCTAATACCAAACTCTTAATGGCTACACAAGAAAGTTCTAACATATTCCAAGAGTTAATTTCAAAGTATAGTATTGCTCTATTAAAAGAAACTTATTAACGCACCTTTATTGCGTTCTAATATAAAAACTAATTGTAAATTTATCTTAAATCTTGGAACTCAAGGTAATAAATGTGGAAATCCCATCTGAATCATTGGAATCAATGCACATTCCACATTATCTAGATTTAAAATTCGAGTTCATGAGAAATTAAGTTATCCTTTCTATTGTGTGAGTCGCACATCTGGTTAAACTGAGTGCAGAACAGTTGAATATTCCTGAAAGTATACATTTAAATCTGGCAAACTGCTCGTTTTCTGAAAGTTAATTTCTTTCTGATCCTAATAAAAATGAAATATGTGTAATAATTATAGTATAAGCGACACTATTCGCATATTTATATCATTGATTAATAACTGTTTTTGACATCCATGAATATTTTTATTACTTTTACATTTACTCTTTTAAATGGATATTAATTTCCACAGGAAAATGCACATTTTCTGTTCTTTCTGTTTTTCAGCATTGGAAACGTAGTTGCATGATGGCCAAAAATTAACTAAATAATCTCAAGATAATAGGTTAGATACTAAATTCAATCAAATATATGCTATGAGGGTGCCTGTGCAGGTTTATTCTAACCCTGAGTTAACTATACGTGTCTCTTAGAAGAAATTCCAACTAAAGCATCATCTTCATCTATTAACTAAACATACTTCATTACGTAATTTTTAGATGGACTCCCCTTATTACTCTATATTACCCCTTTATATCTATATTCAATAATGCAACAATTTGTGAACAAATTGACTGCAGAATGACTGCGGAACGTCATTCTTAGGAGCAATATTATAAAAATATTTTTACACTTATTTTTTTAAAGGCACAATAGATAAATGAAATAAGAGATACTAAAAAATAGAGCACAAAGAATGTTATTTATACCAATGAAGCCACCGAGTATGTTATTTTACTAGGGTAACTCTTCATAAAATTTTAGAAGCTGATGAGCTCTTTCTCGCTAATGAATATACTTCCTATTTACGGATATAAAAGAAAATGACATTGCGATTATAGATATGAAGGATATCTACTGAAGCTCTTTACGTCGCATTCACTTGAGGGAAGTGATATTGCCAGAAATTTGGTGTTTAGATATAATAAATGGACCATGAACTTGCCTACCTTATATAAATAATATATTACAAATTTGCAGCAACAATGATCGCGTTTTTCAAGTTCATTTAGGATATAAGAACTTTAGCATGTACTGGATATGCGATATACAACGGAGTTAGCATTCCTACCTGAAAACAGTACAAGACACTGAAAAATGAAATGTCATAAAAATATATATTTATTCATTTTTTCTTCTCCTCTCTCAATTTTATTTATCATTTAGAAAGTCCTTTGTATTTATTATCATATATTTCCAAATTGCGTTATTTTGTCACTTTATAAGAATTATCATTTTAGTGTTTGCTTCTTTGTTTATCCATTGCTTTATTGTATTGTTTTATTCCAAAATTTTATATGACAAAACATATCGTTGAAATGTATTCGGTAATGCATTTTAAAGCTCTGACAGCAGCTATGTGGCTTTGTGGGGTCACTAACAGCCGTATTCGTTTTCCTCAGGCCTTGTGTTCCTGCAGTACCGTAGCGAGACTAAGCGCGCCCTGCTGCCCAACGAGATTACCACTTTGGACACAGTGAAAGCCCTTTTCGTGCGCTCCTTCCCAAAGCAGCTCACCATGGAGTACTTGGATTCACCCCACATCCGCATCTACATTCACGACCCCGCCAAGGATATGTTCTACGAGCTAGAAGACCTCAGGTGAGAACCATTCTCATTTCTGGAGATATGTAAACAACTAGTTCATATAGCCGGCATTGCACGAATGTAAAATACTTTCGTGTATAACATTTTTAAGGTAAAAATTGTTATAATACAAACCTTTTTTTATACCAAAATACTTGATTGACTGATCTTGGGTCACTGTCAAGTGGAATCACTTGTAACTTAAGAGTATATGAGTTCAACTCTTTTGAGTAGCGTTAAATTACTATTTAAAGCTAATGGAAAGTTTCAAACGATGTGAAATTGAAATGTCAAAATATTTTAGGGGTAGTTTTAGTTTTAAAATGGTAATAAGGTAAATTAGAGACTTATTGTTACTGCATTTCAAAATCATCTAATTTCGTTAAATTTTAGAATAATTAATAAAAAATTGAAGAAGAATCTGCACGGAGAAGAATTTGATTTCTATGAAAAGGTAAAGTTTTGAATTTTAAGATGGTATTAAAATAATTTGTGTAAAATAATGTACGCAGAAATGACCGCAGCAAGCAAAATTTTAGTTAATTTTTAATTAATTTGATATTTAATCAACTTCTACACTTTCAAAAGTTGACGGTATTCTTTCTCTTGTAAACTGAAGAATAGAATTTCTTTTCTCTAAAGAATAATTATGTAAGTTTGATTGAATTTCGCCCAGTCATTTAAGAAGAGATGGGGAACGTTATGCATACATACATATACACCATATATGCACATCGCATCACAATGAGTTTTATTTTTAATAAAATAATTATTGATATTACTTTAAATGTTTCCTTGATTTCCGGTATTATCTATTAATTTTGATGTTTAAAAGCATTTGTATAAAAGAGTTTTAATTTACTATTAAGAAAATAAACCCATCTGAATATCAGTTTTAATTCATTTTTAAAGTTCAAGAATTTTTAGCTAATGATTAAATGTGATCGATTAAAGGTATAATAAACAAATGGCATTAGTTCCTTCTCAAAAATGATTTATTATTTATAGTCATTTACAGTTCTTTAATTTTGGGGCTTTATTTCTCTAACAGTAAAAAGAATTGCTGACTTATATTAATAATTATCAAAATCTAATACTTACGTCATTAAATATCTTAAGAATTTCAAGTTTCTAACCCTTGAATGCACAATTTTTTTCAATTTTAAAATAAATATTTTTGCTATGGAAAATATACACATAGCAAAAGAAAAATACATTAAAAAAAATCTCTGTGTCAAAAAGTTTCTGTTTTAAATTCTATTCCAAAAATTCTAAAGTCTAAAAAATCTCATTCAAATAGGGAATTGCCAATTACACTTGGAAAATTAATACTTTATATTTTCTAACTATTAATTTTTTACAAGTTTATTTACTCACAATTTGACTAATAATTTTTTAACCTATCTATCTGCACCCTGCCTTCAGCTGTCCAACAGTCCTCCGCAGCTGCCAATAGGAAATTCACCAGTGTTACGGTATCATAGTGTACTGATGAGTGTCTATAAGACTTTGTTTTAAAACCCTTGCGACTTTTAGCATATTTTGTCAAATTTCCCGCATTGTAGCTTTACTGATGCTGATAACGCTGAACCAAAAAAAAAAACTGTAGCTCCTGGGAAAATCTCATAAAAGAGTATCTACAATTAAAAAACAAAATTTAATTATTGCCTTTATCATAAATTTCTGCACATATGGTTTTCAAGCCACAATTGGTGACCATCTGGCTCGCTGGGAATGTTGGTTGTATTTTCTCACAATTAAATAAACAATGCATAACTATTTCTATTTTTCTTCCAAGATATTAAAACCGTATCATTTTAATATCATTATATCTGTTTTATTCATAATGTAAATTGGCCATTCTAATGGAAAAAACTTATCATTGTGCTATTAGAAACTTCAATATCAAGTTCATCTGTCTTCTGACTAACTTCTTGTTACTTCAGATTCTTAATCCTCTTATGCTATACAGATATAAAACAGAATTTTCCTC
This sequence comes from Argiope bruennichi, assembly GCF_947563725.1. Taxonomy (NCBI): domain Eukaryota; kingdom Metazoa; phylum Arthropoda; class Arachnida; order Araneae; family Araneidae; genus Argiope; species Argiope bruennichi. Next base: position 37,260,542 of record NC_079156.1, read on the forward strand.
CCTTTGCTTGATGGAAATCAGTCACAAATATGTGATGAAATATTAATCATATTTTGAATTTCGGTGTAACAAGATCTTTTGTTGAAAAATGTTTTTAAATATTGCTACAAATTGGAAATATTTTGCACGTCAAATAAATCATTCCGAAGTGCGCAGTTCCACCCACCATTGTATACGTATATGTGCCAAATTTGATAGCTCTTGGTCTAACAATCTATCCTGTAAAGATTAAATACACACACATATACATTCTCTTTTATTCTGTTTCATGTAAATATACACATTCTTACAAAAAAAATATCTATTTCGAAAAAAAAATGTTCAATTTGATTTCATTAAATTGACTCCCAGTAATTTTATTGCTTTCCAGAAGGCAACATTCTCGAGTATAAACTTAAGCATGATTTTACTTTAAGTACTGACGTCGAAACGAGAATCATGCAACCATCTTTTTTACATCCCGGTTTTAAACTTCGAGCTCCAAGAGAAACAGAGGTTTATCGAATTCAGGTTTACTAATCAATCTTGTTTTCGCTATAAAGGAATATGAAAAGGAAATAAATCCTTTCATGACATCTTTGCAATTTTTCAACTATGCATAAAGCTTCACGGACAAAGTTCTGAGACTCTAAGCCAATTCTTTCTATTGATTTATTCATTGCAGAAAGAAGATGATATCAAATAAGGTTTTTTACTATTCCAGCCTTCAAAATTTATTATGTCTCGAATCTAAATTCCAAAATCGGTTTTTCTCCTATAGGATTCTGTTGAAGAAAGAGCAAAGGTTTAAAAATAAAAGAATATAAAAGAGGAATAAATTTTATGAAGGAATTCAGTGATCCATTCTGTAAAGAATGAAACAAACGCGAATTTTAGAATCTATCTATATCTGTCAACTCTTTGATTTTTTTTTTGTTATATGTTATTTTCAAAAATAAATAGACGAGTTGCTTTTAAAAATCAGATGTATCATCTAGTTTCGTAATGTAATTCAATTTAAAGCTATTAATTTAAGAAATATTTTTATTTTATTTTCATCCTCTGCTATGCTGAAATTCAAATTAGATAATCCTTGCTGTATAATATAAGAAAGTTTAGTTTCAAAAAGTAAATTAATTTTTAAATTTTTCAAAATCATTTTTAAGTAGCTGATATGCCCCTTGTAGTGAGATTTCCATTTTTTTAAATAAATAAATGTAATTGTATAAATAAGTGTCACAAAAACTTCGTAAAATCTTATTTATATTTCAATATTTGTGAGCAAAACTTAAAATACTTATGAAGTAATAAGTATTTATAGCAACGGTTGTAGTTACTCAGGGTAACAAAGTTTATAATATTTGCAGTCACCGTAATTCTCACACATCCATAAACAAACACTTTTTAAATAACCAATATTTCATGCAAAAGATTTTTATATACAATAATATAATATATAATATATTTTCTATCACCTGTAACTTTTTTTAAATTAAAATAAAAAAAAAAATCTATTGTATCAAAGAGCTTTACTTCTATTTTTTCATTAGTAATTTTTCAAAAAATTACTAACTATCCCTTTCGATTTTCAAAAAACGAAGAAAGCTAATTTGTTTCAAAAAATTAAAACAAATGAATATGCTTGTGAAAATGAATATGAAAGCAATGAATTTCTATTTCCGTCGACTGCTAAAAGTAAGTAATCAGATTCTTAATTTTTTTTAAATAACAGGAAATTTCAAAACTGTTTCCAAGTTAAAGAAACGTTAAAAAATATCAATAAGGTAAAATAGATCTTATTTAAAAATCTATTTCCCCATATGTTTTGCTATTTTGAATTATATTTGCTAAACCAATGTAGAACAACCTAGAATCCGCCATATTGTTTTGAATGAATTAAAGAAATTAATTAAACTGAAAACTTTACTAAAACATTTAAGCTTCACACTACGATTTGCTTATTTGAAGGATGCATCACGGAGTGCTTGAATCCAAAGTTCTTAACCTCTGGATACAACAGGTGAATAGAATAATGGCATGGCAATGAGATTACTTAGTAAGTGATTATTTAAAAAATAAAAGGGTTTACTTAGGAGATTACTTTATTGCTGATAAATCGGGAAAAAATGAAAAATAAAAGATAGATTTTACATAAAAGTTTTTTCACATGAAAATTCTGACTAAAATTTATTCAAAATAAGAGATATCTGCAGGGAAAAAAAATCTCTTCATGTTTTGTTAAATGCATGATTCTGCACATTGCGAAATTTAAATGAGCATATATATATATTGTTACGAAATTTCCGGGGTTCGTTTGGATAGTGGGAGTTATATGGTGTGGAGAACACTCAATCAGCAGGTGGCAGTAGAAAATAAAACAACAACGTTTATTTACACGAAGATACACAGGACAGCACAAAGAGGACAACTATATACAGCACAGAAGACGATTATCTTCAGCCGAGACGTGCAACATACAACAGCATGCACAGCAGCATACAACAGTATACACAGCAGTATTCAACAGTATACACAGCAGTATTCAACAGTATACACAGCAGTATTCAACAGTATACACAGCAGTATTCAACAGTATACACAGCAGTATTCAACAGTATACACAGCAGTATTCAACAGTATACACAGCAGTATTCAACAGTATACACAGCAGTATTCAACAGTATACACAGCAGTATTCAACAGTATACACAGCAGTATTCAACAGTATACACAGCAGCTCTACACCGTCGCTGCTCCGCTAGTCCCTATAAGACGAGTTCTTTAGCGTCGCTTCCGACTACTCTTCGACTCCACTGGTCCACGACTCAATTCACCGTCCGTTCACCACTCGACTCACCACTCCTCTGCTCTGCTCTGCCGCTTCCGACTTCTTCTCAATTCACCGCTCCCGGTTCACGACTGCCCGTCAGCTGCGGGTGCTTCCTTTTATAGGTCTCAGGAGGCGGGGCTAGAAGCCTCTCAACCAATCAGGAACGTTCGAGGCGTATCTCCGTTCCTACTCGACGGATCGGGAAAATTCTCGATGTTTCGGGTATAATTTATTTTGGCGCCAAAGTCGCCAGATTTGTCGCCAAGTTTATCGCCAAGCTCTGGGACCTCCTAGGGAACCACTATGCTGAGAAGCCGCATCACAGATTCGTAACAATATATATATATATATATATATATATATATATATATATATATATATATATATATATATATATATATATATATATATATATATATATATATATATATATGTATATATATATATATATATATAAAATAAAATAATGATGTGGGTAAATAATTTAAATATAAATGTAAAAGTTGGAGCATAATATATTTATCATGTTCAGTAAAAAAGGATTTCAAACATTATTTAAGGGTGTAGTTAAATGCTTTCAGTATAAACATTTCATAGCCCACCCCGAACCAACTCATCCCAAGGGAAATATAAATGTTTATGGATGTAATTAAAAATGAAAAAAATAAAATCATACGCGGTTGACCTTTTCCACTAAAGATAGTTGATAAAAATTTAAATGACGTCTAATTCGAATTCCCTCTATTCCGCAGAAAAGTGTAAATTTGAAGTTCTAAATTAAATATTTGGAGCTGTAAATTAAATATAGCATCGAAATGCTGTCAGTAAGATTTTCCATAAAGCTTTTGATTTAGTTGAATCTTAAATTTTGCCTCTCTTATTCAACATCAACAATTAGTCTCAAGTGAATTCTTTCTACGCATTCCTTAACAAAACGCATGTTGATTTTTTCTACGTTTTCCCTTTTTAGGTTTAATTCAGAAAATAAAGAAAAATAAAAATTTATGCTCCATTTGTATGATTATGGCTTTGGAATAACTATATGGATATTATGTGGATGTCATAATATTTCGTTTAAAAATAATCTATTGATTTAATATTAGATTGAAATTACAAAGAAGTTTTGAAATTCCATGAATTATTTAATTCCTCAATTTGTATCAAGAATAATATTGCTAAAAAAAGGTGTAGCTATTTGAGAAATCAAATATCAGTCATATTTATTCTCAAATATAGCTGACTAAATAATAAAGTAAATGAACCCAATAAAATGAAAATAATTAAATGAATACAATAAAACAATAAGAATTTGACTATTTATATTTTAAAAATATTCTAATATTATATAATCAATAGAATTTATGTTCGTTATTAATTTATTTATTTGCAAATCAGACTAATAACAGCGTTTATTGAGCGGTCCTAGTCGGAAATCCAACAATAAATCTTTCCCTCTTTCAATCTTTCACTTCCAGTGGCACCAACGTGATACCATTTCCATCGGCAAACTGGTCATTATTGGCAGCGTTGTGCCATTGGCGTCGATTGTTATTTTCCTGACATCAGTGTCGTATCTTTGGTATGCTCACGTATGCTATTCACATCAAATATGGGAAGAAAAAAAAACATGTTGATGTCAAAATGTGGCGTTAGGTTTAGGAGTTTGTTGTGCTACCTATCATAAAAAAGAAATATTGAATGAATGCAACATTTTATTAAAATGGGGTTATTTTATTTTTAAGAGAGATTTAATAAATAATATATCATAACTAAATAAAAATATATTATAATAATTTTTTAGCCTTACTTCCTCCTCCATAAAACACATTTATTTACGTGTATCATTTCATAAAACACAGCTAAGCTTATCATGTTAATATGAATTTTGTGTTTCATATTTGTACATTTTAATGAAAAATCTTTCAAAAACAGAGAAGAAAAATTTTGTGGTCCGTGTGGATGTGGCAATGTTAAAATAATTATAAACAGATTTAAATGTCGTTGTTTAATACCACATGCGATAAGCAGTGATCCTTCTATTACTGTTATCATCATTCCTTGGTTATTAATACCTTTTGTTTTCTGATTGCTGATGAAATCGTTCTCCTTTCTCTGATGGCATGTGCTTCTGTTTGCAGGGATATCCGGGATCGATCGGTGCTGCGAATCTACGAGCAGGAACCGAATGGAGAAGTGTACAGCACGTGGGAGGGGGAGCTGAGTTACTTCTCCGAGCCCGAGTTCGACTCCGAGTATCAGAATCAGCACATACACAGAGCAAAGGTCGGCATATTGACAAGCATTTTCTCTTTTGTCACCGTGCATATCGATATTTATATATTTATATCTATTTATCGATGCAATATTTTATATATATTTATTTTTTATCAATATTAATTTTATATTAATTTATCGATATATATTTTTATCGATTTATCGATACTATTAATTGAAATTAAACTGAGAAATGGAGAGTTACTTTTAATATATTTCAAAAGTACGATGCGAATTTTTATTTATTTACAGCTTTGAAAACTGTGATTTGAATATACTTTAAAAAAAAAAGATCAACAAACCAATCAATCAAATCAATATTGAGAAATAAAAAGTTTCTTTTATATGTTTCAAAAATGTAGTATGAGTTTTTATATACTGACAACTTTGAAAACTACTATTTTAATAAATTTTGAAATGGCAATGATTAAAGAAATTCATCCATAGAATCGAGTCTCGTGCCTCCAATCTTCCGGTTTCGATACCGAGACAAAATGAAAATCATCATACACTCAGCTAGTATTATGATGTGATAAATATGGGTCTACGATTCTTAAATCTTAAAAGATGGTAGTTATCAAAATCTTTAATGAAAAATTATTTATTATGAGAAAAAACTATTCGACTAATTTGAGCAATTTTGTCCATCCCTCGTCATTTTTGTCAGTCTGGGGGATGTGGTGGCCTGATAGCAAGATCCGAATTTTGCAATTGGGGGGGGGTCCAAGTTTGAAACCCAATTCCACTAATAATTCGTCGTGCATTCCGGCTCGTTGCATGTTAAATTTGATATCGTGGGCCAAACATTCTCCCATTAGTGTGGTGCAGAAGTTTGGAGAAGGATCATCTTTTCTGGTGCCATCCTCACCATCTGTAGGGCTTTAAATTACCAGGCTCGTCCCCAACTAGCCCTCGTATTGCTTCCAAACTGTACGTTAATATAACGAAATTCACAACTTCGATCTCGATACCCATCTACGGAATCATTTGGAACTTTTTTCCTTCCTATAAAATGTTCTTCGCCCATTCAATTCCGATCTAAACTACTCGAGTTACCTAGTTTGTAAGTTAAGTAGAATTCCTAAATAAATCTAGTTAATAACAGGTCGTTTGAAGTTTAAAACATTTTCACTCTGATCATCAGCAGGAGTTTTCTAAAATATTCACATTTTTTTAAGTTTAACCATGTGCATTCGGAGTTGCAAATATTTTCCCTTAAGGAAAAACTATTTGCATTTTCTTTTTCTACGAAAGAAATCGTTGGTGCAAAACCACCTGTTGAAACATTGTCGTCTGGCATTTCTGTTTGATGGCAAGTGGTAGCTGAAGTGGAACTCGTGAAAGGCCGCAACGGTTCGAGAATTCTCATTAGAATCAGGAAATGTCTTGTTCCGCTGCTACGTCCGGTTGCCTTTCAGAAGGGGGAATAATAATTCCTCCTGATTAGCCGGCTACCATTGATAGAAAACACTCCCAAATGAAATGAATTCTCGTCCAAACATATCCGGGATTTATTTGCTACCATAAAGTGGGATAGAATTTTTTTTTGTTGTATTACAGTCGCAGAAATGTTGGATAATAACCTTTAAATAGTTGCTTATTATTATGAAACCTTATTATTTAACTGAGAACCTTAATAATTGAAATTTTAACTTGTAACTTATTAAAATTTTGTGCTTTGAAAATCCGTGAAATTTTCATTTTTATGTTCAATATTTAACCTTTTTTTTTTTTTTTTTTTTTTTTTCAAAAATTCAAATTTGCTTTCTTTCAGATAGAACTTTTTTATTTTAATTGTTTGATTTTTAATATTCAGATTTTAAATACATTTTTATTTTAATAAGAAAACGCTTTTAATATTACCAAAGCAACATTTCAATGTAATTATCAGCAAAACTAACCAACAAAACTCAAATGTTTTTAGAAATCTTATTTTTTATTTCTCAATTTTAAATTCTATTTCCATCTTTTTTTGCAAAACTTTTTTTTTTTTTGCTCATTTTATGAAATACAAAATTTATAAATATTATAAGATAGTTTTATATATGAGGAAATACCTGACTCTGATATTAATATTTAATTATTTTGTAAATAATAGCTAAAAACACCATATAGCAAGTTAAAATGAAATGATTTTTTAAACATTAACTGATTTTTAATAAAATTCTAACTAATTAGTAGGCAAAATAATTATTATTTGTTGAAAAATACACGCATCAACATGGCAATCCATGCTATCACAAAACATGGTTTTTTTTAATGAAAATATTTATTAGAAATGTATGGAAATTTAACAGCGAAATGAATAAATTGCGGAATTATTTTGGTTTGCTTTCCCTCTTTTTCCAATTCTTACTGTTAGTTCACACTCTCCCTATATATATTTATATATCGTGTTCAAATTTTCAATCGTTAATAAAATACTTTTTATTCATCCACTCAAGTTCAAATACAGTTTTTTAAAACATGTAGTGGATGACACTTGATGTTAATACAGTTTTTTCGAATATTAATGCATTCATTATTAAATTTAACTCATTTTTAATACTTTAAATAGAGTATTGGCAGTTTGTAATGAAAATTGAAATCAACAGACAGTAGCTCCATCGGTAAAATGCAAAGATTTCAGTATTTTTCACGTGAAGGTGAAAAATACACGTTCAATTCTTGCGAAAATAGGAATTGACTTTTTAAAAAAAAATTATTACTTGTTACCAGGTAGTTTACAAAACATTTTCTCCGTCAATGCTTCTTTCATTCTGTTGTATAAAAAATGTGCATTAAAAGGTATTGTAGCTTTGAAAAATTTCATCTTCAGATACGCCATCACAGCTTAAGATTTCCTTATCTTAAAATCGCATTTTCGGAATTCTGTTTATATAACGGTATCTAAAAACTGTACTAAAACTTTACTAAATGTTGGATCAAGCAATTCAATATTTGGTCCTTAGATCGAAGTCACGGGTCTTTAGCTTATTTTTAGGAAAAACTAGTTAATGGGAAGATAATCTTCCGTAAAAGAAAGTGTGGATTTTCATCATCTAAATAAAGATATGTATACTAAGATATTTTAGTTGCATATTATCATTATATAATGGAGTGAAATGAAGACAAAATAAACTTACTTGTTGAAATATCTCGCATCTATAAGAAAACTTTTTATATTTTGTTATTTATTTACATGCATTTTCCTACTTTATTTCCATGCTTTTTTTTTTGTGCAAATCATGATTTTAATTAACAATAATTTTTTTTAAAATGTAAAAATCAGAAAAAAATAGTAAAGGGATAAAAATAGCGGATTTCAATATTCGATTTTTTTTTTTTTTTTTAATTTCCTTCTCACTATTTCTTTTTTTCTCCTCCATCAGTCTCTTGAATTCTCGCCGAAAACAATGAAATTACAAGGAAGAGGGAGGGTAAAAGATGCGTGCCACATAAAAATGTTATTTTGGATTCTTTTAACCTTAATACCTGAGAGACCGGCCTTCGCTCGGCAAGTTTTTGAAAAATGATAAATAAAATCCTATCCCATGGCTCGTTTAAAGTTATAACGAAATCTAATTGAATTGCAAAGCGGGATCAAACATGAGGAAAATGAGGAGGAGGAGGAGCTCGAAACCCTAACCATTATTCCATTTCTGATGCGCTTATGCATGTCTTGTATATATCCAATATTAATATTAAATTATAAAATATTAAATTATATGTCAATATTAAATTATAATGTCAATATTAAATTATAAAAAAATATTGTGTATGTGTGTAAAATCGTGTGTGCGTTTCTTCCGGAAAGACACCTATATAGACAAACTTAAAAAGCAAAACTTATCTAAATATAAAATCCGTGATACTCGAAATTTTTATATATACAAAAATTGCTTGTTTAAAGTTATAAGATACCTGGATATGTTGAATATAAATGTCTCTCATTAACGCTACTTGTGTATGTCTTTTGCATCCACCATTATAATTTTCGATGGATTTCTCCTGTGTTCTGTTTCATCACATAGTTACTGCAATACATGGGCTGAATCATAAAAAAAAAATCACTTGTTATTAGATTAAATAAAGATTACAATTTGAAAGAGAAGAATTTAAAACAGAAATGGCATATTAAAAGGGGTTTTATTTAATAGTGTAGTTTTAATCGTTTAAAATCCTAGGAATGCTTGATTGCAAGCAGAGAAAATGTTTATTGGCTACAGACATTCCTACTGAGAGTGCTACAAAACTTTTCAGACACACTGCAAAGAGGAAATATTGATTACCGTAGCAAAATTCTCCTAGCAGCTCTCTGCAAGAAACAAATGATGGCATAAAACAGGAGCCGTTAGTTCTCCAGAAAAAATCGCCGCCGTCCGACGTCTTTAGCACGTAATCGAGCGTGCAGTAGCAGAGAAATCGCCCACGCCGAAAAAGAGCCGCAACAGTCGTAAACTTTTTTGTATTACCTTTGCAAAAGAATAGGTCGGTTTTCTTTCTTTCATCTTTCAGAAAGTCCGAAGGTCATCTGCGGAGACCGTACGGGTTTAAAAACAACACGTGGTGAAAAACTAGAACTAGCGGGCTCTTATTTTTTTGCTGGAAACTTACCTGCCTTCCGCTTTGTTGAACTGCGTGCGAGAGTTGTTTTCTAAAAATAGGGACTATATATAAACAGTTGAGGAATAGATACAATGCAGTGTTGCGTGATTTAAACTTTGTTCGCATTCTTAACCATATTTTGTGCTTATTTTCTTTCTATCGTGTTCAATTTTCAGGAGTAATTATATTAAGATGTTTGAAATTATGAACTAATTGGAAGTCTTTACTGAAGCATTTCTTTGTAAAACAATCGTTAATAAATATCTTATAAATTTTTAATAAGCTCACGCATGCTGGAAAATTCTGTCTATACATCTCTAAATCTCTGAAACCTTATTTGGCTAATATAATACAGGTTGTTATCGCTAAAAGTGAAATGGATTATAAATTCAGTCAATTACAGCTCTGTACGAATTTATGTTAGAATTATAAGTTGAAAATGGATTTTATAATTTGATAATTTGTCTTTTCATTCAGAAAATCATGTTTTTTAATATTTATTAAGAGATTCTAAATGTATAAAACATCAGATTTTGAAAGTTTTATATATCATTTTTTTAATCTCGTTTATATATTTGTAAAAAAATTATAGTCCTACTTATTATTTTCTCGTATACAAAGTAGGTAAAAAAGGGTTGCAATTATCAAAAAATTTGATTTCAAGATTTTGATGAATTGCAACGTTTTAGACCTTCGTAAATATATATATAAAAAAACATTTTTGCATTATTTCTGTCTGTCACTCTATCTGTGAACACGATAAATTTCACACCTTGAATTAGATGGACAAAAGTACTAATTACTAAATTTTTGTCAAATTTAATTCCATTAAGATAAAGTTTGCTGTCAGGCTTTCCGAACACAAGCGAACATGATACATGCAAACCTCATAGAACTAGATAGATAGAATTTTATGCACTAATTTAGCCTATAAAATGTACGTACGTATCATATTTTGAATCAAATCCGAATTCTGTTGATTGTAATTTTGCATGCATGTAAACGAGATGATTAAACAATGTAACAATAAAGGTAAATGGAATTTTATAACTATAGTTCTATATCAATTTTTGTCTTCAGTCAGTTGGGAAAAATGTCCAAAATACATTTCGGCTCTCTGTTACTTGTGCATTAACCGCATGCTTACGATTAATCACCAAAAATCGCACGTCAAATTTACGCCAATAATCAGTATTTGTAACGATTGTTCGCTAATGCCATGGAATTAATACACGAGCATCGGTTTTCTTTACTAAACTACGAAGAATACAACTCGCATGTGTGGAACTTTGAAAAATAAAAATCTGAGCATTCATGCCATTCACAGCCTTGCCCAAAGTCCACATTTTTATACAAGTAGATAGAATTTACACTTTTATAAGAGAATGTGCAAGATCATTTTAGTAAGAGTTTTGCTCCTGTAAATTGTTTTATGATAAAAGTATACAAGTACAAAATGGCATTAGAATGAAATGATAATTATTCGAGACAGCATTTATACGCTTCATATCTGTAATCTTAATTTCGTCAGTATATTCAGCAGATTTTTTATTTTAAATGAATTATGATATTACTACATGTCTCCAGTGCTGATTTATTAAATTAATGATTTCAGGGCGGTGTGGGCTACTACGGAGCCGCCGGTCTTAGTGCCTACTGTCCCCTAGCGACGCAGACTTTACCTCCTGGTCCATACTCGCCTCCGGACAGAACAAAACCTCCCATTGGTGAGTATTTGGTAAAGAATATGCTCTGTTTTGTCTTTTATTTGCTAGCAGTCGCCTTCGGCGACCAGTTGATTCGCATTGGATATTGGTTATACTTAATTTTAATGGGTATGCCGTCTGTCAGTCTGTACATTCGCATTCATGTAAAAGCAATGATTTAGACAAATATTGATTTCTGTAGGTTGATAAGCAACAGTTCAAATTGCATACTTGCTGTACTCTAAAACACGAAACGCTCATATGTTGGACTCAGAAGAAGAAAGAAAAATAATAAAAGGAAAAAATAAAAAACCTAACCATTTGTGCTTTGTTTAACTTTCAGAATTTTTATGAGGTGGATAAAGTGGGAGATGGCACGTGAGAGAAATTTGAAGGGACCACTTCCTCTGGTCTTTATTTTTAGTAAAAGATTTGGCATAGTGAAAGTAGTAAAATTAAAGGATTATCAGTGTCTGAATTAAATTTTTGCATTAACGACGTAATATTTTTCTTTTTATTGTTCTTAAAGGATATGACAAAGGCAGCAGATAATTTAGATCATTAACTGTAATTTACCACCCTTGTAATGCAGAAATTACTGATCGCATTTCCATTACTAAAATGTTACGATAATTAAGCAATTGCAATTTTACAGCGTACTTTCTGTCTCTTATTAAATTTTGATTTAATAATTTGAATTTTTTCAATAAATTTAATTTTTTTTAGTTTTTTTTAATAAATTAGTATTTTTTATATTAATAGCCTATGCTCAAACCCTGCCCTGGGGAGCTCACCTGACCTACGCTCCATCAGGTCCTCCTAGTCCGGAACGACGTCCCAAAGAAATTCTTATACCACCAGGTAAGTCCTGCTCCAACCTTGGATCTTCCTCGCTTACAATATATAATATATTCACATTCTGTTTCATCTAATTATTAGCCTCTATACATATCTTGATTGTCGGAAATATTTTTTACATTTCATATCAATCCAATACTGTTCGAAGTTCTTTCAGAAAAATATGTAACTGGTATTCACTCTTACTGTTTTAGATACCTTGTGACTCTTTTGGTTCTTGTGCTCAAGTATCAGCCTAATTATTAATATGAGATCTCTTTTAAAATATCGTTTCATTTAGTCTACATGCAAAAACAATAGAATAACCTCTTTGTATCAAATAAGTACGAAATTTAGTTAGTATCCGAGAGAAGTTTTGTTTACAGGTTACAAAAACATCTACTATCGACAGCAAAAAAGTAAAATGTAAACTTAAGAGAGCAAATTCATTTTTTACATGTCGACAAACACAATAGAAATAATTGGAAGTTTCTAAAATTCGAGTCACAGGAGGTTTCTAATTTCTATATCCAACGGCTTGTTCTGTCGGAATATAACTAGTAAATATGACACGCATACGCATTTGCTTTTATTGTTATATGAGATCCGTCAGAAAGGAAGGTTGTGTTTAAGTTAAACTATGTATTAGCCATATATTTTATAAATCCTAGAATTTGCATATGACACTTTTTTTTAAATCGATCTGCCTAGGCCCCCTCTCACATCAGCCAAGCAGCTCTAAAAAGCTGCCCAGTCTGCCTTGTAGGGAATACATCAATGAGCATGATGTAATTCGAAGTTTATAGTTCTTTAACTGTTTGAATTGGCGAAAAATGGCGAATAAAGTCTACGTATTTTCTCGTTAGCATTATTCAGCGTATGAAAATTACTTGAGAATCGCTTTGCAATCCATACTCAATTTGAACGATAAATTAAAAAGCTAATTTTCTAGAACATAATTTCTTGCAGCTGAAATTTCATCTTCAAAAACTTCAAGAAATCTCATACTGTAATTCTATAGCGCTAAGGTACATTAACTTCATTAATTATGCATTTGATTTGCCAGTTGGTTTATATTTTTTTCAACTACCCTATTATATCTTTTTTTTCCTGCCGCAATCGAATCGGATTATTTTCAACTGCACAAATTCCTTTTGAAGACAACTTCTTTTTCATAAAATGGTCATTAAATATGGATTTCTCGTAAAATGACATTTATTACTTGCTCTAATAACAATATTTACGCAATGTAGCGTTGTTGTTGTTTCTTTTAAGTTGTGTTTTTCTTTGCAATGTTCCGTTGAAATTCGATCGGAGAACTCAAATTTCGAAGAATGAAGTTTGACTCATTTTTTGATTCATTGTTCTTTGGCAGAGCACTAGAACTTTTATAAAAGAAGCAAACTAGCAGACTGAATCAGAATTATTTATTTTTGTAAACTCGATTGTAATATATTTAGCTACAATATATAAAGTAAGTTGTTTTAAATCTATTTCATTTAATAAATAATGAAAAAAAATTATTAGCACTTTAAATCTACTTCTTTAGAAGGTTATTGAATATTTTTATTCAACATTCACACTATAGTTAAATTTCATACTTCCAATACATATAATTTTAAAAAATCTTATTTAAATTTTTATGATCAAAGTACTACTTATTTTCAAACATATTAGGTAAATTTGTATAAACTATAATGTAGTTTCAAACATGTTTTTTACCAGAAATGTGATTTATAATGAATATTAATAACTATTAGATAAAATAAACTAAATCCAGCTAATATTTTAAATATTTTGTTCTATTAGGTCTATGAAAGAGGTCGGAAGATCGATTAAAATCACGACCCGGAAACCATGAACATTAAGTTAACTTATGCATAATTTAAGATTTAATTTTAATTAATTACAGCCAATACTCTCTGCGACTCAGCAGGTTTCCAAAGATGGATAAATATAATGGAATCATGCAATAAATTTTTTTCTTACATTTATTTCAGTTTCGCAACTAATAGAGAAGGAATATTTTATTAAATTAATCTTTGAATGAATGGATTTAAGTTCTGAAAATATTAAAATAGTATACTGTCATCAAAAATACACAAGTTTTGAAAAATTCATAACTCCGGCATGCCAAATAATGTGAAAAAAAATTGATTGCAAAATTTCATTTTTTTTAAACATAAAACAAAGTATATTAAATGAAAGCAAATATAATAATGTTTTATGTGTGAAGTTTTAACAGATTTTATACTGTATCTAAGCGAGTGAAAAAAATAATCTGAGAGAAAACTTTGTAAATACTTTTAAAAATATACTTCCCTGAGTGACGGTGCAACTTATTTCTTTTAATAAATAACCTTGGAAAAGATATCGAAGAACTGAAACAATAGAAAAATTATTAAATGAAAAGAAAATTAAGAAATATGAAATATGTTTTAAATGAATTATGATAACACTATTTCTTTAGAAAATATTCTTATAATGGAATATTTTCTAAGTAAATTTGTGCCAAAGCATTAATTGCTCGCCTTTTCATATTTTAGGTGTCATGCAGCCGCCCCCGAAGCCTCAACGTTCTTTTCAGCAAGGAGGTACCCTTCCCATTGGGAAAGGGATCCGGTGCACCCCGCCACCTCCCACTGGGCCTCCGCCTTCCATACCCTCTCCCCGCTCTGGAATGCCCAGGCCCATGGGTAAGTCTATTAAGTCCCTATCCTTTATTAGGTTCTGAAAGTGATGAAAGCACCGTGACAATTCAATGGGATAAAAAAAAAATCGTCTGAGGAAATAGAAAAGCAGCGCCGTGAATCACGTTCGAAGATCAAACGAGTTCAAATCCTCTCTTTTTGAAAAGAATTGGGATCTTCGGGTTAATCTGTTTGAGGAGGGAAGTTTTCAAAAGAATTGGATGTTTTCATGTTTTGTGTACTTGGGGTAGTAAAGGAGACAAAGGTTCCGAAATACCTCTCTGTCAGCATATTTAACCATTCGAGTTATTTCAGATTGCTTAAAAAAAAGAAAGAAAGAAAGAAAGCTTGATAAATGTTAGCAGCTCGGTTGATTTTTTTTTTTATTTCGTTTATTTTTATTCTTTCTTATAATTTCTTTAAGATATGTGACTATCTTCTATATGAAATTTTTGAAAATAAATATTAATAATGATAAGTATTAAATGAATTTAATATAAAATGATACTAAATTCATTTAATGCTTATTTATATCAAGTAAATTTAGTATAAATAAGTATTGTTAAATTTTTAATTTTTGCATAAAGTATATTGAAAAAAAGTACGAAGTAAGTATATTACTCGTAGTTGTACGAAGAAAAAGTATATTAGTTAAATGACAAAAATTTTGAAAATTGGTTTAAAATATTTTTTTTTTCTAATTTAGAAATTTATTAAATGATTTGTTCAAAATTTGTCGGATAATTTAAAAAAATATATTACTTAGTTTCTGTGAGAAGAAAAAAAAGCTGTATTTTATCCAACATTTAAATATTGTAATTCGACTGAATAAAATAAAGTTTGATTCTTTCAAGTACTAGAAAGCTAGAAGCCATTGGTAACACATCTAGGTGACTTTAATTTTCATATAAAAATTATCGAAATCATTGCAATGTGTGTAGCTAGGGGACCGATTCTTAGTTTTGCCAGTTATTTCAAATATACAGAGGGGGAGCGGATGACTGATCATGGAAAGCGGTCAATATGAATAATAATATTTGGGTGACTTTATCAAACTCATTACATTTTTCTATTTAGTTTCCTTTTCATCCAAAACTTCTGTCAAATAATCATATAATATAAATCCTTCTATCCTTATAAGTGATGTTTTAGTGTCGACGTTTCTAACAGATAAATGTTTTCGTTTTTTCAGTTGAGACGAGAGTCCCTCCTTTCCCCCGTTACGCTCCCGAGCGGCGCCACGAGCCCCAGGGCGGTTACCGACCCCCACCCGAGCGCCCTTACAGTGCCGGGGCGCAGCCTATCTACACGGTGTCCCCTGAGCGTCACTATGAGCCGACGTATCGCAAGAGCTTCGAGGGCGGCTACCTATCTTCGCCCGAAAGGCGTTACGAACCTGCGCGGGCATTCGCAGCGGCCGCTGCGGCTCCCATCTCGCCCTACGAGGAGCCCTACTACGGAGGGACAGAAAGGATCTACGGATCTAGATCGGGCTCGGTAACGCCTGTCGTCGACGAAGAAGCCAGGTGGGTCCATTTTTGTGATGAGCAATGCTTGACTATACATGATTGACAACTAATTGCTGGGGGTTTTTTTAGATACATGGAGGGAATTTTTTAAAGGAATGAAATAATTTCATTGAAATAACAATTTTATTTAATATTTTCTCACACACAAAGTATACAAAGAGAAAGTATTATAATCGTCAAAAATTCAATCTCAAACTGTTGGCGAAATCTTAATATATTTCAGATTTCCCTGAATTTGAAATACAAATTTTTAGAATTATATAAATATATGTTTGAAATTGTACATGATATGCCATATATCCAACTAGACGAATACGAGCACAGAAAGACAGACTGAATGCCATATCCCCCTAAACATCTCCAATCACATCAAATCTCGTTGGAAGACGGTAGATCCCAGAATGCAGGACTCGCAATGGGCACAAATGGATCAAAATTCTCATCGAGAGTTGGGGCGGCATTTTAAGTCGGGCAGGATGCAATCACTACACACCAGTGGGGCAACCAGCCTGTTGGAAGAAAATGCAGTGTTCCAAGCTGAACTACTAGCACTCAACAGCGCAGTCAAATTTGCAATCTCTTCCCTCATCAGATCCAATCAATACTTATGGTAACAATAAAGGAAGTATATAAGCCTCAAGTTCTCCAAAATTCGATAGCCCGATAATGAGGGACACATTGTCCCTCCTTCTTGGAAATCCTCACATTCAAATCTCATGGATCAAGACACATGTAGATTATGACGGGAATGAAGCGGCGGACGGACTAGCATTACAGAGGATTGTGCGAATCAAGATCGAAATTTAGTGAAGCTCCCAAAATGTCATCTGAAAAACATCCTTCAAACTGAGATCATGACAAAATGGCAAAAGAAGAGAAAACATACTGGTTCACATTATAATACCCAGAGTTTTTCTCCACGCGGACAACTGAAATGAGCAGATGCCTTGTTCTTCATTGGATGCGGCCCATGCCCGACATACCAACACGGATTCCATCTGCCCAACTTTCCATACTGTAACTGTGAGAATATAGGATCCCCAGTTTATCATGCTACCGATGACATACTAAATCTGTCATAACGCATGAGAAAGCCAGAAATATGTCTCAAGAAAGAATGACTTAGAAGGCTTGCAACGAATACAATTTCTCGCGGAAAGATCCAAGCTATATAAATCACATTCACAAATACCAAGACTTTTTCAAGACCACTCAGTAGCTAAAAACAAATGTCACTCATCAAATCAGTTTAAATTTTTCCCTCCTAACTGTAATAATCGGTCTTGATTATCAATTTTTATTATTATACAGTTTTTTTCCTTCCACCTTGTGCTTATCTAACTGGTTAGACAACTCCAAGTGATAGACACTGGCGGCACAGGATCCCGTTATATTAAATGAAATAATAATTCAAAACCAGTGTTTAAAGCAATTTAAACAAATGTCTTACTTTCATATGTGTTTGATGAGTTAAGTGCACATGTCAATGCATTTTTTTAAGAAAAATTCTTTTAGTTCAGAAAAGTTGTCATTTTTTTCAAGGATACAAAGCTTTAGTATTTTAATAATTGTAGAAGGACGTAAAGCTTTAATATGGCATCTCGTGTTATACTATAAAAATTTGCGTTGATTTATCTACCATCAACTTCAACTGATGACTGAAAAGCTGAGAACACAATCATCAACCAAAAACTTCGAAAGCGTTTTTCAACTATTTACTCTGTTAAAATTTCATCTCCATGTACAGCAAATAAAATTTTGTTGAGCTTTCATACAATATTTTTCCTTACGGAAATAAAAGAGTAAAGTATACGAAGAATATTTTTTTTTTCGCTTTCCCCTTTTTCAATGAATTCCAGATAAAATCTGCGCATTCGACCAAAACAAGGTCGAACTCTAACACTCTAAAATAACTTTTCGGGTATTTTAAAAACAAATATCTTCATCTATGAAGGACATCTGCAATTCCTTACCGGCTAACCCAATGCATTTAACTTTATTATAGCATAGTATATTCTAAATTACCCATATTTCTCACATACTTGGAGAAATAGATTAAAAACAGTTTGTACTTCATAAAACGCAACAAAAACAAGCAAGCTTATTTGGCTGAATTTTAATTTACACCATATGTTTGACGTATTTTAAAAATCATATTCCATTCAATTATTATTATTGTATAACACGGGTAATTCGTTCATATCACAATAATAATATCATAGCCACATGTTTATAGAAGGACTTATCACTAATTTTGCGCCTTGTCACAAGTGAAAGATGTTTCTTGTTATATGGATTCTATGTTATAAAATTCTCTATTTTCTGTTATGGTGACAAAAGGCCATGTTATAAAAACATTGAATGTAGCTGCGATTCTTAAAATGTGGCGAACAGAACAAAACACATATGAAAATAATCACAGATATACTTCTTTCAGAGGTAGCTTCTACTTACATTTTAGAGTATAGTATTATCTTAAATGTAATCTCTAGTCCTTCCGCTGGTGTGGTTTGGTGAGGAGAGGGGGGTGCCAGCTCAGGTGTAGTCCTCGTCATCTGACCGCGGTTCAAAATGACGAGGTCCGTCCAAAAATAGCCCTAGTGTTACTTCAAACGGGATGTTAATATAACTAAATCAAACCAAACCTTAAATGTAATCCCATCGTTTTTGGAGCTAAAAGAGATTATAAATATTTTTTACGCACATTCTTCCTCTAAAAATGAAGAATGGACTAAATATTTGTTGCTTTTATGAGTGTGATTATACGTGTAAGTATACTGCGATGACAATGGCCTATTGAGAAGCTAATTCACACTTAAAAGAAAACTGTCTTAAAAGATGGATGCCTAATCTTGTACGCTACATTTTACTTGCAAATCTTCAACGATTTTCAGTCCAGAGTGTATCATTTAGAACTTTACATATTCCATAAGAATAATGTGATGTAAAAATTTATCATAAAAGTTCGTTAATATAGAAATCAATTATCTTTTTTTATCTGTTGTAAAGAAAGGTTAAATCACATTTCTTTGCAGATTGCGGGTTGAGCATATGGAAAGACAGTTGGCCAGCCTGACAGGGCTGGTCCAGAAAGCTTTGACGGCGGCGCCCATACGTTCGTCGCCCCAGAACCAACAGATTCCCACGAGAGATATTTCCAAAGAGAGAGGACAGGGAGGTAGGAATCTTTGTTGCTCATTTGAATGGAGGGCTTTTTAATGAAACTGAATAGTAATTATTTCCATCAGAAATAGCTATAGATGGCAATACACAAAAAACATAAGAAAAACTAAGTTTTGATTAGTTAACAATATGTGTTTCTACAGGCTACAGAAATATTCCATGCAGCTAAACAACTTTATTTTAAATATAATGCTTCATTGCATGGAATATACAAAGTTCTTAACACCGTGACTGCCGAGGAAGTCACTAGCGGAAGGCGGGCATTTAAAGACCATATAAATTGCACAGTAAAAATTCAGCGTGGCATTTAATGCGTTAATTATGAACCAAAAGTTTATTTCTTACCCTTTAAAAATAAGCATGATAGGTTAGAAAAATTCCTTAAATGAAATAAATATTTTTTACGCTGTTTTATTTATTAAATGTACTGGTAAAAAATACAAAATCTAAACTTTTATATGGTCCCTGATTTTATTTGTTATATTTAGTAAATTAATCTTAAAATATTATCTATTTAATAAGCAAATAAGTAAACAAACTAAAACATTATTCTGTTAAAAAAAATTATGAAAATTTAAATATGATTATTCTTACCCATTTCAGCAGATGTCTGAAATTACTTCTTTGACGTAGCAGATGAAAATGCTTTAATAGTGTAATTATCAAGTCTGTTTTTTCAATGGATTAGCCTCCGTAATCCTCATTTTCAATAAATACGTAGAAAGTAATCTAACAGATTTAAATCTACTGATCACGAGGACTACTCGAATCTCTTCATTCAAAAATTTAAATGTAATGGTTTGGAAAATAGATGGGTGAAAAAATTTGTGATCTGGAACTTCATCCTGGTAAAAATAAATCTCTTAACACATCTCAAAAATAAATCTATTTGATAGTTTGCCTATCTGGTTCCACCAAACAGCCAAATCATTATTTTAAGTAGTTGTCCTAATCCAGTATCAATACGATTCACTCCACAAAGAAAAGATGCACAAAGCATACAAAAATCTAAATGACTTCAAATTCTCAAAATTTATGAATTAGCAAATTGGTTATAATGCTAATATAATTTATTTCATTTTTGTTACAGTTTGACTAATTTAAATAAACTAATTTAAATTAATTCTTTTCAGAAGGATTCTCCGAAGCTCGATCTTCTAAGTCTTCCTCTTGCACATCCTTGGCAGGTAATGTCTTAGCATTTCAATTCATTGACAGAAAATGGCATTCATTTGAAATAAATTCAATATTTATTATGAGAAAATTGCTTTTTGAAACTTGGCTTTTGGAAATATTTGAAATAATCAATTTATGTCCATTATTATTATTATTATTTATGACAGACAATAATTCAATCATTGTTTAGCTTTCCACGTGGCCGCCTCATAGTAAAAGGGGTTCTATGAGTCACATGTAAAACACATTTCATGTTAAAGTTGTACTTAAAGCGTCCTATTAAAATATAATTTCTATCAAGATATTAAGAAGAGCTAATAACTATTTTCATTTCTTATTTTATTTATAGAATTGAAGCATTTTTAGCATTTTACCATGAGTTTTATTTAAAACCCCAATCTATTCTGTCTCTGTCTCAAATTCTTTCAACTCATGCTAGACTTCTGTTTACAGACGAGAATTCAGAGTCTCAACCTGAACCGCATTCCAAATATGCCTTTAAGGGTAAGTAGCTATATTTCTCTCATTTGAATCTATTTAGCTTCTTCATTTTCTTCAATTAACTTGCTTAATATTTGTGAAGAAGTTGATAGAATGTTTGCGAAAGAAAAAGAAACATTTTATAGCAGCAAGTGTATCCCCATGAAGTGATAAAAATGAAACTTTTTTATGAAAGAAAGTATAATTTCCGATGATATTATTGATAAAATACTAAAATTGTATTCCAGTAAAGCGTTGTCATCAAGTCGCAAAAGATTTGAAAGCATTTATAGAAGGGATAAATTGAATTATATAAATTAAGGATTTTTAAAATATTTCCTTTATTTCAATTTTTGAATACTCTATATCTTTCATCTTCATTCGGTAGCAATACATATCTAAGGTATCTATGATTATCATCTTAGATTTGGATCTTCTACTCATTATTATGATTATGTAGATATAGTTTATATTCAGAAAAACGAAAAAAGTATGTCTGTTTAGTAAAATTAGTGAATCTCATTCTCATTCATTTTATGTAAAAGAATTCTCATTCATTTAATTTAACGAAATTTCATTTCAGGGTTTTGATCATAAGAGTAAAGCAATTAAATATGAACTATAGTCTCTTGTAACTAATTAATACTAAACTGAACTACTAATAAATTGATTATTAAGAACTTTTATAGTTGCAACTCCAGTTTAATTTAATGAATAATCAGTAACAATTATTCTATTTTGCATTAAATAAAATGTTGATGAATTTTGCAAATTATAATTATTTATTTGAAGTATAATTATTTGTTTTATCGTTTAGAAGTTTTAAATTTTATTTATTTGCACTTTTATTTCGGTATTGTGGTATGGATAATTCACCATACTTTTTGTCCCATTTCTCAAAATGACTAAAATAGTTTAAAAAATAAATGGCTGAATTACTTTACAAATTTAATACTTTTTCTTTTATTAATATTACATTGTGTTCTACATTAATGATAGATTTATTTCAGGTCATCATATTACAGTTTTCATCTACTTTGAATATGACGCTATTAGCATTTTTTGAACTTATTTTCGTGACAATTTTTTATCGCATATTACTATCCTTTTGAGTCACTTTTCAACGCTAATCTATAATATTAAAATATCATTTTAAAATCGCATATTAAACTTGATAACATTAACGAATCACGAAACAAATATGGAAAAAAAAGCTCTAAAATCAAAACAGGTTGTGTTGAGTGGCTGACAACTAACATTTGCCGTGTCCCCTGTAGAGGAAAAGTCTGTGTCGTTCTCGGATGAAACAACCACAGTGAGCTCGCCCGTCCACCAGAAGCAGCATTCCCCTCAACATACAGGTGAACGTTCTGTCTACCCTTGCACTCTGCCTTTGACCTCCCCGCCCTACCCCTCTTTCTTTCCTTTCGTATTGTCAGTGTCTTCTTCTTTATGTCTTCCTTTCTTTTTTCTCTTTAGTGCCTGATTTGTTCACTTTTTCATTTTTCCAAATAGGATTCATGTTCTCTAAGACGCTTGCCGACATAAGTAATTAGGAAATGATGAACTGAACCCCTGAATTTTCGTGCTCGTGTCTCATGCGTGCATCGAATGAACGCTTCTTAAGCTTATAAGCTAAAGTTACATTCCACTGATTAGTGCCATAATTCAATTCTAAAATTGCACAAAATACACAAAATATCATGCATTTTATGAATCCTTAGTTGAATCAGCAAGACTATCTTTGAATCAATTCTTCTAAGTGGAAGATATTATTTAATTAGACAGTAATGAAGCAAAAAAAAAACAGTTTAGGGGTTAAGGCTGGAACAAAATCTATAGAGGTTTCCTGAGAAATTGTAGAGTGTAATTATCAAGAAAAAGTATTGAATATCGAACATGTTAATATATATATATATATATATATATATATATAATATGATCAAAATTAACTCTCAAAATTTTCGAATTATAAATGTTTTACCCGAAAACTTTTCTAATGGGAAATGTAAACTATTAAGACATTTTAATATAAATTCACACCTTAAAAGTGTGAATAAATAAACGTAGCCGACATTTGTTAGTAGATTAAGGGGTCGACTAATAATTGAAGAGTACATAGAAAAAACTTTTAATAAAAAATATACGTAATTTTTAAAAAGTTTATAGTTTTAAAAAAATTATTCGCAAATGCATCGAATACCAAACTGGAATATCCGAAATTTTTTTAAGAAATTAAGAATGAAACAGTCAAATGATAAGTATTAAAGAAGCTAAAAAGTTTTCTCAAATATTTAGCCACCAATATTTTCTAATTATTGTTTCAAATAGAAATTAATAGCAAAACAGTCAAATGATAAGTATTAAAGAAGCTAAAAAGTTTTCTCAAATATTTAGCCACCAATATTTTCTAATTATTGTTTCAAATAGAAATTAATAGCAAAACAGTCAAATGATAAGTATTAAAAAGACAAGATTTTGTAAAAATTCAGTTATTAATATTTTGAAATTATTGTTCCAAATGCATGAAAAATTTATAAATTTTCAAAAAAAAATGATAATTTTTGTAGAGAAATAATTTTTGAACTAAATTATATTTATTGAAAAGAAATTAGTGATTTTTTTTATTTGTAAAAATCAGCAAGCAATTAAATCGTTAAAATTGAGCATTCCTATGCCAAAATAGAAAATATGTTAAATAATTATGAATGAAGACGTTTATTCCCTCACTAGATCAATTTTAAGATCTCCAATGAAATTGTCTTCATTCACATGAATATTAAATGCGTTATTATATTACCTTGGAGATGCCCATCTCGTAATCAGTTGATTTTGCACGATTTAATTTCCTCATATGTAATGCAAAATATCCTATTAACTAGTCATTAACCGTTAACTAGAAATATTCGAAAGGATTTCAAAATAGAATAGAGATATTTTAAAGAATATCTGATACTGGTTGTAAATATTTAAATAAACTTATTTATGCAAGCAATACTATATTGCCAATTCCTTGTGCCTTAAAATACTGGCTTCCAGCGCCTATTTACTCAGTTTTATATGTGTAATACGATGATTGCTATAATTTACGCCGTATTTCGAATAAACTAATTAATTATCATAAAATCTATGTAATTAGATGTCCCTTTTTACTTATATCATAACTCAATCATTTGCTCTTTGAAAAGTAATAATTGGCATAATTATACGTATTGAGTATAAGAATTCCTTTTAAAGCTTAGGAAGTTTATATGTAAATAGTTAATAGAAGTGAATAGAATAATAATTAATAGCAGTTACATAAAAATATAGTTATAGGTTCGTTAAGATTAATGTAATATTTTTTTGTTTTAAATGACTTTTATAACAATTTCTGTCTAGCAAAAGTATGAAAACAATGCATTCTTCAGAATTACGAATTAGATTCGACTTGCGAGTTCGAATGGATAATATTAATTTGTAAGTGGGATTTATAAGGGAGTCAAATGGTAGCAAACATGTTAAAAGCATTGCATTTTATTAAATTACTTGGATCTGGTATTTCAAAAAAAAACTTTTAAACAAATGACCATTTTTAAATGATTTTTTAAACCAAAATTCCATATATCACTACTCATTTTTTTAATATAAAGAACCATTTAAAAAAAAACGTTTTGATTATTTTGAGCAACAACAGAAACATATAGGACAAAAAAAACTTTTTAAACCATTATCAAATTTTGTAGCATCTCTTTTATTTTTTTTTATCGCATGCATTTCTGATAATATAAATGTTTTTGCATGATTTATTCTTTCATTCTTAATTTTATGCCTTTTTCTTTGCAGAGGGTTAAAAATATCGCTATGCTCAAAAAAAAAATTATCCTTTTACTGAAAATTTTTAATTAACACTATTTTAGAGAATGAAATTTTCTTTGTACTGAAAATGAACTTCTGAAATATTAACTTCAGTGACTATAAGTTCAAAGTAAATGATTTTATAACAATTATCATTATAATCTCGGTGAAATTTTTAAAAAAATTTAATTATTAGATGTAGGGCAATGAAGTTAAAAGAAAAATTAATCCCGAGAATGCCTTAGAAGAGCATGCACAATTGATGTTGGGGATGTTGAATTTATTAAGACCAAATACCCATACCATATTTTGACCAACCATCTCTTTGACCACATATATCTTTTGACCAACCATAACCAAGATCTTTGAATACTTCAATAACTTTATGGAATGAAATTTTAAAGTAAAGTGTTCGCTTAAGTATTTGTTTCCATACAAGAATTTTCCAGAAACAAATACTTAAGTAAAAACCAAGACTTTTATGAGAAAAGAGCAGAAGATTTTTTTCGTTTTTTTTAACGTCATTTTTCATCTACAATTTTTTCAAAATTTTGAAATGCTTTTTTGTGTCGTTATTGGCTTTCCTTAGACCCCTGTGTGTCTATATATCTAAGCAACTAACAATTTTGCTTCAGTTTTGAGTGCTAACATCTTTTTTTCTCATTTCTATTTTGCTAAGTTGATTTTTGCAACTTTTTATGCTATTTATTGAATTGTGTCCATTTTTATGTATTTTATTATCTTAATCTATGTATTTTTCTCTTTTTTATATATATAAATCACGAATTTCAAGAAAAAAAATAGTTGAAAACGCTATAATGAGTATTATATATAATATTAAATTAATCAGAAGTTTAAAATTTTTTTAAAGGAATTGAAACTTAATGATTTTAAAACATTATAACATGATTTATTTTGAAATGTCGATTATTATCGAAGCAACTGAATGCTTTGTATTTTCTACGGGAGATAATGTTCATTAAAAATTTGTAGAGACAACTTTTAAATGAAATCCTATATTCATATTTATGCAATATACAAAATATTAAAATATATACCATATAAAATAATCAAAAATAATAATTTTTTAAGGAAAAATAGTGTTTGTTTCGTTGATAATTTCTGCATATTTTTTCCTGATTTTTTTAAACATATTGTTGACCACTCCCGAGTTAACTCTTGCGTTCAAGCCCAAATGGTTTTGATAGCTTGCTAGTTCACTCAGAACATGAAATAATTTCTGCGTTCAAATTACGAGCCAGCAATGCATTAAAGGTATATCTTTAGAGTGTTCCATTATGTTGTGAAAAGAAAATAACTTATCGAGGGGAAAGAAAACGGTTATTTTTACTCGAATTTTCAAATTTTACTATAGTTGCTTGCATAGTATATAACATAATTTTAATATAATTTTTAAAAATTTGTTTTATATTTGATAACAAATTATTACATTAACCATGTAAACTGAAACTTTACAACACATATTAAGTCCCGAATTCAAAATATTCGGGAAAAATATGTTTCACTGAAATGGAAATGCTTAAGTTTTCCTAAAGTTAATTCATGTTTAAACAAATATTTAAAAAAGTAAAAATGCAGCATTAAATTACATTTTTGCAGCACCTAAGGTTGTTTTTTTAAATATACATGCTAGATTGAATTTCTTCTTTATAGCCATCTCAAATTACTTTTTTTTCCGCATTCATCAATTTTTGTTGTTATTCAAAGAGACATTCTTGCATATAATCAGTTCTAAATATACAATTAATTTGTACTTGTATATTGAAATTAAATATTTTTGTAATCACCGTAATCGTGATCCAACACCTTATTTCTAAATCGTTAATCAGTCATATACTTCCAATTGGCAAAATACTCAAAATAAAAAGAAAGCTTATATTGTACATTGTTTAAGTTAATAAATGGATTGCTGGGATGTTTTCGAAGTCCACATTTTTACATAAGTATTATTAATCGTATTTGGAAAAAAAATTTTGACACACTAGCATTCTAAACAAAAACATTTCTACATTTCTGCAAATAAAACTAACCAAGTTATGAAACTCATTTTTGATCATTTTAAATCTGTCAGCGGACGCTATCAAACCTCCCATTAATTTTACGAACTTTCTTGAGATAATCACAGAAATGCTCTGAAATCGTTTAAGAAAACAATATTCAAAACCTCACAATTCGATTCATTTTTATTCTTTTTTAAAAATATTAGTTTGTCAAAAAATATTTTATGAGAATAATATGAAATATATTTAATGAAAAATATTTTATGAGAATCAAGGGATTATATAAAAATGTAGTCTTCATAATTTTTTTCAGCTTTAAATTTATTGATTCACACAATATAAAATATAATACATACTCAGATCATTTCTCCAAATGGAAGAAAATATCTAAGGATTTGGAAGTAATCTTTGGATCACGATTGCAGTGAACATCCTGTACAATATCGATTCATGAAAGCTATATTTGTCAGATGACTGGTAATATCTTACTGGGATTTAACGTTGCATGAGTATTTATATTATAATTAAATGTGCATTTCATTTCGAAAATTTTAATGATGAGTTCAAAAGTAATACATGTGCAGTTTTATTTGTATTTTGTGTTTTGTCCTTTCATTCATTTCAACGCCTTTCTGTTTTGATGTTCGAAATGGCTGTTGGCTTTATATCTTTTACTTGCATTTTTGTAACAATTTTGAAGAAACTTTCCCTTTCAGTCGAGAGACCCGTGAAACCAGCCATCAAGTCCTCCCTCTCCCTTCGCAGCCAGCCTTCCTCAGGTAAGCACAGATTCGAGCGCTCAAATTGATGCGAAAATAAATCTGGTGCAGCTCCGGATTGTTAAATAAGCGAAGCAGACAACTGCTACTTACCTACCTTATGAGTCTTCGTAATTTTTTTTTTTTTTTGGGGGGGGGGGTCTGAGACTTTGAAACATTTTAGAGGTATTTTGAGATTTATTATATTTGTATTGAATTTACAAGAGCCATGTGCTCGTACTCACTCAAATTAAAATGAAATACTTTAAATTTTTGATCATTGTTGTACGATATTTTAAACCCTTTGCGGTTCACTGTTCCAGTACTATTGAACTTCATATTTTGGTTGAATAGATCCATTGTCTGATACCACTGAATATATTTCATTGATATATAAGGATACTTTTTCTCTAAATTTCATTCTAACTTACTCTTCTATTTATAATCTTGAATGAATTTTCGAATTCTTTTATCAGCTCTCTAAAAAAATTAATTGACCACAAAGATACACAATTGACCACGATTAATTACCTTTTTTATAAGTTTTATAGTACGCTACTTTACAATTCGAAAAAAAAATATTTCGCTTTATAATTTGAAAAATAACTACTTTATAATAATGAAATAGTATTTAAATTGTACTGGAAAAATATTATTACTTTTCGGCTTAAAACTACTTTAAAATTTTAATTGTATCGATTTTATGCGATATACCGAAGGGAACGCTCTTGAAAGTGATCCATAATAGAGACTAGATTAAAATCAATAAAACAGATCTGATTTTGGAAATTAGAAAGTTGGAATTAAGGTTCCTGAGACTTGCATTGACTAAGGGACTCTAAAGGGATTAACAAAATCCTGAATTAGAGGTTCGTTAAATTCCTTACAAGATGCAACAAGATGAATAGAAAGACAGCGTTTTCCCATCAATGCACACTCAAACAAAGCCATATTAAATCTTTTAGGGAAGTACTTAAATCGGAGCTGCAGTCCTTGCAATATTGTTTAAAAAGAAAAATATCGAGCCTCCTGGCAGTTGCTTATTTCGGGTATTTGATAATCCGATTTCCTTCCCGATAATGGATAAATGTGTGTTGTTTACTTTATTAGAGTTTTGATTTATATATATATATATATATATATATATATATATATATATATATATATATATATATATATATATATATATATATTATTGATTTATGAAAATCTCATTAAAATGACGCTCAAAATAAATTATATCGGATAGCATAATTGGATCAAAGGGCCAATTCCTCGTGTGCTGAAAATAATGCTCACCGTAAGAAATATATTTAATGTTTTCGCAACAGTACTGTATAGCATTAGAACTATTTGGGAATAATTATTTGCTGCCTAAGTAGGTAAACAGGTAAAAAATAACTTTGATTATTTTATTCTATCAAAGTTATATGAATAATTATTGATTATTCATATTTCTATCATTAATGAGAAATAAATAATTATTTTTAAAATATGATTATCATTACCTGCTTGTTTATGAGAAGAAAGTACTGTTTTCATCAAAGCTAAGTTATAGTTCTCTCTTTAAAACAGAAGATGCAGAAGAAAAATGTCTGTCTATCCATCTGTTTCTGTGTGAAAAACAAAAACTCAGAATGGAAATCTATTAGAGAAATGAAGTTTGAATTTATCACCATCTTTCCTTTGAGCTTGATTTTCAATAAAACGGCAAATTTCTAGAAATAAAGAATTGTAAATTGGCGAACTGAAAATTATCTTTTATATTCCTAAGCAAACATATCAAAAAAATACATCACATTATAAAAGAATTATAAAATGGAATGTTAAAAATGTGTTGACATTTTTAGTTTTAGAAGTTTATTTACTGTTTTTAACATTCGTTCAGCTGAAATGATTTTTACTCTTTTTACAAAAATGAAATAATATTGTAAATTTATTTACTCAGCTTAACAGAAAGTGAAGTCAGTGCTTGCATACTAAGCCTCTTGACCTGCGTTTGAATCCGCTCTTTCAATCAAATGAATCATATGCTCTTTTCAAGATTTGTGTCTCTTTTCAGATGTGGATTCTGTCCCCACTCAGCTACATCCTCCAACAGTTAAAGTTACTTCCGCAGGTGTGTGTTCATTCTATCTTTCAAAATAATATTGTATCAGTTAAATGTGAGTAATCTATTTAATAGAATAATATTGTATCAGTTAAATGTGAGTAATCTATTTAAGAGTTTTGTAATTCAAAAATAGCCACAATGTATGGTTTCTAGTTAATACGTAGCAAAATACAAGATAATAAACAATAAAAAAATTAATGTACAATCTATAAAACTATTACAAAAATTAGAATATTGTATTTGAATTATTTTCTAAATTTTTATCTTATAATTATAACTTATTATTATAAATATATGTTGTCCTTACCCTCTGTTCATTATGCAATGATGATGATGCAGAGATTGATAAATCTGCATACAAACACTGATTTTGGAACATTACAACTTCTTTTTACTGTTTCATCGCATAGCTATTTTTTTCTCTGAGAAACAAAGCATGCGTGTTTCATTAATTAAATCTTTCTTTCTTTTCTTATAAAATAAAGCGTTAGAATTTCCTATTTTCAAAAAAAATGTCTTCTTAATTAGATTCTTGCTCGTAAGAAAAATCTTCTGATAATTAATTGCTGTTCCGTTCCATTATCGCAACTTAATAAATTAGCCATTAAATCCCGCATGCTGTCTTTTGTAACAATGTTATCTTCTAAAATATTGTGAGAATAAGATTTAAGTTTTAATGCCTGTGTTTGCCTATAAGAGGCGTACTTAAAATGTTATTAAATTAATTTCCAACATGTACATGACAGCACATGTACGCGTGAGGAAAAAAATGAATTGATATATTTTTACTTCTTAGTTCATATCCATTTTGTTTTATTTTTACGGTTAAGAGTTTTATTTTATTACAATGTTGAATTAAAAGTTTTGCTCAAAAAATAAAATATTTAATTCTATATTTGTCAATGTTCAATTTTTTCCCCTCAACTTAAAATCAATTGCCGCCGATTGGCAACAAGCCAAATTTCTCGTTCAGCTTCAAATTTTATAGCCAAATAAAATATGGTTTTTTTAAACCGTTCTCCAATTATTTATTCAACAAATAAAAGTCAAAAGATTATTTTTAAGTCATTTTCTAAAAAAAGGGCATTTAGGATTAAAATGAATTATTGCTCAAAAGGAATGGAGATCTTGAACAACGCCTTTTTCAAATGAAAAATTGACTTGAGCTATTAAGAACTTAATTGCTCGAGAACTAGT
Source organism: Argiope bruennichi (assembly GCF_947563725.1). Lineage (NCBI taxonomy): Eukaryota > Metazoa > Arthropoda > Arachnida > Araneae > Araneidae > Argiope > Argiope bruennichi. The sequence goes on from NC_079156.1 coordinate 37,291,739, forward strand.
AATTATTTTTCTCTTTGATTATTCTTCATTATTGGAATTTTGATTAGTCTTAGCCGGATTTACTACGTTCTAGTTTCCCCCCCCCTTAGGTAAGTTGAATTCACCTGCTCTTGTACTGTGTTTCTCAAAACCAATATTGTTTTAGTATAAATGTGTTACTTTTTTAAAATTCTGTTCTTGATTCGTAGTATTTTTATACGCTAATGATTCTTATGAATTATTTTTTGCGGAACATTGGGATATTTTCAGTTATCAGCTTAGAAAATGATGTTGGTGTTGATATTAAGATGCTAATTAGACATCACGAATTTCTAGTTCCCCATTAGAACACCTCGGAAAAATAATCTAATGCCGTGGTTTGCACAAATGGAAGCCCAATTTAAAATTGCTGATATAACAAGAGGTCAAACTAAATATAATTATGTAATCGTTGTTGTAAAATTTCATGTTTTTTAATTTTATTCGTGACATCAATTCAAAAACGAAATATCTGTGTTTTTTTAATTAAATCTATGCAGTTAGACAGCTGTGCATTGAAATACCGTACCTCGTTTCAGAAACTCTCTATTGTAATGAAATATATGCATTATTTAAGCTTTAATCATCATTCCCGTGTGTCATAAAGGCATCTATTTACCATTTCTCAAACTTATAAGCTGAAACTGAATGGTACAAACATTGATTGAACAATTGATACAAACATAATATATAATCCATCATTACCTCAACTATTTTGATTGAATCAGCACCGAATTGAAGGCAGCACACTTCCGAAACGAAACATGTCATCCAATCGGGAATTAAAAAAACAGCTATGGAATTTAATCAATCTTGTTTGATTCTAGTCTTAGTAAAATCAAGTGAAGAACTGAGTAACTTAGCTAACATGGCTTCTACAATTCAGTCTGTTCTTCAGTGTTCTTTTTATGTTTTTCTAACAATCAATTCCATTTACCAATTAATTATTTTATTTCTAACTTCACGAATATTGCACAAACTCAGGACGACACAAATGCAACATATATCAACATTAAATACATAAAGATAATAATTGTAGTTTCATTTTTTTTTCAAATTGCCCACTTACTGACTCTGCACTTAGTCGAAATCGGTTTCTAATCTGACTGAATTTCCCATCGGACACGGAAGATTCTCGGAAGTATTCTCATATGTAGCTTTATGTCGCCTCATTAGCGACGACGCATATCAGAACATCAATTTAAGGATGACCATTTGTAATTTTTGCATACCGGCAATCTTTAACCAATGTTTCCAGTAAGAAATTTGATTCATGTTCCCTACGATTCTTGATGCAACTCGATTTTTTTCACAATTCAGTACATATATATTACATGTGCGTTTGTGTCTGGTATTGTAAAACATAGATTCCAGATCCAAATGGAGGATCATCAGGATTATGCCATCAAAAGCTACCCTTGATGATAAAAGTACAATAGTTCTATGAGAAATTAGTCTTCTATCGATTCTAAAACATTCATTCAGCTACGACGATTCAACATCTTGCCAAATGTGGACTTGTATTGTGATGTATCGAATGACAAAGTTCGACCATACCTGCATGTCAACGTTCGTAGAGATCCTTTTTGTGTTTCTCATCCAGATAATTCAAATGCTGATCAAGTAGATGTTTGCTTGGCCTTCTGTGAATAAGAATGTGACACGATGGCACGTTTTTGTGTCCGGTGTCAAAAAGTGGAAACACCTGTTACAAGAACGTGTCTCTCGTGTCACATAATCATGCTAATAGCCAGTCCTCTGCAAAGTTGTGACTTTCTCCATCATCGATTCCAGCCCACCCATGTTGTTCCATCTTCAACCAACGTCTTCCATCTTTGCCATCTTCAAACGTCTTCCGGTACCTTCCCACTTGCTATACCAAATATACACAGAGATTATCCCTTTTGAAGATATAATAGCTGCAAAATGCTTCATTCATTGACTGTCTCAACTCGGTATTGTCTCTGATATTGCAAGTGATGAGAAGTGACAATGCATACGAAGATTGTTCACCATGCTTCCGAAATTCGATATCATCATGCTCCGTGAGTGGTAAGATCGTCTGAATGCACAGAATCGTGAAGAAAGATCTAATTGCATATATTACAATGGATAATCTTCCTATAATCTCATTTAGAATCAGAACAGCTTCTAAGATAAGCATTCCGGCTTCATACATTGAAATCAACGATTTAAAAACCGTCATAGCACATCCCTAGCTAATTCGATCATTAAAACCGATTCTTGAATCTACATTTTTAGAGTATCTTGTGAAATATAATGGAAACGCTCTCCACTTCAACCCACTAAAATCGACCGTGTTACGAGCATAAACACAATTTAATACGAAAATATTAGCTGAAGCAACTCTTATCACCACACCGTGATGGACCTACCTTATAAAGTATTGTCAAGATATGGTAAGAACTTTTATTTTATTTTAATAGGCTCCAGGCAAACCATGATCAGTATAAACCGTTTTAAACCAGCAACTTTGGGAAATGGAGTTCCTACCACAGAATTCAAACCATTTCAAAAGACTTGCAGCCTCTTGTGACTACCAGATTGGTTGGAGGATTTAACCGATGATGATGATGATGCAGTGATTGATAAATCTGTATATAAATATGGCTATTGAAATTATATCTTTATAAATAAAAATCAATATCGTTATAAAATTAAAAAATTTAATCTCTCTTAAAGTGTATTTCTATCAATGAATCTTCATTTAAGAAATACAACTTCAGATGTTCAGATTTTTTTTTATTACTGAAAGCCTTTTATCTTGCTTTTGCGATTATAAGCATTTTTAGATATTATTATAATAAGTGCCATATTATGTATTAAAAAAAGTGTCATAATGTTCCCTTATGAAAGTAATAACGTCTCTAAATGAAACGTATAAAACCGCATTTTGAAAATATGTTTTCAAGTATCAAATTAGTATATTAAGTATCCATTATAATATTAACAATGATTCTCTCTCTTTCTTTCTATCTTTCTGTTTCGCTTTCTCTCTCTCTCTCTCTCTCTCTCTCATTCTCCTTGTTCTTGTTCCTTCCTTTCTTGTTTATATTCACGATGTTATTCTTTTGGAAACATTATTTCCTTAACCATTTCTATAAAAATCTAAAAATCTATAAAAAAAATGAGAAGACGTACAATTAAACTCTTTCCTCGTTTTGGTTTGTAACGAGGAAAATTTTTACTTTCACCTATGAAAAAGGTATTTTGATATAAACTATTTAGAAAGATTCGAAGCATTACGCTTTAAAATTAAATTTTTGTAATCCATTACATCTCTCAAAAAAATGATTTGTTATAGTGTAAATAGCTGTGCAGTTTGAAATTCCTTCAAGTGATTAAGTCTGCAAGGAAATAGCCTCATGTCGGGCATCGATGAAAGTAAATTAAATATAGATATTGCTAAAACCGTTCCTTTTGGTACTCTGACAAAATAACTATAGGTTGTAACAGCAAAACCTTAAATTTATGATGTAATTGAGAATCTTAATGTTAATTTTAACTAAGAATTTATTCTAGAATAATTATCTTAAATATAAATTTATTCTAGAATAATTATATTAAATATAAATTTATTCTAGAATAATTTAATTATGAATCTATTCTGGAATAATTATTTTGATTATGAATTTATTCTGTTTTAATAATTTATGAACAGATAGTAGAAGATAGTCTATATCTTTAAAATAAGATTATTTCTAGGTATAAAAGTTTATTTCAAGAAAATACATAAACTTTAAAGATGAATTTCAAATCTCAAATATTTGCAACATACGAGCATCGCAAAAGATATTCTGCCAGATAACGCATCTTTCTCTCCTGAATTATTTGATGGCATGAATTTTTTATATAAGAAATCTCCGAGAAAGTATTGTTGAAATGAAAAACTTTTTGAGTAAATATTTTAAATGCTTATACGGAAGAAAGACTGTCTTGCAAAATTTAAGAAAAGTAGCCTATTACATGAAAGAAAAAGTAGAGATTAAAAAAAAAAACAAATATTTTTTTTCAAGAAAAGCTTTGAGACATAGTGAATAAAATGATACAATTCTGAGAACAAAAAATGTTTGAAAAGTATCTCACTATAAGTCATGGAATTGTATCTCAAATATCGATAACATTAAAAATAAAATATTCCTGAATTTACAACAGATTATGTTTCCATACAAAACAACATTTTTCAAAAAATTGAGTTTTATATAATATTCATTAGTTTCACCTACGATTTTCTACGCAATGATTGTTTGGACTTAATATCAATGTTAGTCAGTTAATGATAGCGCATGTACGATATAAGCATGTGAAAGAGCTCGCGCAAAGGACGACCATTTTAAAATACTCTTTGCTCGTGAAATAAGGAAGAGGAAAGATCTAACAGCCACAAGTTTAATGGAATGCAAATATAACATAAATACAACATGCGAAGCGATTATCGTTTCGGATTGTAAATATTATTTGCGCTTACTTTACGTAATTCAAAAATTTATTATTGATATTACACCCTACTTGCTCTCGTATCTATCTTATCTTTAAAGTTTGTCGAATAATCTTTGAATCACCCTGTATATTCATTTGAACTACATTTTCAGACCGTGAACCCCGTTCCAAACCTGCACCGCCTCCTAAACCAAGTTCCCTCTCCGAAAGACAGCATTCAGCTTCACCACCCACCAAAGGGAGTGAGTATACATTCCATTACATACAGTTGAAGTATCTTTTGTGAAATATAGAAGCAGATGATGCTCCACGCATTACAGAATTTCATTTATAGATTGAAATAATTGAAATAACAAAGTGCAATTCTTTACATTCATTCGAAACATTTTCCATTAAAGGTTTGACCTCTTTTGGTTTAAGAGTTAACTGTTGGATTACAATTTGTCTCAGTATCCTATATAAACCCATATAGAAAATAATATTTTTTTTCATTTCTCTTTTTTATTCAAAATGCTTGAAATCTATCACTTTTGCATTCCCTCAAACAAATATTTCCAGGCTAAAAAATAAGCGATAGTTTGAAAAATTAATATTTGTCTATTTGATGGCTTTCAAGCCACAAAATGAAAATTAAAACAGATGAAAATTAAATAAATGAATGGATATTAGAACTTTTGATTCAATATAATATTTATGTATATCATTCATTTTATGTGAATGATTTCCATTCTTCGATATTGTGAAATTACCATGCTATGCGTTATTATTGCATTTAATTTCTGCAAGATATTTAACTATTGTTTTTGAGACAGTAAAATGTAAAGCAAACTTGCTTAGCTAAATATAGAAAGGAACTGAAGTTTTTCCTTGAAAAATTTGTCTTAAACATTATAGAAATAAAAATTTCCATACGGCTGACAAAATAATATTGATGATTCAGAATGCATCGACAACTGCTTGCATATCCAAGGAGACAAAAAATGTATCAGATTAATTTTACTAATTTCTAGTTTTTCATTATATATAAATTTATTTTCAAAAGCAGATGACATTCTTTAGCCATGCAGTACAAACAATAGCGTACTGATCTGGGACAAGGGCTTATACATACTCCGGGCGTTAATTTTTGGGACGCCATCGAATCAAAACTGTAGTATATTTATATTATTTTTTAAATAGAAAATTTATAAAAGCATATTTACAAAAAATTCATAAAATTCAAAAATGTCAAGCTCCAGGTACCACAAATGGTGACTAGACGAAAATATATATCATGAACTAGACGACTGTTGCCCTCGCTACGCCATTGAGTACAACATTCACATAGGATGCGTTAGCATATATCAATATTTTTCTTCCTGCAGAGTTCCGAGTGAGCGTCGAGATGTACAGTCAGCTGAGGCATCTGAGGAAGCAAACCAAGGATCTGAGGCTGGAGGTGCGGAACCTGAGGAGGATTGCTCAATCGCAAGCCATCACAGCCAAGGAGACCGTCAAGGAGACTTGCCTTAAAATTAAGGTGGGTTTAATTATATATATATAAAACATATAGTGTAAGCATACAATTATCCTACTTTTATAGCGTGTACAAATAACCGTACACCACAACGAAAAAGTATCTTCTCCTTAAGCCGCCATAGAATTTCTCTTAACTAAAACTACCTTTTGTTCATTGGCATATTTACCTTCGTTGCCTTGCCTCCTTGCATCCTTACTCCTTTTCATTTTGTCGTTTGATCAAATCTGAATTGCTAAACGCATTTCTCCTAGGATTTTCTTATTAGGGTTCCACAATAATTCAGACTGAGTAGAAGTGCCCATGCACTAGCGCTCAAGAAAGCATCTAAATTCAGTTAAAATAATGTTGAAATCCACTGTAGTTTAGTTTTCTGATCTTAGACTACTAAGAGTTTCGAAATCGATACCACCAAAGAAGTCTAAACGTGTCTATTGCGTTGTTAAGTTTGTGGTGCGATATTTGAAGAGAATGTCGTTTGATATACTTTTTAACTAGATAGTTTTTCTTTAGACCTCTTTTTAACCAAAAAAAAACATATTTCATCTAATTTTCAAAACGTTTGAATTTTTACATGTACGTTTTTCTTTCATAGATATTTTCTTAATGTAATTAGAAAGTATATATATTTTATAACATTTTTAAAGTATTCATTCTGTACGTAGTTATGTACCTTATAATTTATTTTATTTGAAATATCATAACATTAATTATTTTACTGTCGCTTTTTCCTCTTTCTTACAGACGATGCTGGCGGCTGCACAAATGGGGGAAGAACATGTCTGTGCTGAGAGATTGAAAGTTTCGAGGGAAGAAGAACTCTATCGCCAAGATGTCAATCATTTAGAAAGAGATCTCCTGTAAGTATACCTCTTTGTCTTGAAATATTCTTTTCGTGCTTATGGAAGGAGTATATTACTAAAAGGGGAGGTTGAAATCGAGTGGATGTATAGGTTCAAAAATGTCAACACCTCATACTAAAAAGTAGTAGAGAATTCCCATGTAATAGTGGTGGAGTTCCGACCAGGCCTTTTTTCAAGATCACTGAGATTAGGCGGGAAGAAAAAGGGGTATTCAGAATACTTTTTTCTTTTCCAATGTTGAGTATAAGTTACTACTAGAATTGTAAGATATTTAGCTCTGTAATACTGTTTTCAAGCACCTTTCTTAGCTAAAACGCAGTATTGTCAATTTGCAAGAAGTTACTTCTTTACCGTAAACTACACTTAAAATAAAATATGATTTTTAAAGCATTTTTGCAATGATTTATTCAAGAAATAAAGGTCAGAAATATTTAAAGCAATTTTTTTTCTTATCATTTAAAGGCTTACATGTATAAATGAAAATTTCTTAATCAAAATAAAAATTTGAAGGCTTTGATTGTAGCGATATGACAGATCTGAATTAAAATTTTCTGCTTTTGGCAACAGTGATTGAAGCCAAAAATTCACTGATTCCCATCCTTGAATATTTTATTCATTTATTCAGCAACCGAAAGAGCCCAATGAGTGTTAACTGCCCCTCCGTTACGAAAACTTTCCAATGCAGCGGAAGCTGCAAGACATTTAGAAGTTGCAATATTTAGAGTAAGAGTCAAAATTTACATCAAATATAGCAAGAGTTACAGCAATTTACGAGGTAAATGTGCAGGAAAGTGGGTATTTACAACATATAAACTGATATTATTTAAAAATTGTACTTTAAAATATAAACAGCATTTGCTCAATTCAAATATATACGTAGAAATATGATCAAAAATTGAAAATAACAAAAAAAAGTGTTGATTAAAATGCTGTAACTCTTGTAACTCTAATACAATATAAATACAAAAATATAACCAGACAAAACACAAACAGAATTTACAACACCGAATTATAGGCACAAAAGAATCAAGTACCGTTGCATCATTTTACAAACTGAAAACTAAAATGCAGTTCGGTAGATGTTTCGAAGATCTATAGAGACAGCTAAAAATGACTTGATTGATTCCATTCTAATTTCAAGGAGATAAAGAAATGTGACGCAATGCTTAACGCATGGACTAACAGAATATGACTGATTTCAAGGGAGGAAAACAAATCTGTTTAAAGGGGAGTTAATAACTAAAAAAAGAATTCTTAATTGACGGTGGCATTCAGATTTAAGTGCTAAATTCGTAATTTGAGAAAGTTGTTTTCCTTTGTGGTCTTCCAGGGAATTGGAGAGTCAAGTGGAAGAATTGAGGGGAAACGTCATCAATCGAAAGTGCCGGGTCAACCTGGGCGATGTCGAAGGAATGGCGCTTGTCCTCAGCAGAGCGAGCAAGGCGGTGGCCGAACTCAAAGGTCAGTCTCTCCTTCTGTATCTCAGTGGGGAAGGGGGGGGAATTGATCTGATAGACCAGATGCTGTTTTGATGAAGTTTCCTTCTTTTAATTAGGGTTCCTAATTTCCCATCCTTTTTTCATTTTTTTTTTCAGAATATACGGAGAACGTAAAAGCTATTCCAGAATTCTTTAAAAATTAACTGAAATTTGAAGAAGAAAAAAACAGTTTTTAATATATCTAACTTTAGATACTGCATTTATTCAATCTAGTTCTTTGCTATTGACGACTAAAAAATGCCCTGTCAACTTTGACTGATGGTGAAAGAGTTGCACAGAAATTCAAAGCTTTACCTTGTTTTATAATATTTGACGCGATTTTCTGTTGAGTCAAATTGCTAAAATTTTTGCTCCACTGCCCAGCTAGAACTTTTGCTACTTGAGCAAAGTACGACCTTTGACTTTCAATAGATTGCTTTTTCTACTTATTTGTCCAACGTCAGAAATTTCTCTTCCATATATTTTGAGCTCTCTTCTTTATAATACAAAATGTAAGACAGTGATTTGTATTTATCACTAAAATTCTTTGACCCAATTATTTTAGCTTTTCAAATCAAAGAATTTTTATTTTACAAATGTAAAAGATCAATAGTAATTGCAGCAGCGTCACATTTTCTCCAAAAATTTATATATTGCCTCAATCTAACTAAATTAATATTGTGTCTCTCACTCATTCTTTGGACCAAAGAACATTTCATATTTGTAAATTCTGAGTTTTATTGTTTCAGCTCTTCAATAATATTAGCAAATACTCCTTCGGCAATCGGCAAAATCTTGTTTCTACTGCATAGCTTTATTTGGGCAGTTTTTACTGACTTCATGTCTGCTACAATTGCAGTCTGAGTTTCAAATTCCACTTTAGACAAAATTTGTTGTGCTTTAACTTGTGGCGATAGAGTACCATACATTAATCATGAAGATGTATGAATATAATATCATGGTATTAATAATGTCATTTCTGACAAAAGAACATATATAAAATATTTCTGAACAAAAGAGAAAAAGAATAAAATGTACTTCTTAATTTAATTATCTCAAGAAAGCTGAATATGAAAATAATGATTCAAAGATTTTACTTTTTTCTGTTCAGTTCCAGTTTTCGTACCGGCAAAAATAACATTTTTTTAAATATTCGAGCTCATTTAATTTGATTATAATTTTTAATGTTGTGTATCTGCTCATTTGTTTCTGGAAACCACTTATAATAAAATTAATACAAAATATGTGAATTGCTTGCCATTTACATGGTCTTAGATAGCCGTAGGAAAAAACCTGTATCCTTTTCCAATGCTTAGTATCAAAACTTTTCAAATATGATTCATTTTTCAGCTTATTATTTTATTAAAGTTCCCATTAGACATTTTGCAGTGAAATACTTTTAATGTCTTGAGAATTATTTAATAAAATAGAAAATCCTTCAAGATGTTAATTCTGAATATTTATTTAATAATCTCGCCAATAATTCTTCATAACCTTTAAGACGAATTTTGTTGAGACTTAATATATTGAATATGACATCAAAGCACAATAATTTTACTTTTAGCTAAATTTCTGAAGGAATTAAATTTCTCTCGGAAGCAATACTAAGAATTTTTTAATATATTTTATATTAAATAAGGAATTAACAACACAGTTGCAGGATATTTTTTAAAATTATTTATTATTACAAGGACTTACAAAAGTGATTGATCGTTAAATGTGTTTATTATAATTAAAATAGTTATAATAATAAAAAAAATGTATTACTGATCAATATGAGCGGTTTCTTTTGCTCTGATTCTTCCGTTTCAAAAAGAGAAAAAAAATCCGTGATTATATATTGAATATTTTTCCCTTTTGTATGTCAGTCAGGAAAAAATAATAACCCGTTTTAATTTGTTAAAACAGTTGTTTTCTGGAATCAGAAAAATTAAATGTTTAGTGTTCCATAACATCGCCTCAACTTTGTTATCTAAACATTTTTTTCCTTCCATAAAAAGGCATAAAGAACTTTTATATGATTTATTGTTGAGGTTATCTTATAATCATTTTGTTCTGAAAAATTGCAGCTCGGTTCCCTGCCTTACAAGAAAGCTTGAAAACCATCATGGCGGTCGAGATGGAAGTAGTATGCAGGGAAGAAAAGTAAGTAGTCGTTTGTCTCTAGGAAATCGTTATTATAAATTCGCAATTAATCTTTCTCAAAATAAATCATTCATTACTTTCTTATGAACCAAAAGGCAGCGTCTCCGGGAAACTCCCTCGCGTTCTTTCTAATAAAGGTGCTACAATTATTCCTCCCACATAAAAAAATAGGGACCTTCAATAAGGCTAAGAAACCCTTGACTGTTCAGATATTTTCTTTCCTAATCCTGCACATGAATGTATTGTGCTTAGTGGTATAAACAGAATATACATTTGGGACTCCATTTGGCAAATTGAAACCAAAATTTCACATAGAAATATAATTTTAGTAACAAGATCTTATACCAAGTTTGTCTAAGAAATTACTTTTCCTCTGAAATTTGTCTTAGACTCTTAAATTCTTGTGAATATAAGAATCTATTTAAAAAAATTCATTTGCAGTTTCTGAAATAGGGTGATAATTTTCAAAACCTCTTTGAAATAGTCTTAATAATTATCATATTTTTGGTATCTTTCTATCTGTATTTTCAAAATTTTAATTTTTAGAAGTAATGCATCATAAAAATCTTTGATATCAAATACTTTGCTTATTCACAGTCTTGATTTTGAGATCTCTGGCTTTAAAAAAAATTGAATTATTTTTCATTCATCGCTCTCTTTATATGAATATACTGCGATTAATTAACACCTAACAAAATCTTGACTCGTCTGTGGACAAAACCCGATGTCACTCTATGTTATTCTCATTTTGATATTCATTCGCTTTTTTTATCCTTATCGTAGCATGTCTTAGAATTAGCGAAATGCAAATAAAAGATCTGCGTGCATGCAAATCACATTCATGGAAGTTATTCTGCGCTATTTATATACACACATTTCGTCCTTAAGCCCGGAATATCCGCTTTTGAAAATAAGGGATTTTTCTTGTTCTGTTTTGGCTTACTAATATTGCCAGATAACGACCTACTCATGATATTTCTTGTGATGGTCCTAACCTTGCATTTTATGAAATTGTTCAGTCGCTCAGAATAAGCTGTAAAGTTAGCTAAGAACATTTTAAAACCCATCGAAGAAATTCACCAGCTGTCTTTGTAGCGCAGCTTCTTGCGATTCACAAATCGCCTGATGAAGTATTGAGGCATTGTTTCAAATCGTTTTGCAAGAAAAAAAAAGTATTCCTTAAAATTGTAGACTGCACAAAACAAATAAAGTAATTCGGGCTTACTATTCTACAAATGGTCTACTTCAATTCTAAAAAATATGCATTTTGATGTCATTAATAGTGTTTGGGGGATTTTCTTTTTCAATGTTATTGAAGCACTGCATAGGAATTCATCAAATTTTAACTGCAATTTATTGGATTAATGAATAAGAAATTTGTTATAAAATATCATATAATAAAATACGAGAGAAAGTCTCAGGAAGACCCCTCCCACTGATTTTCTTTAAGCGGTGTGATATAAACATGGTAGTTGTCTTCGATAATTAGTTTTATACAATCTGAATTTGTTTATTTATAATCAAAAAATTATTATCTTATTATGCTGAATAATAATTAAAACAAAACAGTAGCCATTTCTAATTAATTGTTTTATGTACACAATAAAACAATTTTTATGACTTTTTTTATGCTGGATCGTTATTAGAAAAAAATCAATAGATTCCTGATTGTGTTTTTCATAATATTCTTCTGTAATTAGAACAGTAACTGATATTTTACAATATTTTCGAAAACTGCATTTTATGTCTTCTTTTAGATTCCTAAAGGATGAACCCGAACGATTAGAAAACGCTTTAAGAAGATGTAAAAAGTTAACTGGAACGCTGGTCACACTGAAACGGTAAGGTTGTTGTTACTTTGATAATTTTTGGTATTTTGCCATCATTTTTGTGTGTAGGAATGGTTAGCAAAAAAACTAGGAAAAAAAATAAAACGACGAAAGATTTCTTTAAAAATTGAAAACCAATTTCAGATTTCATGAACAACATTTCATGTTAATTCTTTTTATAAATAAAAATGAAATTATTAATTATAAAATAATGTGATACGCCAACTAAATCTAAACAAAAATTTCTTCGGATTGATTTAAAATTTTATTAATAATTTCGTGTCCTGTAATTTTTGCATCTATTTTTTAGAATTATTAAATTTATCTTTTAAAGTTTTTCTAGATTACTTGAAAAAGTTAACAATTAACTTTACACTAAAACGTTAAAACTTTTTAATAAATAAGTAGAAACGGATTGAAATGCGCATGTTTGAAACTCTCTGTAATGTATTAAAATCTTTATAATAAAAAAACTCTAAAATATGCAAATAAAACATCCAAATAAACAAATAAAAAGATCCAATAAAATATGCAAATAAAAATATCCAAATATATCCGTCTTCACATACACAATATTTTTATAAATCATTAGTAAATTGATTCTGTTTCATATGACGTAAAAATGTAAAAAAAAAGGCAAAATTTTCTCTTTTAGGTCGAAGATCTTTATTGTATTTATTCGTTTTTCTTATCCTTTGCTTTTCAACATTCGAAGTGACCTAACAGCAGATTTCTTTTGTTTAGCTTTCAAGATTTAAAAATGAATTTTACACCTTTCTTTCTTAAAAAGTTTTAGTGAGAATATTGTAAAGTGCAAACTAGCAACAAGAATTCAAACACATTTTGTAAATAAAAAATAATTGAAAAATAAAAATTATAGCACTATTAAGAAACAATAAATAATTTTATAAAATAAATTATGTTGATTTAAAGAATTTCTCTCAATAACTTATTTAAAAAGGATATCTTGGGATTTTCAATAATCTCTGTTGTTGAATTTTAGGCATTTTTCAGAAAATTTTTTATTATATGTAGTTGTTATAGAATATTGAAAAGTAAAAAAGAATAGCGCTTCACCATTCATGTTCATTTTTCCATATATTTCAAATTATTATTTTTTATTTCGTTTAAGCAACTTAAATTCGTTGTTTGGTCACTGCATGGGTGTTGTCAATTTCTTTTCATTCTGCTGCTTTTGACGTTCTGATGTTTTTCTTTTCTTTTTCATTTTAATTGTTGTCACTCCCTTAATTGTATACAATGAAGTTGAAAGATATCTATTCAACTTCGAGTATTACATTCTTTATCTTGTGATTTCTGTTTAATTTTCCCTTTTGTTCTTTTTTTATTTTATTTTTGAGGATTCAAACATTTATTTATAAACCAAGGTAGAAGTCTTTTTGACATTTTGTGCCATTTTGAAGATTTTTTGCAAGTTTTTGATTTTTATAGCTTTTTGATTATATACAAGAGGAGTATGTGTTGTATCATTCAATAAATTATCCATTACTAAGATATATATATATATATATATATATATATATATATATATAATCCAAAACAACAAAATCCCTTTTTAATTTCATTGTGAATGTAACCTTTACTTTTTAAATTGTAATAATGAAGAGAAACAAAATTAAATATTTTAGTTAAGTATTTTATAAACTTTAACTTGTGTATTTGCTCATTTTGTGATTATAAGAAGTTGAACACAGAATATTATACATAAATAATACATATTCGTTTCATTTAAAAAATCATTTTTTAAGCATGCTGCTTGTTTTATATATAAAATGTATCGAATGAAAATTTCTTCTTTACCCACAACCTTTTTACTATAATATGCGGTTTAAATATTTATGTTTTACTTGGAAAGCCACTTGGAAAATTTTAAGAATGAGTTTTAGATATTCTTATTACCTTTCAAAGTAAGTTGAAATGGACAAAAACTTTAGACAAAACCTTTCATTAAAACAATTTTTTTGTGTCAAAATAATGACAAGCTATCTGAATCATACTTTCAGAGTTTATTTATAATCATGACATGATTTTTTAATAAAACGAAATGTGTAACAGAAAATACTAAAAAAGTATGTTTAAAAGTATTCCTTTAGTATGTTTAGTATGTTAGTTAGTATGTTTAAAAAAATTCCTTTATGCATGCCACTGGAAAAAAACTCATTTACTATTTTAAAATAAAAGAGAAAACCATTTTACACAAGATTATTCAAATAAATGGATGAAATTACTCAAAGCAAATTGGAAATGCAGAGTCAGAGTTGGCCCTGTAATAGATTTCTTCCTCCGACCGAATGACGTTTCATCTGCTGTGGTTATTTACTGAAAGTACTGATTGAGAACCGATTTTAATAATTTACTGAAAGTACTGATTGAGAACCGATTTTAATAATTTACTGAAAGTACTGATTGAGAACCGATTTTAATAATTTACTGAAAGTACTGATTGAGAACCGATTTTAATAATTTACTGAAAGTACTGATTGAGAACCGATTTTAATAATTTACTGAAAGTACTGATTGAGAACCGATTTTAATAATTTACTGAAAGTACTGATTGAGAACCGATTTTAATAATTTACTGAAAGTACTGATTGAGAACCGATTTTAATAATTTACTGAAAGTACTGATTGAGAACCGATTTTAATAATTTACTGAAAGTACTGATTGAGAACTGATTTTAATAATTTACTGAAAGTACTGATTGAGAACCGATTTTAATAATTTACTGAAAGTACTGATTGAGAACCGATTTTAATAATTTACTGAAAGTACTGATTGAGAACCGATTTTAATAATTTACTGAAAGTACTGATTGAGAACCGATTTTAATAATTTACTGAAAGTACTGATTGAGAACCGATTTTAATAATTTACTGAAAGTACTGATTGAGAACCGATTTTAATAATTTACTGAAAGTACTGATTGAGAACCGATTTTAATAATTTACTGAAAGTACTGATTGAGAACCGATTTTAATAATTTACTGAAAGTACTGATTGAGAACCGATTTTAATAATTTACTGAAAGTACTGATTGAGAACCGATTTTAATAATTTACTGAAAGTACTGATTGAGAACCGATTTTAATAATTTACTGAAAGTACTGATTGAGAACCGATTTTAATAATTTACTGAAAGTACTGATTGAGAACCGATTTTAATAATTTACTGAAAGTACTGATTGAGAACCGATTTTAATAATTTACTGAAAGTACTGATTGAGAACCGATTTTAATAATTTACTGAAAGTACTGATTGAGAACCGATTTTAATAATTTACTGAAAGTACTGATTGAGAACCGATTTTAATAATTTACTGAAAGTACTGATTGAGAACCGATTTTAATAATTTACTGAAAGTACTGATTGAGAACCGATTTTAATAATTTACTGAAAGTACTGATTGAGAACCGATTTTAATAATTTACTGAAAGTACTGATTGAGAACCGATTTTAATAATTTACTGAAAGTACTGATTGAGAACTGATTTTAATAATTTACTGAAAGTACTGATTGAGAACCGATTTTAATAATTTACTGAAAGTACTGATTGAGAACCGATTTTAATAATTTACTGAAAGTACTGATTGAGAACCGATTTTAATAATTTACTGAAAGTACTGATTGAGAACCGATTTTAATAATTTACTGAAAGTACTGATTGAGAACCGATTTTAATAATTTACTGAAAGTACTGATTGAGAACCGATTTTAATAATTTACTGAAAGTACTGATTGAGAACCGATTTTAATAATTTACTGAAAGTACTGATTGAGAACCGATTTTAATAATTTACTGAAAGTACTGATTGAGAACCGATTTTAATAATTTACTGAAAGTACTGATTGAGAACCGATTTTAATAATTTACTGAAAGTACTGATTGAGAACCGATTTTAATAATTTACTGAAAGTACTGATTGAGAACCGATTTTAATAATTTACTGAAAGTACTGATTGAGAACCGATTTTAATAATTTACTGAAAGTACTGATTGAGAACTGATTTTAATAATTTACTGAAAGTACTGATTGAGAACTGATTTTAATAATTTACTGAAAGTACTGATTGAGAACTGATTTTAATAATTTACTGAAAGTACTGATTGAGAACTGATTTTAATAATTTACTGAAAGTACTGATTGAGAACTGATTTTAATAATTTACTGAAAGTACTGATTGAGAACTGATTTTAATAATTTACTGAAAGTACTGATTGAGAACTGATTTTAATAATTTACTGAAAGTACTGATTGAGAACTGATTTTAATAATTTACTGAAAGTACTGATTGAGAACTGATTTTAATAATTTACTGAAAGTACTGATTGAGAACCGATTTCAATTATCTTAAATTGATAATTCATTCATTTGCAAGTCCCAATGGACTATTAAAAAGAGAAATGTAGAGAACAAAATAAATATTTTACCAACAATTATGTGCATACAAAGTTGTTCTTCGACATAATTTCAGCAAAGATTCAGTTGACATTCACTTGTCATATCAGTAGTCCAAGTTTCCTATATCCTTTTCAAAAAAGGTTGCCGCCAATGGTGTAAGATGGATCTTAAATTTCCTTTGAAACTCCTCATTAGTCTCGAAGTTATTTGAATTTTCTTTTAAAGAGAAAAATATGGAATAGGAACATTCAATCTCAATAATCGCAATTTTGAATTACTGATCGGTCAGCTCGTATGGGATCCCAGCATTCTCCATTTCTTTGAAATCACTTGATCAGCTTATTGAATGAGATCTATTGCGATAATCTTGCGTTCTTCTCGCCCTTCATGGGGAATGTGGTTTAGAGGCGAGGGATTTTTCATCTATTCCCCTCCTTCGTTGCCTGGGTTTTCATAAATTAATGAAAAGCTACAAAAGAACATTAAGATCCATCTCGCATCATTTGTAGCAACTGCTTTCGAAAAGGGTAAGGAGAACTGTTGATTCGATATGGCAGATGCCTGAATCCTCACTGTGATTAAGTTGAAAGGTAACCATAATTGTACATAATTTTTGTAATAAATTCATTTTGATCTCTTTTTTTTATGGTCTATTGGAGCTTCAGAAAAAGGCCCCTCGTAGGATAGCGGATGATGGGTGGAGTTATTCTTTATAGCAAATTGTTGACCGACATTTTCGAAGACTACCTCTTCATCTCATATCTTTTTCTGTCCATTCCACTTGAATTGACATCTGTTTCTAAAAAAAAAAATCTTGATAAAGCTATTGAACAAATAACTGCTTCGTGCAGCTCTCCGTGTATAAAATTTTATATGACAATATCATGAGTAACATAACATGTAACCAACTTTAGTGGATCGGGTACATTTTAATCCTATCCACTGATCTATAAAACCTTTAGACCTACAACACGCCTCAATTACTACTAAAAATATACAAAAGAACTAGAATATTATAGGTGCATTATTGGTGATGATAAAACAGCATCTGTGATTACTTTCTATATCGGACATGATATAGACACGCGTTTGTTACAATTCTGGATAGAAACTTTGAAAATCTTCTGTGAATTCATCAACGCATTTCGTAATTGCTTTATAAGTTATGAAAATAATTTTGCTCCCTAATAAGATTATTTTCTATATCACATATTTTCTTTATATATTATACAAAAATGGTGCGGTGTTTTTGTAAAATTTTGTGATTCTATTTTATCTTTGAATTTACTGTTTCCTATTAAATCCCCCTTATACTTGTTGAAAAATTCATCATAGTCAAAGGAATAGATTCTGAGAAT
Organism: Argiope bruennichi; assembly: GCF_947563725.1. Taxonomy (NCBI): domain Eukaryota; kingdom Metazoa; phylum Arthropoda; class Arachnida; order Araneae; family Araneidae; genus Argiope; species Argiope bruennichi. Next base: position 37,309,831 of record NC_079156.1, read on the forward strand.
AAGTCAAACATTTGAAATTTTCCTCAATTTGCTGTTCTTCATTCTTCAAGATTTGTCTATGCAACATAATCGCTTAATATTCAGTAACCTCTTATTCATTTTGCTGCCTATATTTTCTAGTTTAGGATTTCTATTTTTGAAAATCATTATACAATTATTTACAGGATAATTTGACAAATTTCTGCAATTTTTAAAGGTAGATCAGCATATTGAAACAAATCTTTTATATGAAAAAATACAGGTAGAAATTATATTTATAGATTCTCGGTTCTTTCCATTGATCATTGATCTGAATGATACTAGGCACAGGAATATAAAGTGTCTTATTTTGTTTTATCCTTTGCACTGAAGAGCCCTAAAATGTGTCAGGCAATAAAAGCCATTATTTTTTACAAAGACTTTCAAAAATCGAATGGAGTTTTTCAACAGTAATGAGATATAAGTCATTTTCAGTATAAACTAATTCTGGAAATGAGCTTGCTGCACTACGTGTGCGTCTAGAAATATTTTTCAAAGTGATTAGTGCATTATCATGCCTTGTTTTCGTATTTGCTCTGAAAGTTGTAAACAGTTGAATAATCCACATTTACCACTCAGTCTGGTCGGTACCATGCATCTCGCATATTTGGTGTAAAAGTTGTCGCCAAAGCCATTCAATGCAATCAATAAACAAGTATGCAAATTACAGCTCAAATGTTGTATGAGAAGTCATTGTATCCTTTCTGTTTCTCAAGAATTCACACTGTACTGAACATCTACGTGGTGCTGTAAATTTCTGCTTTCGGATGAACTCTGATGCTCGTATTTGCAACGCAATGTGCTATGAAGCTATATTTTTCAGCAAATGTATTTTGAGATGCCATAGTGGGCATATTTAGGCTCTGAGAATCCTAGAATTATTTGTTCTCATAGATTGTAACAGCAGAATAGCATAAATCTATGAACAGGCATTGTCGTAGCTGATTCTTCTTGTGTTGATTTCAAGCGCGCTCATACGCAGTTTACATGTTCTTTTTTTAAATAAATTTTCTGTGGTATCCAGAACTATTCTTGAAGTTGTCTATATATATATTTTTTAATAATGTGCCTTTTTGACATATTTTGTAAAAGAAATCTTTTTAATTCGGATTCAAGCATCTGAACTGGGCTTGATTGTTTCGTTAAAAAAAACAGAAGTATGCAAAAAGATGCAAGTTTTCCAAAAAAAGCGAGTAAATTTTAACATTACGAAAACTTCGATGCATTTTCCTCCTCGTTTTCTCAAGTTTAGGAAGATTTGATGCTATCTCTTTTTAAATTTTGCAACGACGCACTTTTATCTACATCCAGTTGATTATTTCTTTCATCATAACTGCAATGATATTCTTTCCTAATAACATCAAGCTTCACTCTTTCATGTGTAAAAAAAAGTACATTAGATTTTTACGAATAAAAAAAATTAATCGCATGGTTTTATTATTGTAATTTTGAAGAAAGTCCATTCTACTTTTGTCTTAAATAAATTTTCAGAGAAAATTATATTTTGTGGCTAAATGTAAATTTGACGCATGCGTCATCATTCTGTAAAAAAAAAAAAAAAAAAAAAAAAAAAAGCTTTCCTTTGATGTATTTTTTGTACTACTTTTATCTTGTATTTCTTACTTTCAATATCTCTTTTTTCTCCAAATCGAAGTTTTAATAATACTATGTGTACTTCATTTTTCCATTGAGTTGGAGTCGAATTGGTTTCAGTTTGATTTCCTCTTTCATTTGATTTTCAATCGATCTCAACATCATGATTTTTACTTTTACTAATATTGCACTTGTTTTATAACTGAGAGTTAATCTGTCTCCAATACATTCCTAAAAGTAAGATTTTTGAATCGTTATTGCAAATCTAAGTATTAAATGTGTTGCTTTTAGAATATTAAAAGAAATTCATGGTTCTGCTGTATATTTTTCTTTGTAACTTACGCCTTCATGATTTGTTTTGAAGTATCATTTTTAAATGTTCTCTATAAAATAGATTATTATGTTGATATGTTATGTTAAGATATTAATGATTCGGATACTTTTGGGCTAAATAATGTTTTGTTCAACCAAATATTACCCTTAAGGCAGGAAATGAATTCATTCAATATCTCAGCCTACTTTAGTTTTGTAAAGGAATTCGTATTTACTTGAAAAGTTCCCAACTGACTCACTACTTGATTTAGTACGGTGGTTTTTTTAATCAACTCGAAATATTTTTCATGAACAAACAACTCCACTTTCAAATCTTCGAGAAATGGCCATTTTCAAAGTCCTCATATCTAAATTGTACCACAGATACAATTAGATCTACAAATTCTCACATGTTATCAAAAATGTAGAAAACAATGCACATAATTTAAAAAACAGAAGCCAAATTATAAAAATCCTTGTAGTACAATTTTTTTATCCCAATTAGACCAAGAAATGTGTAGGCATGCTAAAGGAATTTTAAATGAGTCGAATAACTTATATAACTCATTGATTTTCCTCTATATAATTTTTTATTTTCACATCAAATTAATTTATATCATTCATTATTTTAAATGATTAATTGGTTACACAATAATGATACTTCCTTTTATAATTTAAATTTTTAAGATATAATTTGAAAAATAATTACAAAGAAAACAATTACATTTCCCTGTTAGCATTTTGAATTTAATATTCTAAATTGAAAGTCATGATTACCAAACCTTTGAGTGACGATTAATAAAAAAATAATAACAAAAAAAATAGCAAATATATATATATAAAGAATTGGTTATAAAATTTGTACTTGTAATTAAATTCTTATTATTAGTATTACAGCATATTTCTGTTTTACTCTTTAGCTCAATACTATTTTTTAAGTATTGAATAAATGAGTATATATCAGCTTTGAGGTTCGGCTTTCTTATTTTGTGCCTGTAAATTTATCCATAATGAATCAGTGGCGTAACAGGACATCTCGATAATTTTGGAGAATTATAAATGAAATATTTGCTTAATTAAATCATTGCTACATTAATATATTAAACGTAAAATTATTAATATGAAAATAGATAAAATGTGCGATATAATGTAATATTTGATATAATTATCATTTAGAATTATTTATTGAGTAAAAAACTTAAGAAATTAATTCAAAATAAATTAATTAGCCAAAATAAGTTCATAATTATCATATCTGCGTATATATTTTACAACTTAGAATGAAGGTACCGTTATTTAATTTAAACAATGTAAATGAAACATATAATCCTAGATAACACTTTTTCTCTGAAGAAAAAAATACTCGATATTTAACTAATAAATTCTTAATTTTCATATGACATTTCTTTTCAAAGCGTTTTAGACAATACATAAGGTATCTGTTGCCACAAATATGGCTTAAAACGCGTTATTCTATGCTTAAAATCTTGTTTACGGTTCAAAGATATACTGAAAATTTCTCTAAAGATATAATTTTTTTAAAAAAATGCCCTTTTAATCAAATTAGCTGGGTTAGAATTAATAATTATTTCGTTCTATAATAATTTATCATCGCTTACAAAAAATAAAAAACAAGAATTATTATTTATTTTTATAAAATTTCATTTAATAAGAGTTTTTTAACTAGATTTGGGGATCTAAAAGAATATCACCCAAGTTTTGTTTACATATAAATGAACTAAATATGGTATTCTGCTGAAATATATTACTATGAATCATTTTTCAACTTGATTCAATTCCTTTTTTGCTTAGAGTATGAAATTACTCAGATACTTATAATAGGTATAGTATTAAGACATGAATTTGAAAAATATTTCATGCTTATTCTGATGACATTTTGCGTTTAAAATCTGAAGACTGGATTCTAAGCTATTTTCTTCCTAACGCAATAGCAGTTGTCTAATTCGAAATTGACGGGTCCCCAATAAAGATTCGATATTTTTCCTAAAAATTTGAATTGTAAAAAAGGTTATAAAAAAAAGGATATTGCATAAAATAAATTCAAATAAGTTATGATATTTTAACATATAGTAGAAATTTAATGGAACACAGAAACATTAAAATCATCAGCGAATTTAAATTAAAAGCGTTCATATTCACCAAGTTTACTGTACTTACAATATTTTTTCATGAGGTACGGTTATTTGCCATCAAATAAAATGAAATAACAGGACATTTTGAAAATTTTTATAAGCATTGTTAAATTTATTTGATAAATAATAACAAAGCTTTGAATCATTTCCAAAATTCCCTCTGGCGTAATTTTGAAATGCGTGTACAAAATCATTGAAATAGCTTAAAATTATTTGTTTTCTAAGAAATGACTTAATAATATTTATTATGAATTCTGATAATATACATTTTCTAAAGTGTTAAAAATTATAATTAAAAGATAATGCATCTTTTAAAGCAAAGAATTTTTTTTAATATTAATATAATTTACTGAAATTTTTTCATTCAATTAAAACATAATAGGCGATTATTCTATATTTCACACACGCATATTTATGGGCATCTGCAAAATAGTCCGAGCTCAATAAAATTAGCACGCAAGTATCAAAGTAATTGCACGTATAAGCGAGGAGTTTTCTAGGGTTAATAAAAACAATTTTAAAAACACATCTTTATTGGTATACTAAAAAATGACTATTTTTGAGTCTTTTATTTATGATTGAATATTATGAATAGTAAGGAATATTAAATTCATATTTTTTTTAATTCACTGCCAAGTAGCGGCATTAGTTTGCATTCAAAATTTAATATTTTTATGAAAAAAATTGATAATTAGACATTTCTTCAAAATTCTAACACAACAAAAACTGAGGGAAAGTCAATTTTAAGTTTCATTTTTATGGGCATAAAACAAAAAGAAATTAAAAATTTAATTGAAAATAATTTTTTAAAACTCGGTTTTATTAACGAACGAAACAACAAATGTATTTTTCTTTTTAATTATTTTCTGCTTTCTAATTTAAATGAGTTAAGAAATCAATGAGTTTAATTTCTCTCATCAGATGGCACCATAAGTAAAGAATCGAATTCTAAATTATTTATTGATTAAATGATAATTAAATTCTGAAAATATTGAACTAGAATATAATCATCAGGAATATACAGATTTCAAACGCAAAATTTTAAACCTCCAGTACTTAAAGAAATGGGAGAGACATCTTTTGCAAAGTTCCATTTTTACAGACTCAAGCAAGATAAATCAAACATAAATGTTAAATTAAAATATTTAGTGAGGATTATTCTGTAATAATCCGCACAAAAAAGCCGAATTTATTTAAATATTTTGCTGTTAATTAAACAAAACTTAATCGAGCAATGATTAAGTCCGAGTCCATTGTTACGCCACTGCGTCGAGTGAATGTGTGCCTGTGAGTCATATCGAACTGGTCCTTGCAGACTGGCCTCTGTGCAAGAACAGCGGCACACCGTAGGACACCACCTGCCCGAGAAGTCGCATTCCGCCGACGGACCCCACTCCGACGGAGAAATGCATTCCACAAAAGTTAGTATCCACCTCCAAACATCCTTCATCTCTTCTCTTCTTTACCTTCCTATCTTTCTTTTTTCTTTCATCTCTTCTTAAACCTATTGTTATAAAAGTCTTCATTTGCGTTTGGATTCACGCAAGCCGCAGTAATAAATTAGTACGCTAGTTTATCACCAGAGGGCAATTTCTACTATGGCGCGTAACAGAGGGCAAATAAAAAAATTGATTTTTTTTTTTATTATCTGTTTCTTGAAAGGATAATTTCTACAAATCATAATAACCCCTCATAGCATTAAATTAAATTTGTTTTGAATATATCATTTATATATATTGATGGATAGATTTACAAAAGGTATGGTTATCTTTTTACTTAGCATCTATTAAACACCTCTACTCGAAAATATCACACAAATAAAAAAGACTTAAAAAATTAAGCAGCTATATATAATGCTTTAATGCACAAGTATATATCATTTTTGTCAATATTTTAACTTTACTTTTTATAGTGTTTCAACGCCATACAGTCTTACTTGAATTATTTTTCGAATTTTTATATTTTAACAAATTTATCAAAATTCACTGTCATTTCACCTTTTATTTTGATAATTTTTGTAAACTTGAAAAGCTTGCACTTCTAGTTCAAATAAAATCACTAGAGATATTTTAAGTGATGCTCACAGATATTAAAAGTTTTTAATTTGTACTTTAATTTTTTTTCAATTTGTACTTTTAATTTTTTTCCTTACTATTGAATGACTTTATATTTGTAGTTTTAATTTGCATATTGATTTTTTTTTACTTTAAATTCTTTTTCAATTTTAGTAGAATTGTGAAATATACTATATCCTTTAAAATAACATAAAACATTAACCCTAAAAAAATTTAAATACATCCTGAAAGCCCAAATGCATTTTAATCTCATTTCAACAAATAAATAAATCCTCTAAAGTTTTATGATATTTACTTTTTTTTAGGCTATCATAGGAACTGAATAGATATTTTTGGTCCTTTTTTTAGAAATTTTCAAATCATATTCGTTCTAAACATTTTGTTTTTATAAATCATAAAATAAAAGTTTTGGGGCTCTTTCTACGAACAAATATCTCATAACATTTTCATTTCAGATTTAATAGTCATTGAATCGATTCCAATCATTTAACCCAGAAATGTTTAAACTAAAACAAATAAACTTATAAAAAGTTAACATGGGTAGTAAAATCTAAAGACAAGATAGTAACAACTAACAAAAAAATTAGCATCTACGTCTTATTTTATGATTGTACTTAAACAGAAAATTTTGTAACAAGTATTCTTTGTGCTCTAATTTCTTCATTTAGAAACGAGCATTATGTATTTTTTTACACAGAAATCCAAACGCAAGTGAGGTTTGCATCAGACTTCTTACATGACAACTATTCAAAGCAGACATTTTTTCAAATTAGCACAGGTTCTTCTTTACACCTAATTTTTAATCTTTCAGAGAAAAAAACAAATTTCTGGAATACCAAAAGTCTTAATATTCAGAATGCCTTAGGAATACCATAAAGAAAAACCTGTGCATTTTGTTTACTTAAGCACATGGAATATCATTCCCACATTTTCAACTCTAATCTATCTTTCACTCTTTTTTTATTATTATTTTCGTAGCCTTTTTTATTTTCTAGACTTAACAAATCCACTCCATTGACGTCAATATCCTCTCCCTTAACCTTACAGCATGTTTTTGACTCATTGCGTCTCTGACCAACCTGTTTCTCCATCTCCGAAAATGCTCGAATGTGTTTCCTATCCCCAGCATTTCGAATGTAAAAGCGTTCACCTCTCAGTCACCGAACGCATTTTGTATTCTTGATGTATACCTGCAACTGGATGTCACGAAAGGTTGATGAGTGTTCTCATAAAACCGCCGAACCTTAAATTTCTTGAAGGCGTTCACACCATATCTATCGTGGAAACATTCAAATACACGGTTGAAATGAAATATCATAAATTCTTTTTAAAAAATAAAGGAAACTGTGTTATTTCAGTATTTATAACATTGTTTCTCAAACTTCTCTTGCATTCAGTGTTCAGAATGGATCATTTGTAAGGCTAGTTTGCACTGATACGTTGAAGAGACATGAGTTAAGAATAGACCAATCAAATCAGTTATCGCATTAAAACAATATTAAAGAAACGTGAAACGGTTTCGTCGATGGGTCGATTCTATACTCATATGTTCTTCAGTCAACCGTTTGAACAGCCTTTAGAGCATACGAATAAAAAACTGTGAGTAGTTACAAATTGATTTGAATCTAACACTACAATATAATGACTATCGTTAAAATATAAATGCCGTTAATCAAATTGATGCAAGGTTTCTATTAAGTCAGTATTGCCAATGCACTAAGGTCTCACATGCATAGAAATTACACAGTAGCAAGTGCTTGTCCAATCAGGACAAGTCCTTGTTACTGTCTAAATGATGTATAATCTTTATTCTGCGCATGCATGATCTCACTGGATTGACAAATAATGGATTAATGGAGGCTTGTCCGAATTAGACTCGAATAAACCTAGTTTATATTCCTGAATTTTATACATTATATTTACTACACTTTTTAAAAATATGTGATGCATTTTTTAAAGCTTCACAATAAACAAAAATTCAGTGTTAAGTACTTTTTTTAAATATTAAAAGTATCCATAGATTTTTTTAAAAAATACTTTTGTGACTTCTCTGAAAGCGTTTTATGGCGACATGGTGCAAACGCCTTCAAGATCTACAATTATTTTATGTATTTTAGCAAGGTACGATTTGAGTAAAACATTTTTCCTCGTTTCTGAATTATATATAAATTGTGCTGATTTTAACCGTTTATTCCAGATCTTGCTTAGGCATATATTTTATGGAGATTAATAATTCGAATAAATTTTGGGAAAATTCAACAAACACCGATGTACAAAAATAAATTAGGATGGTTTTTATAAGCAATAAAATTGCTAATAAAACTTTTTTTTAATAATGCCAAAAAATATTTTTATATTACACACATAATTCAAAATATAGTTTTATTCAAAAATATAGTCTTAATTAATTATCTGTATTCAGTTCTTTTTATATAAAAAATCTATCTCGATTTCTTAAACTTCATAGATAGTTTTTTTTTTTTTTCAAAACGTCAGCTAATATTTTTATGGGGATTATTTAAATTTTTTTCTTATTAGCTTTACATATAGAGTGTATTTTTATATATTTAAATGTCTAGTTTTCTCTAATTTTTCTTCATTAACACATTTAAATTTAAGAAATAATTTTCACATAAAGAAATATATTTAAGGAATCTTAAAAATAACAAATTTAAATTCACATTTAAAAAAAAATTGTATATAAGTCACAATATAACTGTAGTAGTTCATATTGCCCTTATATATTCTATAGCATCTAAGATAAATATAGTGTTAAAGAGTAATAATAGCATTGAAGAGTTTTCAAATTGCTTCGAAGGTTTGATATAATCCCATTAAATATAATACAATCCCATAAAACGGGGTAAATCTGATAACGAAGTAAATTTGAAACAAATCAGGCATTTAAATATCTTTCCACTATCACCAAAACAGACTTGAATTAAAAGGCTCCTAGATCTTGGAATTTCACGGCTAGCATCAGACACTCAAGTGTTTCGGCGGTAATCAAATTTGATCCAGATCAAATGACTAGATTTGATTGACCAAATTTGATCAAAAATTTCCCGCTTTCCCACATTTTCCTAACCATACCTGGCCCTACTCCTTTTGAACAACAACAAAGTAACATTTTTAAAAGAAGAAAGTTTTTGTGACAACTGTTTTGCGCGCTTTAAAAAAAAATGATTTTTTTGGAAAGAGCCATTTTTGTCAATTTTTGATTGGCTGAAATGCAGCCAGTACCAATACGTAGTTACTTACTTTTTGCTTTTTTGTTTTTTCTTCGACTTTTTCAACGCCGTAGTCAAGCCGGCAGGGTTGGAAGCGGAGTTCTAACTTCAAAGAGAAGATAGAGTAATTATATCAACAACTTGATTTTGATTCTTTTCATTTTTTTTTTCTGCCTTTTTTAAGATTTTTTATTAGGCACTGTTTTTTGCATTTCTTCAAAGCCTTTTTTTTTTTTTTTTTTTTCTTTTCACAACCTTGCCAATCGTTTTTTGCCAACTTCCAAAATGCTCGCTATTGTTATCCGTAACTTTTAGCGATTCAAGAGACTTTGCCGTGGGGAACAAAATTTTTGAAACCCTGATAAATGAAAATCAAAAATATATATGCAATAGAAAAGAATTTGGTTGCTTGTAATACTTAATTACAATGCTTTAGAATTCAGGGCACATTTTCCACAGATTCTTTAAAATCGGCTATATAATCTAATAAGTATGTTAATAAAATATAATGAAAAAATACCGTATCTAATAATTTACATTTGATAAAAACTCGGAGTAATTCGATTATTTCGGACTAATATAAGAGAATCCAAATTTCCATGAAGTTAATTACTTGATTCATTAAAATTAATTTTCACTCTGAAAATATTTTATGAAAAGAAAAACAAAAAAATAGTTCTTTCTTTTTATTGTTAACAAATATGTATTATAAATATACTCTAAAGATAGATTTCTTTATATCAGAAGAAAAATAATTGATTAACTTTTTTCTTAAACTTTATCAAGGTGAAATATTACATCTCTCTACATTCAATAGCATAAAAAAGAAATTTTATTTTTTGTAGAAAATATCAAATATAAATATTGAGAAGTAAAAAATTTTCAAAGCAGGAATGTGTAAAATTTTATGTGAATTTAAATCTCTTGTGTTTAAGTGTGCACCGTTATTTTTTATAAGACATAATTTTTTATAATAAATGCATCATATGTTTCGATATTTTTACAAATATACTCAGTATTTCTGATCACTTTCTAAAACCTATATTCTAATCTAAAATTTCTGTATTTATAAGATGTAGTTTTAAAGATTACATTATCCATAAAATTGTGCTATCGCTAAAATATTCCAGAACTTTTCATATCCATAAAATATTTTAAAAGTTGCCTTATCCATAAAATATTCCAATAATTACACTATCCATAAAATAATATAAAAGTTGCATTATCCATAAAATATATTAAAACTTGAATTCCCTTTGATGTGTTTCTTATAAAAGTTGCATTAACTGCACAATTTTATTCTAAAAATTACATTGTCCATAGGCAGAGTCTCAATCGCACATTGCACTTGCCCAGTAGAATTTGCTGCAGCATGCATTTTTATGTTCCTTTCACACGCGGCTTATTCCATGCACATTATGTTTCGCAATGCACAGATATTATTACTACTTGGTGGTTTTTCTGATGGCACACACTTTTTCGTTTCTTTTCAAATCCGGTCGAATTATTCAGATACTTCTTATGGCTTATTTTAATGTAACCATTCTTTTTAAAAGGCACATGTCATAGTTATTTATATCTGTCTCTAGATTGAAGAAACTATTTTGTATGTGCTACATAACTTTTTTTTTTATTTTAATATTCTTCTGAAAAATGGTAAAACAATCATGATTTTACTAAATAGTTTTAATATGCGAGTTAAATGTGAAGACATTAATAAAATTTTCACTAAGAAAAATTAATTAAAAAGAAAAATGATTTTTTTTATTCGGTACATTAAGAGTAAATATTTTTTTTAAATATTTTTCTTGTAAGCATTAAACATTTATCTTACAAATTTACAAATAACTAAATAACAGCTAAAGTATAAATTATCCTTGATTTTCGATGAATCAATAGATTAAATTTGTCTTCTTAACAATGTTTGTTTTTGTATGTTTTCATTATTATCTACCATTTATATTATCCTCAGTCTTACAGCTCATTTTTTTTAAAATTAAAACTCAGTTTGTTTAAGTACGTTTCAAAGTTAATTTTAAAAAAATTTATAAACAATAAAAAAAAATTATTATAAAATTGTTAATTAAATTAACAATAAATTAATCAAAAATCAATAAAGCTGGAATAAATTATATGTGCACTGATATTTTCAAGTTCTTAAAAATAATACTGAAGTTTGAATGAATTTTAAAAAATAATTCTAATTCTAATTCAGTTTTAAGGATTATCATTTTTACTGAATATAAACTTAAAATTCTTTTGTTTTAAGAACAAATTTAAATGATTTCAACTCTGATTTAAATCTTTTGGATGTGTATCAATATTAATAAAGAATTTAATCGATTAGAATTACCAACATCACAAAACACTTATAAACTTATTGTTTGAAAATGCTGTTGAAACAAATAAAAGTGTAAAAACAAATAAATAAACTTAAAAATAATTTAAATTGTTCCATAGAAAAAAATACAAATTTTCTATTGGAACATGAAAAGAATACATGCAACTAAATTTTTGTTACTCTAAAAGTTCTAATCGAGCCTATAATATTTTGTATGGAATGCATAGTATGTTATATACAAACTTTGCCACGAATTGTAATTCTGTTTCATGGGATCACTCATGATACAAAATTACATCATCAAGACATTTCATACAAGAGATTTCCCTAAATTTTTTTTATGTTTATTTTGTCTAAAATAAACTCCTTCATCAGAAAAACCACCACATTTTAACACGCAATTCTTCATTTAAGCGCCAACGCATGCACATTCTGTTGTTCTGTATTCATTAGTAGTAATGATGAATCAGTGATAAATTTTTTTTGCCTATATTGAAGTTTTGAAAAAGAAAAATTTTTGAGCGGGATTTTTTTACTTTTTTTGCCCCCATGCAGCATGTGGAGAGGTTATTCTACCCTCGGATGGGCTGACCAGGTTGGTTATCAAAACTCCTATTATGGTCCATGAAGCACTTGAGAAACCACACCCATACACTGGAAGGAATATTTTCGAATTATTTCATTTAATTTTAAAGCTATTCATCCGCCGTTCGTATCGCGCTTTTATCTTTACATATCATGCAAAGGGAGATAAAAGAATTTCATCCGTTTTACAAGTAATCTTTATCATTTAATTGTTCTTGTTGTCGCTAAGTTTAAATCTTAGTCCTTACTAATATCCCCAAAATTCTTAAGTGTCACTGCATACACAGAATGATTTATTCATCATCAAATTATAAAATTGCCCCATGTTTTTTTTTATTATTTTGTTTTTCTAAATCAAAGCTCGTTCTAAACAAAACAATAAATCGTCTTTATATAATTGTAAGAGTGTGGTTTATTGAGTGCTATCTGAGTTACTTGTTGAAAATGTGTCCCCTAAAATAGATCCATAAATTCAGCACCCCCATTTAGTGTGAATAATTAGTTTCTAAGTCATAAATATATTTTGATATTGTGAATTAAAATGAATGCTGTAGGGTGAGGTGATAGACAGCACATTTTCTTTTCAAGTGTCGTTCATCTTATTTCAATAAATATGTCTATTAGATATTTTTATGTGCATTATTTGATATTTCAATTGATTATTTCTAAATAGTTCATGATTGAAAATTAAACAGCTGTTTTAGAACAATATAGAAAAGGCAAATATCTGAAACAGAACTTGATGCACTGACTGTGATCCATTTTTAAATCAAATACTTTGATCTTATAGAAATTGTAATTGATGGATTGCTTCTAAATATAAATAATCTGCTTTACAAGATCAGAACTAATGCTTCTCATTACTTTTTGAGGTGAAGATTTATTTCAAGCTATTTTAATCATCATAATTGGTGAAAAATTAATAACAATAAATGATAATTATGTTTCGATTATTTTACATTATTAGTGAAGGCGTCATCACTCAAATGTAAACAGGAAGAATGTTTGCTTACCAATTTTTGCAAAACTGAATTAGTAGATTTTCTGAATTCTAAATTTGAGACATTATTACTGAATTTTCCTAAAAAGAAATTTTAATTATTATAAGGAAAAAAATTTCAATTTATAAAGCTTTTTTTTTTATTTAAAGATTTATTTGCGCCGAGACTAATTTCAGCTTCAAAATTCTGAAAATAATTCATTTCGATAGACTTCTTAAGCAATCTTCTTCTAAATCAAATTAACAATGAATTGATTATCAAATTGAAAAAAAAAAGCAATTTATTCTTTTCTGTAATGCGAGTTATTAATTTTATTTGTGATAAATACGAATAGTTTTGGAAATAGAAATATTGAACACTTTATTCCAATATCAAGCAAATCTCAAACATTCATTACGTTTCATTTTTGAATAATTTTACAGAAGTTTGATTATAGATCAGAACCATTTAGTTCAATCTACAATAGCTTTCAAAATACCAAAATCGAAAAAATAAAGTCATTTTATAAGTCAACACACTCCAGATTCTTTCTAGGATCCTTTCAGTGCATCAGGCTGTTTAGAGAGTGTCCTTAAAGTTAACCGCGCGTATGCTTCTTCTTGTCCTTGTGCAGCCGCGGGGCAGGATGACGTCCTCCTTGAATCCTTTGCAGAGTCTGAGTCTGGACGGAGGCACGCATACAGTTATACACGTTCCGCCAGCTGACGGACAACAGCAGCAACAGCCAAAGCAGCAGACAGCATTGGACGCACTCCTGAGCGAGCTCCAAACTTTCAACCACCCTGCCGAGCCGAAGCAACAAAGAGACAACATACCGGGGCTTCTTGGACCCCAGAGGCGATTGCCTTCTTACCCCAGTGCGGATTCACCAGTCCGCTCTCCCATACATGGCATGCCTCAGGCACGTTCGCCAACAAACTTGGATCCTGGAGCCAAGACCCTACAGGTGACGCCAACCGCCAAGAGCTTGTCACCCACACCTCAAGAGCGGAAGCCTTCTCCCACTTCACAGCTGGCTGTGAAAACCATTGCAGAAGTCCTCCAGAAGAAAGTTCCTCCGCCACCGCCGCCAAGAACAACCAGTCGGTCGCCTGTCACTTCTCCAACGGAGGCGGTCACAGCCACCACTGCCAAAGCAGTTCCATTGCGATCAGCTCTCGCAATGCGCAATCCTCCTCCGCAACGTAGCAGCTCAGTGCCAACTCCCAGAGGATCATCCCATCCCACTTTGAGACAGACTGCCTCGACGCGGCCGTCGTCCCGAGAACGCCCAGATCCACCCTCTGCACCACAACCTTCATCATCGCAAGCTTCGAAAGAGGCCATTCTGAGAACTTCGGCTCTTAACGATGAGCCACCACCCCGCGATCAACTTTCAAGCAATAGTAGCAGCAGCGAAAGCGTTAATTCTCAAGAAGGACTGCAAATGGCTTTGCAAGCAGCCAAAGCTGAGCAAAAGAAGGTCTCAGCACAGTTGAGGAATGAGCTCCAGGATGAGGTGAGTGCAGATATTTTTAAACATTGCTTATAAGCTGGCTGTCCTATTTCTTTAAAATTAATGTGTTTTAAGCTTAAGGGTTCGACAAACCATAAGTTATGCAATAGATTATTTACACTTTTATTTAATATATTATTTCCTTTTGTTGAATCTTCGTAGTCAAACATTTCGAAAAGTTTCAAATTTGAAATGTTATCTAAAAGACTCTTTAGTTGGATGATAGACATGAAGAAACTTTTGATGCCGTTTGAATATCAACAGGAATTATTCCATAAAAATTAATTTTTAATGCAAAGAATTGAATTTAACTATTTCATTGTTTTTTCACTGGAAAGTTTTTAAAAAAAACAGATATGAAATATCTCATCGTTTTGCAGGTGTTCACACTCGGATCTCAGAAAAAAGGAGGTCCCAAGAACCGACAAGAACTACTCGAACAACGCCACCAAGAATTGCTGCGTAAACAAAAACAACTCCAGGAACAATACACGAGGCTGCAGCAGATCCAAAGGGGGCAAGTCTTCGCTCGGTTCGGCGCCAAAACTGGCGATCTTAAGAAAACCGGGAGTGAATCCAACATACTTTCAAAGGCCGGACTACTTACCTTGGCAACAGCATCTGGATCCATGCAGCACCTCGCCGTGACCGGATCCGTCTCAAATCCCATCGCCGGATCCAAGTCATCTCCTTCCTCCTCCCCCAATTTAGGGAAGGGAGGACCCCATAGCCCAGGGAATAAAATCTATGAAACGGATATCCTCTGAAATATCTGGATCTGCTCTGTCGTATGATGGTTTTTTAATGAAAAACCGAGACTATTTTCATAAATTTCGATCTACACTCCAATGAACGATGAACAGGATTGTCGTATCAGCCGAGTGTCAGAAATGGAAAGCGCTAAGCAAGCGTAGTTTCCAGTACTTTCCTATGGATCCAACCAACTAGAGACGGTGACGGCCTATAGAGGTGGACATCGATATCCCATTTCTAGAAGCGCTGTAGACCTCCGTGGTATATTTTAGACATTCGCTCAGTTTTTCTATATTTTTTTCCGATGCTTTGTTTTTTATTTACCGTTATCCTAAACGCGGAGGCACTTTCGATATTCAAACAAGCATTTACAATCCCACCGTAACCGATGTTGAGTTGGAAACTTTTTTTCGGCTTCTATTATTATACAATTTAATGATTTCCTCTTTCTGTGGAATATATATTGATAATAATAGATGATCTTTAGATACCGAAATTTATATTTAACATAAAAAAAAGTTACGATAATGGTGAGGATATAAAGTATTATATAAAACCTCACACTGTACAGTGACGCATGTCAAATAGAGTCTATTTCAAATGCGATTCAGCCATTTGGATATTGTCTATATAGATTTAGTACAGATTTTTATTTCGCATGTTTTTTTGGCAAATCACATGATTCCCTTTACAAAAGAGATCACGACTTGTTACGGACAAGATGACCTTTCGATCAAATCCTTCTTCCTTGTTGTGTTTTTCCAGTCAAAATCTAGTCTTTAAAAAAAAAGTATTATGAAGTGTTGATGTTTCGATGAGTGGCCTGGCCTCTTTTTAGAAGAGAACTTTATTCTGGGTTATATGGCATTCTCGGGAGAGATATTCAAAGGTTACTGTTCTACGAGACTTGCATTTTGAGCGTAGCTCTTCCCAATTGGAAAATACACGATCTCCCGATACTGTTTTTATTTTCTTCACGCCAACTCACTCACGGTGCTACCACCAAAAACGGGAACTGTTTTTATACTCGACGCGAGCTGTTTTTTAAAAAGGAGAAAAACTGATGGAGGAAAAGGCTGCTCAACCACAGATAATGTGACCCTGAATTGAAAGAACCGATGTTGCTACTATACAGTTTGGAATGCCCACTATAATGCAAATTTCATAAAAGCAATTTTTTTTTTTTTTTGTGACTTATTCGATCCAATGCCATGTTGAAGGCACTTGGCAACCGCCTAAAAAGAAATCAGCTAAGAGATAATTTAAAGAAAAATAATTTTCAAGCATTTCTTTAAAATGTATTAATTATAATATAAATGAGGCATTAAGAGTCTGAATGGATTGTTATATTTTGCAACTCACCACTTCCAAGAACAAAAAACTATCCATTTGCGTAAATATAAGAAAAAGAAAGCATTTTAAATTGATTAAGAACTAAAATGGTATTTAACAATGAAATATTTTCGTTTCAGAGTGGTATATTATATATCACTAATTCAGAAAAATATAAAATTATGCTAATTCAGACAGATTTTAAAATATTTGGCGAAACTCTAACCAAAAAATAAATTAAAGCATTCTTTTTTTTTTTTACACTTAAAATTATATACCCGAATCATAAAGATGGTGAGAATTTAATGATTGTAAATATGGCTGAAGTATTTTTCTGTGAAAGATATATAATATTTCAATCTTCTTAACTAACTATGAAAATAAATCGAAGAAGATGTTTCTCACTATTATCTTCCAGATTCTACAATTTAGTTTTGTTTGTTTTTCCTTGTATATAAGCAGATTAAACAAATGTGTGATCCTATGATGTCAGACATGATAATTAATTTAGATAAGGAGTATTTTAATTCTGCTGACAGCATGCAATAGCCCTAAAATATATTATGCCACCTGACAAAGACAAAATTAGCACTTCTTTCCCTTTTCATTCATATGCCTTGATTAATTAATCAAGAGCATTGGTTAGAGTCACTTAATCACAGGCATTGGTTAGAGTTAAGATTACGTTATAATCTCGACACCAGGAGTGCGAAATGTTTATCAATCTTTAAAATATTAGTCAAAAAGCCTGCCATCTTTGATGCAGGTAATGAAACGAACCTTTTTTTGAAAAACATTCAATTTCTTATTCGTAAAATTGCAAATGAAATATTATCGATTGCCAAATTTGGCGAGTAATCGCTTAAAAAATACTCTTTAGTGACTACTAATGTTTGTATTTGATTAAATATTGAGACTAACGAACGGTATATCCATCCTTGACTAGATAGGTAAGTAAATAACATATTCCCACTATCTGTGGTTGGACAGCATGTAATAAACGCTTCTTTTTCCGGTGTTTTTCTCGCCATTTTGTGAGAGAAACCTTTGTAGGGGTGACCTTCCAGTCAAGTAGCTAGTCAATCTCCGGTGCGGTCTTTTTTGGAAAAAAAAAATTTTATATTTAGGTATAAAGTCTGAACACAATAATGCAAGCCATTTTCTAGCGAGCTTGCCCGCTTCTTCCCCTCAATTTAATCCATTGTTTCAGTTTTCGCTCTTTGAAATGTTGGCAAATGCAGAAATTCGTTTGGGATTAAAAAAAAAATTAAAAGTAAGTGAACGTCCACTCTTTTAAACATAATTTAATGCAGAATTTCTGGATTTTATTTTGCTAGATATTGTCTGAGCCGGTGTTAAAAGTTACAGAATCATTTTTGTGTGTCTATGCGAAATTTTACATCGGTTTCTCTTTTAAGACTTTTCCATACTGCCAAATGTAAGAAATTATGAATCAATCAATTAGAAATGTTAATTTAGAGTATTACAAATAAACATGCAATGGCTCTTTTAACAGGGGATTCTCCATCCGTGTATTTAAGACAGGGAAGTGTGAACGAAATTTTAGGTCATGCTTTCATATTACCTAATTTGAATTTGTAAGAATTATTTGTAATTTTCTATGTATGTTACAATTCCCAAAAAAAAGTTTGAATATTATTTTAAATGATATAAAGATGTTTGAAATCGTTTGCATATCGTTAAATTTGAAAATATTCAAAATCTAATTTTTTTAATAACAAATGAGTGCAATTTAAGTTTTAGAAGTCCGAAATATCAAATATATAAATATAATTGAAAAATAATCTATTAATAATTTTTAATGCGTCATTTTATAAATTTTATTGAGTCACAAAATAAAGTAGAATTTCAAATGCAATTTAAAAAAATTATTGTGCGTATTTGGAACTTCTGAAACATGCAAAAGGGTAAAGAAAAATTCCTTAAAGTTTTTATTTTGTTTATAATACATCTTTAACATTTTGAAATGAGAAAAAAAATTATAATATGTAAATATAAATGATAACATAAGAATCTGCATATGCTTAGTATATAATGCACTTTCTAATTATTGTTCATTAAATATTTGTTTAGTGGATAGTATACTTTAATGCAATCATCTAATACAAATATCGAAGCTACAAGGAGTTAATACTATCTGATAATTAATATTGATTAGATGCAGTAATTTATGCAATTTTTAGTTTCAATGTCCTAAAATATTTTCACTGCGAATAATATATTACTTTAATTCAATCATTTAATACAGTTGTTTGAAACTTTTTAGCGCCATTTATACTCTTTCATTGCATTTTTTTAAATATTCTCTACTCTCATTATCCTCTCCCCGCGTCAATCATTCCTTTTCACAAAGAAGTTTTTATTAAAAATTTTAGGTCAATGTTAGAGTCAAATTATTCGAATTAATTAAATGTTATTTATGGAAATCATTTATTTTTGTATTTTATACCATTCGGTGTAATAGTATTGATTCAATGTGAAAATAGCATTGAAATAATTTCGCATTAAATTGTAACTGAAATTATTAATTACAATAATCAACAATTCAAATGGAGACAATTCAATTCAGCCTGTTTTCATAAATCTGAATTTATAAAATCAATAAAAAACAAATGGAATTTTACATCTCTAGCTATATTAAGTTCACTGCGATGTTTATTGATTATGTTCTTAAAAGTTATATGTTCATTTTTCCCAAAAGTGTTATATAAAAGTAAATATTTTATTTCTTTAATTCAAAATCCTTATTACTTTGATTTTATTGTTATCAATATACTTTCGTGTTTTATTTGACAATCTTAGTGTCATTCCTTTACTATTACCCGAATGACTTTCGAATTTGCAGATTTTTCACTTTTCACATAACTCCATATATTTTATTGTTTTCCACCATTACCAATTCATATCTTAAGAAATAAGAATACCATAAAGGTTGGGAACTTCCGATCTAACAGAAATAATATCCTATTCGTTGAATTTCACCCCAAATAATGCACAATTAATTTTTATGTAGCCATAATAAGCTTTCTCTTTAAATATTCCATATTACACCTGATAGCCCGGCATTTCAGGGTAGGTTTTCAGACTGATAATAATGTCGATTATATATATATAAGTAGATTTTTTGAAAATATAAGTCCACTTCGAATAATATTTTTTCACATACAGATAACTGCAAATGGTAATATGAATTTTTCTACTCATTATTCCCCTTAGTAACTCTTACACAATGTAAAAAGCAACACCTTTGCAGCTGTAGTTGAATTTTAAATCACTACTAATGCTTTAATATAACATTCAACGTATCATTTTATTTAAATTCAGGATTTTTTGTCATAGACTTACCCTTTTATTAAGAAATATAAATCAATCCAACTTCCAGCATAAAACTATTCAAAATATCAAAAATAATATGTTGCCATAACGTAAAACATATAATTGAATATAAATTCGTATTCGAAAACATTCAATTTCGATATTCTTTATACATGCTAGCTGAAAAATTTGATTGAACCGTTGATTCAAGCACGGGATATCAGTATGCATCGATTCTGAAAATAATATTCAAAATACTGTATTTTACATGATTAATTTACAATACAATAAAATGAAAACAGTAGTTCTCATATATTGAGACGTTAATTTATTCGACATTTACAAATCATTTACTAATCCATTATTCAGTAATACATGTAAATATTTCATACAACAGAAATTCGGTTTTTAAATTTTATATTGAATATTTATTTTTTCTTTTGTGGAATCAATAAATTTATTCAATTCCATTCTAAACAAAAAAAAAAAATCTCAAAATACTGATATATTTCGGACTTCAGTAACGGAAAAGAATTCAGAGGATCATTTTAATTTATTATAGCTACTAAAAAAGATAGTAAAATTTAAACAAACAAATAATTGTTTTATCATATATCATTTAAATTTTATGTGATAGCACAATAGAAATGATCGCAATAAAATGGGAAATAATTTTTAATAAGAATGATTACTTGGAAAAATAGGTAATCCATAAATGTCGACAGAATGTTTTTTTACCTATAAAAATAATACTCGATGATTTATTGATAGTTTTTCAAAAATATACGTCGATCTAAAAAAAATTGAAAATCACCAAATTATCCTTCTGAAATGAAATTCAAATACATTGAAAAATTCTTCCTTACACCGTATGAGTTTATTTACGTTTAGGAACTGACAAAAGAGGGGAGTTGCAAATATGTCGAGAAAATAAAATTCTGAATTTTTGTTGATCACCGCATGATGAGAGATTCCACATTCAGACAATTAAGTAAAGCAGAAGAATTGTACTCTATACTGTGATCAAAGCTCAGGTCTAACAAAATTCATTTTGTAGAAGTTAATTTCATATTTATTGCATAGTCTTTACTTTGCAAGAAAATGATTCTGTGACAAAAGAATTTAAATGTTCAAGATCGTATTACTTAAATCTTTACAAATTTAGGAAAGTGAAATTTGGTAGCAATTTAAAATTAGCATACTGCTAAGAAGGTAGATATTTTGCTACATCTTCATGGCAGGAAAAAAAATCTTCCTCTGAATATAAATAAATCACTACATTTATCAAAATTTGCTTTAAACAATTTCTGTAAACATTTCGTACGTTCACGTCAGTACTATTCTGTTATGAGGACCCAAAGTTCGCCAAGCTTGTATATTGGCGTTATACTTTCAGCGCTAATATTTTATGGGGATAAAGAATTACTAATAAGTTTTGGTAGTTATTATTTGGACCCCAGCTAACAGAATTGTACCACTTGTGGCTTCGTATAACAGTTGGAAGATATGGTTCTATATCACCGGGGGTACATTTGGACGCGAACGTTTAGTTATAATTAATAAAAATGTATCATCAGAATAATTAGAAATCCATACTTTCTGCATTTGTCGACAAAGACATTCGACGAAGAGGGGCTGCGTTTAAATCAGATTTCTAACCCCACAACCAAATTCGCAAGATGGGTACCTGTTGCCTATTTCCGTCAGATCTATTAGATATATATTATCGATCTAACTAAAATCTATTGGATGAAATGGCTTTTGGGGAAATGAAAATCATGTCCAAAACTGAAATAGGAAAAAAAGCAGTCTTGGTTCGCAGGCGGAAAAACGCCTGCTAGTCGAAAATCAAAACGGAGCGTCGTGTATATTGATGATTCTAACGTTTAGACTTTTACCCTATGCTGCTGCGCTAGATGTTATCGTACAAAAAATAAAAATAAAAAAAAGGTATCTGCTTCTCATTGGTTCGCTTGTAAAAAGATTTTAGATATCTTGTTTTTCATTAGATCGTTCTATGCTTTTGGGTGCTGTAACAGGATTGAGAACAAAGACTTCACTGTGTCGATCAAATGCCAAAGGTATATAATAATAATATTATTATTAAACACAGCTCAAATTCAATCCATGTTTAAACAGTTGTTAGTGTTTATTTGAATTTTATGATATTCACAGCGTCGTGTCCTGTTAAAAGTTGTATAAGACTTTTTTGGCATAATTCTGTTGGCGTAATGATAATTTTAGTGAAAGTTATTTTTGAAAAAGTAATTGATTAGGAAAAGTAGCGTGATTTTAAGGAAGAGTGGTTATTTGTGGCAATGGATCATTTAGGTTTTGAAAGAATTCGATCCGGATTATCAATGATATATAAAACAAAATTTTTAAGGACGAGATATATCTCAAGGAGTCGCCCTTTTCGTCTGAGCTTCTATTCAGAAGTATGAGATCCATCAATCATTAAACAGCCTAAAAATCAGGTTGCCTATAACAAAATCGGCTAAAAATTTAACAGAGTATGAATAATAATGGAAAAAAAATTCGAATATGAACTATTAAACGTTGAATTATTATAAAGTTTATGAGATTAATATTCCATGGATTGCTGTGACAACTGCCAATTATATTTTCAAGAAAATTAACTCGTTAAAAATAAAACATTCTTTCGAAAATCAAATTGTATCTATTCTATTATCAAAAGGGTTTTTCTTAAAACAGCAAATATTTCTTCTCCTTTAGAAGAATGCGACTTCATATAGACAAGTGCATCGGCCGAGATGAAGAAAAGTACCTGGTTTTAATAAATTTGACTTCATTGGCGTATCCTAATTTATAAAAATAGACTCTTCTGATACCTTGTGACGTCATGAAAAAAATAGAGTCGTCTTAAGTCGCCTTCTCCTGGGAGCCAAGAAATATCTTATTTGCATTTTTATTTACATTTGATATGATATCGATTTTTTTAATATATATTTTGAATATTGTACTTATCACATGTGCAATGTATTTACCATGGTAGTCATGGGATGGTTTATATATGACGTATTCACTCATTTATGTACTAACCGCATCCCATTGGTGGTATTAATATTAATTGCTCGCCTTTGGCGAACATGGGAAATTTTCAGCTACGTAAGAATCTATTAGCGTGCGAGTTCCGGCAGTTCATTTGATGATTTATCATTGATATGCAATTAATGCGTAAATACCAATTTATTCTATTTTAAAAATATGTTCTATCATCGTAACCAAAAGGACTTCCTTCAATGCGAAAAATGTAGGAATATACGCATAAAAATTAAAATAACAAAAATAAATTCCACTCATTTTTTCTTAACATCACACTACCCAATATTATTATAAGTTTAGAAGAGTGCTGCCAATACAGAAAGCTATGCGATCAGGACTCGACGCTGCGTGTGATGTGATTTAAGTGTACTTGGTCAACTTCCTATTGATTGTTCGATTACTGAAATATGTTGCTGTGTCGTTCCAAAGATGAATTGCTTTAATCTTGGAGTTTAAGATAAGGTTGACATATCTTCGAAAAAATAAATTGTTGATTAAAATGAGAAGTTTATCGCGCATCCATCTGTTAATAAATGAAATGTCTGTTGGGCACTCATTAAATGTGTCAGTGTGTTTATTTCATTTCAAAGCACCCCATAATTCATTTAGTAAATTCTCTTTCAAAAAAATCTAAATTTTTATTTTATTCTCAACTAAATTTTAATCTTGTACTTAAGTGAGACTATATAAAAAAATAATAAATAACTGGTCGATGTTTTAAAATTTTAGAATTCTAATTGTTTATAATTTTGATGTTATCACTTATACAATGCACATTTCAACTCACTACTACACAGTAAGAATTTTCCAATCTCCGAAGCAGTGTTTAAGCCATTCATACCCAGAAATTCCTTCCATTACTTTTATCGCTTTTGCTTATTGTATCTGCAATTTCAAATTTTGTTCCTTTTAATACTGATTTAACGATGAAAATAAAAAAAAAAAGTCACATGGAGTGATATCAGTAAATAGAGATAGTCTTCTGTGATGGAGATCCCATGCTTGGCAAATATTAAATAAGGACTCTTACATTATCTTAGTAAACAAATCATGAACTGTTTTCCCTTGCATCAGATCATTTTTCTTCCTGTATTTGTTCACATAAATACTTCTGTAGCATTGTTGATTGCTTATTGACCTTCAGGTACCTAGTCAATAAGCTTCATCTTTCTGATATCTGAAAAATAAGAGAAATTTCGGTAACCACAACACCATCAA
This sequence comes from Argiope bruennichi, assembly GCF_947563725.1. Classification (NCBI taxonomy): domain Eukaryota; kingdom Metazoa; phylum Arthropoda; class Arachnida; order Araneae; family Araneidae; genus Argiope; species Argiope bruennichi. Next base: position 37,334,339 of record NC_079156.1, read on the forward strand.
TCACTTGTCAACTTTCTTCAAACCAGTTAAAACTTGAATACGTGAGAAACTACTAGCTGCAACAACGAATTAATTTTTGTGGTACATTTCCCACATTTAAAAGGAGTTTCACCTTAACACACAGCTTCTAAATTCTTAGCATTTTTTCACAATGTGGAGTACGTGAATGAATTACTTCTAAAGTTACAGCCTAACAAAACAATATCAGGGAAGGGGAGTTGAAATTTCTAAAGATCAAAAATTTATCTATTATTCTGTCACAATATTTTAAGTTTTATAAAGTATTATGAATACTGAATGCCATAAAAAACATTGCATTGTACAATATTTTTGTGTTACATGTGCTCTCAAAAATGGAATGGAAGGTAATTCATTTTATAATATATAATCAATTTCATCTAATCTTTTAATTATGATTCTGGGCAATAGATTTGTATTGCACATATTAAAACTTTGATACTTACTTTAAAAAGATGAAATAAGACACAATTCTCAATTAGCTCTAATTCTCAGACTATGCAGAAAAGACTTATTGAAGAGTTGTTTATTGGTAAGTACATGATATTTCAATTATAAAAATTGAGAATAATAATTTAATACACATAATAGCATGGTTGATGCAATATATAAATAATAATTTGATATTTTCAATATGATTTTACATTTCATTCATTTCTTTATGCAAGACCTTTATTAAGAATGCTGAAGAACTGTTAGTAAAAACTGCTTAGGGACAAAACTTGAAGGCTTAAGAATTTAAATAACATGAAGAAAATTAAGAAAGATTATGAAAAGTAATATTTAATAAAATATCAATTTTGATTTAATATTTCAATTCAAAAAGGAGAAGTTACATGGATAATTTCTTATATATAATAGTAATAATAATTACACAGAAAAATAAGTATCATATACGTAGAATTTATGAAACATTATTTTGATAACAATTTCAAACTCATGCCAAGTCAGTAATAGAAAATTAATAAATGCAATAAAAATAAAAATTCATCATAATATATATTTAAAATAGCAACTTGAGAATAAATCACACAATATCAAAATATCAATTATAAATTCTTTATAATTAGAAACTGTAATACATCTTAAAACAAGGAAACTAGCACCAATAAAAATTATTATAAATTAAGAACATTAACAAAAAATATATATTAAAAAATGAGATAGTAAAAAGTATGCATGACTAGCTTACAAAAAATTATTTCTTAAATAACATGCATTATAAAGTAAAAATAAATGCTAACATTTTAAGCAATTAAATCTAAACCTTATTAAACATTAAAATATCTTTTTAAAATAACAAAAAGTAACATTAGTAATACTGATAAATAGTGTAAATTGAAATTCATTTGTAATATTTACATCATTCTTTCAATTACAGCTTAGAAATAATCAAGTAGTTTTTTTAATCCTTATACTAAATAATTTCTTTAATTATTTGGGTTTTAGAAGCCTAATAGTTTTCAGAATAATAAATTTAGTATAAATTCATCCTGATCTATTAATACTTTATTATTATAATAGAATTCTTTTCCATGAAAATATTTATATAAAAAAATTTGATACTTATTCATTACTTGATAGCATTGCTACATAAGCATAAAAATTAAAGCAAAACATTATGTTAACAATTGCCAAACTATATTTACTATTTTTTATATTGGGAAAAAACTTTTTAAACATAATTTCATTAATGTAATAAAAGATTATTTAATTATTTCCTCTTTCTAGTCTTTAATATGTATTGTAAATAGCATAGAATTCTGAAATCAATTTTCTTATCAACTAGTGGGTTCTATTTGTATAAAGCTGAAATTTAATTAAATTGTTTGATCATACAACAAATTATGGAAACATTATATGAGTGTATTGCCATTAATAAATATATAAAAGTTTTGTTCTTGCACATTAGGAAGCAAGTAAAAAATTCCATCTTAAGAAATATGAAATAAGTTAGATAAAATATGCAAAAATAATAATAATAACAAGTCTACTTTTATTTATTTATTTTTTTAAATCAAATTTTGAAAAATAAAGCGAACAACACTATAGATTTTTCAGGCATTTATGAAATATAGCTTCCAAAATATAACAGTTTTGTATACTAAAAATGAATAATAAACATTGCAATCACTTAACATTTATTGAAATGAAATACTTCTGGATTGAGATAAGAGATTTATCAATAAACGACAAGGTATTCATGTATTATCACCAAATTAATCTTATTTTCTATATATTCTTTGATAAAGCCATTGTAGCAATAATACACAAATGCCTTTTATTAACCAATGCATGTATAAATTATTTCATGAAGATGTTGCAAAGTATATAATAATAAATTCCCTACATTTTCAATTTCGATTTAAATTTTAAGACAACCAATTATATATGTTACATATTTAATAACAAAGAAATTGCATTATTTTTTTAATCGAAGATATGATAGCAATAAAATTAAATATAAGCCTATAATTATAAACAAACAAATATAATCAAACTTAGTGGAGCTTACTCTGTTTCAAAAAAATGTGCAATAAAGTATAAAATTTTCATAGATATTTCAATATATTTTACACACATATATAATTTTGAAGAGGAATCTTACTAGATTACCTGCAAAATGTTGAAATAATAGAGAAATAAATAAAATAAAAATTAATATTCCTGCTTTTATTTGGATATTTAAAGAAACATATCATCAATGCTTTAAATTCTCTAATCCAACTGTCAATTATATAGATATAGCGTTACCCCACACACATACACACTGAGATTCAAGAAATATCATCAAGATAGTTGCATAATGGAGATTGGCGATCTTGGTATGATCCTAAGATTTCCAAGTAAACTTGGGGAGTTGCTATAATATGTAAGTACCATAAAAACAAATGAACTTACATTGATTTATTTTATAAACCTAACTTACAAAAGTAATAACACCTTTTATGCTTACTTTAACATGTAGCTTTGGTTGAAGAACACTGTATATATATGAATAAAATCTAAACATGAACACATCTTATAACAATTTGACGTACAGTCAACAAATGATGAAAGCTCTTTAACAAGAATAATTCATGTCTTTCAGAATCGCATACTCATCTAACAGCACTATTTTCAAGCAAATTGATCACTTCCTGGTAAAAATCTGTAGATGTGTAATTTGTACCTCTTTGCATGAGATTCTCCATTGCTTGAGCTTCATAGACAGCTTTGTCATATAGCTCAGGCCACCAATTTTGACTGTCCTCTTTCAAGGTAAAATTCCCAACGGGCTTGGGGCATCCATAGTGATGAAGAGTAGCTTGAAATTTTAATGGTGAAGAATTCCTTAATTCACGCTTGTAGTTTTCTGCCACTCTTTTACAAACCAGACATTCAAAGCAATCTATAAAGTTCTTTTTGGATGGATCATTATTGATGCCCCATTCCCTGTCATTCATAGCATCTATGAGTTTTTTATTTGATATTTGGCCTCTGATTTTATGCTCCAAATGTTGCTCATAAGCGGCATCATCAGCTTGTAATTTTAATAAGTACTCAGCCAGTTTCTTAGGGCTTTCAAAGTTTCTAACAAGAATAGCAGATTGGGGATTTGGCAACCAATCCTAAATAATAAAAAGAAGAAAAAAAACATTACAGTTTGTCTCCAATACAAATAAAAATAATCATACACATTTTAATAACAAGTCAATATCCAGCTAGAACTTGCATTAATAGTAAAAAATTACATACGAAAAAAAGAAAAAAACAGAAAACTATGGAAATAAGAAAAAGTTAAGTACTGATTTCCTCTATTGAAGTAAATCATATCAGATGAGAATAATGGTAAATATTAACAATTGGTGAATATATTAGTTTCAATATGTTTAAAAAACCACAGCAGATATTACAATGTAATTTTTTTAATGAAATCCTGTAAATTAATATTAGACTAACAACTTTATATTCAGTAAATTTTTTGTTAATTTAATAATCCTAGTTTAAAATAATAAAGGCCATTTTATACCATTCATTTTTAATTCATGCAAAAACTAATTTTGAACTTTTCATTCAAAACATCATGATATAATATTTTTTTTAAATTTAATTCCTCTGTGTGTCTTAGTCCAACGTGATTGCATCAACTATTATTTCCTGACGGTAATGATTTTTATATCATTCAATGTAATGAAAGAGTGTCTATATTTCTGTTTTCACATATATCTGCCTTATGGGAATTCTTTTAAAACCAAATTCTTTCTTTTACATTAAACAATTTTTGCATCACACAAATTACAAAGCATGCAAGACAAAAAACATTATAATATTAAAAACACATTATTCTGAAGAACTGCAGCTTTTATACTAGTTTGCTTAAGTTTTTCCTATGGAACAACTGGGACACAAGACGCATAAACATTAGTCAAAAAGATGCTTTATTATCTTTATTCAGTACATTGTTTATGAATTCATACAGATCTTCATTGTATGTTATAAGAAGCTGTATATTTATTTAATTTTTAAAATTAAATAAAATATTAAAATATTTGATTTTTAGCAGATGTACCAGGCTGAAGTTCTTATCTGAACATCAGAATTTGAGTACAAATAATTCTAAAAAATGACTTAAAAAATTTATTCAGCAAGATTGCAAAATAAACTAAAATAACCAAGAAACCATGAAAAGAACATGGCATTTTCTTAAATATGTTTCAAATAAGATATTTCAATTTTTATTGTGTCGAATGAGAAATTCAACAGCAATGCATACACAAAAAAAGAAATCTTAGTAAAAATAGTACTTTTGTATTAACTACATGCAAGTGACTAAACATAAAAATCACTGGAGATATTCAATTTATTGCATCCAATGATTAACAGCAAAAAAAAAAAAAAATCATCAAAGATGTCATGTTAGTTAAAGCTAAAATGTTAAGCCAAAAGTTCATTAATGGCATATACTTACTATAAAATTTAACATCACATATATTTAAAAATATTTTAACTTAAATAAAATCATTTATTGAAGAAATTATGTTATTATTCAAAATGCAATGTGATATTGATTATAAAACTATCAACTAAAATATGAATTCGAAATACAATAAAATTTACCTCCACTCTTGGAGAACCAAAATAAATTGGCACTGACCCTACAGTAAGGGGTCTCCATAGCTTCTCAGTAATATAATCTTGGCAAACAGCATTTTCAAAAGCAATGTTGAATTTATATTGAGAAAGCAGTGAAAATATTTCATGAGAAACCATAGTTTTCATTGGATCTGAAAGACTGAAATGTATATGAATTAATCATGACTGAAAAATAATAAAAAATAAATATAGTCAAAATATATTACAAAAAAGTTAAAAATAAGTAATGATTTAAAAATGTAATTAGTTATCAAGCGTATAATAAATGAAATTTATCAATAAGAACAAATCATCAAAAGAGTATCATCAAATGTAAATAATGAATAAAATTCTTGTTAATAACAATACTTTTAAATGCATAAATTTTTATTTTTCAATATACCAGTAGATTAAATACCAAAAAATTATGAAAAAAAAATTGAATTATACAAATTAAAATAAATACAGAAAATGCTCTTAAGTAAATATTCATTTATTTCAAATAATACAATATACTGCAAAAGACTGTTTTATTTTTTGAATTAATTTATCAGAAAAGTTTTAATTTATTTTTGAATCATTAGATATAATTTGTTGCAGAATAGTCCTAAGAAAGAGAAAAATACATGCTAATCGATATAGATAATAGCATTTTATCAAAGCAGTGCTTTCAACTGTCATCAAGGATTAAACAGTTATCTGAAATTCAAGTATCATTTTGATGTGAGCTCTATAATTTTCAAACACGTGAAACTAAAGTTATGCAGAAAGCTACACTACAAAATGTTATTCATAAAAATTCAGTGATGAAGCAAGAGTAAACGCTGCCAGGAACACAGAAACCTCTTTTCTCTTTAAAAATTAAAATAAGCCAGAGTAATATCTCTTCGCAATACCCTCCCCCACCTTGCTTATAGCATATATACCTCTGGATCCCATCAAAACACTACCATAAATCAACACATACTTCATATCACTAATAACAGTAATATAAAATCTGAAGTACTTAAACTTTTATAGTACCACTTTTAAATGATGAATTAAAAATATGCAATTCTTTGTGAAAAATCTATAAATGAAAATCTTCAAAGACCTATTTTGTTTATGGAAGTATGTGGATAGCATAAAATTCACTTTATGAATAAATTACCCAGAAACAAATTGTATATCAGAATGGACTTTGTAATTTTAAACTGTGGTCTCATAGTGAAAAAAATGTCTAAGGCTGTACTTTTGTTACATTACTAAGAGGATAGTTGATATATTTAATATATGTTAATCTTTAGTGGACTCAAATCAATGAACTTTACAACATTTTGTCAAAGTGGTTTTCATCATACGCACAAAAAAAACCTAGGTGAAAAGCTGAAAAATAGTAGATCTCACAATTAAGCTCTTCATTAGAGTAAATTGAAAAAAATAAAGATAACCCATGAATAGCTATAAATTAAAATTTAAAGACTTAACCAAATTTTTAAAATTTATACAGAATAATATATAATCAAAAAAAATTTTTTTAAGTTTTTGCAGACATGCTCTAAAAACACTTTTTCTATAAGAAGACAAAAATGACAGAAGTCCAAAAGAAAACAGAAATAAAAAAATAAAAATTGCAGAAATTTTCTTACTGAGCAGGCAGTTGTTTATTTTGAAGGCATTTTCCATATGAATCAACACGAATGTACTTTGCTAGTTCTTCCACATACGAATCACGTTCTGAAGGAGTATTGCAGTCAGAATGTAAGTACACGAGAGGTGCAAGAATTTTCCCTTTTTCATTCTTTTCTGTTGTTGGCACAAAATACTTTTTAGAAGTCAAAGATTCCAGACTTTCCAGATACTGGAATGTAAGGGGGAGATCAGATTCCCTTCGAAAAGTTGCAGTATGATTAAAAAGCTGCATGACCTAATAAAAAATAAAGAGCATTAAGTATAAATGACAATTTTCCAATAATGCTCTAAAATTTGATGAATAATTTATAAATTACCTTCTCCATAGAAAATAAAAAATTATTCTTTGGTGATTCTTCATGTAATAAACCCCAATCATGTGAAGGTGATCTGGGAAGTGGTAAATCTGTGGGTTTGAAATCGCTTCCATAGAAAAGAAAAGCCTGGAATAATAATATTTTTAATCTTTATATATATATATTTATTTATTTAAAAGCAAAATGTATTTTTATTATTTCTAAATGGTACTAAGAAGATATACAGTTTTTTTTTTTTAATTGAGTTTGTGAAAATTAATTGTATTTGCACAACTAAATAAAGAACTACATACTCTTGTTCGAGAATCAGATATATATTTTCTTTGGTCAGTGAAATAGCAAGTATGTTGGCCACACTGTTTAAAAGAACCAGTGTCTCCAGTAAAAGGTGTCCACCATATAATTATTGGCAATTTTTCATCTTTTGGCTCACCTAATTGTAAAATATAAAAAGGAAATGTGAATATATTGAAGAACCTAAAGTTTCTGTTTATTTGTATGAAATGACAATTACAAAAGAAAGAAGAAAATTCTAAATGGTGCAAATAATCAGAGATGATAACACAAACTTTTTTTAAAAAAAAAATCATTTAAATATTGAATTAAAGTTTAAAAACTGGTGTTCTATTTAAAAGAAATAAATAAAGCATTTCAATTATTTTTTTTAAAATGTAAAAATTCAATGAAAATAAAATTTCAAATAAAATAAATGTGAAAAGTAATTAGTAGAATTCAACTAGTCTACCTGCCTGTAACAATCATTTTATAAAAGAGGAGAAAAAGAAAAAAAATTATTGAGATTTTTAAATTTATTTATGCACTAAATAAAATTTACAGAATTTATAAAAATTTTCTTCAGAAATTGAATGATATTTTGCAATAATCTGGAATTTTTTATTTATTTTTTTATTCCATCATTTGTTTCACTTTCTCCCCTCATTAAATTCAGAAAATTTTTGCTTTTTAATCATTTTTTAGAAATGTAATTCTTAAGTATTTTTTGTATCAATCAATCATTCAAAAAAATCCTTTTATTTGAACAAAAAAGAAAATAATTAATAAATCTTGATCAATTTCAATAATTACAAATCTTTTGGAACTTGTATTAATTACATGCCAGCAATTAATCATCAAAGTCTTTTAATTAGTCATTTTATTATAATCATCTAATGGCATGTGATTAAGTCTAAAGATTGGCAATGGTATGTGGTTAATACAAAAGCACTTTCTTTTTACCAATTTTAAAACTACAATTGTTAAAAGAATTATAAATAATTCAGAAATAAATTGGATTAAATAGATACCTTGATAGACATGAAAGATTGGTTGTTCTTCTTCCAAGTTATTTTCAATCTATAAGAAAAAAAAAAAAAATTGACATAAAAATATAACAAAATAAATATTGCATATTTAAAAAAATTCTTAAAAGAACAACATATTATTTGGATGTAATCTTTTTTTCTTGGTACTAACTTTCAATAGATATCAAATCATATGCATAAAGATTACAATAAGAATAAGAAAATGCTGCATTACAAATAACAATTTAAGTTGTAATATTGTTATGGAAACAGACCAAGTTAACTTACTGAATGTGACATATCATTCTAGGTAGTGGTGATTCTGTGCATGAATTTTTATCTTGAAAATATTGAGGGTACTTACTTTATAGTGATGGTCGCCAAGAGTTATCGCCAAGTAGTAAACAAAGTGAGCGATACAGAATGTAAGTGGATACTGAATAGATAGTGATCAGGAGCATTTTTCATTGTATAAATAAAAGTATAAATCTCTTTAATTTTGAATATGGCATTTAAATTCATCAACAATCTAATACTAATTCTTTTAGAGATTTGAATCCTCAATGGAAATGCAAGGTAAAACCATATGCTTCTCTTCATACAGAAATAATTTCTTAAAGCTGCAAACAAAAAATTGTACTCAACAATTTGAACAGTACCAATTTTCTGTTGTAGCATATATGCCATAAAAAAGCACATTCATTTTCTCCTGCACATTTGTAATGAGAAAGATATACAGTAAAAAATCAAACATCTTCTCTTACTGAGATGTTAGAAATAAAGTGCTAAAAGTTTTATTGTGGCATTAATTTTTTTCCCAAGCCTGAAACTTGATTATAAATAAAAATAATAAATGTAAATAAATTCATTAAAAATTGTTTAAAAAATACAAGGCACAACAAAATTTATTACATAAATAAATACAAATTTAACATCTATACAAATGATTTATCTTGATCTCTTGCTTTAATGCCTTGCTGAATTGATATTTAAAAACAAGAAATTAAATCAAAATTTATGTTTCATTCTTTGTTATTTAAAAGATCACTTTTTAAGTAATAATTAGTGATGGTTTAATTACAGTTTAGTTATTAATTTTGCTTACATCAAATCAAAAACTACTCGCTATTTTTGATGCCTAGTATCATTCAAATGAAATTATATAACAGCCAAATTATGCTAAAAGGTATCATGCCTAATATAGAGTGTAATATAGTAATATCTGAGCTATAGTGTACCAGCCCTCTCCCTCATCACTGGTAGCAGCCATTTCATGTCAGAAAAAGTAAATCTCCATGTTCTTTACCATATGTTAAGAATATGTAAATAGATTTCGCATGAAAACTTCAAATTTTATACTCTAGATAAACTTTTAATAAAAAAGCTCTTTTCCATTACAATAAATAAGAAATTTTATTAAAAAATAAATAAACATTATAATTCATATGAGCAACATATATTAAATACATTAAAGAAATGAAGTATAAATTACTAACCACGTTTAAAATTATTATAAATAAATAAAATGTTATAACAATTCCAACTATAAATAAAGCAACTTTATAACGAAAACCTCGCTTTCTACAGCAGCATCTCAACAGCCTTTCACATAATTTTCTGATCATGGTGATATATCTTTAATATTATCACAGTACCGTTAATTGGTATGTCAGCATGTTAATAAGTTAGTTTATCACTTAAGCTTCATGTTATTAAAACATCAGAAATACCGGAAGCTATCAATCCTTCAATAACATAACAGCTTCCGATAATGTAAATAAACAATCATTATCATTGCCAAATTTGAATTAGAAACTTTTTCTTAAATACCGCTTGCATTTTCAAAAAGACAAAATCTGAAAAAATTTCAATTTATACGGAAATAATGGATATGAAGAAATATTTTGATAATTTTCTTTGAATTTCAACAACTTTTTTTTCTATTAAAACATGAATATAGCTTTTCTAAATCTTTGAGAAGAAGCTGTTTATCCTAACAAATTATCTGGCAACACATCAATGTTTTGTTTTTATGAATTGTTAAGGAATGGCATGTGTTACGCATATATTTTATCACGTTTTAAATTTAGAAAATTTGATACTTTTATAACACTATTAGATCATGGATCGGAATAAATCCAAAACACTTTTGAAAGTTTTGGAATTTATAGAAGCTACTACCCGATTATGGGGCATTCTAACCATGATAGGTAAAGAATTAAATATGTATAATATTTTATTCGAAATATCATTAATTCTTATAAGATATAATCTCTTTTTAAAAAAAAAAAAAAAAAAAAAAACACAGAAATCATGTACCGTAAAAAATGGATGCGCTGATATTATTAAAAGTATTTTCCGAATGAATTACTGTTTCCGATATTTTGAATATATATTAATTCGTCGCGATTAAGCTATGTTTTTTTACTAAAGACATAATATAATACAGAAAATGAGAATTTTAGTTGCATCTTTGAAAATCTGATAAATTTTCATTAAATCGTATAGAAACAAATTTTTTAGCATTGAGTGTTAGTTAATTTTTAGAACGAACGTATTCATTTTTCTCAAATTAGAATATAAAATATCTAAGCTTAAAAAAGTAATAAGCATTTTTAATTACTTCATAAGACGAATGAAAACGAAATTTAAGTATTTCAATCATGTGTAAATTATAAAAAAGAAAATTTTAAAGTTGTTTTAATTATTTATTTAGCAAGGCGATTATTAAAATAATCTAATACATTCTTTCTTTTTAGTGATTGTAAATGTAAACATTTCATACGATTTTTTAAATTAATTTATTTAAATGCAATAGATGATATAATGATTTAAATTTTTATCACTTTTAAAATTATTAATATTATAAATTATTTTTTATTTTTATAAATTCATTTTCATTTAAAATATTGTACAATTAATGTAAAATTTTTATATTCATGCCATTGTCTTTCATGTATGTTTTTATAGTTATGTGGGGTGTTGGAACCGATTTGACAATGCACAAACATGGACTAGGGGCATATTTATTGTAAGTAATGAATCTGAATAGAATGTATTTTTAATATTATAAATATATATATTTCAAAATATTCTAGAGGCTGTTTCATTGAATTTCTCAGAACAGACCCACCCACCTGCCTAACTATTGCCATGAATTTTCTTATTTTCAGGTTCATTGCAGTGCTTCTCACAATTTTTGAGACTTCATTTGCTATAAATATCTATTTGGATTTAATCATAAAGTAAGATATGAACTTTTAATTATTTTCATTAATTTCAAATAATAGAAGTAGAAAAAAACTTATAAAAATCTTTCGAAAATACAAATAATTTATGCTTAAATTATGTTCCAATCAAGTTTTTTATGCTGCTTTAATATTATTTTTAACCATATAACTGTAACACTTTCTTTTTAATTGACGATAAGACAGCTGGATAGAATTAAGCAGAATTCATCATTTATATTTGGGATATAAATAACTTCTTGCATTTGTGTAAATCAACTATCATCTATCAGAACTAATTGATTGTTTTCATTTTTTTTTTTAAATTTAAATATGTGAAATTAAGCAGAAAAGGGATTTTTCTGTTTCGCTAAGTATAATATTTGTGTAAATCATGAATAGACTATAATGTCTAAAGCCATCAACAACTTGATATTATAATGAAATTGCACATTGTGTTGTTTAATTTTACTGTATATCAGGGATATTTGGGCTGAAAAATAGATCAGAAATTGGTTGATAATTACCAACCATTATTATTGCTAATTCAAAATTCTTCTGTTCTAATTATGGTAAATTGTTTCTTCTTTTTGTGTGAATTGTTTTTCCTCATTCCTAATGAATGCTTATATTACAGAGTTTAATGAAGTGATAATCTAATAGTTTCTTTCAATTCTTTGTAAAAAGCAAACATTTGATTATTTTTATTAATCTTATTAAATTCATTAATTAAATTGTTATACAGGCCATCATCATCAGTGGCTCAATTGCTCAGAATGGTTCCTAATCTTTTCAATTAGTTTATTCCATTTTAATGTGCTCACAGTAAAATTAATTAATCTGCTGCAATTAAAATCCTTATCAATCAGTCAATTGGTCTAATTTTAGACCTTCTCCTATGATGTTCCTCCATTAGTTTTGTAAGAACCATCTTTTTAAGGATGTATTCATCTAGTATTTGAGAATCCATCTGATTCTTTGTAATTTTATAAATTGAATATGAGATATTTATATAGCTGAATTGTATAAATATCCTCATAACAGTTGTGTAACTCATGGTTGTTTCTTTTGTGCAACATTTTATCCTACTTTATTTTCTGCCATAAATAATTCTGAATAATAGCTAAAAGATTTTGTCTTTAGTTGAAGTTTCTGAAGCTTAAATCAAAATGGATCTGACGATGATTTTATTTGGTAAAATTTTTGTTATTGAGGTTAATATATAGATTGAGTATTGCTTCCACACCCAAGCTTCAAATCTGTAGTTCATAAAACTATTCTACTTGTGTGTATAATAATCCAATATTATATGAGAATAATCATTTATTGCTTTTTTTTAAAATCTTTTAGAGATGAGAAGAATTTGTGCTATCAATTTTGGCAACGTGTTCAGTGGCTGGACATGTGGAAAAAGACAGTTTTATATTTTTTTCTTTCCATTTTTTGCTTCATGAATCCTCATGAATTGTGGTTAGCTACAATCGGGGGTAAGTTAAATTATAATATAATAAAAATTATTCAAATTTTATTAATATTTGAATTTATATTCATAAAAATTATATAATTTTTTACATGTTTTATTGATAAGAATTCCTTTATGTTATAAAAAAAATGTACAAAAAATTTTATTGCATGTATTTAAAATAAATCTGTTAGCATTTATCTTGTTTTCAGAAACAGCAATGTAAACTAAATAAATATTAATGAAGTTGTATAGTATATTCAAATTACTTGGCATTTTTATAAAAATGTTACATTATATATAAACTTTTATATAGCACATGTAAATATATATATATTCATTTTTCTTCATTTCCAGGGAGCATGTTGATAGTGCTGGCCTTATTATATCTTATATTTACTTATAAAATTCATTTAAGTGAACAGGAAACCATGATGTTTGATAAAGAATGCTCATATGATAGGTATGTGTTTTATTCAATGTGTAATTTTCATTAACTGCTCTTGCTAATTCAAAAATATGTTTCAAAACCTGTTTAAGATTTATCATCAAGTATGAAAATAAATAAACTTCATTGAAGAAATTTTCAAAATATTTTCATTGTACCTTCATGAAGTGAACTTATGCATCTGCTGCAAGTAAATGTATGCAATTGTATTTAAGTTTCATGCTCTTTACTTGAGTACCACTATGGAAATCGTTTTAAGGATTTACATTTCTGGAATGATCAGATGTTCACCCATACAAAAGAAACTGAACATTATGCTTATTGTGTTATAAATGTTAAAAAAAAAAAAAAAAAATCACGTGCATAGTGGTCTAATTAAAAGTAAAACGAAATCTGAAGAAAATAAAAACTATTTCCAGGAAATTATTTTTTAATATAAATATAATTAAAAAATTATTTTACTATCATACATTCTCTAATATTAAAAGCTTATTGGAATAATTTAAACTTTATGATCAATTATCCCATTTATATATATTTTAATATTAAATTTCATTTGTATATCTAAAATTTCACAAAAGCAGCACTGAAAAAAATATTTAATCATTGTTTGATTAATATGAGAATAGTTATTTTGAAACAAATACTTTAGTATGTGCTTTCCAAGACTTGAATGTGAGGCCCAAAATATATACACATCTCAATTTTTTACATCTTTATTTAAAACACTTTTATCATGTAGCATATTTGCCTCATATTATAAGAAAAGCTTGAACATATAAACAGGTCGAGTAAAAATGAATATATCTGTGCATTTTAACCACTTACATAAGCATTTTTATGTAATATATTATGTGACAAAACTTTTCTCTTATTAAGGTAGCATAAAAATTGTAATTTGGCATTAGAATAATATTCAGTATTATTATTTTCTTGCTTTTATTTTTTTTTCTAAATAAGTTCTATTGGAGTAAATTAAAATACAGTAATCAGAAGAATCATGATTATCTTCATTAAAAAATATTGAGATATTTGTTATCATAAATATGTTCCATTTTGTAATTTCTTAAATAAAAAATTGCCCATATTTATTTTCAAAATGCTCATATTGAAGCAAAAATTTAGATGGTCATTTCAGTTTAATTCAAGGAATGCTATTGTAAATTTTTTATGCTTGACATATTCAGATTTAAAAAAATTCACTATTTTCTGAAATATATTATTTTTAATTATTTTCCTAGAGCAGAAAGACATTGACACACTTTTGCATATAATGCTGCCTTGCTAATAAACTAGAGTTCTTATTGAAATTTCAATTCTTTCCATAGTTTTGGAATTGTGATTATTTAAATCATTTTGTTACAAAAAGGTTTTTTGTTAAGGGGAAAATACCTAGACTTCTGATAACTACATTCTTAAACAATTTCTGTACAAGGAAATAAAACAGTCCATTTTAAGATTTAACAATTCTACGTAAAGAAATATATATATATTTATTCCCTAAATATTTTTTAACCCCTACCACATATTAATTTTTATGGTTTCTTCTTATTTGCTTTTTGATTTATATAAAGATATTTTATTATTATTATTATTATTTATTTTTTTTATTTTTTTTGTGATTCTGTGTATAGGCTGAATTAATATTTGAAACATATTTTGCACAAACTTATATTTTGAAATGTCATAGGTCTAATAAAATGTTTGCTTTTATCAAAATTTTTTATAAATTTGAATTTACTCTAAAACTATTTGGAAAATATTAATGTTTATTCAGAATATTCATTTTTTTATTCTTTTTTTTTATGCATTTTGAACTTTTTATCCCTATTTTAATTCATTAAAGTTTTAGAGACATTTTTTTTTCTTTAAATGTAGAAGCAGTTGTGATCCAATTTCAAAACTCCTGACCTGCTCCTGGAATAAAAATCCTAGCACGGTTTCAAATCATTCAAACTTAAATCTGATACAATTAATTGCTTACACACTTATTGCTTTCAACAATTAAGGGATTTTCAAATGAAATAAAGTGATTATAAAAAAAGCATCTGATGTTGTAATTGATTAAACTATTAACTATACAATAAAAGCAAATGACAAGTCAAAGAAAGTTAGTGGTTCAATTACGCATTGAGAAGAAGTATAGCAAATCTTCCAGTGCCACCGACAACAGTTCTCAAATAGGGAATTTTCAAACATTAGTGACAGTGGACTCCTCAAGAACTACTAGGCACCTAGACCTCTTCATTTCTCATTGCTGTTAGTATTTTCTAGCAATGATCACAGAAGAATCTATTTTTGGCACTGTTATCCATTTTCATATGTTTCTCTCCATCACGCTTATGCCATTTGCTATTTAGACACATAATTGAATTTGTATAATAAAACAGCTTTCTTTAATTGTCATTTTCTTTTTTAATGTTCTTGTTTAATTAAAAAAAAAATTTTGTTGTTTCTTTCTTATTGCTACATATTCATTTCCTAATTATTATGAACAGTATGGACTAGAAACGTAAGTTTTGGGAATAAGCAATTTCGTGCAAGAAAGTAATTTATTCAGGGTGGCAACAGAACCAAGAAATCAGGGAATTTTATTGATCTGGAAAAATCAAAGAAATTCATAAAAATATCTAAAAATCTGGCAAAATTGTAGGTGAAAGCATTTTGTGCAATCAGCGATTTTGCACTATCTTTTCTCTACATCTGAAGCCTAATATCGCCAAAACAATCAGAAACAGCACCCAGACAAAAAAAAAAATTCAAGGTTATGATGACTTTTTGAAATTTTTGCACTGTCTTTTCTCTACATCTGAAGCCTAATATCGCCAAAACAATCAGAAACAGCACCCAGACAAAAAAAATTTCAAGGTTATGATGACTTTTTGAAATTTTATTATGACAGGAAGAGTAATAAACTGTTAAATGCTACTAACAGCAGCTCTAATGAAACTTTCAGGATGATTAGTTTTCACTTGAGACAGAATGAATAAATTTTGGTTTGACTTGTTAACAACTCAAAAATTGCAAGCCTCAAAAATTTTTAAAAATAAAATAAATAAACTTTTAAAACTTTTTAATTTACTCAAACCAGGACTGGTTGTTTTAAACCAAGTATATTATATTATAAAAAATAATATAATATAGAGCTATAATTTATAATTATAGCTCTAATAATTGATCTGTCAGTTCTGAAATTAATTGATTATTACTTGTAATATTTTACATTTTAATTGTGATAGTTAAGCAAATATTATTTGTTACTTGAGTTATTAGGATAAAATTAATATCTTATATTTAGCATTATTTGTAATAATAAATGGAATTAAAGGAACTTTTTATTTGTTATAAAAGCATAAGTTTTTGATTAAAAAAAATAATTTCTTATGAATTATTAAAGAAAAAAATTTAAAGTAATATTTTGGCAGTTTCTTTTTTTTTTCTTTGTTAAAATATATGTTATTAGGTGCACATGATAGTTCTATTTTGATATTTATGCTGTAACTTATAATTCTGATACTGTACACAGAATGCTAATTAGTAATTGGATTAATTTGAAATTTTGAATAAAGATCATAATAAACTTTACTGTTAACATAACTTAATTTGTGTTGTAAAGAGTATTTTTAATGTTTCCTAGAATTCTTATAACGTTTTAAAAGTAAAGTATTTTGTTAAAATTTCCAGTATTTTTTTTTTTTATAAGAAATGTAATGTACTGATTTAATAGCGTTTTTTTGGGGGGGGGGGCTGGGGGGTGAGGAATGCTCATTCCATTTTTTATTAAATTAAATTTTTTAAAAATATATAAAAAAATACATGATTTATAAAAATGTGTTTAATAAAATATCTTGTAAACTTACAGTGATTCAGAATAGGGAGAAAGCCAGGGAACTAATATGATTAGTGGCCATAAGTCAGGGAAATTTTATTCACTGTTTATGTAATCACCCTGTAATTGTCTTGAACAGCAACAAATTTCAGTAAACTTTCTTCCTCTTCTATAAATTATCCCTATATTCTTTATACATGAAAAAAATAATATATATATATTAAATAGAATTTCACAAGCTGACTTAGTACAATAATGATCTACTTTCTGTCATTATGCCTAAAACAAAATTTGAAAAAGTAAATGATTCTATTGTTCAATAATTTCAGATTTAAGAAAATAAAAATTATAGAATTCCAAAATTTTCATCCCTTATGAATATAAATCTTTTTATATATTTAAAAGGTTTACTTTCTTAACAATGCATAGGTTTGAAGATCTTCAAGATGAAATTGATGACAGCCTTCCCTCCCCAAACTGTGGCAATGTTGGTGATCAAGACACTATTCTGCGTGTTTGAATAATTTGTTATGCCTTTTATTCTACAAGCCAAAGAACAGATGGATTCTGTTATATTCAGCATGCTTCTACTGCTGCATTTTGTACTGTGGACAGCTGCTCGATTCTTTGCTGCCTTCTGTAGAAATCATCCAGTATTCATCCATTCATAGTTATTATTTTTCTGAAAGGTTTGTTTCTGAAAATATTATTATTGTTGTATATCGACTTGTTATTAATTTTGTCACCGGTGATTTTCAACTAGCTAACTATATTAGGCTTGGTATATTTATTTTTATTATGAAAAGTTGCTGATATAATTTGGATATGTTGTATGTGATTACTCAGTTATTGGAGCTTAAAGTTCAGTATTAAATTCATCATATTGCCAAAATGATATAAATGACTTTATATTGCATAATATTAAAAGATAATATATTCTTTAATAAGTTTAATTATTGTGTAGATTTAATTACCAGAATAAAAATGCCAGTATTAATAATTTGCATTTAATGCTGCAACTATTTATTTATAATTAATAATTCTTACTTATTCTTATTGAAGTTTTTTTCAGTAAATATTTTCCATGTGATAAGAATTGGAGATAAAAAGATGATGATGTACTAATCCTTCTAAGTCACTAACTATTAAATTATGTATTACACTGTGGACTACTAACTATTTATGTTGTATGTTTTTTGATTATCGATAGATGATGCATTGTAAAATTCTCTTTTCTAGCATTTACTAAGAATTATTCTAGCTATTTTGTCTTCCGATGGCTGCTTAATGTTGAGACAATCTAAGAATCAGCTGAATAACTGTAGTATACTATCAGTATATTGTACATATAACAATTTCTTCCTTTTGAATTGCCTTGTGATGTATTCACTTTTCCAAAATTGGAAGAATTTGTGCATTTAAAATTATTTATGTCTAATTATCAACTTACATATATGCACTAAATTTTAATTAATTTTATTTCACTTCATTGATTTTTTTTCATTTTATGGTTTCTTATATTTCTGACTAAACAAATGTATTAATTTTTGTAATTACATGCTTAACTTTATAATTTTAAGTATACAATGTACTGTAATGCTACTATATATTTCCATTTGATTGTGAAATATTTAACTTTTAAAATATTTTTGTCGTCTCTGAATAAGAGAGTTTCTAGCAATAAGGGTAGGTTGCTGCTATTGCCTGCTATATTTTCTTGTCTTTGTAAATAGTTTAAGTGTCATTTATGTACATATATTTATTCTATACATTTTTTATAAGTCGTTGTGTGATATAGCTCAATATTTTTGTTTATAGTCTCCTATATTTTTTCCTATTTATTTTATTGGTGCATTTCACTCATTGTTTTTATATTTTGTTTTTGTTCTATTACCTTTTTATTATATTTATGATTATTCTATCCATATTTGAAAGTAGGTTGCATCCTTTTTTTTTTTTTTTTTTTTTTTTTAATCATAAGTGTGAATAAGAATACAAGATTTTCCTTCTTATCAGAATTAAAAAAAAAAAAATGATTTTGTTTTTATCCAAGTACTCCATTCCCTTAATATGGGCTATTGGTATTTCATTTCAGTATGCAGAATTTCCACTTCATTTCAAATTCAACATTAGATTTCAAATTTTTATATTATGGGATAGTCAGACCTGAAAATAAAATTGCTTCCTTTGTATTGCATTGGTTGCAATAGTTTGTTTATGTAGACTTGTACGTTGAAATGCTATGGAATTTTTATATTCTTAATGCTTCTAAAATAGAAGTATGAATTGTTTATCATTGTCAGGCCTTGCAAACATCCTGGAAAACATTTTTTTGGATATCTTAATTCTGTATTCTTTATTCTCTATTTTGCTAATTTAAATATTTAGATTTAATTATTTGGTTATACAAGGAAAAAATTTTATTAAAATTTCTCATTTTTAATCTACTTTATAATATATATCTCCTTCAGTTAGTTTGTCATTAATGCTAAACTCCCTTAATGGCATTATGAAGTTAAAAGTTATGTAGTTAGGTATAAATGTTTAATCTCGTAAAGCAATAGAATTTGTGTTTTAAAAAATTATGTATTTTTAAATTCCTTCTTTTGAAAAGATTGCTTAATGCATTCTACATGCAATTAAGAATTATGTATGCATTCTACATGCATGCATAATTCTTAATTATTATTTTGATCTGTATTCTTTTAAAATCCATATAAATATTTTTATTAAAGAAAAGAATGTTGAATTTGTTATTTTTAATTCAGTATAGATGTGATTCCCTGATGCGTACGTGGGGAAAATTTGCCTATAGATTGAATTCCATGCTGTTTGCATGGAATAAAGGATTCTTATTTTTTCCTTAAGAAATTTTTTTCAGCTTTAAAATAATACCTGATTATCTGTCTTATATCAATAAAATAAAGGATAAATTATCTGCAGTTGTTAATTTCAAAATGACAAAACTTCAATCACAAATAAAAAATATATTAATTAACAAACTAATAAATACAGAAATCTACTAATTGCTAAGTCATAAGTATATGTAAAGTCCCCCTCCCCTTACTATGTAAATAAAATGTGTTCAAAAACATTTTCATGTTTTGTTGCATCCGGCCATTTTGTGGTTTATTCATGGTTACTGCTCCATCTAATTCCATTAATAATCAATAATTTATTGTAAATACATCATAATACTTAATTTTATTGAAAGAAGCCGAATTCCTTTAGATTTTTGTGGAAAATTTTAATTTTGTTAAACATTAGGGCTGAAAATTCAGAATTTAGATTAACATCAATCTAATAATTATGGTGTTCTAGTGTTTATTTGCTTCAGTGCAAATATTTCCTTAATTAGTTCAATTCAGTTAGTGGGATGAGCACCTGCAATTTAAAACTAATAGTTGTGTATTGTCTTATTATTTGATGCTAAACGATTTATTGTTTTAAGTTTTATAAAAAATCAAGTTTTGGACAGCAGTTGTAATTATAGCTTTTAATTTTAATTCTTTAAATAATTCTGGATTTTTTTTTTTAATGTTTTGACTATATATTTAACTCAGGTAAAATATTTTTTACCTACTTTTTTCTTAATAAATGTTGCTTAGAAGAATTTTATTACTAATGGAATCTGTGAAAGCATCTTATTGCATCAAAAAATACATATGTAATATTTTAAAAGATTTTAATTCCTTATTAGTTTCAAGATTTAACTATACAATAAGTAAATAATTTATAGCTTCCTGTTTTCATAAATTATTTTTATATTATGTTCTTTAGGATTTAAAGTTTTAATGCTCAGGCGATTTTTTTTTTTACGTTTCATGGTATGATACTTAATAATATTAATAGCCTATTTCTGCTACTTCAGATGTTTTTTATGGGTTACTCAGCATTATGTTTGGAAATTTAAAATGGTTAAAGTTTTGAAATTTAGTTCTTTTTTTTTTTTTTTTTTTTTTTTTTTTTTCCCATAAAATTGTTTTCAAAAGGTGAAGTAATGTTTAATGTTTCCTTTTATTGCCATTTTCTAATCTTACATATATACTTTTTAAACGTATAGTCATCTATCATTTAAGTGTTTTTAAAATTTAAGCATAAAGAGTTCTACTGTCTTTGCACACAATTTTTGATGTTTAATCATATTTGTATCTAAAGACTCAAAAAAAAAATCTTAACATATTTGTATTGTTTTTAAAATTATTTTTTAAATATATTCAACATTTTGTATGCTTTAGTAATATTTCATTGTTTGATAAATCGCAAATCATTGTTTAAATTAATATGGCATGTTTTGCATTTTCTCTGTGAGAAAATTTAGTTCACCTTTTTAGGTGTACCATCCAGTGAATGAATGTTTTGAAATGTGACTGACTATTTCTAATGTAAATTTTTACTTTTATACATATGTTGGAATCTTGATTATTCAAGAATGCATGCTGTATTTCCTGATGGCTAAATTTCTAGTCTTTTTCAACGTTTTAATATACTGCGTGAGTTTTAACTAACCTGCAGTTTTGTGCTAAAATTACACCTCATAATCTAAATAGATATCCTTAGAAATATATGCACTGAGATAAGATATAAAAGGATATTATTAAATTTCATCTGCATCCTTTTTCAGTATCACCCAAACTTCTATTAAAGATTGTACTTTAATTTTTAAAAATTGATATTCATAGCATGAAAATGTAACACTTTTCTAACAGAAGTTGTGTGTTTAGCATTCAAAAACTAATTTTAGAGCAATGGTAAAAGACTCAGGAAGAATGTTTAGTTATGTTCTAGTAGATTTCAAGGCAGTTTTTATTATTTTTTGACCAGGTTATATTATTGAATTGTTTTTAAACGTACTCACTTTAAAAACTTTATTTATTAAATTCCTTTTCCACTTTCCTTTCACTAATTAAAGTTTGTAGAACTATTGGATATGATTCAAAATCTATTTTAGTAAAAAGTTATAGGTTAATTAACATACTGTAGGTTTCTGTTCTTGCTTTTCGTATTGTAGATTTTGTTTCTGCTATTATAAAAGTTTATAATTGTTATTATTATTTTTTGATGAAATTAGGAATTTCTTGGTGAGGCAATAAAAGAAATTCCAATGCTGTTGCCTTCAATTTTGTTATAAATAATCACTTAAAGAAAATAAATTGAATAAAAACACTTTTAAAGGCATTTTTTATTAATATTCTTTACAATAAATAAATGTTTTTCATGCAGTCTTAAATTTAAGTTTTTTAAGTAATGATTATCGATAACTAATTGTTAAAAAATATACAATTTTATTTAAATAATTTTTTACTTTTTATTCTTTGATTATAAATCTTTGATTCTTCCATGATTATAAATATTATGGATCCAATTTGTCTGAATCAGAATTTAATGTAATTCATTGATGACTAAGCTCTGATAATTTTAAAATAACATATTACCACTGAGAGTATTTATGTGTGCAAAAGTTCTGCCATGTATGAAACTTAATGAAAATTCATTACAAATTCTGTTTTAACAAATATGAAATAAATTAAATAAAAGTGTATAAAAGAATTTCTATATAAAATAGTTTAGCTTTTTTTTATTAAAAAAAACACTTGTAGTAAGTAATATATCAATGAAATCCAAAATACATATTTCATTGATATTAACTAATTTTAGTATATTTCCATGAATAAAGTGAAGCATAAACTTATATGTTTGTGTATTAATTAGACATTTTTGAAAAACAACCTTTAAAAATTTCAAATTCAACATAATTTTTTTAAATATGATAAACTTTATCATAAATTATATGAGCAGGAAGTAGGTAATGTTGGCTCATACTTATAAATTTAATTTCGTTTCCCTTTTTTCTGGGTATGATTCATCAAAAATCGATAAAATGCATTTCTGTTATTCATAAAATATGCTTTGAAAGCTCAGATTTTTAATGTATAAATTTTTTGTTTATTTATTAAAAATTATTTGTTAGGTATACTTAAAATAAGCAATATTTTCAAGAGCAATATTATCTGTTTATTCATATGCTCAAACATCTTTAAATCAATGTTTGCTGATGATACTCTGCATAAAAGCATTTTTTCTCATCTTGTAAATAATATCACTTTCCTTTAAACTTGTGTGGGCTTGAGTTTGAAAATTAGGTGTGAATATGTATTAGTTCTGTATGTTAAGCAATATTACAAGTAACGATACAAATAGATTGAATAAATGTATATAGTCTGATTTGTTGTCCGTCCATTTTTGAGTTCCTTATTATTTAAACTAATAACATGCTAATTGTTTAAATATTCTTTAGAATAAGTAACAAAGGGTTGAATTATTATCTAGTTTTAGAAATTGTATTTTGTTACTTTATTATGTAGAACAATTATTTTAGTTGTTGCTTGTTTAAAATATGAAATTGTTTTATGCCTACAGAATATCAATATTTTAAAAATAGATCATGTTATCGTGTAATTTGAAATGGTTTAGGAGTTGATTAATTTCAATATGTGTCTTAAATTATTTATTAATGATTATGTATTATGTATGTTTTTTTTTGTCTTATATGATAAATGATTATTTTAATTCTTTATGAATTATCTTCTAATGCTTTGTAAACTTCTGTGTTGGACATTATTTATTGATTTCATTTTTTTTTTTTTTTTTTTTTTTTAAGTTTTCCAATCCTTAAGAAGATTAAATATTTGTAAATTTGTTCCACATTCTAGTAATTGATAACACTAATATAGAATTATGTCCAGAATTTTTGACATTTGTATATGAAAATTTTTAAATATTTGTAAATCCTATTTATCAAAACATTTCCTCTTGTACTATTTTATAATAGTTATATACCTTTTAAATTGTATGCATTTCATATAAATAATGCAGAACTTTGTTACTTGGTTCATTATCTACATATAAACATTTGCAGCTATTTTATGATGTTTATAATTTCAAATTGTAAGCTATGTAATTTAAGAAATGAAAAATAGTTAAATCATATCCGTGTACAATTACATTTTAATGGGGTTCTTAAAATTGATTTTTTTGCTTTAACTTCAGATCATTTTTAAATTACAAATGTTACAATGTCATTTTATTAAAAAAAAAAAATTTGTACGGTAAATTTAAATATTAAATTTTTCTCTGTATATAAAATTTATATTTTAAAAGCTTCAGAACATGAGTTAACTTTAATTTGAAGCAATTAATTTTTTTATTGTTATTGAAGAAAGTTGCAAACATAACTTTTTGATATTCTTATGCTAACAATATTTTGCAGTTATTGCATAGCTGAAAGATTACTCTGCGTTTTACATTGGATTTTTAAAAAAATGTATGAAATATTAGATAAATAAGACATGGAATATATAAAAAATTAGTAAGAGATTTGGAATGAAGTTATTGGGGATTTGTTTTTGAATTTGTAAAAATAAAATAGTTAGTTCTTTCAAAATTGTATTGAGAAGGTCTGGCTTATCATTTTTCTTCACTAAGTTATATTATTTTCATTGATTAATGAAGAAAATTGTAAATGCAGACCTGATATTTTTTTCTTAGATTTCAGTATTCTCGGCATCGAATTTTATTATTCATTAGATCAGTTAATTTTATTTTATGTATTAACTTTACAGTATTTTTTCTTAATATCAAATCTTTTTTTTTTTTTTGTATAAATTTATTCATTTTGTTGTCCAAATAATCATACTTATTTTATGTTTATGTTTGACACAATTCATTACTTTATGAAATTCAGCTTTATTTGTTCCAAGCTTCTATTATGTCTGTAAATGCTTGACTTTTTAAAAATGTTTTTATTGACTGCATTTTTTATCTAAAAATAATAGCATTTTTCCAATAGCTTTCTTAATAATCTTTGTGTGTGTGTGTGACAATGCATATATGCATCATTTTTCAGATATACGTTATGTTTAATGATTTATTAATATCTTTTTTCATTTTTTCCTTTCCTCTTTATATGTTTTTTATCCAAGGATATTAAAAATTTTCTTAGTTATTTTACCATTTAGTCCTGAAAAGACCACCATGTTTCAAAATTAGAAATAGATCTGAAAATTCAGGATTAAATAATGGTAAATAAAAGAAAAATCGATTTGAACTGTTTATTAAGTAAATTTTGATTATTTTTTCCTGGATATAATGTTAACTATTTGTACTTACAAGAAGATCTCTCTGCAAAAATTTGCTCAATCCCTTTGTCCCATTTCTTTGTCAGCCAAAATGGGATTATATTTCACAATAAAAATTCCTATTTTATACCAATATATCCGTATAATTTCATCTCATTTTTGGAACATGGAATATTATTACTTAAAGCATCAACTTGGTAATTTAGAAGGATACTGAAGTAAGATCTGTTATTCATATTTATGTGTGCTTAGCATTTGCCAATGAAAACTTAACTGGAAATGAAAATTAAATTTTATATTATGTAAGAAAGGAGCATTTTAATAATGCATTGTATTGCTCTGTTGCCAATCTGGCAGTTCATTGCCAAACTTGCCAATCTTTATAAAAACAAACTCGACTGCCTTAATTCTATGCACCAAATTTGTTGAATTATCAGTCTAAAGAATGTCAACTTTATGAGATATTTTGTGATGGACTATATTTAGTTATCATGGATGCAAATTATATTTAATGATTATATTTCTGTAATGAGTTTTCAATGTCTTATAACACATTTTAAGCTATAACTTGCACTTTTTATTGTTTAAGATTTAGCTTAAAACCTTTTTCTCTCCTTAAAAAAATTGTTAAATAAATATGAATGTGAATATATCTGCTTAATTATTGTACCAATTGGGAAATTTTGGTACTTTTTTTTAATTGTGAAATATGTGCTTTCTTTTGTAAAAAAATATGTAACTAGAATCCCCTCTCATTGCCTGTTTATTATTCCTTAAAAATAAGGAATTGTTTGCACCCAGCTGACTTTGTTTGAATTTCTTTTACTGTAATGACTTGTAATACCTTATAGCACATATTTTTGAAATTGTATTGTTTAATACCAAAAGAAAGTTTTTCTTTTGCTCTTCAAAGTATTCTGAATCTGATATTTCATAGTTTCATTTCTTTGAAACTGTATATGTGTGTATGCCATTTAATAAAATATTTTGCTCTTTTGAAAAATCTTATTTTTTATTGCATACATTGATTTATATTAATTTAAATAGAACCAAATGCATTTCTGTCTAATAGTATTGATATTGTTGGAGTTTCCAAAGATTTTTATTTGAATAAATTTACTTCATATTGACTGCAGAATAGATAACAGCCTTGAATTTTCTAAATGAAATATTCCATATCCAAAGTGTACTATGGTTGATTTTTTTTTAAATATCAAAGTATATTATAATATTTATTCTATCGAAAACACATAGGCTTAGTGCAGTAGAAATCAAAACTAAAAAGAATTATTGATGTTTTCAGATTGATTTAGATACAAACTATTATAATCACCAAATGCGCGAAACTTTCTCTAGTACTTACTTTTTGCTGTCTCGTACACGTAATATAAAGTATAGTAATCGTCAAAAATTCAAACTCGAGTTTTTAACGAATCTCCACGTTCCAGACCTCTTTGAATACGAAAAACATATATTTGGAAAATGTCTGTCTGTGACAAAGATTAATGCAAAAATGCTTTGAGTTAAACAGTTGAAATTTGGTATACGGTCTTTATACTAAATTTGCAGATTTCTATCAAATTTTGTGTAAAATCAGATCCGTCTGTCCGGCGTTTAGAATATAAGGTAACACGATAACTACAAAACAACGAGAACTAAATTAATAAAATTCAGTATACAGAATTAAGCTGTCAAATTTTGAGCTAAATTCAATAACGGGTTGATTGTCTGTCGGTCTGTAATTTCAGAAACATATAAACACAGTAATTCAAAAACACAATGACTTAAATATATGAAATTTGGAATAAGACTTTGTGATTTAAAGTACAGCTTTGTGTTCACTTTTTGTTTAAATCGATTGAGAAAAACGTGTCAAATTTTATTTTAGGTTGCTATTAACAGTATGTCGGGGGCCGCGGTGGCATGGTGGTTAGGTCTCGGCTTCGGAACCGGAGGGTTTCAGGTTCGTGACCCCATTCCACCGAAGAACCGTCGTGTAAGGGGGTCTGTTGCACGTTAAATCCGTCATGACCAAATGTCCTCCCGTTGGTGTGGAGAGGGGGTGCCAGCTCAGGTGTCGTCCTCGTCATCTGACCGTGGTTCAAAATTACGAGGCCCGTCCCAAAATAGCCCTAGTGTTGCTTCAAACGGGACGTTGATATAACCAAACCAAATAACAGTATCTCGGGGGTTAATCGCAAAAAAAAAAATTTTTTTAATGTCAAAGATGACACGATAACATCAGTAAAAATTATAATTTTACGTTAATATTTCGTAGCTATTGTACGCCAATACCATGCAACGCTTTCTCTGGCATGACAAGCTTATTAGAGGGTGTGCAAGTTTTGAAGATATCACTGCCGCTGATTATGCTAGGCCTCGAGATTCAATTGCTTGGATAGTGATAAAATTTCTATATCTGAGAAGTCATGTCGCCTGTTTTAGCTTAACCCTAAGATCGCCATTTTGGGCTATTATAAAGACGCTTCGGTCGCTTGTTAAATCCTGTCCTTATTATCCAGTACCAAATTTGGCGAGTTGACTCGAAAGGAATTAATGTTTGGAGTCCATACATTGTTGTTTAGCTGAACCTTTCTTTTGCTAATGTCGTTATTCAAAGGATGGTATGCTTTAAATGTGAATGCTGCTATGATATGTGATGATGATACATAAACAACAACGTTGAAAGCTTCCCAAATATTTCTTTCTCGGTTATTTGATAGGCATAAACTAACCTGGGAGAGGAATCAAACTGCCATATACTTAAGTTTGAGCAAAAGGAAAAAGTCTGATGAAAGCAGATCTAATGTTTCCAATCCAAAATATAATTCTTTGCGTAAAAGGTAAGCGTAAAGGTTTGCTTTCTACAAAGTCAAGGTGCGTTCACACAAGGCCAACTATTGCGCGCAATAATTGTCTTTCTGTTATTGTTCTAATATGAACAATTTTTACACTGCCTGATTAAAATAATGGCAAATATTTACTTTGATGAGGCAACTATTTGCCACTGTCCCATTGGGGCCACATGGTCTTCCTGAAGTAGATGTCTTATTCTATTTCGTCACAATAGTTGGCCTCGTGTGAATATTGCTTAACTTAAAACCATATTAATTTTTGCTATGAAATACAAATTTGCATTAATTTCTGCATTGTAAATGTTGCATCAGCATTTAGTATTAATAAATTACTATCAATAAAACTTCTCTAATTACCAAGATGCTGAAATATCAGATTCTTTTAATCCGTACAACTGATATGGAATTAGGCCAATTTGCCTGTGTGACAAAATAACGCTCACAGTTGTAAGAAAAGAATTTTAATGAAACTAATATTTTTTTTTTTTTTTTTTTTAAAGCCATACTGAAAAAATTTCCTGAAATTATTGTTTGCGATTTTTTTTTTCAAGAAATTGTTGAGTTGATTAAATTAAATCATGTAAGCAACAGTAAAGAAATGTCGAGTTTTTATTGTTTTTTTTATTTGTTACCACTTCTTTTAAAGATAGTTAATTAAAAAAAAAAAGAATTACGCATTTAATGCTATATATGAATGCGAAATTGCTCAACTTATGAGCAAGAACAAACAGTAATACTATGTTGGGTCCCGTTTTGTAAAAAAATTATATTCTTAAACTTTAAAAAATATTTTTAATGTCTTTAGCGACAGAAATTTTAAACTATATATTTTCGAAGTATTTTCAAATTATGCAAAATAAATTTGGTACTCGCTGATACTTTCTGGTTATCCTTGAAGCCCTGCTTCCCCTAAATCTGAAAATATTTTCCCGGAAGTCAGTATAACTGTCATATCCTGTTAGGATGGGTTTATTTCTTTGTAAACAAAATTTTTAAAATCACCATATCAAACCAAGTTTTTTTTTTTAGATCCATTGAAACATTTATTAATTCAAACATGTTTATTTTTAGTTCTGCCAAATTAATTACCAATGACGGAAAATTAAAATATTTTTACTAAACGTTACTTCTTTAGAGATATAAAAATTCGCCAATTTCAATGAAATGGATTTGTCTACTTCACAAGAAAATACCGGAAGTCATCAAGTAACAACGTTTAACTCTTCCACAGCTTGGGCCGATGTTTTGATGGCAGGAAATGTGAAGATTCAAGCAAAATAGTAACAAAAATACTATTTCCATTTATTTTTTAGATTGAAATCTAGTTTAGGGTGCCCCTTCACATCGCCATACTAACAATGCCAAGTCACCAATCAAGATGGCTGTCCTAATAAACAAATATTGTGTCATGCTTGATTTTTTTTTTATTTTGGCGGTATGGCATCCTTGGCGAGGTGAAAAAGCACTCTAGATTTCAACCCATTTTTATTTTCTCGTATACGAAGTATAAAGAAAGTTGAGCTATACTTATTGGCTTAAGCTAGATAGTTGAAATTTGGTATACGGTTTTTACACTAACTTTTTAGATTTCTATCCAATTTTTAGTAAAATCCGTTCAGGGGAAGTCTGCCTGCCCGGCTGTTCCAATATAACACGATAACTACTAAACGAAGAGAACTAAATAAATAAAATTCGATACACGGATTTAATATCTATGCTGTAGTCTCTAATCAAATTTTGAGCCAAATCCAAGTAGGGGATAACTTTCTGTCGATCTGTATTTTCAGAAACTTGTAAACGCAATACCTCAATAGTGCAATGACTTAAATATAAAAAAATTGATATGCGATTTCATGACTTCAATTGTAGTTTTGTATCTTTCTTTTTTCTAGAAGAAAAAAAACTTTTCTAAAGCACAAATTCGATTTTCGGATGCCATGGTTTAATCCACAAAATATTCACCAAACATCATATGATAGATTTAGTAAAAATGTTCAATTCACGCCAAAAGTTAATATTTCGTAACTATTGCACGCCAATGCCATATAAGGCGTTCTCTGGGATAGCATCTTTATTACAGTGCATGTGAGAAAGTTTTGGACAGACCACTGCCGCTGGTTATTTAAAAGTTTTTTTTTCATTATTTCATGCACCTTTTTCCCATTTATGGAATTTTCATACGGACATTCTGTTTTGTTGAATATCAAAGTTACAAGTAAAACTAAAAGCAGTTCAATGGATCCAAATTCTTTGTTAATAAATAAATACACAGTAAAATAACGAGTACAGCTCGTCATTGAATTTTCATGCGATGCAGCACGATGGCGAGCTACACTTGTCATGCGGTTAAAGTGGCTGTTGAATATGATAACAAATGTGGTTTAAAATTTTCAGTGTATTGAATCTGGCAGCATTTTTGTTTCTTATATTAATACTGTAGATCACTATCACATATTGCTTACCGTTAGAATTTCTTAATATAAATCACGACTAAATTGTTGTTAATCAGTGGGATTTCATTTTTATAAATATTTAGTATAAACATAGTCTGGCCAACATATTGTTTCGGATCAATGGGTTCGCTTGTAGTGGGTGTATAGTATGAAAAGACAATCAGCAGGCCTCAGTAGAAAACAACAACGACGTTTATTAAACACAAAGACACAGTCGACGAATACAAAGACGACAACTACATACAGCCAAGACGTACACACTGGACAGCACACTACAGCAACAGTAGCCCAGAAGTAGTAATCGACCACAGCACACAAAGCGGCGAGACAGAATCCAACAGGAGAGGGGATCCTCGGAGCTTCGCTCTACCGTCTCTTCAAACGGCTGAAGTTCTCACTGTCCCCTCGCTTTAGCTGTATCCAACTGCCGACTCACTACTAAACGATTGGCTACTCCACACGCGACATGACGCTGCTTCCACAGTAGACAACAGAATTCGGCACACAGCTCAGCTTAGCAATAGCTTGGGCACCACACAACGCTAGCACTCCGCAGTTGCTTCGCTATTCTCTCGAAGACTCGTTGCTTGTCTACGATTCCAATTTGGTTCACTGCAGCTTGAGACTTCCGGCCTTTTATAGCTTCCGGGAGGCGAACCGAGAATCTTCTAGGCCAATCCGGTGTATCTCGGTTCCTAATGAACGGATCATTAAAATTCTCGAAGTTTCCAGCATTATCTATTTTGTCGCCAAAGTCGCCGACATGGGCACCAAGTTTGTCGCCAAGTTCTGGGATTACTGGCTCCGCATCCGAACAGCATCCAATAAGATGATTGTAAATCAGTCTTTCCAGTGATAGAACTAACCGTGCTGGGAAGCAACTTTACAGGCTTATAACAATATATGTTTACTAAAGGAAAAACATGTTGTGAAATAAACTCATTAATGGATAGCGCAGACTATGAATATCAAGGTGATTGGAGGGATTCTGAAGAATCATAAGAAATGAGCAAATACTAATAATGAAACTCATGATATTGAGAAGACGAAAACATATTAGGCGACTAATAAGTGATTCTAGAAAATAATTTAAGGGAGTGCCTGGTATAAACGCTCAGATGTTGGGAAAACTAGGTGCTAATCCGAAATCATTAGAGGTTTTTAACGAAGTGCTGAATATGAACTCACGAATTGCAATGATATACATATCAATAATATAATTTTAATCAATATTATGTAAGAGCTATAAAATGAAACAAGATTTTTTTAATAAAAATTAAATGGTTATTTCATACATAACTTTTTATTATTAAATCATACCGGATAGGATTTTAAGCTGACATTTTTTCCATTATAGTGAAGGTGGAAATCCACCAATGTGTTGTGATGTGCTTCCATTAAACAGAGAATTTGCAGTGGGATGGTCTAATGGGATAATAGAGGTAATGTCTCTTAGAATGTTTGCTTTATTTAAATGAAAAAGTGGGGGGAAATTATGGAACATTAAGTAAAACTTCTGATGGGTGTTATACTTCTTAGAGCTAAAGTAACCGCATTAGAGGGAACAGTCCAAGTTTTCAACGTTTATTTTGGATTTGAAAAATCTTAGGTTGAAACAAAAGGATGCATTAGACTTTATTTTTTTCTTTTAAATAAATCATTCATATTAAAAATTATATTTTTAAAGATTGCTTAGAAATTTTTTTAATGTAACTTCTGTTTAATTCTTAACAGTTACTAAACATAAATAGTTGATCTAGTACTTTACCAGAACAAAAGTCAATAGCATTTTTTCTGTATCTCTATGTAATAAATCCATGACATAATCAAGCAGCAATAGCACAAGAATTTGTTTAGGACAAACTGCGCCGAGTTTACCGCTATTTATTGTAAGTACGATATGATCATCCTGTTTTGGATAATGGCAACTTTTTGTACCGTAATGCGTTTGAAAAAAATGATGAGTCTTGTATTAGGAACATTTTTATGAATAGACTACCACCTAGAAACGCCACATTTATAATTTTAAAAAAATTCACATTTTTATAATATTAAATTCAATATGCGATTAATTTAAATTGTAAAGATATTATTAAGAATTATCATTGTATTGATAGTGAATTCTTGATGCAAGAAATAAATATTGTTACTTTTCCATTCCATCGACGCAGGCGATAAAGTCGCCAAAAATGATACAACAGACGCCAAGTTCCAATATCCCCGCTGGTAACCTTTTACCGCCATATTTTCAAAACAAGTCGCAGCCGTTTCTTATCAATCACGTCATTTTTCTAATGCATGAAAATGGATGAAAAACCAATGAAAGTTTGGGATTTTTTTATGTGTATACTGTGTGTTGTTGCCAATAAAGTCTGCATGGCTAGATTTGCGCCAGTAAAATGGAAAAGTATCTAAAAATTATTGAAAAAAATATTTCACTTGTTTTTTCCAGTTTCACTATGTTATTCATTTTTAGAACATTTATAATTTTATACCAAATTTCTTTGTATTTACTGTTTTGTTTGTTTTACATAAGGGTTGTCATGTAACTTCCGCACCGGCCATAACGGAAGTTATTATTAAATGATAAAGTGATCATGTCTCAAATTAAATATCGATTTTTATTTCCATTTGTTCTAATAGCTGGACATCTGGAAATTTTATTTCAAAAGATTCTCCTACTGACAATTTTTTTAGTATGTTGTGATGCCAGTATACAGCATGTTAGAATAATGTATAGTGTAGAGTTAGAATTCTTTTCAGGATCAAGATAATAGATCGAGACTCTTAATGTTTGCCACTTTGACTTCCTTGTGCATGGCTGAATCCATCATAGATGTTTCTGTCCTTGCTTCCATTTTAAGATAACACATCGACATTCTTAACGTTTGCCACTTTGACTTCCTTGTGCATGGCTGAATCCATCATAAATGTTTTTGTCCTTGCTTCCATTTTAAGATAACAGATCGAGATTCTAAACCTTTGCCACTTTGACTTTCTTGTACGTGATTGAATCCATCATAGATGTTTCTGTCCTTGCTTCCATTTTAAGATAACACATCGAGATTCTTAACGTTTGCCACTTTGACTTCCTTGTGCATGGCTGAATCCATCATAAATGTTTTTGTCCTTGCTTCCATTTTAACATAACAGATCGAGATTCTAAACGTTTGCCACTTTGACTTCCTTGTGCATGGCTGAATCCATCATAAATGTTTTTGTCCTTGCTTCCATTTTAACATAACACATCGAGATTCTTAACGTTTGCCACTTTGACTTCCTTGTGCATGGCTGAATCCATCATAAATGTTTTTGTCCTTGCTTCCATTTTAACATAACAGATCGAGATTCTAAACGTTTGCCACTTTGACTTTCTTGTACGTGATTGAATCCATCATAGATGTTTCTGTCCTTGCTTCCATTTTAAGATAACAGATCGAGATTCTAAACGTTTGCCACTTTGACTTTCTTGTACGTGATTGAATCCATCATAGATGTTTCTGTCCTTGCTACCATTTTTGGGGAATTACCTGGCATGAATCCTTTCATCAACAACCACAGTCACATAGTACTAAATCATTTAACGTAAACAGATGTCATCAATTTTTAAGACTCGAATGAGCATGTAAACCAAATTATATTTATTTTTTATTTATTAACTAGGTTACTTATTTATTAGTAAGGTGACCACCAGAATTTCAGAAACAGAGTGCACTGGCAATTGCGAGTTCATTATTGCTGTGAGAATTGATTATCATTCGATATTTTTTAAAAAAGAAGTAATTACTATTTTGTAGTATACTTTAAGAAATTAAAGGTTAATTGCGTTAGAAAACAACTGTCATTTTCAAAATGTCATTTCTCGCATATTTTTTGGACCATCGTTTTCTTGAGCTGGATATCAAATACTACATCTGTTTCCATTCCTTCTTTAACCACAGCTAACTTTACTGGCTTTGACTTTATGAAACTGGCATATTAATAGTTTTTATTAATATATATCTGTGTTGTTATATATCATATTTGTATCATTATAGAGGCAAACTGTAATTGAGAACACGAAGTAACTAAGAAAGTTTAAGTCTTATTTAAGTACGAAACATTTGTTGTAATTAAGACACTTTCGCGCGGTTTGCAGTGTTATCTGCTGGCGTTCGTTAACTTTAATTGCAAACGTATTTTTAAAAAATTAAAATAAACGTTTTTAAAGTTTGATCTTTCTTTTTCTACATCTGTTATAAGAGAAGTAAGTTATTAAATTATATATTTCTTATATCTGTAGAATATAACTATTAAACGGAAACTTCAACTTCCGTTTTGGATTTTATTATGAGAGACAGATTAGTGTTGATCTCATTTGCTTCTGATAATTTTCATCACAGAGTTGTAAGTGCCTAATGTAACAAAAGTCTACACTATGTATTTAGAATAATATATTGTATTAAAAGGTACAGTTTAAAATTTAGAAACGAGAATAGTACTCTGCCCCGCCAATATTGTTTATTTTTTTGTGTCAAATTAAGAAATTTTTTTAAAAAATCTTTTTTAATCTGTAAATAAATGAATTTTTATTATTACTTTGACGGTGACACCAACATGGTACAATTGGTATGTCACCAGTAGATGTCATGTTGGCTATTCATATCAAATAAAAAAAACCATACATTTTGTGAGTAAATCTTGCAAAGTTGCGTTGCATTGGGTAGGGGGGGGGACTGTTTGCTATCTATAATCAAAAAGAAATATTAACTGAATGCAGAATTTTGTTTGAATGGAATTATTTTATTTTTAAGAGAAGTCTAATAATATATTCAGGCTTTGTAATATATATATTTTTATGGGTTTTTTTTTCATAACTTCGATAAATCACGTTTATTTACTTCCATCATTTAATAAAAAAACAATTAAATTTATTATGTGCAATGAATTTTGTGCTTTATATTTTAATGAACAACTTTGCAAAACGTTCCTACAACAGAAAAGAAAATTTTTGTTAACCATGTGGAGGTGAAAGTGTTAATCGTTATTTGAAATCGTTTGGTGTCAAACAAGAAAAAAATAGATCTGAAATTGATGAAAGAATCTAAAGATGATGGTTTGGTTCTTTTCAAAAAGAATTGGAAACTACAGAGGAATAAGGAATAATTTGTCTTGAATCATGGTTAATCTCTGTGTCTAAGAACACCTATGCCTGCCTGTCTGTCCAACAACATCTGCTGATTGTCCATATGGTATCTGTTGAAAAACAGATTATTCGTAAGCCTGTAGGATTGCTGGAATCGACAGTGATAATATATATATATACTAGCCGCCTTTGGCGACCAGCCAGTTCACCAGTATTACCGCTCGCTACAATTTTCAATTAAATATTTTAAGTAACTTGTCTCTTAATAGATTCTCAAACAAAACATTTTTAATCTTCAAATTTTGATAGTCATACCAAACTTATACCGTTGCTTAGATCGTTTCGTTCAATTTACTATATATATTTTGCTAATTTGTTGTCATTTCCGGTAAAACTTCAACTTTAATTTAAAATGGAAATGCTGAAATTGCAATTAATGTAAAGATATTTTTTAATGAAACCAAGCGTTTTATTTTATTTATCATTTTCGTTGTTATTTATTTATTATTATTATTATTGAATATGAGTACTGCAAACAGAATCGTTCGATATTTAAGTCTTATGTGAACTACAAAATATTTTTCATAATTTGCGTAATATCTCAAAGAATAATTCAACAAAAATTTCTCAGATTCAGCATAAAATTCAGTTTTTAGTTTTGCTTTCAAAAGGATTGAAATGAAATCAATAATAATATTTTGTTCCGGCCTATAAATATATTTCAAAAATTATGAAGTCTAAATTTTATGCAGTAAGGTATAATATTCTGGACACACCAAATTTTAAATAAATGAATGAATGTTTCTATTTTCCACTATTAACTAAGACTGATTTATGAAATTTTGAATGTTAAAAATTTAGAAAAACTCAACATTTTCATAATCTTAGGCCAATTAATCTTGAGAAACCTGCGGGCTGATTGGCGTATTTTCTTTAAAACGACCGATAGAAAATCTAATATTATCCTTTTTTTTTTTTTTTTTTTTTTTTGAATAGTGATATTCAAATTTTTATAAATCAGTCAGTTTAAGTGATTGATTTTGTTGATTGGAAATTAATTCTTTATTTAAAATATTAGTGTTTCAAGAACATTTTGTTAAACGTGATTTGCACAGCAGAAGCTTTATGTAAAATCAAAAATTCGTTATATATTAGAGTATTTATTGGATCAAGTTACATAAAATATAATCATTTTCCATTTAGACCAATTTAGCACATCTGTGTCTATTACTAAAGGTTTACAAATTAGCAGTGTGGCCCTGATTTGAAGGGATATCCTGTTCATATTAAACAAAACTTGCCTTAAAATAAAACTGATTTATTGGATTTATAATACAGATAGTGTAAAAGATCATAAAATAATTTTTCTTGAATTTATTTTTTAGAAAAAAATATTTCATATTTGTTTCATTTCCTACAGACACGTGACGAAAATCATATTTTTGCAGATTTCATTTCCAAAAAGATTTAATTTATTTTTAAATGGAGCTTTAATCGATGTGATGGCAACACTTTGAAAAAAGCTAATTTTTTCCCCATGAATGCGAAA
This sequence comes from Argiope bruennichi, assembly GCF_947563725.1. Lineage (NCBI taxonomy): Eukaryota > Metazoa > Arthropoda > Arachnida > Araneae > Araneidae > Argiope > Argiope bruennichi. The sequence goes on from NC_079156.1 coordinate 37,371,847, forward strand.
CGTGCTCGTGCAGCTTAAATTTTATTTTGTACGAAAAAAATTGTTGAAAAATATAGTTAAATTATTTATTTAAAAATTAATTAAAAATAGAAATTTAAGTTTAAGGTTAAAACATTGGTATCATTTAAAAGATAAATTTTTGATCTTTAACTTGATGTAAAAATCTTTTTTGTGCGGTAATATTTTCGGAAGTTATAGCAGAATCACGCTAAAATTTCGCTTATTTTTTCAATAAATAAAATTTTAATTAAAAATTCGAAAAAATAACCCCGACGTGCACATTCCCGGCCTCCAAGGTATACACGTGCCAAATTTCGTAGCTGTTGGTCGAACGGTCTGGCCTGTAGAGCGCCAACACACACACACACATTGAGCTTTATTATAAGTATAGATATATATGTATATCTGTGTGTGTTGTGTGTGTATGTGTGTGTTGTGTGTGTATGTATGTATGTGTTGTGTGTGTTGTGTGTGTATGTATGTGTGTGTTGTGTATGTATGTATGTGTGTGTTGTGTATGTATGTATGTGTGTGTTGTGTGTGTATGTGTGTGTGTATGTCTGTATGTGTGTGTGTGTGTATGTCTGTATGTGTGTGTGTATGTATGTCTGTATGTGTGTGTTGTGTGTGTATGTATGTCTGTATGTGTGTGTTGTGTGTGTATGTATGTCTGTATGTGTGTGTTGTGTGTGTATGTATGTATGTGTGTGTTGTGTATGTATGTATGTGTGTGTTGTGTATGTATGTATGTGTGTGTTGTGTATGTATGTATGTGTGTGTTGTGTATGTATGTATGTGTGTGTTGTGTATGTATGTATGTGTGTGTTGTGTGTGTATGTATGTATGTATGTGTGTGTTGTGTGTGTATGTATGTATGTATGTGTGTGTTGTGTGTGTATGTATGTATGTATGTGTGTGTTGTGTGTGTATGTATGTATGTATGTGTGTGTTGTGTGTGTATGTCTGTATGTGTGTGTATGTGTATATATATGTGTGTGTGTATATATATATATATGTGTGTGTGTGTGTGTGTGTGTGTGTGTGTGTGTGTGTGTGTGTGTGTGTGTGTGTGTGTGTGTGTGTGTGTGTGTGTATGTATACACTCCTAAATTGTATCATTGATTTAAATAATAGGAAAGAAGTGTTTGTTTTTTGAATGGTTCAATAGTGTATTTGAAATGAGAAAGCTCTACTTTCTATTACAAAATTGATCCGCCAGTTTTAGCTAATATTTACATGCATCTTTTAAGTCTTAAACATTTCTTTCCTGTATGTCGTCACATAGTATCATATTTGTTTATATTTACTTACAATTTTTCACATCATTTTTCGAAGAAATTGGAGATAAAATAATCATATTATTCCAAATTTAAGATAGTAAACAGTTACTTTTTCTAGTTTATATGAGATCTTTCATAAAGTGGAATGTATTTCTTCTGAGGAAAATAAATTGAATGGATAGTTGGGAGCAGTCAATAGAAAGCAATCTGAAGTAATGTACATTAATTTCTTTTCTCATTATTTCAAATGCATTCTCTTCAAATCAATTCCTTATTGTGATCAGTAATCGTAACAAATATCCCCCATTGCCCATTGTCTCTTGGATACTTTTCTTAAGTGAAACTGGCTAGTTAATAAATTATTTGGGTCTTTGATTAATGAGCCTCAGAAAATAATTACACACCAATAAAAAAATACAGACTTCTACAGCTCATATTATCATTTAAATTTGAAAAAAAAAGTATAAGAACATTTACAAAATTCAACTAAAATTATTTCAATTGGTCACATTTATTTATTATTATTATTTTAACCCTTTAAAAGGCCATTTTTTTCTAGTTATATTATGTTAAAATATTTTTATGCTTGAAATTAGAATAATAAAAAGGATTCATTTAGCTTATTAGATCAATTTAATTTGATTAATTAATTAATTTGGTTAATTAAGTAACACATCAAGACGCATCATTTTGTGTAAGATAAAGAACTGAAGCATCCAAGTTTCTGTCTTTCTAAAAAAAATTGTCAGAACTTATGCCAACCTATATAATTTCATACAAAGATTGATAAATTTGGTGGGAAGTATATTTCCCACGGCCCTAGAAAGGGTTAAAAGAAAGTATTTTATATTATAGAATATGTTAAACGAAGGAAGATTAAAGATTGATTTTTTATGATCTTTTGGCGGAAATTTACTGTATAGAAATAACGCTATATGTCAGCCTTATTTAAACTGTCTAAACCGAATCATAGTACAAGCTATGTTATTACCCCTCTTCCAAAATGAATAAACCCTACAAATGAAATTAATTCGAATCTTTTGATTTTTAAGGTAACCTAAGCCTTTAAGGTTGTTAATAAGTTTTCAATAAGTTCTTGGAGGATTGGCTGGAGAAGCGATTTAACAGGAGATATATACAAGTGAATGCTATAAGAATTAGTGTGCAAAGAAAAGGTTGAAAATCAGTAATCTTTGCTTTTCCTGTTTCCATTCCTCTAATAATGACATATATGTGCATCCATTTATGGAATATTTTGTACTGAAAATTGTAAATAAATCACTAATAGTAATTAATTTAGATAACAGTATTGCGTAGACATATTCTCACACTTCAAGGTGCGAGTGTGCACATATTTGTAAGCAAGTTTTTTTTTACTTATTATACTTGCTTATAATTAATTTCTCGTGTATATAGTATAGATAAAGTGTTGTAAGGGTTAAAATATTCTTACTTAAGATTTTGACGGATCTCTATGTTTTAATGAAATGTAATAGTGAAATGTAGTTCTATGTAAAAGGTCCCTCCATCTGTGACAAAGATAACTAAAAAACGCTTAGAGCTAGATGGCTGAAATTTTGTATACGGTTTTTACACCAAATTTACAGATTTCTATGAAATTTTGAGTAAAATTATTCAGAGGAAGTCCAGCTGTTGGAATATGAGTTAACTACAAAATGAAGAGAACTAAATATATGAAATTCAGTACACAGATTAATATCTATAGACTAGACTCCTGTAAAATGTTGAATCAAATCCAACTAAGAGTTGACTGTCTGTACTTTCCGAAATATGTAAAACCGATAGTTAAAAAAAGGTAATGACTTAAATATATCAAAATTTATTATGGAATTTTGTGACTACATGTGCAATTTTGTGTCACATATTTGTTTCAGTCGGTTTAGAAAAACGTGTCTGAAACACAAATTCGAATTTTGGATACTATTAACACATGCCAGGTATAAATCGCTAAGTAACTCGCCAAGGATGACACGATAGATTCAGTAAAAATACTAAATGCACACCAAAAGTTAATATTCCTTAACTATGGTACTCCAAATGCCATGTATGACAAGTTTATTAGAGAATATGCGAGAGAAAATTTTTGGGGAAATCACTCCGGCTGTTTTTTTAAATAAGTAAACTGTGATTGGAAGCATAAAATGACAATTTTAGCCCCAAAATTTTTATTGTATGCATATAGCAAATGGGGCACAATACAAAATATAGAAATGCAAACAACAGATCATCTTTCACCTTTTTTTCGCGCATCCATCGTACTCTCTCTCGCACTCACTGCATTCCCTCTTATCTCACATCCCTCCTAGAGGTTAACGATTAATTTCTCGCCAGGTTCTCGGAAGGGTCACCAGAACATGGCGACACCTTACAATATTCTTATAGGAAATGAAATAAAATTATATTTCCAGAGCAATTTGCTCAAAGATTAAGAAGTCTTTCAGGACAAAAAGTGAATTTAAAGCCTTCATTTTAAAAATGAAGTTGAACCCAATTTCTTCTCCCTATTAACACAAGAAACTATACGATATCTCCACGATGAATGCCTTCCAATATCGGGAAGATATCGCAACTATGTTGTTGGGAAATTTTGTGCCAATAGAGCTTGTACTTTAATTAAATAAATAATTCTGGTAAATCTGTATTACTTATGTCTTTACAAATTTATCTTCTTTTTTTTTTACAGGTGAGAGATGCGACTGCATTTAGCGTTAAAGGAATTTTGGAAGGCCCTGAAAGTCTAGCCGTCACTTGCATCAGTGCTGATGATGATAAATCCAGACCTAAACTTCTAGCATCCTGTAAGGGAATAGTTTTTGCACATTGATTAATATCACTTCTTATTTGTTCTTCTACAAATGGAAGGGATGAATTCATTATAACAAAAATTCTTCATCATTTCGATTAATGTCTCATTTTAAGCCACAAGAATACAATTTTCGAATAAACATTTTCAATTTTATTTGCAGTCTGATGAAAAGAAAGAACTCAAGCTGCAGGACATTTGATTCCAAACATATACAAACTGCACCTGCTTCTTGTATTTAGCAGAACATTAGGCAAATCGTATCCTAAATCACATATAAAAATGTCGCCAATTTGATTGGTTTTATGGAAACTTTAGTAAATTCAATGTATCTATTCTATGTGTTTTACTCTTTATTTAAAAAATAGAAGGGATTGATTCCCTCGTGCACTGGATCGTTCCATACTTTAATCGACAACTCACTCTGCTTAATCAGAAGAAAGCAGAAAGCTTTATTCCTCTAATTGTCCACAGTGTCCCATATGTTTGTGCAGCATGGCCAGATGTGGTCCTTGGGCCATTAAACCTGAAATAACGACAACAACAATTGTCCATAGTGTTAAAGTCCATCTTAAACTATTCGATACAAAAACCTATGTGGTCCCGATCGATTAACATGAATCAAACTTGCATTTACGAATAAAAGGATAATATCCTGACTGGCATCCTTTTCTCTAAAAACCAAAATTCTGCCAAAGCTATCTCTGCATATATACTTCAGAATATCTATACATTTATTTAAAAGAATTAGGGATACCAAAGAATTTTTATTTCCTTTGAAAGCCTATATGTTCCCTAAATATGTCTTCTGTAGTTGCCTATCTCACATACTCATTTTCAAGAGATATTTCAAAAATACTACGTCCCTGCAGATTGTCAAACCACGATAGAACTCCCTGAATCTAAATACTGTTCCAATTTCTCTAATTTTTATTTCAGATAGAATATGATGATTCCTAGATTTATAACTGCGATTGTCTGCCCTGATTATCCACTATTTTCTAAATAAAGACAAAAAATGGCATTTCCTTATAGCGCAATATATTCTCTATAGTGGAAAAGTTTAACAGAGTTCCTTACCCACAATCACGACATCGATTTCACCAAATTTTTTATTTCGTATAAAAATTTGGTGAACCAATGATCCTTAAATAAGTGATCTATGGTTGCTTGCTACTCTGTATCCTTTGTTTTCGAGAAATACATCAAAATGAAATCTTGAGAAAGCTACTAGCTTCAGCAGGTGGTTCTATTTCGTCAGTTAATTTTATCACTTTGAATACATAACTAACCAATTAAAATGTTCTATGTTTATGATAGCAGTATTATTTAGAATAGTACATCCATTTTTGTGTGATAGGATTTAGTTCATCAGATTTAATTGGCATTACTAAATTAATATGCAGCCACCAAATTATTAATTTGGCGGCAGTATTTCTAACTGATTGACGAATGCTGTTAATTTTGTATAACATTTAAGATTTGTAGTCCTGACTTTATATTCAAAACGAAACTAAACAGAGAAAATTCCTTTCATAGAAATTAACATGTTCCCTGCCATGATTCAAGCCTACTATTCAGACCATCCCTCTAATCAGATGAACCTATTTTTTGCTATCTCATAATTGTACACAGGGTGCGGCAAAAAAACTCGGACAAAGTTATTACAACAAAGAATAGAAGTTAATTAATATCTTTATAATTTTTGTTCATTTCTTTTTGTCTACCTCTTCAATTATAACATTTTATAATGTATCTTTTACTTTACGTACTGACTTTTGGCTTTTTTTACAATGCCAAGCTAAAACGAACAGTATGAAGTCGTTCGTTTGCTTAAAGTGCCTCGGCAAACAGTGTCTGACGCAATCTATTGTTTCAAAGAGCTTGGCAATGATGGGTAAAGTCCAGGAAGTGAACGAAAACGTATGGTGAACGTTTTAAGTAGCCGTAAGATTATCAAAAAGTGAGTTCAATGAAATTTGAGTGATTCAATGAGAAAGATCGCCCGTGAACTGGAATATGATACCGGTCAGTGCAGCGAATGGCAAAACAGAACTTAGACTGAAACCTTACAAGTTCCAAAAAATTCAGCTTCTCACTGAAGAAAACAAACTCATGCGGCTCCAAAGATGCCAAAAACTTTTGAAACGGGCCGCAAGTCAGCGCTGAGAAAGATTCCTTTTCACTAATGAGAAACTCTTTACCGTCCAAAAACTCATAACTCTTAGAACTATAGGATCTAGTCTGTAGACGTTCCAAGCACTTCTGCAAGAGTAAAACATCGCAAAAATCCAAAGTCGGTCAGGGTCTGGGGCGGAATTTGCTCAAGCGGCAAAACATCTCTGGGTTTTGTGGATGAGGGAGTTAAAATAAGTCAAAAAATCTACCATCGGGGCATTTTAGAAGTTGTTGAAATTCCGTGGGCCAAAACACACTTCGCCAATGTAAAGTGGGAGTTTCAACCAGCTCACAAGCCCAAGAAGACAGAAGAATGGTGCAAGGCGCATTTTCCGGACATGATATCATCTGGAGAGCACTGTAATCACCGAATCTCAATCTCATGATTATAGTGTATGGTCCATTTTGGAGTTCAGGGCTTGCACTAAACGACATAAAAGTTTGGACTCTCTAAAGCAATGGTTTCGGCGGGAATGAGATAGATTAAAGGTAGAAGACTTGCGGTGCATTGCTGAAAATTTCAATAAGTGTTTGCGCCTGTGCATCACTGCAAAAAGCGGCCACTTTGAAACAAAGTAAATTTATTAATTAATAAGAGTTTATTCTTATTAATATTTGTTATATTTTGTTAATTTATTTATTTTTAGTCAAGTTATATTAAAAATTGTTTGTCCGGGTTTTTCTCGCCCACCCTGTAGTAGTGTGACGTATATCATTGTAGTAGTATCTCTTAATTGAGAGGGAAATTATTACTATTCACACTTATTTATTAGAAAGTAAAGTAGAATAGGAGATTCACGTGGCTGTCAACACGTTAATATTCTGGTGGGATATGCAAACATTCTGTCCAAGGGGGCACAATTAGATTCCGGAATAAGAATTGAACGTTACATGTGAAAGCGAATTTCAGTTTCATTCATCTATAACTTAATCTCAGTCGAAATGAGGGGGAAGACACAGTTATTGACAGCAATGAATGGTTATATTTAATAATGTAATTTAATACGGGTTATTTCTCATCTCCAGACGCTTCTGGCCATACTATAATGTGGGATGTCAAAGAAGGACAAAAGATTTACACCTTCGTAAACGACAGGCAAACGCTGGCCAATGCTTTCAATTGCGATCGTACCTGCTTCGCAGTGACTGGATCCGACGCCAAAATCCAGGTGCACGACTTCGATACTGGGGCAGAGCTACAAATTCTCCAGGGAACGTAAGGGAAAGTTTTTTTTTTTTCATTGTAATGTATTCTGTCTTGAACTGAGACATTCGCCCAGTTCGTTTACATGTTAAGTATACAGAAATTATAACATGTTGTGAGTCTGTGGAGAATTGAATATCAGAAGGTGGCGTGTTCATATCACGTCCGGGTCACCAATGTGGAGAATTGAATTGAGCGAGGATAGAACCTGGGACCTTGTGGTTTGCAGCCCAGTAACGTGAACATGATACAAAAGCAATTGCTCGGGTACCGTAGCTGTTAACTGGCTTATAAGCTTTCACCACAAGTCCATTAAGTCCGTTACACTTTAAAACAGATGTAAAAGTGTAATTATAATACGTAATAGGAAATATCTGTGAAAAAGAATTGGAAAGCATGATACATTTTGTTTCTTTAAAAAGTTCTTTCTAAATGCAACTTAAAAATCATATCTTTTCATAATTACTGTTGGTTCCTGCCTTTTGTAGAAGAAAAGGGAAACTATATTCTTTCGTTAGCTGTTTTTAAATTTTTCATTCGCTTGTTTGCGGAACTCTTATTTGGTACTTATTCCCTGTACTAGATTCTGAAGTTACTTTGGATACTATTATTACACATATATTCAACCAAAGAAAAAAGAGGGACTCGGGAAAAATAACAAATGCCGTTTATTCCTCCGATTCTAATATTCGAGATTTTGTATGAATTCCAATAGAATGTTTATGCATTTTCAATGTAAGTTTCTGTATGCATATAATTAGTTAAAAAAAAGTTGGTTTATATTTTTCGATACTGAATGTGACGGACTCTGACGGTTGTCACGAAGAACCATCAGCAGTTGTCTCGACAAAACTTTCTCGTATACACTCTTATAAAGGTGTTATCCTGGAGAACGCCTTATTGGCGTACAATAGTTACGAAATAATAACTTTTGGCATGAATTTACTGAATCTAACGTGTCATCTTTAGCGAGTTATTTGGCGATTAATCCCTGCCATACTGTTAATAATATCCAAAATCAAATTTGTGTTTCGGAGGCTTTTTTCCCAACCGACTGAAACAAAAATTTGATGCAAAACTGCACTTGTAGTCGCAATAATTCAGTATCAAATTTCATATATTCATGCCATCGCATTTTTGAGTCATCGTATTTACATGAAGTACAGACCATCAGATTGTCAATCTCTTGTTGGATTTGGTTCAAAATTTGACTGACGTCTACATTATTGATGTTAAATCTGTGTACCAAATTTTATCTATATAGCTCTCATCGTTTTGTATTATCGTGTTAAATTATATTCGAACAGCCGTATAGATAGACTTCCATAGAACGAATTTTACTCAAAATTTGATAAAATTCTACAAATTTGGTATAAAGATCGTATACCAAATTTCATCTGTCTAGATCAAAGCGTTTTTGTGTTATCTTTGTCACAAAGAAACGGGTATTTTCCAAAAATGTGTTTTTCGAACTTACAGAGGATTAAAACGTTTAAATTCTTTAAAATCTCGAGTTCGAATTTTTTTTGACGATTATTATGCTTTCTCTATACTACGTATCAGAGAAAGTAAAAATTAGTTTTAGTAACTATTGTGAATTATTTCAAAATGCAAAAAAAAATTCCACAATTTGCCTCCAAAGCTAAAGACCCTAACATAGGAACTAAAGCATGCGCTTTGCATGTAGAAACTTCAGAAGCGTGCTTCTAAATTCTTCTGCATTGCATCTAATTTACTTGCATCTAAATTCACAATTTCAAAATAAGGAAAGGAAGTAAGTGGAAAAGCTTTATATTAAAAACAGCTTACAAAAATATTTGACACACGTATGAATTATTTATAGGACATTTTCTCTTAAAGGTTAGATCCTGAAACAATGGACGGTCACACGAATAGAGTTTTCTCTCTTCGTTTCCACCCTACCAGACAGAACGAGCTGCTGAGTGGAGGATGGGATGATACGGTACAGGTACTATCATTCCCACCTGTTTATAAAGTAAAGAGCAATTATTTAAGGATGAAGCAAAGTTGGTAATAATATTCAGCAAAAGCATACAACAAATTTGTACGTGTACAATAGTATTATTTTCCTCAATTTCAGTTTTTAATGAGATTTTCAAAACCACAGAGAGTAATTTTCCTGGAATTTTCTCTTACACTCCTTGATAAAGGCGTTATTTTCGTTTCCCCAAGAAAAAATCTGTCTAGTTTTCTTCGGTTCGTAGTTATCGGGTTACCCTGTACTCGAACAGCCAGATAGACAGATTTCCTCCAAAATTTGATAGAAATTTTCAAATTTTATTTAAAAGCAACACACTAAATTTCATCTACCTAACACAAAGTTGTGTGTTGTGACTTATGGCACTTTACAAGCCCGCTGACAGTTATTTGTCAGCGATTTAAGCCGAGTGAGCGTCTCTTGTTTTTTCAGTAGCGCCGACTAGAGCCAAGAGTACGACTTACCTACTTCACGCGTCACATTCGCTTGCACAACCCCTTTTAATAAGGGGGAACATTCACACACCTCACAGATAGAACATGGAAGTACAACCATGCCCGAACTGGGACTCGAACCCTGGACACCCAGATCACGGCGAAGACGCGCTACCCTTATGCCAGGACGCCGGCTAACACAAAGTAATTTTGAGTTACAACGTTCACACACAGCCATGTATACTCCAAAAATTTGTTTTTGGACTAATTTCCCCCTTTAACACTTTCCAATATCTCTAGTTTGGATTTTTTAGCAATTACAATATGTTCTGTTTATATACTTGGACAACGAAAAAGTAAAAATTTAATTTGTGTTTTCGTCAGCCCCTACTACTGTGTCGTGCTGAATTTCAATGCTTTATGTATACCGTTTCTCTATGTATTTTATTTTTCGTAGCAAAGTTGTTTCCAGGTTGCATAATAGAAAACTAGGCTTTTTTTTAATTCCTTCATATGGTTGAGAGGCTACAGATTAAAGGCTCTACAAATTAGATTACGACGGGTATAATTTCTGATAGCCTGGCCCTCAGTTCATGACTATAATTAGCTGATCTTAGTTAATGCTTGTAAATTTTGGAATTTTTTTGTCGATATTTTTTTTATTTGGAGTGGTAGAGTTTTGAAATTTTGTACACTTTTGTATTTTCAGCGCTAATAACTACTTTAATGTTTTCTAAACTATCAGACGATTGATATAATCAAATTTCTATCCCGGAAGAGTGGCGCCACCTGGAAACAAATTTAAGAATAACTGTTTTCAAGATTTCATAATATTTATAATAACGAATTATGTATTAAAAATTAAAAAGGGGAAATCATTTAAATTTTAAAAAAATCCCCTTTTTTATGCACTAATAAAAATGTATTTGAATGTAGTCGTCATTAAAAAATTGTTTGTATGAAATTTATTAAAAACTCTTTATTTATTAAGCTTTTCTTTTTCCAAACTAATGATAAATGTTAAATTTTTTTCTTTTTCAGTTTTGGGATATTAGATATCCCTATTCTAAAAAGTAAGTTCCCTTCGCCTTTACATTTAATTTTAGCTTTATTGATCAGACATGAAACGGCTATTAATAAGAAATTTTCTTTACAGGAAAATTTATGGTCCTCACATTTGTGGTTCAGGAGGCATCGAATTTTTAGGGGAAGAGAAGTTTGTCACAGCTTCATGGAGGAAAAAGAAATCACTTCAGGTAATATTGAAAACCTCTCTGAAATGTATTTATTTATTTATTTGCTCACGCCGACACAATTTACCGTAAGTCACTAGAAAGACGATGGTGGAACTAAGTACAAAAACAAAACAAAACTAAATTATGCCATTAAATTACATAAAAAACAAAGGCAAAAGTACAAAAAGCCTGAACAAATACAGAACAAAAAGCATCTCTCAAAAAAATGATCAATACTTGCAGTATAAACAGAAAAAAAAAACAGCTGGAGTGGTCTTCCCCAAATTTTCTCGCATACTCTCTAGTAAACTTGTCAGGCCAGAGAACGCCTTGCAGGGCAGTGGCGTATAATTATTACAAAATGTTAACTTTTGGCATGAATTTTGCATTTTTACTGGATTTATCATATGATCCTTGGCGAGTATGTTGGCGATTAATCCCTAATATGCGGTTAATAGTATACAAAAATCGAATTTGTGTTTTAGGCGTATTTTTCTCAACCGACTGAAACCAAAATTCGACACAGAATTACAATTGTAGTTAACAAATACATACCAAATTTGATATATTTAAGCACTTATGATTTTGAGTTGTCGTTTTTACATGTTTCTAAAAGTACAGACCGACAAACGTTAAACCTTTTTTGGATTTGTCTCAAAATTTGTTAAGTATCTGCACTATAGACGTTAAATCTGTGTACCGAATCTTATCTATCTAACTCTCTTCGTTTTGTAGTTAACGTGTTAACTTATATTCGAAGAGCCGAACAGACGAACTACCTCTGAATTGATTTTATTCAAAATTTTGTAGAAATTTGAAAATTTGGTGTAAAGACCTAATACCAAATTTTCAACCATTTAGCTCAAAGCATTTTTGAGTTATCTTTGCCGCAGACAGACATTTTCTAGAAATGTGTTATCCGAAGGCAGGTAGGTCAAAAACGTGCAGACTCGTCAAAATCTCGGGTTCGGGTATCTTTGTATGAAACCAAAATGACTATACGGCGCTGTATTGCAAGAATACTCGTCCTCGACTCGTACTTCTATGAAAATGCGATTTCCACAGATCTAAAAACGGACTTCTATGTAATATCGTAGAAGAATTAGTTTATTCCAGAGTTGCAGCAGTGAAATATTCTTAATGACTTCGTATGTATGAAAGTTGTCGCTCCACCACATATAGAGGCATATATTCCAACAGTACTTTGATGATAATCATTTCCTGAAACTTTCTTTTTCCTAGCAACTTTCAAAATAAATTCATCGAAATTGGACGATCACTCGTTCCAGCTTTAATGGATTTCTTTATGGAGGATATCTGAAATCGGAGGATGGAGTGAATTATTGAGGAATGCTCTGATTTAAAAAACGCCATCAAAGTTATCACCGTGAAATTATGCAGAGTCATGTGATTTACATAATTCACCATGTGATATAGTCATTGTTTTTAACTATCCCCCATGTGCAATGCTTAATTGCTAGTGCAGGTGGTTACATAGGGAATTTGTAATCGCAGGGAAATTTTTCTTTTTCCTCTGGCTTCTCTGGTGTTATTTTCTTTTTATTGTAAACGTTTATTTACTTATTTGCATGCATCCTAGAGCGCTGTCTTCGCTTTTACTATGAGTGCTGCTCTAGCATCATTTATATTCTTTCATTATTCTGATCATACTGAAATGGGGGGGGAATAGGGGTTGCCTTTTGAAAATTTTAAAATCTTTTCCCTATATATATGTGTGTGTTCAGCTCCTATTGTTATTCTTCAACCCTATTGCGAAGGCTACTTTCATATTTTTTAATTTCTTTAAATACAACAGGACAGTCGCTCGGAATTTATATATCAGCAAATTTTACTTATGTGTACCTTGTAATTATAATATTTGAAAAAAAAATATTTTTACTCTAACCATTGTGTTTTTTTTAAACTTTTTATTGACAATCAAGTAATATTGCTAAAACAAAGAAAACTTTAGTATTGCTTATGACTATCTACTTTATAGCAAACAATTTTTTTTAATTAAATTTCAATATTTTTAATATATAAAAAGGAAAACATACACGCACACACACACACTTTTGTCCTATTCTGTTGTTTTCACTTTTTTAACAAAATGACAGTTTTTAAGCAAAAAAGCAAATTTTCAGCAACTTATGCTAATTACAGAATATATTACAGGTGTGGGAATACGATACTGGTCTACTTTTGGATACTATAAAACCGGATGACGAGAATTGTTTCGTAAGTTCAGTACTTTCTTAATACCATAGAATAAAACATTATTATTATTCCAATCTCAACAATTCTCAATCAGAAATAACTACTTCCTTGATTAGATTTTTATGGCAACTATAATTTTAGTTATGTTTTATTTATATGATCAGTTTGATTCAATTCAATTCAGCCATATTAACATCCCGTTTTAAAGCAACACTAGGGCTATTTCGGGACGAGCCTCGTAATTTTGAACCGCAGTCAGATGACGAGTATGACATCTGAGCTGGCACCACTTCACCAAACCCGCGCCACACCAGGGGGAAGACATTTGGCCCCGGTGGATTTAATGTACACCAAACCCGTTTACACGGCGGTTCTTCGGTGGTTATTAGGTTTCGAACCTGAAACCCTCCCCTTTCGAAAACGAGACCTTACCACCAAACTACCGCGATCCCATGCGATCAGTTTCAATTGTGTACTAATATGAAATCTGCTTTGAAAAATCTTAGTATCCTCTTTTTCATCTTGTGATACCGCACTTTGAGAAAAGCAGATCTTTCTTGTTAAAACTAAATAATACTAATAAAATACATCTTAAAACCAGCTTTAACAGAACTTGAGATACGTAGGCAATTGAGAAATACCGAAGGTAAAGTAATTAAGTAGCAATTAATAGGCTTTACATCTACAGGGTATTCATTAAAATTCTTCTCTCTCACATTAACCCTTTAAAGGGCCATTTTTTTTCTAGTCATGTTATGTTAAAATATTTTTAGGCTTGAAATTAGAATAAGAAAAGGGATTCATTTTGCTTATTAGATAAATTTAATTGTATTAATTAATTTGGTTAATTAATAATTAAGTAACAAATCAAGACACATCATTTTGTCTGAGATAAAGAACTGAAGCATCTAAGTTTCTGACTTACTAAAAAAATTTGTCAGAACTTATGCCAACCTACATAATTTCATACAAAGATTGATAAATTTGGAGGGAAACACACTTCTCATGGCCCTAGAAAGGGTTAACTTGAGGACAGCGATAAATATAGCCACAAACTTGGTTGAATACAATTGGCCATGCTCTGCACAGTGAGATCAATTACAGCAGCACCTAGCGTCAAACAGAGAAATCAACGCTCTTTTCTCAGAAACGGTATCAAACATGGGAAATGTCAATTACAGAATTGTAGAGTGATTATAATTATTATTTGATTTAATATGAAAAAACACACCTTGAAAGCAATAATGCTAAGAAGAAAATGTGAAAGGCACATATTTTTTAATTCAATTTTCCAAACCTGTAACCGCAGATAAGATCCAAAAACAATTTCCAGATATACATTGTAGCTGATAAAGGATATTTCGAATACCGAAAATAGAATTATTTACTGAGAACTAATTGTTCTTATTTCTAAAGCTTTCCAACTGTTGGAAAGCGCGAGCAAACAAATGCACATTGAAGTTTTGTTCTTATCATTATTGAGGCACAAACTAACTTTTCATACTATATTGAAGACATACTACAAATCTTTGACTTTGTTCCCGTATCGTCTACTAGAATCGAGGAAAGAATGTTAATTAAGAAATAAAATAAATAAAAAATAAAAAACGCTATTCGATTTTCTGCTACTGGCTAGGTTAGAAGTGACTCCGTTGATAGAGACACGAATAAATGAGTTAAACTATAATACTAAAGGATATTATAGTATTTAATATTTTACTTATATACTATTTAATTTATTTGAAATCATTTTAAACTTGCCGTAATTTAATAACATCATCGTGTGCTGTATTAATTATTTCTAATACATTTTGTATAATTTGCTAATGTTTTATGAATAATTTTTTTACATAGAATTCTAGCCGCCTTTGGAGATCACCTGGTTCTCTTGGACTATTATTTGTGTTTACTTTCAAATAAATCTCTTATAGAAAAACCTAAAGTTCACGATGACGTCAAGAAAATATTTTTAAACATCTAAGACGTATTATTTTAAAAGCCTGATCTGTTTATAGCGTATATGAACCATTCTAAAATAGTCAAATCTCAAGATATCATAATATCATAGTACCTTGCTTTGTTCCTCATGTAAACTACACAGGTATTAAATAGAATAATTTTTCCATAACTTTCAGCAATGGAAAAAAAATCATGCAATTAAATATTTGCCGAAACTACGGAAACGATTCTACTTTCATTTCGACAATGAAGTTTATTTTGAAAAATTGTACAAAAATTCTTTTTTAAATAATTGTCAAAATTCAGGAAAAATTCGTTCGGCAGTTGATATTATTTGTAAGATATTTTTTTAATTTTTAAAATGCTAGAAAAATCAATTTTGCGTAATAATATTTTCTGGAGTTATCATGGGTAAATGCCAAAATATGGCTTAATTATTAATTAAAATTCTAATAAAAATATTAAAAACCTTTTCTAGAGGCATATTTTAACCCTCCAAAGTATATTTGGGCCAAATGTAGTAACTCTAAGTCGAATGATTTGTTCTGTAGAGTATTAATAATCAGACAAAAACACATACTCTTTTTTTTATTAGTAATAAAGATATGTTCAGTTAAAATTTTGTTCTTTAAATAATTGTACAGTTTTGAAAATATTAAATGTTAAAAGTTAATCTCATGCATATGGAGGCAAACTTAATTACATGTTAAAAAAATCTATTGAAAGTTGGTAATTTCTCGCCTAATTTTGCAACAGACATTTTTTATGGTTCAAATGGTTTTACAAGATTCATTTTCAAACCTATATTGAAGCCTATCTAATAATCTAGAAAATAGCATTAATTGACTATAATTGCTTCGATATAAGGATTACGATTTCGATGCGAATAAAGTAATTGATGATGCTATTGCTTAGCTTAGTTGCAAAATGTGAGTAGTATATTGCTCTAGGGAAATTTAAAATAATTCTTAGAATATTAAAAATTGGAATTCTTGGAATAATTCTAGCATTATTCTAGAATATAATAATTCTTAGAATAATACTAGAAGAATTCTTAGAATGCTATGAAATATTCTGTGTATTCAGAATAGTGGATTAATATTAGTGAATCATTCATACCACTCAAATTCATCGAAATTTATAAATTAAATTTGTCTTGTCATTTGATAAATCTTGAATCAGTTTTACTTTGGAATTCGCCGAAACTCACGTGGAAGTTTATGCAGTGGCATAAATTCCTATTGGCAAACATTTGAAAATCACAAGCTGTGACGGTTTTTTTTATCTTGTTTTGCTTATTTTAAATGATAATGTATTCCACAAACGCATTCCACCAAGTGTGAAAGTCACGCGCATTTAATCTTACGATATGGTAGTTATTTGCCTATTGACATATTCAGATAATCCGATTTGAAACGCTCCACTGACAATTTTGAAACTTGTGAAAGTGAAAAATGCATTATATTAAGTGTGAATAAATTTACTTTTTTTATAGCTTTACTGTTGCAGATACCTGGAATCTGAAGATGTTCTGCTTGTTGGTGGAAGTCACAGAAATATGTTGCGCATTGTAGATGTCACTGCAAAAATGGTAATATTGAATATCTATTTTTAATGTCAGATGAAAGTTTAAACTTTTTCTTAGAATTTTTTTCTCCTAAAATATAAATTTGTTCGACCAAAACAAAATCATACAGGAAAAGGAATTTTTTTAGCTAACACAGGAAAGACCAAAAACATTATTGATACAGAAAAGAATCTATTAGCTTATCTCTATTAGCACAAGATATTCTATGATATCTTCACGATACTGGTCTACAACATTATAATGTCCGTTGTTAAATTGTTACAAAACTTTCTCTGTATTGTTCAACTTTCAAGATACAGGTTCAACGATTTTTAAAAAAATATATAATATAATTAAAAATTAATTAATTTGTAAAAAATTCAAATTTTATGAATTATAAAATATAAGAATAGCAGCTGTACTATATCAAGTATAATGGCCAAATTCCTATCTCAGAAGTTCCCGGACTGTGAATCGCCACCATTTATAAATCGCGAGTCAATTTTTGATTGGTTCTGGCAAGATTTTGAATGAATATATATATTTTTACAATGGGGGATTAAGTATTCAATAAGTTACAAGTTAACAGAACGGGAAAAAAATACGAAAACAGACGACTCATGTCAACTGAGACCCCGCCTACCTGATTAGAAACTCCTTTTCGTAATGAACATTCAATTCAGATTGTGTACGCATTCATTTCGAAGTAGTTCAGTATCATTAGTGTAGCTATTTATTATATTTAATATTAAATGTTTTCCTTAATAAAAGCTCCTCTTTGTATCATAAACCTTGCTCTAGAAAAAATTGAAATAGGTTGCTATAGATTAGGTAACCAAAAAAAAAAAAAAATCGGTTGGAATATGTATTAAAGTTTAGGTGTATTATAAATGACAAGAACCATATGGATTTTAATTTGAATGCTAAAATAGATTAATATTAGAATTTGGGGAATTATGGAGGAAACATGTTCGAATTAATCCATATTGATGATCCTCATTTGCTGATTTTGGAATTTTACATACATCACTCGGGGCCAAAAATATAATTGGTAAAGCCTGATAGTTCAGTTGCATTCTATATATATCAGTCAATATTGTGTGTAACGAATTCCAGAAAGTGAATATTCTGGAATTCGTTTCTTTGCAACAAGCGAACAAATTTAAAATAATTTAAAAGTTATGGTAACGATCTGTTACTAACTCAGTTTTTAGCTTTTTTTTTATTAAAATGATTATTTAAATAATATTATTTGAATGTAGTTGTGCTGTATTTTTGTGCTCATAATTTAATTGGACAAAAAATTTAGCAATTAATAGGTTAAAACTAGGTGATGCTCCTCTAAAAATAAAATTAACTGATTGACTGATTGATGCTCCTCTAAAAATAAACAATTAATTAAGCGACTGATAATTTAATAGCGAGCAAATTAAAATTATATTGTCATCAAGAACATAAACGTCTGCAAATTTTTAAAAATCTACCATATCTTGAAGTTTGTGATTAATAGAATTTTGTAATTGATCTTTTAAATATGCAAAAAGGTAAAGTTAGATAAGAAAACAAATTTATTTGTATGTATATAATAGACTTTATTAAATACATTGCTAAAAGTTTTAAATCAGCAAATTAATGAGCTGTTTCATATTAATTAAAATTTTGGTACGTATGCATAATTAATATCACGAGAGATGGCTTTTATAAGAAATGAGGTCGTCAATGGAATTTCAAGAAGGGAAATCCGCGCAAATGGACAAATTTTTTTTCACCACATTTTTTTTTTATTTATTTATTTAGTGAGGGGGATGTGAATGTTCACAAATCATCCAGAATGATTTGTAACCAATGTTAGCACCTTCAACAAAATAAAATGTCAAAAAATCCTACCTCAAATGAACTTTAGTATACTGTCTGTAAGTTGTATTATGGCATGCATTATGAAAAAATCGTTTAAGAAGACTTGCAGGACGGACCATTGGATCTAGAACATAGCCATTGAACTGTACAAATGCGGCATTTGTTACTTCTTAAACCACAAATGCTCATTAAAAAAGTGTTTTTTAAAATTTGAAAGAAAATTTTAGCTTGTTTCTTCAATAACTTATGTACTTATTATTACAGAAAAATATTCTTAAGATACTAAGGTTTTAAAAAAAATCTGCTTTACTGTGTTATTAGTTTTACTTTTGTTCAATTTTTCTCTAATTTAATAATTTTTTTTAAAAGAGTTTAAAATATATTTTACAGCAATATTTGTCATTTTAGTTATTACGTTTTCGCGCATGCGTATTGTGAGGGTATTGAAAGCGTTTCTGTTCGAACTTTATAGTTTGACGCACGTGAACCGTAATTAAGAAAATAACATACTAAATGTTTACTATGCTGGGAGTATCAAACTATTTTAGAGTTCACATTTTCCTTGTTGTTTAATTATTCATTTTGTACAGACTATCAGCAGCATCTGGAATTTAAAAGGAGCCGTCTACTTCGTGAGAGAACTGCCGAAGCTCGACTCGACATCGTTCTCTCGCAGCTTTTGTTTCTGTTCGGAAAACAGTTTTTACATCGCTCAGACAGAAAGTTAAAGAAAGCGCATATACTTTAGAAAAGTTGGAAAATGTGCAGCTTTTTGGTGATTTACCTTGCATGTAATATTTTAGAATCCGTACTAACATATCACAATTAAATGGTATTGAACTAAATAAAATTATCTTGATGATTTTGTCGTGGCAAAAACCATTTTAATTATTCATAGTTATCAGTCATAATCACTTTGATACTTCGATATTTTTAGTTTCGCCAAAGAATCGGTCTTTTATTTACAAGATCTCGCCAATGCCGAATAATTAGATGTTTCTAGAACTTCTGTTTTTGTTTCGTCATGCCATGTGTAGAAATGACAGAGTGCGAAGTGAATTGATAGCGCTTTTCAGTCTATCGGCGACAAGCAACTAATATCGAAATTCTCAGATTATTTAAAATTGAAACGAAAATATTTATACATTTTTACATATTTCCTAATCATTTTCTATGAAAACCTTCCAAACGCATGATAATTTGTAGCACTGTGAGACAGTACTTCCAATTACGAGTTTTCAATGTCAAGAATTGCAAATTGTTTTGATAGATATTCCAGCTGTAGTCGGACTTAATCTGAGTCAAAGGAATATTCAAACTTCCCAAACAAGTCATTCGTTTCTGCAGGCGTCTTTTGGAGAGTGTCTTGCAAATAAAATGTACCTAGTCTTTAAAAAAGTTGTCCCTTTAAAAAGTTAAAAAAGTTGTGAAAACCCTTTTTATTCAAATAAATAAAATTTAAAATTTTTATATAAAACTATGTACAATTGCATATCAAGAAATAGTCCGCTTATTTTCTGTATAAAAAAGCACGATAAAAACACACATTACACTCATCAGCGAACTCAGTGGTGCACTAGAGGGCGCTGCGTTGATAATTTCATCCACAATATGTATTTTCCAGCCCATGTCTCTCATTGAATAACTCTGAAAGCAAAACAGAATAATAAATATTAGTTTTAAAAAATTCAGTAAAAACATCTAGTCAAAAAAATAAAAGATTTCATAATGAATCTGCTAAATTAACTTCACATTTTGAAACTACATGAACTATTTTAGAATAGAATTGATAATTTTGAATAGCTTTTAGCTAACGACGACCCAACTTGAGTTGGCACCGTACCACATCATCACGAGGATGTTTGATCCGAAAGCGGATATTGAAAGAGTGGTCATCTTCCCTTTATTGGTTCCAGCATTCGGATTTCAAATATCTAATGAAATATCCTGTACTATCGCTTAACAAACTACTCTACCAAGCTCAATTTTCCAAACTTTACTAATAGAAGAAAAATTTTCAGACTATCGAATATGCCAAGTTTTTTCCCCATATCTGTTATGAACAAGTTACGATAGTAAATATATTTTTGGAAGAGAAAAAAACAGCTCTGTAAGTCGAAAATCAGTCGATTTATAATCTAGAGAAATATACTTTTTGAATTACTATAATTAAATATTAGACGAAAGAACTTTTTTTTTCGCATAGTACCCATTAACTTATTTGTCTTGTTTACACATCATACAGATGTCAAATAATCGTTTGTTAAATTTATAAGGTGAAATTAAATCAATTATAGACTAGAATTCAGTAAAAAATTATACGAAATCTATAAACACCAAGTATTCTATGGATTCTTAATTCATTCAATAAAAGCAGCATATTCTCGAAACTGAAGATCTGTTTTAATTTATTGGAACGTATATTTGCGAAATCAAACTAATAAAATGTCTAACTTTGCCGTAATTAATCAGATTTTAGACGAAGAATCTAATGAATAAATCTTCATTGTTTTTAAAATTATCTTATTGTCTTCTAAATGAGCTCCAATGGACATCCTGCAATGGATGTCCAGCAGAATTTTCTATCCTACTCACTTGGTAATAGAGAAGATCCGGGACGGTTGCGTTGGGCGTCCAATAGAGGACTGACGGATCTCCGTCAGAGCAGTGCAGTCTTAGTGATTTTCGAAATTTAGGATAAGATGGATAGTCATCTACAGAATAACGATGAGAGGTATTGTGAACCCATGAGCAGAGGCGGCCAGCTGCAAGGGAAAAAATAGTATTTTAAACCTTCTTATTTCAAATATAAACACCAAATTGATGTTAGAAATATGTTTCTTGAGCTTGTAGTGAATGCTTATCATAAATCATATCAGATATTGGTAAACTACAGGCTCCGTCGAGGCTGTGTGTGGCGCCGCTCATCATCCGGGTATGCTTCTAGAATAAGCTATTCTCTCTCCTTTTGTCTTCGGAACACTCTCGCGCACACTGCCTCGGTGAAGTTCGTAGTAAAAATCAAATGTTTAATTTTTTTAGTTAAAATGTGAATAAAATTACTTTGTCTAAAGCGTCTTAATACAACAAATACACGCAACCCTAATTCCGACAAACTACTAATGAATCTTAATCATATAAAATTACAATATAATTATTTAATTCGTAGGATTTGAATTTGGATTTCTGGATTTTATTGGCCAAAGAGCCATGATTTTGGCTATGCTACGCCAAACTGTATTTTTCAGAATTAAAATATAAAATTTCAGTTATAAAAGCAATATGAAAACTTTTGAGAGAGATGAAGAAAACTTAAATATGTGGATAAAAACCTATTGATTTCAAAAATGCAAAAATTTGAACATGTGTTGTCTTACCAAGTAAGAAGGGTAATGGAGTGTTCGTATTTTGAAAGAAGTGCAAACGTTGAGCATTGAAATTTGGACATTCTGACAATATATGTTGTACAGACATTTGACAGTCACACTGGGAACATAGAGGTGGTTGTTCACCTAGTAACAAGTGGCGATGGGTGAATCTCGTATGTCCAATGCGTAAACGGGTTAATACTGTGTCTGCTTTTCGATTAGGTAATGAAGGCCACGGTTGTACATGAGGTTTAATAGTATGTAGTTTATTGTTAGTTTCAAGGTCCCACTGAGCTTGCCATTTGGAATAAAGAAGCCTTTTATTGTGCTTATTTAAGTCGCTTACAGGAATAGATGTGAACGCTGGAATATTTGCCAATTTAGCAGCCTTGTCTGCCTCTTCATTGCCCAGAATTCCTACATGAGAGGTATTTAATTCGTAATACTTGAATGTTGCAACAATTTGTTACCTACTAAACCTGTAAGATGATGCACCATGCTGACATTTGTACTTTGTGACAAAGATCTATTTAAGATAATGCGATTTTCAACTTAACTTTTTCCTTACAAACAGGATAGATGGAGTGGATTTTTTTCTCTGTACTTATCTGTATTGAGCATTAGAGTTTCATTACTCACAGATAACCATTCAGAAGATGATTTTACTCCATTTTTCGATTGCTAATAAAGCAAAATAAAAGAATTCTATGGATGTTCATGAAAGGGATCCTATCGCACATGCCCTTTATTTTTAGACTTGAAGAGTAAAAACCTGCACACTCTTCTTTAAAATTCTAGTTTTAAAAGGATGTTCGAAATTTAGTTTTTAGCCAGAAATTTTAAAAACATTTGACTTTTGAAAACATTTAGAGCATTATTTCTGCTATAATTTCTTACATTTTATTTCTAAAAAGACTTTATTAAGAGTAAAAATGAGTTCGGCGAAATGACTTCTATAATATAAATTATATTTTTAGTACATTTAAATTTTTATTAAAATTTGAATAGGTAATTGTCATGCCATAAGAGCCAAGAAACTGCAGGATAATTATGACCATTCAAAAATTTTCTAGTTATTGTTATAAAATATATAAATAATCAAAATAATGTTTTGGAAAATTATATAACGAAATATAATCGATTCATATTACAATGAATCATTTTAGAATATTCGCACATTTTACTTACGTTCTCTATATAACATTATTTCAGAGTTCGATAAACATTAGGAAAGAAATCAAACTTTCAGATGTTTTTCAAATCTATAAACTTAAAATCAATGATTAATAATAGAGCAAGATTATTTTTTAAAAATATTATAACATTTGTTATACAATCATTCTTTAAAAATTAATTACGAACAAAGTTTCTACGTTGGAAAAAACTTACCCGCCGATGGATGAGGTCGACCACGACGGTCGAATTCCACGCCAGCGTAGACTCTTATAGACTATAATAAACAAAGATGCAATTAGAAAGCTTATTGTACATCAGCAGGAAATTCTCAACTATTCATTGTTTCAAAAACTGAAGTTATAAATTTGAAGACGTAATCCTGACTTCTAATTTCAATTTTGGTTTTGTAATTTTGTTCCGTTGAAAATAACTCACACAGCAATCAACTTACGCGGAAAGATAAGTTGTTTATGAAGCATAGATTAAATCATAAAAGTGTTGAAAACAGAGAATCGCGCAACTCCTCCACTTTGTTTTCATTAATTTTTATGAAGATGACAACATTAAAAGAATAGTTATTCTTAATTTGAAATTAAGGCATGCATATGATTATGCTTTAGGAGGCTTGAGGGCCACTGACGGATTTTCAAATAGGCAGAATAGGTAGCTGCATAGGACGGCTAGGCAGAAAGGGAGCCGTAATCAAGTCGACTAACAAAACTTTATTTTCATAATTGCCAAAGAAATAAGTTCGTAAATATAATATAAATTTTACGAATGATTAAGTACTACAAAAATCATTGGTCAGATTCCTGTATTTTTCATTATAGACAATATTTATTAACACTAAATCTTTACTTCAATTGCATTGTGTACAAACATGGAATCATTTAGATAGAAATAAATACATATTTGCATTAAGCTAATAAAGTAGAAAAGATACTCCTAAAATAAGCCATTAACATGTTGAACCAGCAACAGTCTCCCCAAAACGTTCAAAAATAAAGGTGTTATCCCAGAGAACGCTTTGCATACATTGACTTTTAATAGTTACGAAATAATAACCTTTGGCGTGAATTTAGCAGTGTTTATTGAATCTATCGTTTCATCCTTGGCGAGTTATTTGGCAATTAAACCCTGACACATACTTAACAGAATCAGAAAATCGAATTTGTATTTCAAGCGAGTTTTTTCCAACCGATTGAAGCAAAAATTCGACACAAACTACACTTGTAATCACGAAATCTCATATCAGGTTTGATTTATTTCACTGGCAGCATTATCGCATATACGTATTTTAAAAAATACAGACCAACAGACAGTCAATCCTTTGTCGAATTTGGGTAAAAACTTTGAAACATGACTGCGTTATAGACGTTAAATCTGTGCACCGAATCTTATTTATCTAGCTTTTTTCGTTTTACAGTTACCGTGTTAACTTATATTCTAACAGATAATTTTCCTCTGAACGGATTTTGCTCAAAATTTGATGAAAATTTACAAATTGGGTATAAAGACCTACACCGAATTTCATCCAGCTAGCTCCAAAGCGTTTTTGAGTTATCTTTGTCATAGACAGTCGGACATTTTCTAAAAATGTGTTTTTCGAACTCGGGGCGATGTAAAATGTGAAGATAAGCCAAAATCTCGAATGAGAAATTTTTGTCGATTACATAGCTTTCTTTACACTTCCTATACCAGAAACAGCGTTTTTTATTGATAGTTATGCTCAAAAAGACTACTTCATGACTATACAACAACAACAACAATCTCTACCTTTCTTTCTTCTTCGGAGTATCTACCGTATCCTCCATGTGCATCGTCTGTTATATAAAAGGGGTGGTAAAAGCGAGCATTGTTGGGATCGTTGCCACCTTCCACCACGAAAGTGTACCTTCGATTTCGCTTCAAATAGAGCTCGGGACTCATGAGTCCGTTCACGTACCAAACAACTCCCGGAGATGGATTTCCTAAAAACAATAATTTTGTAAATTAAAAGAACAAAATCAATAGTGTAATGCAAAAACTATTGAAGCGAGAAGGCTTTGAAATAAATTTCTTTTCTTAAAATATAATTTGAGATAATTCACCAGATTTTAATTAAATAAATCAGTTTTTAATTTGGATGAAAAACAAAACTTTAATTCCACACACCAAATTAAGATCAAACTTTTGAATGTCAGATTGGAATTTCAAAAGAAAGAAATGAGTCGATAATAAAAAGAAAATTTTAAGAATTGAATTAGGTACGGAAAAATCATAGCCATTACGTTCCGTAAATACATTCATTCTTTAATGTGCGGATAATATCATTGAAAATGCGAAAGGCTGTAAACCAAAAAAACAATTTCACTGAAATCCATTATTCGATACGTCTTTCCTAAAGAATGTCTTGCCAATGCTGAAAAGGAAGATGGTTTATAATAAAATGTCCAAATGTAAAAGATATCAAATAAGCAATATGAAATACTGCCATCTGGATCTCAACTAAATAGAATTTTTGATATTGGACCTTTTGACCATGTTGAGGGACTATTTAAAACTCCTATTTTTTTTTTTTTTTCTATTTAAAATATTTATATTGGGACTAAAACACGGCCATAGAAATATTTTAATTATTTAAGTATATTTTCGTCTTCATGCCATTGAGTATTTTTGGTGAATTATGGCGATATTTTGCCAATTCTGTTTGTGTTTGGCGATCTTACTTTCTTTGACGTCTGTACGTGGTTCGATTCGCCCCTCGCCAGTACGTTTCATGAACTCCTGTTGATATGTTGTGAGGTTGGAACGATCCAATATTTTAAGAACTTTTGATGATAAGTGTTTAGTCCGGCTGTCTGAATTCTAGTGTATTTTTATTCCTATCTGAAATATTACTAGAATTTATCGATTTTAGATCGCCAACGTTTTCCTTCCGGTCGTTAATGTTAACTTTAACGTCCGAAAAAATTTATTAACATTAATAAGAATCAATTTATTTTACTTTTCATCGTCTTTCAATGGAATAATACACCTATAAAAAGTAAATATCCAAATCGGCGAAAGGTGTTACGAAAAACTTCAACATCAACATTTTTTTTTAATACCTAACTAATGAAAAAAAAAAATAAATTAAAAACCCATTTTAAGTATGTACAATTATAAAGAATATCAATTGCTGGTGCTTAAAATAAAGGAATTAAAAAATTTCATACATGTATAAATGATTTTCCTTATTGAATTCATTATGATTTTATATAGAGAACTGCTTGATGTTGCATTAGTTAGCTTTCATTCAACTGCATTTCCTTGAGCCAACGCAGACCGCAGACAACTTCTCAACTGAAAACAGCAACAGATCAGGCTGCTCATAAAATTCTTACCCGTGAATCCGGAATAGCCTTTCGATCCTCCAGGAACTCCAACCCTAACGGTGAAGGTCGTGACCTGGGGGTCCCGAATTCTCAGTGGACCCCAAGATCTCTCGGAGGCGTTCCTTTTGGGTCGAATGAAAGGTTCGCAGTTTTTAACCCCAGGCTTCCTTCCTAACTCTAGTTTCAGATCACCTACAGAGAAAGAAAAGGACTTTTGAAGTTTTTTTGCATTATATAAGCATAAATATATTTTTTAATGTGTTTGTGAAACAATAACCTTACAAATACTAACTATATTGTTAATTTGACTTCAGATTACAATATGTAAAGAAATTTAATTTAAGTAGGCTTCTTCTCTTAAAACTTCACAACATCAGAGAAAAAACATTTGCTCCAAACAGACGAAGAAGCCTCACTTATGATAAGGATCTTTGTGTTCCCGAAGTGCCCAAATTTCGTCATTTGAAGAGGCTTTATTCCACTATCAAAGTAACTAAACGATGGTTTCACAGAAAACAGAAGTCATTACGCATACAATATAAAATATATCTTATATTTCTTTAATTCTTATAACGAGAACTATAAAATACCTCGGAGCACCAATCTGTGATATGTCGGTTCTTTGAAATCGTTGTATTTTCCAATGGCCCAAATGAAGTATGTGAATCCTTCCTGCTTGAATACCTTATCACCGCTGTCCTCTGGAAATAAAATTATAAAATTGCACACAAATTCATTTGCATTTAGAGTTGAATTAACAAGAAATGAAAACTAATTCATTTAAACCAATAGTAAAAAAAATCCTGATTGCTTAGTAATTATTAGAATGCATTTCTGAAAACTAATTAGGCAATTGTTATCATTTATTGACTTTGAATTGACATGTTCAGAGATATTAACGTCTCAGTTAATATCCCTGAACATGTCATGGTTCATGGATGTCAATGTTCATGTCATGTTCAACTGAACATGTTTCCTCCTGATTTGGAAACAATGTTTCTCTGCCTATTGAATCAGTATACGTGGAAGTAAAATGCAACCACACCGAAGGCGTCCTGAAGCCCAACAAAAACACTGCCACCAAAGTAATTTTATTTTATTTGATTAAAAAAATTTTACAATGCAAAAAAACACAGACAGTGAATTTTTATTACCACATTACCCAAGAATGATTATGAAAAGGTGAACTTAATTTACAATACTGGTAATAGAAACCAGTTTCTTGTGCTTTATTCGCTCTTATTAGTATCTATTTCTAATGTATTAAATGCTTCATACTTTTAGATTATTACCTAATAATCACGGCAATCCTTATTTGATTATTTAAGCAATTTAAAATTACTATCATTTTCGTCCGTACATTTAAAGAGCAATGTTATTGAAGATCTCAGACATAGCACAGAAAATAACATTTATTAACGTACTAGTTGATTTGTTTTCAGTTTGTAATTTCAACAATTGCTGTATTTTACATTGATATATATGGGAAATAAAAATTTTTGAACTTGGATTTAGTACGAAATGTTATTATTGAACCAATGGTAAATATACAGTTATTCATAGTTTATCCATTATCTAATGAGTGGTAACGATATGTTAAAACTAATTGTTTAATTGCACTTGATATTATTATTGTTTTAGATTCAGGGTTATTGAAATATTCCTATTGAAGTATTGACCATGATTATAGCATTTATACAAACGATTAAATAGGGGGGGGGAACTACATTGGAAGATAAAGTTAATTAATCACAAGAGATATAAATACTAAAATGAAATAATATATAAAGCAACTGGCAAAAAATACAGTGCAGAAATAGAGCACAAATTATTTGAAGGCATCTAGTTTTAGATTGAAACATTGATATAGTATTACACATAAGCAAGAGCGAATTTTCGACTAGACATGTGGTGGTAACATCATAAGCCAGATAACAACTTCCGGAGAAGTGTGTACACTTTTGCCTAGTGGCTTTGTTACTCGGCTACGAACCCTAACGTTGCGAGTTCGAATCTCAAACTTGCACATTGGCGACCCTGGTTCTGAACAATCGCATCCTTCATTCAGCTGTCGTGGCTCCATCTACCGGCAGCAACCACTCGCACACGCTCGTCGTCGCCCGCCATAACACTTGGCGCGATAATCACGTTCGTCGCTCGCCATAACTGGCGCGATAAACTCTACCGACTCAGTGGTGGGGGATTATTGTGGTGGTAACATCATAAGCCAGATAACAACTTCCGGAGAAGTGTGTACACTTTTGTCTAGTGGCTTTGTTACTCGGCTACGAACCCTAACGTTGCGAGTTCGAATCTCAAACTTGCACAGACAGAGTAGGCAGGTGCCTTCGAAGATATGCAAGCTGATTAAAATGTTATTAGACTAGCAGCAAAATAAGTTTGTAAGTGATTAAAATCATAAAGTATAATTATATATGTGTAAAATATTGAAATATTAGTTATTTAATTAGTTACGTTACTTTCTATAGCAAATCCTCTAAAATGATTTTAATTTTATATTTGTGTGAAATTTAATATTTGTTTTCTAATTTGGCCATGATAAATTTTTTTTTTGTAAGTCAGGAAAACATTAACAATTAGGGTTGGTTTTTCAAGGATTTTATAGCTAAGCAATTTTTTCATGATATAAGTATTGAAAATAAAAACATTTTCACAAAATTACTAAATCAAAAAAATTAACCAAAAACTTTATCAGGATGTATATGTGTTCAAATGTGAAACTAGAGTGACTAGTTATTAAACGAGAGGCTCATATAATGCACTGTCTTGGGAAACAAAATTCCAAAGAGAGAAACAGTATATAAATACAGAATTAGCTAAGTGAGAAGTACAAGCTTAATTACAGAATATACTACGTGCATTGCTAAGTGAGTGTAATGTTACTAAATGGTTAATCTGTTCATGGATTTATTAAATGTTGTTATTCAAATGCACAGTATTCTGTTACTCTTTGATTGGTTTACTTAAAATATTAGGACGAGAATTTTCCCTTTCACACAATATTTAATAAATTTTGTTACTGAATTAACAAAAGACACAGAAAAAAAATAAACAATTTAAAACTATAAATGTGCGCAGAAAAAAGAAAAAAAAACAATTTAAAACTATAAATGTACGTAGAAAAAAAAACGAAAAAAAAAAAATTTAAAACTATAAATGTGCGTAGAAAAAAGAAAAAAAAAACAATTTAAAACTATAAATGTACGTAGAAGAAGAAAAAAAAACAATTTAAAACTAAATGTACGTAGAAAAAAGAAAAAAATAATAAACAATTTAAAACTATAAATGTGCGTAGAAAAAAGGAAGAAAAAAAAACCAATTTAAAACTATAAATGTGCGTAGAAAAAAGGAAGAAAAAAAAACCATTTAAAACTATAAATGTACGTAGAAAAAAGGAAGAAAAAAAAAACCATTTAAAACTATAAATGTACGTAGAAAAAAAAACGAAAAAAAAAAATAATAATTTAAAACTATAAATGTGCGTAGAAAAAAGAAAAAAAAAAAACAATTTAAAACTAAATGTAAGTAGAAAAAAGAAAACAATTTAAAACTATAAATATACGTAGAAAAAAGAAAAATAAAATGTTGCAAGATTATATATACGTATATGAATGTAATTGACTGGATTTTGCAATTTTAGATTGCGATTGACTATACATTTACTCACAATTTTTTGTTTCGAACTTGATTTTACAGAGTACTCGCAAGTATTGCACGTTTTGCCAAAAACTGATTAGGGTTAACGCAATAAACGATGAAGTCAAATAAGTAATATAATCGGAACTACTTATAGTCCCTAGATTTTTCTTTGTCAATTAATATTTACTTCACCTAAATAGCAGTACATGTCCTATGTTTGGTCGTATATTAAATTGACAAATTTATCTCATTTATGTCTTCATACGTCAAACAGACAAAAAAATAATTCTTAAAACCTTTTTTGTTTGTTTCAGATGATTTGAAGCATGATGATCCACCACATCTTGAAATCGAATATTTAGACAATCACAATGATTTTTTTCGTATGCGAAAAAAATAAAATAAAAAATGAAACTGTATAAAGGTTGATCAATATAATTACTTCAATCGTGGGTCATTTTGCGAATACCAGATATTTGGGTTGCATATGTGTATAAAGAAGACAGTTAACTTACCAGTATTGAGCAAATTCCTCCTGAAGGTGATGCTCGTTATGCCGTCGTTTCGAACAAATGTGTGGATCTGGTACCCGTTGGGCACACCTCCAACCTTCTCGTCGGGGCAAACTCCTCTGTATCTACCCAAGACATTGGTGCACTAGAAAAATTATTATATATGATAATACTGGATTCACATTTCTGCAGATTTAAAGATAAAAATTTTTACAATTTAAAAAAGTATGGGACAAAGCACCTCGAAGTATTCATTTATACAAATAATCGAAAAATAGTTATTGTTTGTGTGAACTATTCTTAAAATATAAGTGACATTTTTTAAAACTAATCATAGGAAAAATTCAATTTTCCGTTTTAGTTTGATTTCCTACTTCAATCATTTGATTAGGATGCCAACTCATTTTTGCCTTAATCAGCAAAGAGAAAGAAAAGGTTTATATTTCATGTCATATTTCCTAAAAAAAAATGACTAAAAAGCATAAAGAGTGCCTTAATATAGATTATGCTAAATATTTATCACTGGTTTTAATCCAAAGTATTTTTTTTAAAAATATGGAACTGGCTACTGGATTATTTTAAGTCGTTTTCATCCAACAATGGTTGACAATATAAAAGTACAGAATGACCAAGTGTTTCAAAGTTTGTTTAGTTTAGTTATATTAACGTCCCGTTTTTTAAAGCAACACTAGGGCTATTTTTGGGATGGACTTCGTAATTTTGAACCGCGGTCAGATAACGAGGATGACACTTGAGCTGGCACTCCCCTCTCCACACCACGCCAGCTGGAGGACGTTTAACGTGCACCAGACCCGTGCACACGACGGTTCTTCGGTGGAATCGGGTCTTGAACCTGAAACCCTCCAGTTCCGAAGCCAAGACCTTACCACCAGGCCACCGCGGCCCTCTCAAGTGTTTCAGAGAACATTGGGAATAGAGTTAAAACCCTCAGAAATCGCCATATGACAAGAAGTTTGAATTGAAGTATAGAATTGTGGAAGATATAACATCCCCAATCATGTTTCAAATCGAGCTCGTATTATATCTACTATAACAAATGAAGTTTCATAATAATATGCTTCAATGTATCTAGAGAGAATTGAATTACCATGAAGATGAGTATCAAGAAATGAAAGGAGGATATCTTATTAGTACAAAATGCACAACAACATTATTATGATACCTTCACGATATCCCGGTATTTAGGATATCGAACATCGAAGTTATATCATGCAGTGTCTGCTAATTGGATATATCAAGCATTTGTAACTATTCTAAAAAACTTGAAACGTTTCAATTTATTTTTTATGAAATGTTTATGAGATTATGATACTTTTAGATACAACGAGTTAAAATCTTAAGATACATCATCTAAATATCGTACATTTTTTAAAATACACTCGGAAACAATTTCATAAAAGAAAGTATGTTAGTGAAAAATATGATCAATATGGTGGAATTAACCAGAGTTCGTTAATTTAAAGGATCTTAACCTTCAGATATATTACTACTGATTCAAAAGGAAAGGTAATATAAATCCAGCAACTTGACTATTTGAATAATCCAAGTACGAATTTCACAATTTTATAAACAATTATTTTTTGTTTTATAATTTTTAAAATAAGTCTAAATAACAATAGTAATAAGCAAAGTTAATAAACCATTGATCTCAATGTAATTTTATAGATAATTGATTACTCCAATGAGTTTGTTCAGTGAGTCATCCGATCATAAATCTTCCACAAATATTTTCTCTATCCGATTTGCTGGTAATTCGAATCGTTCGTCTACCAACCATCTGCTGTTTATAAATCTGAATATAATTAAATAACAGATTCATTTGAATGCAAATTAAGAAAGGACTCACTGGAAATTTCCCCGATATGTTGTAGTCTGCCGTGACTCCCAGCAGCCCGTCCATGTAGGCAACGACAACATCCGCACCTTCCATCTGAGAACTGGTCTCGGAACCGCTGATTCCGAGAGCCATGTATTCGTCCTCATCTGAAGTGGGGAAAAAATTATTTTAATGGAAATTCTAATATCTAATCCAAAATATCGTTAATTTGATGATATTTCAAACTTAATTAGAATGTATATTATTTTTGAACTAAGTAATGTACTAAGTAGCGACAGAGTACATAAAATATATATTTAATATAAAGGCAACGCAAATCCAGAGACTGAGAAAATGAGAAGTATTTTTATAAAATGTATTAAAAAATATTTTTGAAAAATTTATCAAGTTAGAATAAATTTAATAATTTAATTAGAATTGTTTTATAACAAGGATAAAATTATCACTAAAAGTTTAGTATTTTTGTATTTTAAATTGCTGTACAAATTTAATATACTTCAAAGTTACTGAGGAAAAATGTTAAATTTTCAATTCTTTTATTAAAATAATTAGAATTTTGAAAATTTTTCTTAATGAGCCCCTATTTTTTAAGAACTATTTTTGTGTCAAATTAGATAGTTCTAAGTCCTTCTTTGTAAAGCATTTTGAACAATTTTTCCATGAATATTGCATTTTATGGATAATATGCCAATACATAAACATCAACAAATTAATTTTAAAAGTTTTTACTAACACTTATTAATATAGAAAAAAAATAAAAGTATTTTTTCTCCATTTTATTCTTTAACTGAATTTAATCTAACATCAACTGCACAACTTGTCTTTCTCTGTGCCATGAAAAATCGCCAATGGATTCCAGAACTGAATTGGCGCAGAATAGGACATGACACACAAAATCTCCAAGTAAGAAATTACATTAGTTTACTAAGTTTAGATACGTTTATTTTATAAAAAAATAATTTATCTGTTTTGAAACCTTATTTTGATAGTTCTAAATGATATTAAAATATAGGAACTTTATTATTAATGCAATTTAAAATATAATCAAAGGACAAATTTCGGAAATCTGCCCAGTATGATTCAAACAACATACCTATTTGCCCTGAGAGTTCGAAGGTGATGGCAGGTCCAAAAATTTCCCAACTCAATCTCAAATCTCGATGCAACTGCTCGCAATTAGGTAAAGGCGATTCTTTTTCCTATAAATAGAAACTTTAGTTAAACAATCGATTATTTGAAATATACAGTCCAAACAAATTTGGAAAATGCTGAATTATCCTTTTTGGAAAAGCAATATACTAGCGATTCCCAAGCCTTAAGTTCCTCATAAGAGAACAGCGAAATATACAATTTTCATAAGTTTATTTGCATTTTTAATCAACTTCTTTGGGTCGTGATAATTTTGCAGAACATTTCATGTAGATTATATGCTGTGTTATGGCAAACATACTTTCAAAATGATTATATCGATAATTTTGCATAAATTAAAATACATTAAATACCATTGCTTCATTTTCATTTATTGCAGAAAAAAAGATAATCCTATTAAGTTATCTTGTGACAATTCATTAAAATAAAATTCAGCAGGGTGGAATGAACAAAATTTTGGCTATTAGTGAAAGACGATTATTCATTCCCGGTGTTGAAATGCTCGTAGAATTTTAATTCCATTTGTTACTTCATTTCTCAGCAAAATCGCATTCCTTGTACTTGCTATCAAAAGATAGCCGAATCCATTGTAAAATTTGAAAAAGTAGGGATCAAAAGTTTAACTAAACCCACCGATTAGAATGTGTTTTGATCTAATCTCTTCATAGAGCCCAAAACGTGTTATTTTTATCTAAGTCATTCAAAAATTATTGACCAGTTTGTCTATAACTGTGTTGACAAATTTTTACATACTGCGACCCACTTTCTAGAAAACAGATTTATAGCTAACCATTTCCTTATCGGAGCACTGAGTTTTTTCAAAGTCAATTACATTCCTTTCGAAAACGGTTTTACAAACAAAACAAAAACTTTCTGAAGAATTATGCGTGTTCACACAAATGATAACGATCTGCTACGCAAACTGAAATGAACATTCAGAGTAAAAAGGAATTCCTGAATAAAGTAAACAGCGTCTCAGTTACTACAAAAAAATCTTATGCGGAACCGCAGATTGGATCAACCGGCTATGTGGCGGATATATCTTGTGCAAAAAAAAAAGTCGATTCCTTATGTACAGGGTGGTTATAATTAAAGTTACCCTGTTTAGACCTACGTAGTGTCCGCTCTAGTGAAAGGATATCGAAGAAACTTGATATTTAGGTTGTATGGATCATGGGAAAAAGAAATCTCCAATTAAAAATAGTTTAAATTTCGGCCGGTAGATGGCGGTTTCATGTACGATAAAGGTCGTTATGCAAATTTAGAGTAGTTTCAAAAGCCAGTACTCATTGCCTCAAAATCATTCTTTACCGTGCCGTTAGAGAAGGAAGAGCTTTACCGATAAAGTTGTTTTATCAAAACAGCAGTAATTTGTCAGCTGCACTACGAGAATATCTGAGCTTGAAAGGCTTACGGAAAGGGCCTATGTCCAGGCAGGCTTTGAAAAAGATGATTATTAAATTTGAAGAGACTGGAAAGTTGGGTGTGATACAAGGCAGAGGACGGAAACGGATTTCAAATGGAACTGCGGAAGAAGTCGCTCTTGCCGTGGTCGAAACAGTGTGCGGTTCGCAACATTCTTCATCAAGTGCTCGAGCAGTGGCACGTGATTTGTCCCTCCCTTGGTCTACAGTACGAAAGATTCTTCGATCCATTGTAAAGTGGTATCCATACAAGATCCATCATGTGGCAAGCGCTGAATCCTGCAGACCCGGAGAAACGAAATCTATTTGCTAGAATTTTTTTAGCCAGAATAGTCTTTAACAATGCATGGCCTTGGAACATTTGTTGCAATTATTGAGAAACCCTTCAACACCACTGTTGAACACGCCATAACACGCTTTGAACATGTGCTTGACGTAAATGGAATGCACATTGAACATATATTGTAATTAAAGTTAAATTCCAAATTGTGCTTTTTTGTTTTTCAAGCGAAGCCTTCTCACCTGGCGGTTGAAATTTGAACTAATTTTTTATTGCAAATTTCTGTTCCCCATGATCCATACAACCTAAGTATCAAGTTTCTTCAACATCCTTCCACTAGAGTGGACACTATGCAAGTCCAAACAGGGTAACTTCAATTATAACCACCCTGTACATCATTTCCACGTTGAAAAGACTTTCGTTTTTTGTTTATCCCTTTCTTATCACTCTGTAAGAGTCACCTGTTTGCGTATTGTGCTATCTTTTCTTGTCGTGTTGCTACCATACATTCCAATAATTTTATACTTAAAATCCATTTTTGTAAATTGTGGAAATATCCTTATTATATATATTCAAAACCTAATCTCGAACCACCAAAAATTTACTCGTGATTCACAGTTCGGGAATTCCTTTATTCTAAAGTATTATTTATGTAGAACGGATCGGACTACACAGTAATATTATGTATTTCTATACAGAACGGATTGGAAGAAATCTGGACTCATTAATCACGTTTAGAGTCGGAAAAATTGAGGAATCGTAGCTAAACGGGCATCAGTTTAAAAATACTTGCTATCATTTAACGAACAATATTACCAAATATTTGCATTCTGCAACTTACAATAATGTGTATGAGGGAAGGCGGAATGTTGAGTCTGTCTGGAATCACAGTAGATCCGTAATTTTCTTCAGTTCGGAAATTGTAGATACTCAACCAATCAATGTCGTCCACAGTCATCTTTCCGGGTAAAATCAAGGTCACATCTTTGCCGGAATATGGGTACAATGAATTAAGGCTAAAAATGCACACAAATTAAAAGTTTAAAAAAAATCTAAAAATAAGTAAAAAAAAATCAAAATTGAAAAACAAAAAATACATTAATTCTAAATCAAACTCGTAAACCGAAGGACAACCATGATTAGATAATATTTTTTTTGCAAATCTTAAATATTTGGCATTGCAGTGACTATCTCAATACAGGAAATGATTAATTATAATTTGTAAAATTAAGCATTTGAAATTTATGTAGGAAATTGGACTCAGAATCATACGAAATGTAATAGAAGCATTACATGTATTACATATTTCGTTATACTTATTTAGTACGTAAAAGAAGTCTCTCGGAAACTTTCTCGCTTACTCTATTATGGCCATGAACACAAAGTTTTGTTTACAGCGTCTCGTAATTAAAAAAATTTGTACTTCGTAGAGCATTAAAGAAAAATGAAATATGCATCTTGGACTACTTTTTAACCAAGCAGTCGAAACCAGAGTTTGATATGAACTACAATTTTAGTATCAAGATCAAATATTTGATTTGATTTTTCTAAGTCAATGTGTTAAGTTATCGAGTTTATATGCATGCAAACATACAAGTTGATAAATGGTCAATCAGTTTACAGATTTGGTTCAAAATTTGATATGGAACTTATCTACATTATAGATACTAAAACTGTATACATATTTTCCTCCCTTCATATTTCATAATTTGTAGTTATCTTCCACCTAGAGCTCAGATAGACTCTTGCAACTTTTGAACTTCAATCAGAATTTAAACTAAATGTATGAATTTGATGTAAAGCCCATAAAATATATTTTTTCCGTCTACCTGAAAGAGCTTGAGTTGTGTTCATAGACAGAAAAGCATAGTTCAAAAAATGTGAATTTTTTTTCCGTCTACCTGAAAGAGCTTGAGTTATCGTGTTCATAGACAGGCAAGCTTATTTCAAAAAATGTGTTTTTAACCCGAAGGGGTTTGAAATATGAAGATTCGTCAAAATCTCGATTTCTGACGCTCTTCGTGTATATTAAAAAGTAAAAAATAAAGCTTTTGAATCAATATTTCAAATTTGCACGCACCGTTTTGAAAAAAAAAAATTAAAGTTCATTTAATTTAAAAGTTTGATATGCGAATGCTTTATTAGTTAAAGAGGTTGATTTAAAAGGTATTATTTGCTTAATCTTTATTACTTTGGCTTTACATCGACGGTACAATTTTTTAAAAAGAAACAGAATGATGGATATTTCCAGTGTGGTGAAGAGTAGTCACATAGAGCAATTACATACTCAAACAAAAATATTTCCCTTTGTATTGTATTTAAATATTTTCTTCCTACAGTATTTTATAAGAAAATTTTATCTATTTCAATCGACAAAATTTTGAATAAAACTGTATCAGAAAATACCGCTATTCTAATAACTTAATATTAGACATTTTTTAAATTGAAAATATTTTTGATTCTTGGCGATATTTTAGGTGCGAAATTTGGCGGTTTAGCGATAGACTTCGTGATATACATTATGATATTTTTACTCTTTTCTAGAAAATTCGGGATCTTTCGAAAATATATGAAAGTCTTGCTTCAACTACTGATCAAAAAGTTGCTATTATGCTTCCACTGAGTGAATTGACACGTGATCATCACCGTTGTTGATGATACTGCTGAATTTAGTTTGAATCCTAGCCAATTCGCCATATCATGTTTTGAGTTTCTCCTAGTGGCATTGTGATCAAGTGAATTTTTGCTGCAATCTGTTGAAGTATGGTGTTTTTGTTTTCTTCTCTTTCAATAATTGCAAATAACTACTGTCAATTTTTTATGTGGGGTATTTTAATTAAAGTCTATTCAATTTACGAATCCATCCGTAAAGTAACAGAATCATATACATTTAAAAAAATGACCTTCACAGAAGAAAACGATACACAGAATCTGAAACCAGAATTTTAAATACATACTATCCTCTTTCATCCGGTATTTTGGTTCCATGTGGTGTCGGTTGAGGGCCAAGCCCAACACTGAAGAAAACATCTGCAATAAAAATTGCACACAAGTTTAGTAAAAATAGATCAATCTATTTATAATAGAATATTCATTTCTATTAAGAAGCGAGCAATACTTGATTTTATAGTTTAAAATCTGCATCACATATTTATATCTAATTAGCACATTAAATAAATACTGAGCATCATCATTAACATGGTTAATTTAACAGAATGATATTGATTGAAACAATTCACGTGCACTTAAACAATTAACAGGTAACGTTCTCAACATGAATATGTTGAGAATAGTTTTTTCTCGACTATACTCTAAAACCTAATCTTTCAAATTTTGGTTGTACATTTTTTTTCTACCGCTCTATTTACTTAATTAGGTCAGTGCTGTAGGTTCGTTTTCTAACATCTTCCCCCATAAAGTATTTCATGATTTTCAGTCTGCATTAATTTATTTTTAGTCAATAGTTATGCCTAAGCCTAAAATCTTTTTTTCACATTAAGTATCTGTCCAAGTGATAATTGAAGAATATTCTTAGCTTCAGTTTTTAAAAGAAAGGAGAATAAAGAAATTACAGAAATTGACATCACACTGAAAGGAATACGAAAGAGATAATAAAAACAAAGAATAAATGGATTTTCACAAGTGATATCTTATAGTAAGTGGGCTTTTGATATATAATAGTTTTTATAATTGGGATAAGAAGAAATAAATTTCATTTCCTTCTCAAATTTATCACATTAGCAGGTGCCTATAAAAATTTTTGTGTCTTATCGAGTCGAATATAAATGAACTAGCTTACGTTGGAGTCTTTCGTTAGTTGCTGTATTATTTATCTAAGTATCTGAAAGAGCAAACTTCGCTTGGCATTTTTTTTTTTTTTTTTTTTGTAAAATTGTAAGTAAAATCTTATCTTTTGATCGTTTAATGTTACAATCCAAATCTAATGGAGCTGCAAACGCGGGATCAAATGTGAGAAAAATAAGGGCTTTCGAAGCCCTAACCATTACTCCATCTCTAATACGCTTATGCAGGTCATGAATAACCACATGTAAATATTTATATTATAATTTTTTTTTTTTTTTTTTTTTTTTTTTTTTTTTTTTGCGGAAAATTGCGGGGTTTTTTTTGGGGGGGGGGATACATATATAGATAAACCTAAAAAGCAAAAACTTATCTAAATATAAAATTTGATTCAAATCTTTGAAGTCGATTCCGAGATGCATGAAATAAACTGTAACACACACACACACACACACACACACACACACACGCACACGCACACGCACGCGCGCGAATTGCTCGCTTAGAGTTAAAACATTATATCATATCGAATTGTTTAAATAAAACAATTATTCTGTTTTATCAACGCAGGTTAAATTACTCACAAGCTAATGGAAATGAAAATTCTCACCTGTGTCGTTGCCGTCGTAGAAGAGGTTGAGTATTTTGATGGTCTTCGAATCCATAACCATGACGCCATCCGATTTCACCCCGTGAGAGTTCCGACTCATCTCCGAGATGGCCTGAGGGGAAGGGGGCTCCAGGCCTTCGGGAATGTACACGTCGGCGAGGTTTTTCTGCAGAAAGAATTATGAGGAAAACGACAGACAGACATTTTTAGTACAAATTATGAGAAGCACAGGTTATGATCTGAATGGACTACGTCATCAAGCGAAAATGTATTGTTGCCATATGCATCTTCAAAAGTGAAAAAAGTTTGGTATAAACTATGAAGAGGGTTGTTTTTTTCTTTCAGAATGCTATTATGATCGTCAAATTCAAAAATTATTCAATTAGCGTAAATTATTTATAACAAAAAATAATAAATGATACCTCAGAATGCTTTTTTCTCCTCGCGTCTAGTTCAAAAACGATCTCGCCCTCAATATGGTTCGAAAATGATCTTATGCAGGATTATTCATATAGAATGTAGTCCAATCTAAAAAGGAACTATAGCAGAGGGGGGGTCTAGAGATATTAAACTCATCACGTAGAATGCTCAATCTAGTTATTATATACTCTTATGCTACCTAATGACTCGAGAACAGAAAAATAATCTGCTTATCAGTGGGTAAGAGAATACAAAGCGCAAACACAAATTTGTTTCAGGTAAAGCGAATTTTTATTGCAAAAAATTTATTTATATTCCAAGAAGAAATCATACCAAGAAATTGGGAAAAAAAAATGGCTTAAGAATTAACAGCAAATGAAGACAGTATTAACCATATTCTGGTTTCGGCGTTCAGGTTAAATAGCCCATAACACGATCCTTCCATTAAAACTGACGAAATCAATGATCCAGTTTGAACATTTACTGCAATATACTTTTTTGTACTTTTATAAGCATAAAAGCTTATTTTCCGTTTTTTTGGATTGCAATTTAAATTCATAATATTGTGCTGAACAAATAGCACATGAGGTTAAAAGTGTGGTTGCTCATTTTCAAGAGTGCTTTTAGGCACTTCTTTTATGATTTGGCAAGGATGTGCCAACAAGATATCAAGATAGGGAAAGTAGCAAATTCGAAAATCATCGATTTTTATTCTCACTTTAAACATTCTAAAAGATTAATAAGAGGACTTTGGTGAATAAATGCTACCAATATAGATGGTGTATTTTAAAGCTGTCCTAAAATTAAAATAATAAACATCCAAAAGAGCTGTATTTCATAAACATAGTGTATTTACAGTATAAGCAAATGAGAATGATTCTTTCAACGTAAGATGATGAGAACTCTTGTGTTCAGTGCAAAGAATTATGTTCTTTATATTTATTAAATGCACTGATTAAATCATTGGATCAATGCAAATTCTTAATCTAAAAAAAGAGAAATATATTAAGTAATATACAAAAACGGAAAATAAATTCTAGCTTCTAAACGGGACTTTCACTCACCAAACCACTTCCCTAAATTGTTTCCTTTGATGCCGCCATTGAGGAATAGTGGAAAAAAAAAGCATTTAAATGGAATTCAACTTACATATTCCCTGAGATCCCACACGGCGAGCCATTTGATAGATGAAAGCTTTCGATTATCAGGCAGTCGTAAAGTCACATCAGCATTCACATATCTTTGAAGTCGATTCGTTCTACAGGGACAAATGAGCGTTATTTGTAAAATAAAATACGAGTTAGAATTTCTTCAAACAAATAGTTTAGAAATTACAAAAGAGGGGAAAAAATCAATTTTTTCCCAATTTATTATATGTTAACATGAAACTAATTATAAAATTAGGTAGTGTGTGTGTGTGTGTGTGTGTGTGTGTGTGTGTGTGTGTGTGTGTGTGTGTGTGTGTGTGTGTGTGTGTGTGTGTGTGTGTGTGTGTGTTTAGAGAATTCGAGAATCTTTATGGTCTTAAAAATGTTCGTATCTTATATATGTATCGATTTCATGCTACAACATTGCGCATCTTCAAATTTGTTTAATATTTTTGAAGTTTTTAACACTATGCGGCGGTTAATATGACACGCCAAAATAATGATGTGTATCTTTTGACATTCCCAATAAGTTAGAGTGTTATGAAAACTGAAAAATGCTGAAAGCTACGCATTAATTTCTAAGCATTTATTACTTTACATTTGCTGTCTTGTATTTTGTAGCCCTTCAAATGCTAAATGAGCAATCACACTAAAATGCGTATAATTACTCATCAAATCCTTATCAAGAATTAAATATTTTATGTGTGCGTGAGCGGGGAAGAACAAAAGCACTAAAATGCTATTGCAATATTTCCTGGAAAGGGCTTAATGAAATTGGACATAGGTAAATGCTAAAATAATATTTACTTATAGAATATTTAAAATTTCTTTCACCATGGTAAAAAATTATTGAAATAAAATCTGAAATGCAATTCATTTGTTATACTTCATAATGATATTGTGTTATGATATTTTGGGAATTTTCTCAGCAAAAAATATTGTAGAAAGCAGATTAAAGACAGAATGCTGGGTAATGATACAATTTTAGAACCAATCAAGAGCCATTACCTTCCTTCTTCATCGGGAACAATAAACCCGATGTTGCTTGGTCGAACGGTGGCCCCGGCCCAGAAGAAGGTGTCTGGAATAGAAGTTAAGCATATTTAATGATGAAAAGAATAAATCCATACTGAAGAATATGGCTGCATATGATATGACTAGGGATTGCAATACCGGACCAAAATTTCAATACCGGTATTCGGTATTTTTTAGATCTTAATACCGGTATTAAAAATTTTAGAAAATGAATGAAAACGCAGGTGTTTCTTTGTTTTATTTGCCAATTTTATTAGAGAGTGTAAATATCACAAAAAATAATTTGTAACTTATAAATTATAACAGTATATAAAGAATCACAAAAAAATAAAGGAACAACTTATTTATTTAAATCACAAAAAAGTGTAAATATCACTATTCAGTCTGTGGTACTAATACAAATTTTTGAAATGTGATCCTAAAAAACATAATGCATCAATTGTACTGTCATTAAGCCTGAAAAGTAATTTTGTGCAAAAATTACTAGCTGTCGAAAACGCTCTTTCGGCATTTATGCTAGTTGGTGGTACTGTTAGCAATGCGTGATATACTTTTTCCAAGTATTTACCTCTAAATCCCTCATCTTCAAATAAATCGATTTTTTATCGGATGATTTTGGATATAGCTGATTTCTGTATTGTATTTTGGTTCGTTGAAATTCTTATTTATTGCTAATTCTAATTTTTGTTCAAGAGACAATTCCTTTTCACTATCGACATTAGTATCATCATAATCTTCGATAACTAAACCGAATTCTTTTGATTATGGATAGGTTTGTGGGTAAAAATTTTAAGAAAATTTACTATAAACTTAATCAGATTTGAATTATTTTCTTTTCTTCTTTTTCATTTTCATTTTTAAAATCATTATAATTATGTAAATACCATAAGACATTTTCTATTTCGATATGCCTTTCTTCTGTGCGATTTTTCAATGTAATATATATATCTTCAGATCGTGATGTGTGCTGTTAGGAGTAAACGGTTCCAACGTGTTTTAAAATCTAATATTAACATATATTCTATTTTATTTTTAGTTAGTATGTATTTTAGTAATATGTCATCTTTTATAGCGGAACGGTTAAATATCTTATGAATTTTCCGATCTTTATAAATTATAGAAAACAATTCTTGACGGGTTAATATTTCATCCTCATTAGCAATATCTTCTTCAACAATTACCTTGTCATTACCTTCATTGTCAATATCACTCTCACTCTTACTCTCTTCAA
Organism: Argiope bruennichi; assembly: GCF_947563725.1. NCBI lineage: Eukaryota > Metazoa > Arthropoda > Arachnida > Araneae > Araneidae > Argiope > Argiope bruennichi. Next base: position 37,415,629 of record NC_079156.1, read on the forward strand.
AATTGGAAGCCGAAGTTTCTATATCCACAGTATTTGGATTCTTCTGTTCTTTATTTTTTTGGCATAATACATCTATTGCTCCTAACTGAATTCCATGAGCATAGCACAATTGCTGATTTGCACCAATCAACTTTCCAACTTCCTTCATAATTGTTGCTCCATCAGTCGTTAAGATACAATATCTTCGTTCAGGAATAATTCATGTTTCGCTAATTTAGTTTTAAGCAATTAATTAAGCCATTAATTAGTTAATTTCGCCCGTTAAGGAGACATAAAAACAAAAACGTATACTATTTTGCTATGTTCGCGATCCCTGAACATATAGTGGAGACAATTTTAAAAATTGCAAGTAAATAACGAAAAACCGGTACTTAAACTTGTGAATACCGGTATTACAAAATTTTACAAATGGCTCAAAATACCGGTATTCGGTATCCCGGTATACCGGTATTGCAATCCCTAGATATGACTGATTTACAAGAAATTTCAAATTTAGGCGATATCAAAAAGAACTATAACTGCACGAGAACCAATGGCCAGAAATATTATCAGAATTCATTGGGAAATACAATTCATCAAAGTATAAGGAAAAAAAAAATCAAAGCTGCATTCCTTGTAGTAAGAGTGCACATTTACATTAAACTTACATCCCGGCCTTACGATAAAACGATGAACCATTGCTAAATAACCCCATACAGCATGAGAATACAGGCATCAGAACAAACAGAAGAACAACAGAAGAACAATCAGCTCCTCCACACCAAGAAGGTGAAGGAGGAGTTGAGTGGTCACCAAACCTAAGAATTTTCAATAAGAACCCAAATTTGTTCACCGAAAAAGACTTACTTTGAATCCTCCATCTGGCAAAGGAGCACATGTGCCATAATGAATATATTATCTTTATTTCCTTTTATGCACGCTTGAATACGTGCATAAAAAGAAAGTCAAATTAGTAAATTAAAATGAACTAAGATGCTTAATCTATTTACAGTCATCGAGCGTGGTTTTCTTGAAACTTTCTCACAAATTCTCTATTAAATTTAATTTTGTATTAATAACCGCATGCCATAATGAACAATAATTATGAAAGAGCCTAATGGCATTCCGTCTTAGGCAATTTTTTGGGTATGATCAATCGTTGGACATAAAAAAACCAGGAAACCGAATATGCATTTTGGACGCTATTTCCAAACTAATTAAAAGCAAAATTTAGCACAGAACAATAAAAGTCATGAGATCACGTATCAAATTCCATATATTTAAGTTATTGTGTTTTTGAATTATCTCCTTAGTATGCTTGAGAAATCGGTTAATCCTTTGACAGATCTGATTTGAAATTTGATAAAGATTTGCACTTTAAATGCTAAAAGTATGCTGAATTATATTTACTTAAAATGTGACTACGTTCAACATGAATTTTTTGAAGAATGTTCGAAAATAATTATATTTTTGAATATTTGCATTAAAAAAAAAGATATATGAAACCAAAATATAAAAATTAAATGGCAAATTAAAAAAAAAAAAATAGGGAAAAGGCTTTTTTTTTTGTTAAAAAGAGGTATAAATCAAAACTCTTTTAGTTTAAAAGTTTATCACATGATTTGCTTAAAAATATATTACCCAGTTCCTGAACTATAAATAAGCTGTATTTCGTTTTATTTCTTAAATATTGAGATTCAACTTATAAACAGCTTAAAATTTTCAATTTTTTTCGCACTGTGAAGCATTAAAACAAACATAAAATAGTTCTAAATGAACAGATTAATTATTCTCTAGCTCAGGAATTGCAGAACATATTGAGAAATTATTATACCAAATTTGAACAAAAAATATGTATTAGATTTTAATTGATGAGGTTTTTAGTAAGAAAATTCTATCAGAGATTGGAATTTGAGAAAATAGAATCTAAAGATGTAAAATAACGTACGTAAATACAAATATAAAAGTGTAACTTCTCAAAAAATAGATTCAAGAAAAAAAAAATTCTAACAGATTTATAAAGAAACTTTTTCAAACTTTAAGAATATTTTTAAAAAATCATTATTCCGCGAAAAAAAAAAAATCAAGTTTTTAAGTAGTCACCTACCTTACGTTTTTATATACTTATATGCGTGCAAATATCAAGACCGAGAGAAGGTCAACTCTTTGATGGATTTCTTTCCAAATTTGATATATATCTACACTGTAAATATTAAATTTATTCACCAAGTTGGATCCATTTAATTCTTTGTTCTATAGTTATCGAATTGATTTATATTTGGACAGCCAATCAGACCTTCTCAGAATGAAACTCATTTAAAATTTAATAGAAATCTACAAATTTAATCTATATAATAATTAAAACTATATACCATATTTCATCCTCTTGGCTTCAATAGCATTTTACAGTTATGTTCACAGAAATACACGATTCTAAAAAGGTGTTTTTCGGGAGTTCTGAAACTTGTAGATCCGTCAAAATCTCGAAATGCTTGACGAAATATACTTCGAAAGGATATACTTCCTCATATACGAGGAAGTATTAAACCAGAAGAAAATTAAAATACCATAGCTGATAATGAAAATGTTCAGAACAATCATTTTTTATATTCAATTGGTGGATAAAAAAGCAAAAACATTCTTGTTTTGACAATGGAGAACTTGCTGCAGGTAACTGTATTTGAATTAAGCGTTATAAACGCTTTAATTCAAATACGGTTAAATCCTTGGAAATTTCTCCCGTTTATTTCATATTACTCCGTTAAATATTAAATTTTCGGGATAGTACGAATTCCATCCTTTAGGTCGCCAGAATCTCGTATGTTTCTATTTTTCGCAGCGTTTCATAACGCTGTCTATTTTACCTTCGCATCATGGAGATTTGCCAAAAAAATCTTTGCTGCTGTTTTCGAATTATATCGTGCACTGTCAGCATCGGGTTACTATAAAGATCACCTTTTAATCTGCCATTGTTGACACTAACAGAATGCACATTAGAATTTGAAATCGGAATTGTTTGAAATAGAGTTAATATGTGGATAAAGAGAGGGAAATAGACGAGCGTAAATAAGGTAACATGGTATACCCAAAAAATATTAGACGCGTTATGTAAAGTAGATGAGTAAAAGGCAAATTACGCGCCTCATACCACAAAATGTTAGAAGCATACTGTGGTCTAGAATACAAAGATGCGAACAAGATTACATCTCGGAACTACAAGTCATAATCGTCGTGAAATGGTATATGAAACTACATTTAGAAGTTGGGCTCGTTGAGAAACTCGCAGCTCTTATACCACGCCAATTCTGGATATGTTCTGCAGTATACAGGAATCGATATACGTCGGTGTTCGAAATGAATGACATATAATGGTGAAAATTTCGAGTTTCTCTCGTGACAACATTCAATATATTTATCTGTTAAATCTTAAATATTTTTACTTCCTACTGGCAGATGGTGTTTCTGCATCGTGTACTGCTTCTAGTATTTTCTGGTAATTTTTTTCTAGGATTCTGCTTTGTGATTATAGCTCCTTCCAATATTATCTATGTCATCTAGATGTATTATTAAATTTCAGACACCTTTTATAACCAGATGTTTAAATGTACAGAAATTTAATGTATTATAAAATAATTGAAATTCAATAAGTAATATGTGGAGATTGCTGTATCACTATTCACTATGTAATCTGGCCGGCAAAAATTTAATATTTCTTCGCCAACTCCAAAGAGATACTTCCACTTGTTCTGTTAATTTTTCTTGTTTTGTTCTTTTTTGTATAAAATAAATCTAATCTAGTTCTTGTTAAAAATGCCATAGATTTCTTGAAGCTTTGAACATTTAAGTTGAAGAATCAATCCGTACCCCACAAATATTTTATTATTGCAAATTTTTATTATTATTATTGCTTACTGGTAAAATTTCTGTTATTAAGGGAAAAAATATTAAGATACTGAGAAAACAACTGAACACGGTCTTTATTCTGTATAGATTTTTCTAAGCTTCAAATAAATTTTTGAACCTCCATTGAAGTGAAAACTTAAAACAAGAGTGAGCATTTACTTTTAACAACTAAACAAAAGCTTTTGCGAAACATTAAAAAAATCTAATACTGCATTTTCTCAAAAATAGTTTATGCATCGTATTTTAAATGGTTCAGTTTTATATAACTACACATATTTTGGCTCAGTTTTAAATAATAGTTTAAAGCAAACTTGCTTTGCTTCCAGTTGCATAATTATATTCAAGTAGACAGTTCAAAAAATTAAATATTCATTTCAAGTCATTTGATTCTAATGGGATGTTCCTCGAAACAGGTCCGAGTTACATTACGGATGGCAGAATATCCCGCCAAATAAAGTTTTAATACTTTTTTTTTCAACTGACACGTGCCTATAGAGTGAATTGAAGTTAATGGATTAGATTGGCATTATTTTGTGACAGAAATTTTATGAACTACATTAAAATTGAAATGTATTGTCATTTCATAGAAAAAATTTAAAAGAAAGAAAAGCACTTTATCGAATTCTTTCTATAAAGTGCAGATTCCGGAGACAGAAAGTATTCATACATGTCCGATAAAATTTAAGTAAATTATTCGATATGGTAGATCATTCCTTAACATTTTTTATGGCAAATTACCTTTGACAAAACAACTTTAAAACAATATTTCTAAGATTATTTCTCAATCTATAACGCTCCTAATTTCTCAAAACTGTAAACTATGTTTATCAATAAAAGTTCAATATATTTCGTGGATTAGAATTTATCACTGCTAAGATATCCTCCCAATTACCAAATAAATAAATGCTTAAATAAACAAAAAAACATGAACGCTGAAGGAAATGTCCTTACCTTGTCCCAAGCCATCATAGAAAAAATTCCTGATGAGAAGTGTATATTCATCTACAGCATAAACTTGCCCAGTAACTTGGTTCGCATAGGTGTTCAGCTTTCCTAGAGGAAGGCCAACGTAGTCTTCATCACCCAACACAATAGGTAACAAACCTGCGAGGAAAGAATTAAATGAATAACAGCATGTTAAATTATAACATATGCAGCAAGTATTTTGATGAACAACATATATCAATAGTATTCTGCGTAAATAAAAGTGAAATTCATAACTAGTTTGTATGTTGTAGAAATCCAAATAAGAAAAGTGATTTTTTTTAAAGTTTTGCTTATAAGTACTATGAAAGGGGAGAAAAGTTTTCTGATATTTAATTAAAAAGTTAATTTTTACTTTCTCGTATATCTAGTATACGGAAAGCATAGCAGTGGTATAAAATTCGAATGCGAGATTTCCACGAATCACCACGTTTTAGTCTTACCTGAGTATGAAAAACTTATTTGGGAAATGACCGTCTGTTTATCTATGACAAATATAACTCAAAAACACTTAAAGCTAGACGGTTGAGATTTGGTATACAGTTTGCACTCCTCCAACGTTTATTACAAAACGAAGAGAGCTAAATAGATAAGATTCGGCACACAAATTTGACATCTATAGTATAGACAGCTGTCAAATTTTGAGTCAAATTCAATGGGAGATTAATCGTCTGTCGGTCTGTACTTCCAGAAACATAAATGCGATAGTTCAAAAACTCAATGAATTAAATATATCAAATTTGGTATGGGATTGTATGCCTCCAAGTGCAATTTTGTGTCAATTTTGGCTTTCAATCCGTTCAGAGAAACGGTCTGAAGCTCAAATTTGATTTTCGTATACTATTAATTACCTGTCAGGGATTAATTGTGAAATATCTCCCCAAGAATCACACAATACATTCAGTAAAAATGATAAATTCATGCGAAAAGTTAATATTTCGTAACTATTGTACGCCAATGCCATGTAAGGCATTCTCTGGCAGGACAAGTTTATCAGAGAAAGCGAGACATTTTTGAGGAGACCACTCCTGGTAGTTTCATAAATAAAAACCGTACTTTCATTTATATTTGCTTACATGTTGTGCACACTTGAAATTTTTGCTACAATCACAAATATCACTTGGTGCTACAGTGCTTGATTCCTTGTAGCTAATGCTGTAACAAGACGAATTTAAATTTCGAACTAATTTTGTTTATTCAATTTCATTCTTTCATTCTTTTTTTTTTCAAACTGACATCAAATTTGCCAAATGGTCACCAAGACGCGGCATCAATTTAGTAGCTATTACTATATGTGTAAAAATATCTCCATTGCCAAGTGATTTACTGGACTGGGAAGCAATATTACAAATTCATAACAATGTGATGAATAGGCTAGAAAAGATTCATCGGCAGTCATTTACTCGTTTTAAGCCACCGGTGACGATTCGAAAAAGAAAAAAAAAAAAAAAAAAAAAAAAAAAAAAACGACAAAAAACATAGGGAGTGATCACCTTGAAACTTTCTCGCTTCTTCTTTTAATAAAGGCGAATTCTGGTGCTCGTTATATTGCTCTCGCATAAATATTGTGTCCCTCGGGCAAGGTCATATGTGTCGCGAATGCTCAAACATTTATTTTCAGAGTTCTGCATATGAACGTTTTGCAGCATAATGCAGAAAAGCATTTGAAAGCTTTCGAGTAACCATTTCAGACGCTTTTTTTTTCTGGCCGTCTGAGATCAAAACTTGACAAGAAATTGTAATTTTCAATAACAATATTACCTGTCAAATTTCATCTATCGCGTTTACGTGCATAACTTGTTAACTCTATAATTTCCCTGCTTCAATTAGATAACATCTTTAAGTTTGGAAAGACGGACGCACTGATTCAACTAAAAATCTCTGGAACAGTTGATGTGATTACAGACTTTAACCCCTTGCCTGCCGCGGAAGTATATATACGTCTCCCTAAGTCAATGTGTTAACTGCCCCTGGCGTATATATACGTCTCGCAACTATATACGTATATATACGTGGCACTGGGAACCGAATCTCGCAAGTTACCCTCGGCAGGTAAGGGGTTAAGTAATTTGTGAATCGAATAATAACGACTGTGAATGACTCATTTTAGTTTGAAAAATATGTTATTTGACGCATAAATCCCACTACAGCACCATAGTCAAAAGGTAATGGATTTGATTCAAAATTTGATACCCATTTACAGTTTAGTGTGAACATGGTGTACCAAACACACATAAATGAGCGAGACATTTATGTGGCGACCTGTTTCAGAAAATGGGTAGATAAGCTGGAGAAGATAATCATCGTCTATCCAAATGTACAATCAGTCATGCATCTTTTGCTAACTAATGATGAGTGTCCAATTCAAAAGAGTTCAAACAGCCATGAAGGAAAACGATGAAGATGAAACAATTCACATCCGATTATAATCAATGTTAGAACTCATAACTAGTATATTCCTGGAACAATTATAAAATACTGGAAGATTATATTGCTCAGAAATTATTTCAAAACTAGAGATTTAAAAATAGATCCTGGAATGGCACATTTTAGGTTCAATAATACTTATTTCGATAGCCAATAAAAAAATGAAAGGAATGCATGATTGATAAGATTTGTTGTGATAAGAACTTTTCTGGACCCTTAATATTTTTTACAGAAAATGAATACAGGCTCTTTTTAAATGCATAATTTCAAATGATTACAATTTTGGGTAAATCAACAAAGTTGTGTATCAAACTATGTTATGTATACAAGGCGAATTATGAGAGAATTGTAAACATAACAAAATAGATCCAATTACAAGAGTTATGCGCAGCATCCTCACAGGGAGGTACTTGCCGTCATTGGCAATAGAAATGTTAACAAGTCCCACTATCATTAATATGCTCCCAGGAAAAGAGGGAGCTTACATCCCGAGTTCGGCAGCTTCTCGTCATTGAGCATAAAATGCCTTTGTTTTGAGGAATTCTTCGTCAAAAGGAACATCATTATAAACGTTAATGAAATAGGCAAGAATATTTGCGATAAAAAAATAAGAAAAGCTGCGTTTTGCAAAAATCTTTAATTTCTGTTTCAATTCTTCAAAGCCACATTTTAGGTTATAATTTTCCTTCGAAATCCATTTGTAGTTATAAATTTGAAAATTCTAATGTTACATGCTTATTATCAATAAAATGTTTTTGTGCTGGTATTCTTTTTGTAAATTGCGTGATGTAAAATTTGTTATGCATATAATGCAACGATTAACATAATTATGCCAGATGAAGACAGTACAACGAATCAAGTCTAATGATGTAATCTTACGACGATGTTTCACACGAGGTGTTCAATTCCTCCCTCCCTCCCTCCCCCGTCATCCTTACTAATAAAAATGAATGTGTATGAGTGTGAATTGGAGCTGCGCAGACCTGATCATTTGACCTACAGCTTCCAAATTTGGCACATATATACTTTTGAAAGTGGAAATGTAAACCTCGAAGCGTTTTTGAAATTTTAATTAGAAATTTATTTAAAAATTAAGCGAAATTTTGGCGTTTTCCTACGTTAATAAAATATTGCCAAAAGAACTTTTACACTTTTTTCAAAATTTAAGATTCTTTTTTTCAAATGATACTAATTTAATAGTCGTAAGAATATTTGCTGAAATTTGGCAATTTTTTTAATTTTATTTTTGTTTATGTATTATTATTTTGTTTAATTTGTGACAATTATAGATCGCATTGTTTTCCTGAAGTTCAAACCGTTTTCATTGTTTCATCAGTTATCAGATGGTTTGATTTTCTTCCATTGTTGAAAATTAAAGATTTTATCTGTATATGTAGTTTACGAGACAGATAAGCAAGTGAAGTTACAATACAGCCAAATTTATAAAATAGATAAACCATACATTTACATTTTCAATAGCATTATGATGTCGTGGGACAAGAAACCATTAGAAAGTTTCGAATACGATACATACATGAGAATTAAAGGAACACATCTTAAATGTCCGACACTTTTAAAGTATCATGTTTATGAAGTTATATCTAAACGATTCAACTCAAAGTAATGATAACGAATATTTCCGATCAACCAGCTGGTCGCCAAACGCGACTAGTATAAGATGAAGCTAAGAGTACAAATAATAAAACATAGTACATAAACAAAAGTAAAAGAATATAAGTAAACCTTCAATAATCTGAAATAAAAAATATTAGAATCAAAATCTACAGAAGCCTACTTTTCTATAGTTTCTTCTAACAGAAACAAAACAGTTCTTTAAACAACAGCTAAATGCTTTATTAAAAAAAAATTACAAAGATCAAAACATTTGAAAAAAAAAAAAACAGTTTAGAGAACGAAAAAAAAAAAATAGAATTCTTTCCTAGAAGAAAATTGTTTCATAATGGCGGTCACGGCATATCAAGCCACGGTGAACACACTTTTTCAATAGGCCATCTCACGATTAAAAAGATTCGAATTCTCAACTGCTCAATTCGATGCAGCCGAATTGAACCAAGCGAAGGAACGTCATTAATACGAGGCATTCTCCCCACGTACAGAATCAAAACTAGGTCAAACGATTGTTTAGTTTTTGAAAGGGTATTTGACGCATGAGTAAACGTTGTCCTTTGTCACTCGGTGTCCTTGGTCGAGACGGGATAAAACTATCCGAGTGAATCAAGCTTCGATTAAAACAACTCTCGCGATTAAAAGAAACAGATTTTTTAAAAAATAATGAAACCGGAATTCCTTCGGATTGGGTAGAACTGGATCAGGTTGCAAAGGCTGTTGGAATAGAGAAATTACAAACTTGCAAAGGAGGAAAAGATTTAAAATATTTTATGTCAAAGGGTTCAGCAGACAAGAAAATATGAGCAGAGGAGATGTTCTTGGCTTTCTGGTGCCCATTTTAATTATTCTTAATTCTTATTCTTAAATGAGCAGTGTTTTGTTGTATACAAAGCACTGCTCATTTAAGAATAAAATGACAAAAATCGAATCCATGATGGATCTTACATTAGATCAAAGATCCAATAAAACTTGCAAGAGATCCAATAAGAGTTGGGCCTTGCAAAGTTGACTTGTAGAGTCTTAAAACAAATTTCGTACAGAATAAAGCATTTTATTGTTTATGAAACTGCACATATTGGTGTGACAAGGTTCTTAAATATATAAAATGATAAAAATTCTTTTAGTATTAATAATTACATTCTTTTAGTATTAATAATTACATTCTTTTAGTATTAATAATTACATTCTTTTAGTATTAATAATTACATTCTTTTAGTATTAATAATTACATTCTTTTAGTATTAATAATTACATTCTTTTAGTATTAATAATTACATTCTTTTAGTATTAATAATTACATTAATTACTAGCATTTCAATCGCCCAAATAATTAATAAATTAAATAATATACCCAACTGCTTCATAAACGTATGAAATTTTTTGGCATACGAATTACTAGAATAAGGTTATATGTAATCGTGTTCACATTTTTTACATATTTATATATTAACATAATTTAGTTTTTATTTTTTGAAGAGGAAGGAAAGGGGGACAACCTCTGGTTTAGTTATATTAACGTCCCTCCGTTTTTAAAGCAACACTAGGGCTATTTTGGGACGGACCTCGTAATTTTGAACCGTAGTCAGAAGACGAGGACGACACCCGATAGCAATCTCTGATACGACAACTAAAATGTCTCCGAAGGCAATTCATTATTTTCAATTTAAAGAAAATTCTTCCTGAAGATGAGACAATAATTGATAAGGCCAATATTAATTTTACTATGCTAGCAAATTTTAGAAATAATTCATATATAGTTTTTTAAATAAAGTTCGTAATGCTACTGCCTTGGGAGACAAAAAAAAAATGACAAATTTTGATGAAGCAATGCAATGAATATTGTTAGCAAAGCCGGATTGAAATCTCGCCAACATTTAAGAAAATAATCTTCGATCAATTCGTGAATATAATTCAAATTATAAAAGATATGACACGAGTTCGTGTCAAATCGCGTGAAAGACGCGATTTGACACGAACTCGAACTTTAGAAAACCAGCGAGAGTGGTCTTCCAAAACTTACTCGCATACTCTAATAAATTTGTCATACCAGAGAACTTCTTTCATGACACTGGCGTTACAATAGTTACGAAATATTAACTTTTAGGATGAATTTAGCATTTTTAATAAATCTACTGTCTCATCCATGGCGAGTTTTTTGACGATTAATCCCTGCCACCGGTTAACAGTATCCCCAAATCGATTTTTTTAGACATGTTTTTTTAAGCAGATTAAAACACAAATTTGACACAAAGCTACACTTGTAGTCACAAAATCCCATAATCGCATTTCATATATATAAGCCACTGCATTTTTGAATTATCACTTTACTTGTTCCAGATAATCAACCCATAGCTGAATTTGGCTCACAATTTCACGAGTGTATACACTACAGATGTTGTTGAATCTGTGTACCGAATTTAATCAATCAATCTGGCACTCTTCGTTTCATAATTATCGTATTAATTTATTTCGAATAGCGGGACTTCCCCTGAACAGATTGTACTCAAGTGTAAAATGTACACTAAATTTTGTGTAAAATTACCGTATAATAAATTTCTAAATTATAAAAAAATAAATTCATGGCATGCAGATAATAAATCCAAAAATTGAATGTGTTTCAGTTACTCAACTGATTGAAACAAAAATTTGACACAAAACTACACATGTAGTCTCAAAATACCGTATCCAATTTTAATACATTTAAGTCATTGCGTTTAGATGTTTCTGAAAGGACAGACCGACCGACAGTCAACCCTTCGTTAGCTTTATCTCAAACTGACAGGTATTTATACTAAAGATGTTAAATCTGTGTGCTCTTTTATATCCAATTCTTTTCATTTTATAATTTTCGTGTTATATTCGAACAACCGTACAGACAGACTTCCTGTGAAGAGATTTTCTTAAAATATGTCAGAAATCTACAAATCTGGTTTTAAATCCGTATACCAGTTTTCATCCATCTAGTTCAAAGCGTTATTTGTCTTTGTCACAGACAGACGGATATTTTCCAAAAATGTGTTTATCGAATTCAAGGATGTCTAAAACGAGATTCATCGAAATCTCGAGTTCAAATTTTTTGTCGATTACTATTCTTTCTCTATACTTGGTATAAAAGAAAGAAAAAATAATAATGATATTTTCGATAATGACAAGTTGTGTTGTCTGCAATCGTAGAGAAGATTAAAGCAATAAACTTTACCTGAAACTGGTGAACTTAAAATATACATAATCGTTAGTTAATAGCCAAAAATATGTATATTCAAATTATAATAAAAAAAGAAATTAAAAAAAGAAATTTCCCAACATCACTTAGCGGTATGTGAGCCTTCAGAAAGAAGGCTTTGTGCCCTAGCATCATTTGCAACCATTCGACAAGAACCCTGGGCCCAGAATCTAATACACAGCGCAATTTTCATAAAAACATTTACCAAATTTTTATTCGTCTCGATGGTTCTATTTTTGAATTATTTTCATCACGGCATAAATCAAAGGCAGATTCTCTAAAACAGTTTTTATTGGACAACAAAATCTCGAATCAAATCTTTCGACAATTACAATATTTTCACCCAGGAGGGTGACAATGGTAACTAGGGCCCAGAAAACGGCATTTTTTTTTTCAATATTAAAGATATTTCACTTTAAAAAGAAGCATGAATGCACTAATGTTTTATTTCCATGTGTTCCATAAGACTAATGCCTCGGGTTCTATATCCACTCCCGTTGTTCATTGCCCCTCCCGGACCGGTCGTTATGTCATTGATTTCTCCCTTTATACAATACCCTTATAGTTTGCACACGAGAAAGTAAAAAAAAAACTGTGCAAGACAATTTTTAAACTTTAATCCCGTAATCATGGTATATCAAAAGAACATCGAATTATCACTTCTCAGTGCTTCAAGCTGAAATTAAATCTCACTTGCATCAAAATTCTCCCCAAAATTACGTATAAACCACAAACACATTATGCATTCTATAAAATCCTAATTAAATCAGTAGTGCTGTAAATTTCAGAAACTGAAACTATTCGATTTGATAATAAAAATTAATTAATTAATTAATATTTAAATTTCATTACAGCTTCGAATAAGATCCACCAATTAACATTTATTCTTTGAGATGACTGCTAATTGCCCTAAAATAATGAAATTAAAAGCTTCATTACGGAGTCAGTTTTGGTCGTAGAAGAAGTTTTTTTTAAAACGTTACTGCGTGAAAAATATTTTACTAAATGTGACCAATAAGACCAGGAGAATTGTATAAAAATTTAGAAAGCAATTTCTTTAGTAGTAAGTTTATTGACTGAAACTATAAAAATATAATTTTTTAAACCATTTGAAACCTTTTAGAAACTATCTTTAAGGGTTTAGAAATTAACTGCCGTGTTACAATTAGAGTGAACAATCCACTTTTTCCTCAGTTATACCTCTACTTAGACCCTTAATGATGATTCAACTAAAATACTGATAATATACTTTTTTTAGTATAGCTAGAAACTCATAAAATTATCGCAATCTTCCACTAAAATCCCTCCGTAATGGAGAGCTCTGCTATAGAAATATCTTTTGGGAGTGTCTGCTAAAAATAATCATCAAAATTCGATATTGAACGTTAATCTGCCATTTTGTGAATTTAATGAATAACTGAATATTTTACATATAGGTACATACATAATATTTTACTGAAATTATTATATATGTTATGATTTGCAAGTTGTTGATAAAAGTAATAATGTTCTTATAATATTTACTATTGTATAAGAACCAAAGTCAAAACTAAGCCCTTCTGTATTTTAAAATCTTGCATTCGATTAATACATATCAAATTTTATAGTTCTTTAAACCCAATCCGTTGTGTTGCACGTCATAATGGTCACGTCATATTTCCTCAAACTTGCATTCTAAAAGTCAATCATTCAAAACTAACTGTTAAGATTCTATCTGGATTTCCATTTCATTCAGTCGTTTCTCTACTTAAAATACTTTTATGATGTGGCTTCATAAGACAATAACAAATATGATAATCTGACTTCATTTAGTTTAGTACTAAAGATTAATATTTACAATTCTATTTACGTAGCTGTTGCCAATCTCAAAAAAGAAAACTTCATTTCGAGCGCAACAGAGAACTTAATTTTAGCCCGGCGCCAGCGGTCGCTCATGACAGAGGCTATAATTCGACACAAAAATTACACATTATCCACAAAAGCCTGGAGTATTCAATGAATTCTTAGATAAATCAGTAAAACAGTATATTTCCAAAGTGGAAGTTATCAGCCGTTATAATAAATATTATAAGAAAAGCAGTTGATGAAAATTTAAACCTTAATCTACGAATTTATTGTACCTCCGAATTAGGTGACATACTATACCGCCTATTTTTTACTTTAATCCATATCAAAATGTTACAGATATTTGAGATAGTTAAGAAAGAATTTGCGAAAAATAAAAACAAATATTATATAATTCAATAAATGCAGTTCGAAGGGATAGACAGACATTGATCCCAATAACATTAAGACAATTTTTTTGAAAAAATCAGAATTTGATTTATAAAATTCCGAACTCAAAACCAGGATTTTTAAAAGCTTATTTGCTGTCTTAATATTGATTTATTTAAACAAAACCCTGGAAATAATGTTCACAAAATAAATAATATTTAAATGAAATTTTTAACGAATGTTAATACCATATATAATTTTGATTCCACATTTTTCAACATTTGATAAATGATCAATTTCATATTGTCAAGCGAGGAACGTTCTATTTTTCCTTTCTAATTGTGTTTTTAAAATGGAATAAACTTGATAGAAATATTATAGAAAATATAACTATTAAGATAGAAAAAATAACAATTTATATTATTATTATAGAATATAAATTATAGATATTATAGAGAATTATTCTAGATATTATAGAAAAAATAACTTAATATAAAAGATTTTATGCAATATCAATATCTTGTTTAAGCATCAAAAATAAATGTATGATTCATATAAAAACAAACAAGTGGTTGTCGATACATAAAATTTGTTCTCTCTCCACTTTTGATTATTTTGGTTTTAAAACAAATGCATTAATATTTTGCTATTCCGACATTTTCCAATCCACCTGTTACATCTGCTCTTTATCCTCAACTCGTCATCATACTATTGAATCGGGAGTCTTTTCTTTAGACAAAAAAAAATAAATAAATAAAAAAAAAATAAAGATGAAAAGATTTATGAAAAATTTTAAAGGCAAGAAAAGCATTCAAGAAAATATATTTATACCAATAATATTTTTCTTGAATTAAATATATTTGTATCCAACCTGTGCCGCTTTATTTCACTTTCAAAATATTATTTCGTTCTTTTTTTGCTATATATCATTTAAAAGAAATTTAGGGGAATAGATGCATGGATGCAATTTTTTTTTATTTACATTTTTTGATTTACTTAATTTTATTTTTTAATTTATTTATTTTGATTAACATGCAGACGATATTTGACAGAAAACCAAGAATTATGATTTCTTGCTCATTAACAAGCAGTAATTTGTTGAAGGCAACAAGTTATGAAGATTTAGAATTGTTAAAAGAACTCTTTTTGCTTATTGTATCTTAATAAATATAAAGAATCGGAAATTCTGACAACGAATGATGATATTGATAAAAAACTAAAGAACTCGTTTACCTAGAAACTAAAAAGCAATTCGCTTGTAAAAGAATGCATGAAAAATAAATAAAAATATAAACACGTAAAAAAAAAAAACGGCGACTGAATATGAACTAGATTTTCTGCTATAATTTTCCTCCTAACTACTAGAAACAAAAATAAGATTCGGGAAACAAGTTACAATTTGTTACAACTGACAGTTCACTGGACGCGTTTTCATTTGAAAGTTGTTTACTCTTCTTTCTTAAATGGAGTTCTCATGAAAATTTCCGGTTTTGAAAATTTCACTGAGACGAGAAAAGCAAAATCAACAAAGAATAAATAAAGCATGGTCAGCGACTTTTTCTTAAGGGGATGAATACAAATTTATGATTTTATCCTAAAATTTTTTGCTCATTGAATGATTGTGTAGTATTTGTAAATACTACATTTTATAGTGCTATCAGATCAAAATAGTAAAATAATATCAAGCATACTTAAAAAAAAAAAAGTCTAGATAAATTGATTGTAAAGCATGGTTTTTGTTATCTTTTAACGAAAGCCTTTCATGAAAACGAAATTACCCTTTGCAAAGACATTAATACATGCAAAATGTATTAATAAAATAAATATTCAATGGGAAAGAAAGAAAAAAAAAACTAAAAATCTCCATAAATCCCTTACCCGTGAAATCTATCCATACAATATTAAATTAAATAGAGCAGGAACAAAGCGAATTATCTCAAGTTTCAAAAGTAAGTTATTTACATTAACTTACTTTTAAATTTTATTTATAATAAAAGAAAGACGATTTCATATACATAATAAAATTTTAAATTTTAAATTCCATTTAAAAAATGAAACTGATTTCCGATTAAAAAAAATAGCTAAGAATTTTCAAAATTTAAAATTTTCAAAAATTTATTTTTAGCTTTGATATTCAATTAATTTCCAAATTCATTCCATATCATTTTAAATATTTTTGAAAGCTTTGTTTATTGTATTTAACAAATGAAAATGCTTGCTAACTACTTGTTATTAAATTCTAACTGTTAAGGATTAAATTCAATACCAAATATATAAGCATGATTTTTTTAAATGAGTTTTTTAAAAAATACATACACTCTTTGCTTTTCAAGGAAAAAAAAAAAAAAAAAAACTAAACTAAAATTTAAGTTTTTACGTGTTAAGTAACTATTCATTGGGCTCAGTCAAAAAAGGGGGGGATATTAAAGAGATTATTATTTCGATGCTGTGCTCAAAAAGTTTAATTTGTAAAAACAGAACATGTGTTAGAGATATATTGGTTAGAAGAATCTGGGAAAAGGAAGCAGGCACTTTTTTCCATTGAGGAACAACTTTTTGGTCTAATAAACTGGATCTTCAGGAAAATGCCAATTTTTCTAAATTTTGCCTTTAAAAAAAGCAAATGCGGAAGTCTGGATCATACTTGCTACTTTTTTAATGAGACAAGAGAAATGAGGAGAAAAAAAATTTAATAAATATAAATAGAATTTATTTTTGTATTTTGACATTCTAAAATATTAATTTGTCCATATTGAGATTATAACAATTTTATAAAAAAAATATTAAATAAGTTTACATCCTGCTCATGTTATATACATTAAGAGCGCCTCATCAATTAAATTTTGAAATCATTGATCACAGTCAGACAATGTGCAATCAAACGTTAGATTGAAAACTGGAGTAATGCTTGTCAAACGAATCGCCTGAATTATTTTCACTACCATAAATCTTTGCACCAACCTCAGGGGAATGGCTTTTAAAACTTCCCATCTTTCCAATTTGACTCATCATAGTGAAGCCTTGCATCAAGTCGTGCAAGATTTGTAATGAACATTTCAAATTTTACTAACAAATATACAATTTCAAATATATTCTTTATAATAGAGTTAAAAAATTTGTATTTTTAATTTATACAAGCCACTTCATTCTCATGGATTTTAAAATGCAAGTCTAACAGTTTATAAGTGTAATAGAAAAAGCTTTAGTTCGTTAACATATCGTTTCGAAACTTACTCTGTGGTTTTAGTCTTGACTAGCAAGTTGTCTAATTAAAATAAAATTATTGATTAGTAAATGAATCATGCACAATTCTGAAGGAATCTTAACACGTATTAGTATTTTTCATAAGATAAATGATGTGATCTTAGGTTAAAAGTATTTTTTATAGAAGCATGCAATTTTCAAACATGCCAAATAATAACAGTTTTTTTTAGAAGAATTGAATGAAAATTATGTGCAAGAACCACCAAATTTGAATTATTGAAATACAGCAAATAATTATTTGAAGGAAGTTTCAATGAATCTAGAGATTTGCTTTCTTTGATAAACTGGCTAAATTTCAAAAATTTAATCTGGAAAATTCATAAGAATGGCAGAAGTGAGAGTGTTAAATTAAGATAGTAAATAAACTGGACTGTCACGGATTTCCAAATCGTTAAACCTCTAATACTATTGATAGTATGAATGTATAACGAATTTTGTATTACTCAAAAAAGATTATGAAGCTGGGATTATTTATTAAAAGAAGCTGTTGAAATGTTATCCATAAAGAAAAAAAAAATGAATTTTATCAGAAGCTAAGTTTTCGAAATTAAATCGAAGGAATCTTTTTTTTTTTTTTTAAATTTTAGCAACTTTATTATGCGTAACAAAAGAACCTTATAACAATTTTTCTTCATATAGAACAATGTTTTTTTTTTCCTTCAAAGGATAGGGGAAAAAAATTTTTTTAGACTGGAATTTTACTAGCTAATTTGGCATGTTCGTTTGTTTTTTGAGCAAGCGTATGCGATATACTTTCTTCTCGACAATACCATTATGTTCAAATGTTCTTTTCAAACCGCAATTACAAGAATTGAGCAAACGGATGATTCACGATTTGTGAATCATTCTTTTTCAGCATGATGATATGTATTGATAGATAAAAAAAACTTTCAGCAAATATTTGGATACCCTATTTTTTTTAAACATCACTCCGGAAATATCCCATTGCGAGTTTTTCTTTTTTTTTATTTGACAAAAGTTTTTTTTTCTTCCATTTTTTGACAAATGTGCAAGATATAGTAAATAATTTCATTACTAGATGCATGTTTTTATACCAACATTCATATAAGACTTGAAAAATCGAGCAGTTAATTTCATTGGTTTTTAATTTCATATATTCGAAAAAAAAAATGTTTTTTTAAGTGTTACTAGAAATAAGACGTTTAAAAATAATCTTGGGATCAATTTGAATCATTTTGAAGCTATACACTAAAGTTAATCTAAAGTATATCAAATCATCGCTTAAAGGTTGCATCTAAAAACCAATTATTATGAGTAAACATTTCTGAGAATCGACATACATTAATATTTTTATTAAAATGTAAACTAATTTTTTTTTTTAATTACTAAGAACACATTTTACATAGAAATAATAGTTTGTAACTTTTCTGCAATAAAACAATTTTTAACAGCCCCTTCATGTACAGATTGCACATAACGTATTTCTCCCAATCACAAAATGGATTCAATCCACTTATAACCAAAACAATCCATTTTCGTGTACAACAAACTAACAAAAAGAACAGCGAAAGCCACCAGCCCACTTGCTTAACATCAAAATACTCAAACTTGCTAAAATTCATTCAAAATACTAGTTAGAAAGTGTTTCAATATGACAGCAATATTACCTGCAAGGAATAAGAAAAAATTAATCGTCGGGGAGCAGTCGTGGCATCCGCGTTTCAGAAGGCGTCCGCCGAACATTCTGTGCTGTCAGCTGACCATAACGCGACTGAGTTAAAGAGGTAAGGCAAGAACCGGTCTCCAAGTGGGTCGCCCACAAGAAAGTTCAAGACTCCGTTACCTGACGTCAGGTAGAGAGACGCCCAACAGGGAATTTCGAGGACTTTTGGGATTTTTAAAATCCGATTTTCCCCTCCCTATAATGAGGCGATATGGCTTTCATTAGGTTTCTGAATATTTGTGATAGCTTCGTGCAAGAGTAGCACAAAAGTTAAATTGTAAGCTTTTATTTCTTAAACTAATGATCTGCTTTAAAATATCCGAGGACAACTGGCGACATTTTGTGCCAATTTGAATCAGTACCTCCTGTTACAAACCACATCAAAGTATTGTTGTGAATTGTGGGACCAATTTATTAGATGAATTTCCCATGTTGATAATTGTGAGAGTCGACTTTAAATCCTAAAGAAATATAAAGAAGAAACCTAAGCAAAACTGTCATTCTTCGAACCTCCACATCACGCCAACTTAAGACACTGACTCACAATAATAGATTTAAAAATTTATCAAATCCGCGTACCTGATAGAACAATTGGGTCTCGAATCCATTATTCTTCTATCTCAAAGGAAAAAAATTGTCAGAATTCTATATTTAATTTGTGAATTAAAGCCAAATTATTATTGCCAGGGGAAACGAAATATACACTATAATGCAGTAAAGTTAGGCCAATAAGTATGATAATACCAGTATTCTATCTATTAACTTACCATGCCCATTTCCGGATTGAGCTGCGCAGGAGCTCTTAGACAATATTAATTTCGGCGATTACCAAAACTAGTGTTTTACTGTCGATTTTAATTTAACATTTATATACAATATTAGTTAGCTAATGTTATTAAGGCAACGTGGTAAAATAAAACATTTCCCATGAGTCACCATCAAGAAAGTTGGTACTATATATCTATATAAATATATATATATAATTCATAAATTGAAAAGTAATTTCAAATAAAATGGTGTGTAAAAATTACAAATATTTTCAATGCATTCTACACACTTAAATACAAACTTTACCAAGACTATAGGAAATGTAAGTCATTTCGTCAACTATAAAACAAAATAAAAATGGACTACAATGATTTGCATGTTAATTTGGGAACATGGCAAAAGCATGACTATATTTGAAAAATACGTGATTCTAATTTGAATACATTCGAGTATATGGCGCTTGCGAATCAAACGGAAGCATAAAAGTAGATTACTCTGTAAATATTGCAAAAATATCTCTCAAGATTGGAGCCCTTATAGTTTTGGGTTTCCCAAGTAGCTGCCTATTTTGCTTATTTGATAATGCTTGCCTTCTATTAGTCAAAATATGTAATAGGTGCATATGTCATATTAAGATTATCCTTTCTCTATTGTTATATTCTTCTGTTAAGACTTTATAATTCAAATTCTTCGTTCAGGATATTCATTAGGATGTTTTCAAAGGAAAAATCATCAAGCTTGGATGACACATATCAGTGAATAGATTTTGTATCTGTGAAGATAGCATGCGCCGCATTGAATATGAAACGATTATAATAATGGAAAGTTAATACTAAAATCATTTTTATTTCCTTTATTAGAAATTATTTAACACATTCGCATTTTTTTCTTTTGATGAATTGCTTGATCTTGCAAGCGATATATTTAGGATTCAAATCTCGATTCGATTCCACAGATGATATGCTACTTATAATTAAAGACCATGAAAATTTGGATGTTTTAACGGTTTTGGAAGTTTACAGAGCGATCAACCACCGCACATTGATATTTGGGAATAATTCAGAATAGTAATTTAACGAATGAGATTACGCTTGCATTATTAAACAGAATATTCCGATACCTTTTGTTTAGTTGGGTATCAGCATTTCCAAGACGAAGAATTTTTTTCCTATACCCAAAGGATTGTTAAATAATCATCATAGTTATAGAAGATGGGATGACATTTTGGGCATATGTGTCAAATGCCGTTGCGAGGATGGATAAGAAACAAGAATTTTTTCAGAATAATTCAATAAATTGATGGCCAGATTAAACACAGATGTTTGACTAGTTTGTATTTATCCAATTAATTTTAATTTTTTTTCTAAATGTCAATCTATTTCAGCAGCAATACCATTTTTTTTATTATTATCATTAATGTCTATTAGAAAAACAAATGAAATGATTCATTCATCAAACCTTCACACTAATCAAAGGTGCTCAAGTTTGTGTTCATATATACAAAGGAAATCGACAAACTTTTTACATTGAATAATAAATAAAATTAAAAGTTGGCAATGCTGCACTGATGTTTATATGGAGTAGACAAAAACTCATGAGCTTTTTTTAAATTTCTAATCCGACTCTTGTTGAATTTTTTCTGATCTAATTTCTCATTTACTGTTGATTTCTGATGAATTATTCAGTCAACAAGTTCTCTAAATTTAAGATTTTGTATAAGATTTACAATCGTAATTTAAGACAAAAAGTAATTCAAGACAAGCTAATTACGCTTGTTTTGAATTACGATTTTCCTATAAAGGCAAAATTTTATTATAGAAGAAAATAGAGAATGTTTCTTTAGTTAATTTCATATAAGCGCAAAATTGACTTTATGGCTTTCAGAAGTAATAAGATGAACAGGAGCATAAAAATTGTTTTACTATCATGGCCTCATATAACGAACCATATGATAGTTAGTACTAATTAGTTAGATTGTACTCACATACAGAAGGGCTTATTCCATTTCCCTAAACAAAATATATTAAAAAAACTAATAATAGCTATTTAAAAATAATGGATTACAAAAAATCATCTATAAAAGAATAAAGTTGCTCTATAACAAAAGATAATAACATAGTTAAATAATGAAATAAAATAAGCGATTCTGCACTTGCATTATTGAAAATAAAATAAAAAAAAATTTACACTCTTCTTTTGTACATTCTTAATGTGAAATGTAAAAGTTAGTTAATGTTTTAAGGATTAAATAGCCACTGAACAAGCAACAATGAGGTGAGACTAAGAATGTTGATGACAATTTTCTATGTATGTGAAATTTTCTACCATGTGAAACAAGAATATAGATCAATTTCCTTTAGAAAGTCTTTCAAATATCTATTCTTAATATATATCAGTAACAAAAATGCTGACTTTTCACAGATGCATCCTTAAAAATAAGCATTACTTGAATCTTTTAAAATTAAAAAAAAAAAAAAAAGTTTTAGGTTGAACTATCTAAGATTTAAAAAAAAAAAAGTTGATATGTTAAATTAGCTTATTGTTATCTTGATATGATTAAGCTGGACCTCACTAAGTCTTTTAAAACAACATTATTTCTATCAGGAATGTATACAGAGATAAAATTTGTTAGATTTATTAAAACATACTTTACTGATAGAATATATGGATGTCACAAGCATATGGGCAGGTGTTTAAAATAAGGCCATTTTCATTAAATTTCTTACACTATATGCCTAGTATTTTGCTATTATTATGAATGAATACTTCTTTCTTTAAAACTTTGCTAAATTGAATCATATGGCCTTCTTAACATTAATGTAAACAAGATTAAGTCTCATTTTAATAATAATGAACACAAATACAAAATTGTGCTAATAATTTTTATATTTAGATCTAATTCAAAATTATGTACATTTATTTATAAAATCGTTTTGTATCTTTAGAAAATTGCTTCTTTCTCTTTCTTTCCAAATATTTCTCAAGTTTTCCACTTTTCTTCAAAGCTTGATAAGATTCAATTAGCTTCTTCTTCTTTATTTCCGCTAGAAAAGAAAATCAAACACATATATAAATTATTTCCATTTCAGATGAATTTCTTTAAAGATGATTAACAACGAGTGACACTGATTTAAAAATTAACTATATCAGTGTAATTTTTAAACTATATAATTTATTTTTGACAAAAAGTTTAGATTTATTTACAAAAAGAACAAGAAAAATGCAAAATTACTTCATAGTTTTTGAAAAAAAAATAATTAAAAAAAATCTAAACAAACAAACAAAAAAAAAAAAAAAAAAAAAAAAAACTTCCAGCAAAACCATAGTATATTTAACTATTTTTTATCAATGCATCAAATTAGAATAGTTACACCAATATTAGATAGCAATACAATATATTAGTGAAAAAGTGACTATTTTGTTTACAAAAATGTTTCCCTAATGTCTAGTTTGTTTTTTTAATAATAAAATTTATCACTTGTTTTTACCAGATAAAAAAATCATTGTTTGTTCCTTGATACTTTACAAAAAAATAATTAGACTCATAAAAATAGTAAAAATTCTGAAGATGTTTATAAAATAAAAACTAAAGGCTGAAAGTTTAGTGATACTAATGAGAAATCAAACAGTATTTTTTCATTCTCGGACAAAAATTGTTTAGAAAAGAGAGAGAGAGCAAAATAAGAGGAAAGTTACTAATTTAAATAATTATCAATAGTAATTATACTTAGAAAGATGAATATTTTCTGCTACATTTCTTTTTTTTTTTTAAATGTTTATTAATGTTTTTCTTATTTATTTGAGATTAATATTAATCAGAGAAAAACTACAAATATCCCAGAAAAGTTATCATAAATTCTACTATCAATAACCATTTTTAGATTAATAAAAATTTAATGATTTGTTAAGTCAAATCAGTATAACATTTTTATGATAGTACAAGACAAATAAAAGAAAAATATCCAGAAAATTTGAATATTATTTGCTAAACAAAATATATACGAAAAAAAAAAAAAAAAAGACTGGATCAAAAACTATCAATTTCTGTCACACAGAAAAGTGTAAAAATACATTATTCCTAATCTATCTCATTTTAATTCATAGTTTAATTAATAGCCTTTAATGGCAATAAAAAGTAAGGTCTCTTTTTTGAAACACCACAGGAAATAAAATACAACAGAAAATGCTATAATCTTAAGTATATATATATATATATATATATATATATATATATATATATATATATATATATATATATAAAGCCTTTAAAAATTCTTTTATTTAAACTTTACTCAAATATTGGAACTAATCTAAACTGCAACTTAAAAAAAAAAAAATCAAAGTTTTTATCTTTCTTTGTATACTAAAATGAACTTTAAATATCAACAGTTGCACATATGAAACAAACTGATAATGAAAACTGCTGGGCTTGATTTAAATTACTAAAATTAAATAAATGATTTAAATTAAATTCTAAAGAACATACAAAATTCTTTTTGAATTTCAATAAAAAAGCAACAAGAAAATAAAAATATTCACATTAAAATGAACTAATTATAAATGTAAAAGGAGTATTTTATAACATAAATATTGGAACTATAAAATAGGTATGAAATTCAGCATTGTGTAGCTAAAGATAAACCCAATACTTACACTTTTTGGGAATATAAGGCTTCTTTCCACTTTTGGCTGCTTCCATAATTTCTTCTCGTTCCTTTTCACGCTCAGCCTTCTGTTGCTCAAGCAACTTTTTGGTCTTTTCTTGATTTTTCTAATACAAAAAGCAATTTAATAATATAGAATCAATGTACTGTGGGTTAATAAAAAAATCACATATTAAATATTATCTTTACTATAAATATTGAATTTGGAAGGAAAAAAACCATTGATGCCTTTAGGTCAAGATATTAAAGTAAAGTGAATTATAATAGTTTTAATCATATAATATCTTATTTATTACAAATTATAAAATGTCATTTGTTTAATCAAATAGCTGACATATTATGCATTTGAGAGAAAATACATAAAATTTGACAAGAATTCATTAATCTGTTTTCCCTTTTTTACACAATCTAAGGATATAAAGCTTCACAAAGGTCAATGGGAAGAATAGTTTCAAAATAAAACATTGGCTGGAAAGTAAACATGAAAAATATACATAAAAATATAATAAACATAAATAGCATATACACTGCGTAAAAAAAGTAGAAGGACACTTGATTTTGTAACAATAACCGAAAAATATTTTATTTTTACTAAAAATTTTTATTAGAAACATTTAACAAATATTTCAAAAATACAATTTTAACATCAGAATTATGATGTTCAAACATAAAATATTAATGGCAACAAAAATAGTTTCTCTTTTTTGAAACTTTGTAAAAAAAGTAGAAGGACAGCATTATAATGAATGAAAAAATAGTGACTTTAATAAGGAATGGTCTTCCCATTGGCCTTTATAACTTCAAATATTCTGTTTGGAAGTGAATTGTATAGAGTTTGAATTTCAGTTTGACAAAAATTGTCCCACGGGTCATTCAATGCTTCTCGAAGCTGAGTTTGTGAATCAAATTGCCTTCCATCAGCATAAACTCGACGAACTAGCATTGCCCAGATGTTTTCCACTATATTAAGGTCAGGACTTTTGGCTGGCCATGGTAAAACATCCACATTATTTGTTAGGAACCAATTTTTGACTCCAGTCGAGGTGTGATTGGAAGCTCCGTCTTGCTGAAACTTCCACTTTTCACCACCCATGTCAGAGGCATAAGGAAGAAGCTCGGAATTCAGCACTTGAATGTAGTCTGTATGTTTTTACCTACCATTTAAGAAAACCAGACTTATCCTTCCTCCGTATCCAACAGCCAACCAAACCATTAAACTCCCTCCTCCCATTTGTCGTGTTGAATAGTATTCGCTTTCAGTCCCCAGACAATGCCAGTAGTGCTGATATCCGTCTGAACCGTCTAAGTTAAATTTCTTTTCATCGGGAAATATCACAGAAGTCCATTCCGTAGTTCAGGACATGTGCTCCTTAGCCCACGCTAAACGGTTATCAATGTGATCTTGTTTACACTTAGGATGATGTTTCCGTTTTTTGAAAATGAATTTTTTAGATCTTTTAATATAGTTGTAAACTGTTTGTTTCGTCACATGATTAGGTCCTGCTTGATTTCTTGCCTTTGAAACACTTCCTTTGTTCTTCTTCAGCACACGAGCAAGTTTTCTTTCATCACGTGATGTTAACTTCTTCGATCTACCAGTCTTCTTTTTATTTCCATTTTTATAACGATTTCTGATAAAGTTTGAAATTGTATTGGGGCTCACCTGCAACAATCGAGCAATCTCTCTGATACCTTTACCATCATTTTGATATGCGGAAATTTGCCCTTTTTGCAAATCGTTCAAAGGTATTCCTTTAGGCATTTCTGAGAACGGAGAAACAACGTAACTTTTTAACAAATTAGATTTTTTTGACAGAAAAGGATAAACAAAGTACAAAATTACTATTTACATAAAGAACAACTCACTAAATTAAATCTATTAGCAAGTGTCCTTCTACTTTTTTTACGCATTGGAAATTATATATACTAATTTTCTTAATAATATTAGTGGTAGATGTTTAATTTTTGCCTAAAATGAAAACAAGGGTCATTAAACTAAATCTGCATAAATATCTGGTAGTAAGGAGAAAATAAGAGATATTAATTGGCAAAAAGACACTGTCCTTCTACTTTTTTTACGCAGTGTACAATTAGAAATGTATATGATATAATAAAAGTAAATAGTATTAAAAAAATAAAAAATTACAATTATATCACAGTATTCATAAATAATATAGATGGAACTCCATCTGATAGTGCTGTGGTAAGAGAAGCAAACAAAATAAGAGAGGAGGACAGCGCAGACTTCCATTTACTTTTATTAATAGTATTATCAGTTATTAAAATAGTTTGCTACATATAGAAATACTGATTTTGAAAATCTCACAACTTTTTAAAATTACATTTTTATTACGGAACACTTTTTTGAACTTTTTAGAAAAAGAATATCAGCAGAAATATTAAGTTGAAAATTTTTCATGTGAATGTAGTAAAAAGCTAATACATTGTCTAAATATATAATTAAAATGCTTAAGTAAATTCCAAATGCATCTAAATTTTGATGTTTAATGGTTGAGATTTTTTCAGATTTCAGTTTATTGCTGGAAAAAAATGTAACTAGGTGACTGTAGTCTCTCTCTCTTTAACAGACACAAACACATACCACTGAATTAAGAATTTTTAATTTCATCTTAAAACTAGTAAGCCCAATAGGCCAAACATTAAAAAAAATTATTTTCCCTTGAGTAAAGAATTACATTTATAACTTAGAAAGCAGTAAAAAAAAAGAGGTTTTTTCCCTTTTCTTCAATGATAACTATTAGTTTATTTTTATTTATCCTGCGATCCTTGTTGAGTTTTTTGGCGATTAATGCCTGGTATGCAGTTAATAGATACAAAAATCGAATTTGGGTTTCAGGGAAGTCTTTCCCAACTGATTGAAACCAAAATTTGACACATAGCTATAATTATAGTAAAAAAAATCACATGCCATATTTTATATATTTAAGTCATTATGTTTATATGATTCTAAAAGTACACAGAAACAGATGTCCAATCACTTGTTGGATTTGGCTCAAAATTTGATAAGTTTCCACAATTTAGGATAAATCTGTGTACATTTCAGGAACTAACAAATTTTTCTATCTTTGCTTTAGTATTGTTCTTTTCTATCAGTAGCTACTGTCTGATGGTGAGAATTTCAAATTTCTCTGATGAAGAAGTTTTTATTTTCAGGAAGAACTTTCTTCTTTTAAGAATTTTGATTTTATATTATTATATAGCAGATTTTTATGTGAATATAAAATTATTTCAAAAAGTCTTCATAACAACCATTTGCATGACAATGTAAAGTAATAATAAAGAGTAATATAAATGGTTACCATTCTCTGTAAAAGATACAAAATTTGTTTTCTTCTTTCTTCATTATCACCAACAGTTTTCAATTCTTTTTCGAGTTCCTGAAATTTGTAAGATATAAAATACAAAAATAAATACAAAACATCAACAAAATCTTTTATGAACAATATAGAATCACACTTATATGTAATATAATATTATACATACATGACATTACATATGTCATATTACATATATGACATATTTACATATATGTCATATATGTAAATATATACGCATTAAAGAGTAGAACATATTTCTTTCCACAAGATGTTCCAAAATATAGATGATATTTTTTATTAGAATAACCATTAATCAACGCTTAGTGTTCCTTAAAGTACTCATGCAAACTTACAAATAAATAAGAACTAGGCCAAAAAATTCCAAATGGTAACCATTTATGAAAGCCATAAATAAGTTACAAGAAAATATTAAAAATCTTTCGATCTGCAATAACAATAATAAGGAAATTAAGAAAATGCTTATTAGGTATTACGATATTGAAATACATTATAATTAGAAATCAGTTATGTGATTAAAACTGATAATCTGAATTCTGTAACTATATCTCCTCCTCACATATAATTATAATAATATAATTTTATTGCATTGTTATCTGTAATGTAAATCTAAGCCTTGTATAGTATTATTATTTTCTATGAATAAATTTTATTTCTTTAAATTATAAAATGACCTTTTGTATGAGTCCAAAATCATCTTTATTATTAACTTTTATACTTAGTAAAATTTATGTGATAACCAGTTTATAATCAAAAGTAACACAGTTAATAATATAAAAAAAAAACACTACAAGTAAATTATATTGCAAATTAATGGCATAATATTGATTTCTAGATGCGTAATATCTATCTTAATTAAATTAAAATGAAATGCAAAAGCAAATTTTAACAAGAGTTCATTTTCATAAAATATTGATTAATGACATTTAATATTAAATTATTTTTCCAACATTTGTATTACTTTAAAAAATATTATCATATTTTGAAGAATTCATCTGATGTGATGATATACAAGTTATTTTTCTCACTGCTTTAAACTGGCTATTTCATTGATGACAGAAAAAGGTTTTTAGGTCTACGTTATTAATAAGATTACAAATTGACATGTAGAATTAGGATATTGATCTCAGCAATTACTTAGAGAAGATAAGAAACAAGATAGATATTACAATGATTTGGGAATAATTCAGCTTGGGTTACATATATCCGAAGCAATCAGCATTGTTATGAAGTTTAAATTTGTCATCTATAAAAAATTAATAACAAAATAAGTAAGTATTGCAGTTCATTAATTAGAATAATTGAGATTTGGTGGGTTAAAACAAGAGGATACTACATGGAGCTCATATTTCTCCATTAAAAATTCTAATATTAACATAAATCTTAAAAAGGAAATATTGCAAATAATTGAAACTTTTTCTAAAAAAAAAAAAAGTATTTTAAATTAAGAAAGGTCTGTTCAAAAATTAAACTGGTATAGTTTAAAAAAAAAAAATGTATTTTAAAGTTTAAAAATGGTGCAAAATTCCTCTTAATCTATTTATTTTGGAAGTTATGATGAAGAAGTACAAAAACAACACTACTTTTTTTAAAATTAAATTTTAAAAATATTACAGTGAAGTATACTTCCCATCTTTCAATGTATATTTGCATCAAACTTCGTAGCCTCAAGTAGAATAGTCGACTTATCACAACAATAACAAGCATACATATATACATTTGCTTATGCTATTACATATGTATATACATATATACTTTGCAATAAGATCTTAAAATTTTAATGTTTGTCAGAAGAACCTTTATAAATTCATGGAATTATGTAAGGAAGAAATTTACCTCTTTCTCCCTTTTTTTGATATCATTAATAAATGAATAATTTTCTTCAAATTCTTCGCTATTGAAAGATCCCGATAAATCATCAAACCGTGGATCTCGATGATGCTGAAAATAATAATTTTTAAAATTTCATTGTGATAACATGGAATCAACATTTGAATGAGAGTATGTGAAGACAACTTTCCATCCACTATAAAAGTAAAATTTTTAAATAATGAATTAGAGGCAAGTTTTAAGGTTAAATGATAATTATGCTGGAGTCGGTTTATACCTATGTAATATACACACACACACACATATATATATAGACCAATTAGTAATAAAAACCAAGTTAAAGTTCTTTTCATAAAAAGACGAAAAACATTAAGAAATTTAGTATCTAAACAATTATGATAATATGAATTCAGAAAAGAAAACTTTCATTAAACAATATTCAATCTTTTATCTTATCATGCTTTTAATTATATAAATTTTACAATATACAACTTATATTTTGATTTTTGACAATTCAATGTATGAATTTAAAAAAAATTTTCCTGACAAGAATATACACAATTTATACAATTATTACCTTCTATGCTTATTTTTATAACTATTTAAATTTCATAATCGAAATGCAATGTTTATAAATTCTAGGCATATCTAGCATTAATTAATATTGAGTTCAGCACATAATCAATGATGGTAATTAGCAATAGATATAAAATGAGTTTCTGTTTCTGAAGCACAGCAGATAAAATTCAGCTGAATTTTACTACACTAAGAGCCAGATATCGGAGAATTTATATATTGCTGATATAAGTGCTACCTCTCTTTCAAGCAATAATCTTTTTTAAAAAAAAGTGAAAAGTGAAGCTTTAAACATTTCCTTTATTTTTTTAAATCTGACTTTCTCCATTTAGGTTGAATCTGTTTGGATCGAACAGTTGATTTGTTGTTTATTGCATTCCATTAGACAAATTCTAAAGCTTTGAAATATGGAATTATTACTCTCTGCCTTTATTTCTTCATGATTTTCACACGTTAACACACCGTTTCTTAACAATAACCATGATCATAAAAACATGAAAAAAAAATATCTACATGGGTGTTTCAAATCGCAAATTTCATGCGTACCTTCTTTTTTATTTGGAATACTTCTCGAAACACTGGGACAGGAACTTTTGAAGATTCTTCTCTTGGTCTATTTTTATTAGCTCTATGAAATGCCATATTACTAAAAAAAATAAGATGATATTTCTAAATCATTGGCATTTATTTGACTCACAATGAAGCTAAAGAGAGTTTTTACTGGTTTATGCTGCAAGATAAAATTGTTTATGTTAGCATTCCTTCGAACTTAACACACGTGTGTTTATATTTACATTTAAAACTCGTAGCAATTTAGGTTGCCAGATCCGTAGAGCAGACAGATTTGGAAGGGAAGAAAGCTTTCAACATTTGTGAAAATTTTGATACATAATTTTAAGGGGAAAAAAGTACTGGATATAGATATCTGAAAGATTTTTTTAATCAGGATTTGCCCAAATCATAATTATTCTATTTTTTTTCTCTCAACTCTATCATTATGCATGCGTATGAAATGTTGCTTATTATTTGCTTGAGGAAAAGTTTTGCAATCCCTTCGAGATTATTTCAGCGTTCAGTCGTGGAGTTGAGTTCACTTGGTCAAGATTGAAATCTATCATTTGTTGCTAATGCGCGAAGTGCATTAAACAATCACAGAAGGATATTGTTGAATTGTTATTATTATTTTTTTTTCATGTTGCTTTGGAAGAACTGACTATAAATTTTTAAAAGATTCTTGTGGGATTTGCATAGCGGTTTGATTTCCTGATTATTATGGCTTCTAGTTCGAAGTAAGCACTGTCAAACCATATTTTATCCTCTAAAAGAAAAGTGTTATTTCATTTGTTTACAAATTGATTTCTATTTCGTAAGCAAAGTTTTATTGCAAAGAATTTATTTCTTAAATATATTATTTAATGTTTTGTTTATTTTCAATATGTTACTGTTATTTTTAAAGTAATTTATTCATAAGATGAAACTGATCCCTTTAAATGATCTGAACTATTCATTTTCAATAATTGTTTAGAAAAATTCCATTGTTCGGAATTTCTTATTTGTTTAATTAATTATTTCTGTTTATATCTTTCTATTTACTTAATTTCTAAAGGTAAATCAATTTTGTTTTGAGCATAATTGCTTCAAAAACTCAAATTTATACCGTTTTGTTATTTGTACTTTGATAAGTATGTACTGTATCAAGGAAATAATTTCCAAAAGTGCCTCAAATATAAATTATAAAAATTAATTTGATTTCTTTCATGATAAAGCTGTTATGAATTACTAACGTTTTTAATCAAAGTCTTTTTTTTTTATATGTATACTTTGTTAAGACAACTTTGTTAGTCTTTCATTAGGCTACTTGTTTGTACTTTATAGAGACATTATTGGCCTTTCATTCAAAATAGGATTTTCATGGCATGATCTTGATGAGATGTTGATAAATAATTTGTGAAATTGGCACAGTGCGTGATGAAAAATGCTTTTCAGTTGACTGTGATGAGATAGTTGATTTTAATTATCTTATGGATCTTTCAAATCCATCTACTATAGGCTTAAGAAAGTTAACATGCATGGATTGTGGGAATAGAACTAAACAAAGTAAAATCTCCATGTTCTTGAAATCATTTCTGTTCAGTACTATTATGGAAGGATACATTATCTTTCTGAAAGCAGCTATCTGTTTTGGGATATTTCATCTGGTTAAATAGGATGTAATTCATTAGTGATAATTTTAACTTCTACATGCACGATGGTACTTCATTCATTGATGTGAACATGAAGTAAAGAGATTAAAACATGTCAAGATGCCATTCCTTAAAAATCTTATTATTTTTATCAACTTGAAGGTCTTTTATGTTTATAATATGCATATTGTAGTTTTTGCCGGCAAATGTATTGAAATTGGCCTTTTACTTGCATATTTCATATAATGTATTGTGTTGAGATTATTACAAAAATTCTTTGAGATGATCTGATATTAAGATCAATTTATGCCTCTATCATCTTGAATTCTTAGATTTTCTCTAAAAAAAATCAGGTCACCTTGATATTATATACATTTTTTTCGGTAGTTTCATTTGTTATAAAAGTGGGAGATAAAAAACTTTTTCTTGCTTTGTAATAGGATTGCTCTGATAGATATGCGTTTTATGAAATTTTGATTCTTTATTTATATTATCTTATTTTGGTTTCTGTCTAAAAATTATTGGCTTTTGTTTGTACTTTTGATTTTGATGTTTATGCCATTATAATTTTTTAAGACTCATTTCATTTCTACAACAGCATTAGTAGCCAAAAATAGAAGCAATTGTCTCTTTGTTAATATTGTAAAGATTAAATTATTGCCTAGGTAGAGAGATTATAGCCTTAAAAGTGCTAGATAAGAATATTTCCCACTGTAAAGCTGCTTTATTTGCACTTATTTTAATTAATGACCAGTTAATTGAAAAGTACCGAATATTCTATGATTTCTGAAATAGATATTTATTAAGACATACAAAGAAATAAAGATTTCAGAAATAAATTCAAACAACAATGGAAGAAAGTTTATTATTGAAAAATGTTTGTTAACCGCTGTATGCCAAAAAAAAAAAAAAAAAAAAAAACACTAAAGCAGTCTTATTTATGCAGTCAGTGATTAATTGCCAAAAATGTCTTATTAATCAATTGATTATATTTCCCAATGACATGCAATTAGGCCAAAAAAATTCACCAGTGGCATGCAGTTTAGACAAAAGTTTCTTAATGACATGCGATTAATACACTAATACTGAAAAATGATTTCTTTGTTCATATGGCTAAAAATATAAATAAAAGTAATACTCAGTAAGGCAATTTTCTGTAGCAAGAAAAAACAAGAATATTCCTTTGCATTGAAAATTTCCTTATTAAATAATATTAATAAATAAAAAGTAAAATTAATAATATATTTAAATGCCATGAAGTTTTTATGCTTTAGTATATTTATAGAAATATTAGCAATATAAAATGAATCGCCATTTCATAATATTTAGTTTTGTTTCAAAACCAAAATATGGATAAATTTTCACATTGGTATTTAAAAAATTCTGTGCTTTAAATAGCTTTTCTGTTTCATTAATAGTACATAGAAAGATTATATATATAGATTTACTTGTAATAAGTATATTTAAGCAAATCAAGAGATCTGTTTACTTATAAATTTATTATAGTTTTGTTTTGAATGAATAAAATAATAAGTGATATATTAATTATATTCTTGTTTGTAATTTGGTTTTCAGTTTTAATTATTTTATAAACGTTGTATTATCAGTAACGTGTTAAAACCAAAGAAAGGAAATGACTCAATATTTTCCTGATATTTTATAATTTATACCCTACAAGAGATGTGTATTTTATATACTCTATAGTAGAAGAAAATGACATATTGATATTTTGTCAGTGTATTATGTATAGACACATATATTAATATGCACAAGTATGGCGATGCACTTTAAAATAATAGGAACACATGAACTTGTTTTTCTTTCAACTTGCTCGCTTTTAACAGTATACTGATAAGATACTGTTTTTTCCATTTTTTTTTTATTTTAAAAGTAATAAAATTTAAAATCATCTTTTTTAATGTGTTATAGGGCTTATGGGGCAGCAGTTGTCTGTCCTTACCATCCAGATGCTTCTCTTATTGAAGATTATCGTGCAGGCGATATGATTTGTTCTGAATGTGGACTTGTTGTTGGAGACAGGTAACATTTTTGGACATAATACAAAAATGCTTTATATTCTACTGATTTTATTTAGAAATTATTTTATTTTTGATTGCTATTTAAGTACAGAGAATGTTTTCTGGAAAGCTGCTTCTATTGTGTTTTATTTTTTTAAAAAATGTTTGTTATCCTAACAGGAAAATCTTCTATCAATATATTCATACCTAGTTTGTTATTATAATAATGATAATTTTTCCCTTATTAGCTTTGTAAATGCTCAATATAAATTTCAATAACTTGCCAAATTTTTCCTTTTTTAGCATTACTTTAAAACAGGCATTTAATTAAATGTATTTAAAGTATTAATTTTTTAAAAATTAATATAAGAACAGTCAAAATGCATTTCAAATATATGGTTTCAAAACATGCCAACATTAATATAAAGAAAAAAACTTTTTGAATTTGTTACCATTGCTATAATTCCGACAATATAAATTAATGCTTATTTAATATAGCTTTAAACTTGTATGAGAACTGCTGTTTTACTTGAAATACATATTTGAAAATGTGAATTGCACTGTCATTCAAATAAATAAATTATCAGTATGCAATTGGATGCTATATATTTAAAATTATTAAGCTCAAAACTAATTAAGGAGAGTTTTGATAGCTTGTCTCCTTTCAAACTGCAATAACAAAACCTGTTTAAGAATGTAAATTAAAGTGATTTAAATTAAGAAAAAATTTAGTTACACAACGGGAAAGAATTGTTCGAAAGGAATGTAGTTTATAAAAAAAGTAATATTGTTTATTTCTAGTATTATTGCATGTTCAATGCCACAGAACTTTCTTAAAAGGTGTGCTTATGTATTTTTCACCAATCATTCTCACCAGAATCATATTAGCCAAAATAAGGATTTTGTACCACTATAATGAACCATGATATTACAGTATATTGTGCAAACTTAATCACTGGAGTAGAAAACACCCAGTTATTGTGGTAAACAAGGGTAATATGTTTTTTGCATGCAATGGCCTGTTTTAATTTCGAGAACATGATGTTGTTTTGGTTTGGGGTTTTTGAAGCTTGAAAGCGCATAGGCAATGAATATTGAAGCTCGAAATTACATAGGCAATGAATAAAGCATAAATGGCAATTTTCATCATCATCTTTTAATTACATATGTTTTTTTACCTGCTTTTACCAGTATTGCATTATTATTATGTATGCTTCTTTGACTGCAGATGCATTTTTAAAAGGTTGACGTAGAATTATGACATCATAGCTGTTATTTCATCTCAAAATTGGTCGAGCTCCAAAACTTTGTCTGCCAGCTATAAAAATTGAAAATGAGTTTTAAAGAATTATCATTATAATTAGAGAGAGAGGGATAGAGACTGATAGAGAAGTCTCATGATTGTTTCAAACTGGTTTAAACTGGTTAATGACTTAAATTAATTAAGACAAATACTGACTTAAAAAATAGTAATGTTCTCGCATGATAACTTATAATTTGCAATTGTAGATTTCATTTTAATTTTTCTCCAGTTGATTTAGTTTATTATTATTATTATTATTTTAATTTTTCTTCTTGATCCAGTGCAATTTCTGTTATCTTCAGAATCTTTAATTTCAGTCTGCTATCAAAGCTGTAAGGTTCTTGTTCCTTTTGCTACTAAGTCTATATAGTTTTTTTAAGGTCAAAAGTTCTGTCAGTGTCATTTTTAGATGCTGAATTTATCATGTGCTTGATTTGACTTTTATTAAAAAATAAAGTCCTTATATTAATTTACTAGTAAATCTACTAGGTCCCTGCTTTTAACAAAACGAGATTTTGGGGGGGTTAAAAAATTCTGACCAGTGTTTGCTCCAGATGCCAAAGATGTGTTCTTATATAATCTGTTGATTATTACAACTAAAATTAATGTTTTGCAATAGAATTTTTTTTTCTTTTTGATTTTTTTAGATATATGTTTATATGCTACTTAATTCTGTTTTTACATTAGGTTTTTAAATCTCAAATTGTTTCACTGAACGATATTGATTTGTATAAAATATCAATATTATATTATGCAAGTGGGAAGACAATGCATATTATTTATTTATTATGCCACCACCTGTGGCAAGAATTGATGTAACATTTCACAAATAGTAAAACAATATGATATTATCACTTATTATCCAATAATCCAAGGGGGATGTGCCAGATAATAATGATTAGTAAGACACAATGTACTATGAAATATTATTTTGTTTTTTGTTTCAGGATCATTTTTTGTTAAGTGTCTTGTGAATCTTTGTTGCATGAAAATGGAAATAAAGTTTTTTTTTTTTCTTTTTTTTTTTCTGATGTCTTTTATAGTTGACAATAATATTTTATTTGTCCTTTTTTTGGTGTTTGGTGTGAATTTCTTCAGCAAACTTCTGGTCTGATAGATGGAGTAATTTATAAGTGCCAATTAAAATTATGCCTTCTCATTGAATGATTTATTGTTTTTGTATTTCATTACTTAAAAATAATGAAAGCCATATAATAATTGGTAATCATCCATCTTTTTAAATTTTGTACCTTATTGTGTATGTTATATTTATCATTTTCAAGTAAATTTAAATGTATTTAAAAATTAAACATATATTTCATTGACATTTTTTTATTTCGTCAGAGTTATTGATGTGGGCTCAGAGTGGCGTACATTCAGCAATGAGAAGGCTGACAGTGATCCTTCTCGTGTTGGTGCTGCTGAAGTAAGTTATCATTTTTATCTTGCTGTAGAAAAAAAATTTAATAAACATGCAATTTATAGCATATCCATTTGAATCATTTAGTTCTGTACCTAGTTCTTTCAGAAATCACAAAATGTTATTTTTAGTAATGCAATTAACGTTTAGTAATTATAAAAGAAGAAAGTGGTTTTTAATAATACAAAATATCTTTTTCCTGAGCCTTAAATAATAATAATTCTGTTATATAAAAATATAAAAAAAAATTGACCTTTTTTTGCTGATATATTTTTCAATTTTATTAATATGTTATGTGTTTTTTATGAATAAACAATTCCATTCCAAAATATCCTGTTTTATTATTAAATGGGGTTTTAAATTTCATCATTCAATTTTATCTTGAATATTGTGCAAAGTTAGTTTGAATTTTAAAAAATGTTTAATTCATTAAAATTATATATATATATATTGTTTGAAGTCCATTATTTATTATAAATACCTTTTTTTATTTTCTGTGAAGTATCTTACAATTTGAACTAATGTGAATTATTATCAAGATGTAAAACATTTTGCTGTGAGCTTTTATCTACACATGATATGTGCTGTTGAAAATATAGCATGCTAAACATTGAAAGCAAAAGGTAACTTATAATACAATAATGAAAGAAAAATAAGCTAAATACAGTAGAAGAAATATAAAATGATTTGAAGATTCTAAAATAATTTTCAAACCATTCACAATTTGTAGTAATAACAAATTTTGAGCCACAATGCTAGGAGATCATTATGTATTACTTCTAAGCTATTATTGTTAAATCCTTCCTAAATGTTAACTTTCTTCTCTGAAAAGCAAAAGAAATATCCCATATGCTAGGGTATTCTGATTTCCTCCAGCTCTGTATTTACTATAAATAATATCACTTTTTTATGTGTATAATAAACTTTTGAGATGAAAATCAAGAGCTAAATTTTCAAAATATTTTTGATTGCAATTTTTCAGTCTTTGTGTAGTAACGAACCTTTTTTGTTCAAAACTTAATTTCTCTTTTATCTGTTGTAGAATCCTTTATTGAATGGCAGTGACTTATCCACTGTTATTGGCAGAGGAACTGGAGATGCTAGTTTTGATGAATCAGGAGTTGCAAAGTATCAGAACAGAAGAACTGTAAGTATTTTATTTCAAACTCTTTATTATTCCAAAAATTATATTATTTATTTGTATCACATTTTTTAAATATTGCTCATGAAATATGATGCGAAAATTAGTATTTGATGCCTCAATTTAGTGTTGTTGAAACGGATGTTATTTTCATGGACAGTTGCAGGTCTAATTAATGCAATGGAATGGCCCTTACTTGTACTGTATAAAAATGTAATTAAATTTGTTATGCATCTGAAATTTACAAATATGCTGTAAAAATAACAAAATGAACTTCATAGGTTATTTTATTACTTTATTTATTGTTTTATTTATTGCAATATTGTTTATTTTTTCAGTTTGCATGCCCTCTATTTTTTTTCTCTCTGTTTTTGCTTATAATTAGAGACCTTATTTCTTTAAATCAAAGATTGGCATGCTTATGGTGTTAACATATATATAGTTCAATATTGCTTGTTGACCTCTTATCCTAATTCTGCTTTACTCTCTGTTTGAAACAATTCTGAGTACAGTTATGGCTTTTTAGTTTAGAAGATAAGAATCAAGATATTTATTTTAGAAGTGGTAAGTTTCACGAAATTACCAGAAACTATCTAGCATCTATTTAACAGCTGTTGTTGATGTTTTATAGCTTGGAGATTAAATTCTTTGTAAGGAAAGTACCAACTCAGTCATGTACAAACATCAAATTTTTTAGGTGAAAGCAAACATTTCCAGGAAAACAATATTGCATTGTGCAGAAAAAGTTATGAAAATGCAATCATAGCAATCTTCATAGACTTTAATAAAATAAATAAATGCTTGCCATAGGTTTAATATGAAGGAAAGAACATGAATTTGAATTTATATCAAATTTAAATAGCTTATTGGATATTGCTCAAGATAATGCTATAAAAATTATAAAAAAATTAGAAAGAAAATGCATTATTTTTCCAAATAAACTTTTTTCTTAAGTAAAATTTTAGTAATAATCTTATCAACTGTATTTATTTGGCATTAATTTTTGATTTTGTAATAGCAGTTGTCATCAAATCATCAGTCTTTTAATCATTTATTAAATTTTAAAAAAGATTTGCTAATGGATATTTGCCTATAAGTCATTCAGAATTTGGATATATAGAGTCTAATATACTATTTCATATTTTCTAAAAACTTTTGTGATACTGAATTATACAGACACTTATACAATCAATTTAGATAATCAAGGATGACTGAATAAAAGTTTTGAAAAATTTGACTGAAAAAAATCTCAAATTTAATTTACAATATTTCTACAATGTGCTTTTGTACTTAATATTCACTTATTTTTTTTAAGAGCAGACATTTTCAGTATGGATTTTCTTGTTAGATTAATCATAATGCTTTAAATTTCTTCAATAAAAATTTTATATAATGTTGTATTCTTTCATGCAGTTTAGATGCTTGCTTAAAAATTCATCAATTTCCTGAATGTAACTAGTTAAATATTTTAATACAATTTCATAACCAATGAAATTTTATTCATTCTTACGGAGATGTAATGAAATGGAGATCTTTGAAATTGAAATTGTTTGTGTTTGTCAAATTTTAAAGAAAGTTTGAACTGTAATAGAAAAGAAAAGATATTTGTCTTCATGTTATAATTAAAGTTTCTTCTATTTACAGATGAGTAGTTCTGATCGAGCATTGATAAATGCATTCAGAGAAATCAGTAACATGGCTGACAGGATTAACTTGCCGAAAACTATTGTGGTTGGTATATTTATTTCATTTTATTTAAAATTGTTTTTATATTATCTGTGTAAGCACTTTTTCTTTTATTATATACATTTAAAAAAATATTTAGATTTTTTTTTCTATATTTTCATTAGGATAGGGCTAACAGTTTATTTAAACAAGTTCATGATGGCAAAACACTTAAAGGTCGTAGTAATGATGCCATAGCTTCATCATGTGTTTACATTGCTTGCAGACAAGAAGGGGTACCTCGAACATTTAAAGGTATTTTAATTTAAGCATTTTAAAGGCATTTTTGACTTTGTCATAATGTATCAATAGATGGGTTTTAAAAATTTATTCCATGTGTATTTAGCTTCCATCAGTTATTTGATTGCATTGTTAAAAGCATTATTATAGTTTGGATTTTTTTAGTTATTGCATTGAATAATTTTTAATTGTTACATAAAGTTGAATAGGAAAAGCAATAAAAAAAAACTAATTAATCTCTTAAAAATAAGAAACTTTGTTTTGCTGCATTGTTTATGAATAAACAGAATTGTGAAAAGGGGTAGAAAATAAAACAGGATACACTGGCAAATCAATACTTTTGTCATCGAAAAAATCAAGCAGTATTTTAAAAGGTTGTTTATGTTTGAAAATTTCCATTCATTAACAAAAAATATATAATGGAACTGAATAGAATTAGAAGTTCTATTATATATGCCGTATGATAAAGCAGACAAAAACCTCTATGTAAGATTGTGAACCATAAACAATGAAACTTATTTTGGAAAAAAAGAACAATAATTTCATTCTGTTAAGATGAAAACTCTTTCATAAATTTTTTTATAGTCAACTTACGAATTTGTCATAAACCTTTGTTATTATTTGGTATTCATTATTAAGGTACAATTTAGTAGCATATAATTTTTACAATATTCAATATATTAAATAGCATTTTGTATTATATATAATAAAATTGCATTTTATTAACATGATTTTTATTGATGATTATGTATATGATGTATTTTATGTATTATTTATATGATGTGTTTTATTAACATGATTTTTATT
This sequence comes from Argiope bruennichi, assembly GCF_947563725.1. Lineage (NCBI taxonomy): Eukaryota > Metazoa > Arthropoda > Arachnida > Araneae > Araneidae > Argiope > Argiope bruennichi. The sequence goes on from NC_079156.1 coordinate 37,456,967, forward strand.
TATAATTGCATTGTAAAAATTAATTTACTTTTACTTTATTTTTTTATTTGAAATGTAAAGTTAATTGCACTTTATTATTTCAGAGATTTGTGCTGTCTCTAAAGTATCTAAAAAAGAAATTGGAAGATGTTTCAAATTAATATTGAAAGCTTTGGAGACCAGTGTTGACCTTATCACAACTGGAGATTTCATGGTAATACTCATAAATTTTATTCAAAATATCTGTTTTTACAGCACTAATCTTGGAATTAAAATTACTTGTATTTATAGGCAAAGTTAGACCCCTCATACATTTCATCGATCCTATCTATTAAAATTTTGGATATCACTGTATTATTCATCTGAAACATATCGTTGTAAAAACATTTCAATATTTTTCTTAACATATGGTTATTATTATTTTTTTAAATTTTAGCAGACAAAAATGCAAATATATAATCTTAAGTCTTTTAATAATTTTGAAACATACTATTACTTTTTCATTCTTGATATTGTTTAAATGTATGATATAATTATTTTCCTTTTTTTTTTTTTTTTTTTTGCTTAAATTAGTATTTTAGTTCTAATAAAGTAACAACTCAAATAATAAAAAAAGTATTTGTACAAATTATTGATCATACACAGGGCAAATCATGCTTAAGCTTGCCAACTTAAAATTTTTTTTCTCTCATAATATAGAATTGCGTCTCTTTATTTCATACATATTCATAATCTTATCAAAAATTAGTGATATTAGACTTATGATAAAGAATATGGCTAAAAACAATTTCCTGTTACTTTTACAATCCCTGTTAAAAAAAAAAGAAAAAGAAACTTACGATTAGACTTTTCACAAATTGCACATGCAAGTATTAATTGTTTATTAATTTATTTTTAGTCTCGGTTTTGTTCTAACTTGGGGCTCCCAACAAGTGTACAAAGAGCAGCAACACATATTGCACGCAAAGCTGTGGAATTGGATATTGTGCCAGGGTATGTTTTTATTTTTTTAAATGTATTTTCAATTCATATTCTAATGTAAAAATTTGTGTATGCTGTCTCATAGCTCGTACTTTCTATTGTTTATTTTCATTTTTGTTTAGTTTGCTTGTTGCTTTTTTTAAAATTTTGAAATCATTGTTTGTTTATAATATTTGCTTGTATATAATATATGTATGTTTGTATGAAATGATTATATTTATAAATTAATGATTGTTTTGATTTTTTAATTAATATATTACTTATTTAAAAGATATATTAAGACATATTTTTTTAAAATGTTATATCTTCTTCCAGCCGAAGTCCTATATCAGTTGCAGCTGCAGCTATTTATATGGCTTCTCAGGCATCAGAGGACAAGAAATCTCAGAAAGGTGAGCGGTTTTATGCTTTGTTAATACTCCTAAAGAAATTTAAAATAAAAATCACTATTTTCTTGAAATCTTATTGAAGTTGATCTTTAAAATTATTTTCAAGCGATTAATTTTTCAATCCTTATAAATTATTCATTCTCCCTTGCTATTGGCATGTTTTTGCTTTCGTAATAATTTTTATTTATTACTATTCTAAAACCTCTTAATGATATGTTTAATTTACTTTAAAATGTGGAATATTCATCTGCTTTATTTAGTTAAGTACCCAATCTAAACGTTATAAATAATAATTTTATTAATTATTTTGGAAATAATAAGAGATAGTATTTTTGTAATTGCTGTAAAATTTCTTTGATTTAAAAAATCTATTTGTATAAATTGTCTTCAGTGAAAATTACAATATATATGTGTATATGAAAATTAGATATTAAATATTTGTTTAGATAATAGATTAAATAAATATATCTTCAAAGAGAATTTATTTTTATAATAAAAATCAGTGAAAACAATTTTCCTTGTTTCCTTTTACTTAAAACATCATAACCGTGTTGAAATAAAAAGTAAAGTTCCAGTTTTCATTCCTAAAGTTACATAATTTTGCTGGAAAAAAATATTGAAATCTATCTTTACAAATCTATTTATATTAATAGGTTAAAGAAGAATATGAATTTATGTTATGGTGCATATCTTTCTTTACCTTTAGATGTTAAAGATAGGTAGAAACCAAAACATTTCAACTTAATTACTTTCTGTACTAAATTGAGTAATATAACATTGTTTTAAGTTTATCACTTTTTATACTTACTATACATACATTTATTAGGTATTTCAAATTCTCTTTACTTATTTAGTTGTTCTTTTCCATTTTTAATCATGTTTTGTACGCAGGTATTAGTATATCTTGCATGAACTTTAATGTCACATATTATTTCATATTTCAGAAATTGGAGATATTGCTGGTGTTGCTGATGTGACTATTCGACAGTCATATAAACTGATGTATCCAAGAGCTGCTGAGTTGTTTCCTGCGGATTTCAAATTTCACACTCCTATTGAAAATCTTCCTCAACTATAAACAGGAAGCTCAGGGACTGAAAACCATTTGGATGTGCTTCAGAGGTGTAAATAAAAATGTGGAATTTCAGACTTTTTAATTTTAAGAATGACTACACAGCAGTGTGCTGAAATATTCTTTTTATTGTGAGAAAAGTATAGTGCACACATGGGGGGAAAAAAAGAAAACTTATAATTCCATTTTAAATTTGTTGTTACCAGATGACTGTGTGAATTAAAGAAAGATATTATTATTTCAGTGAAATAATTTAACCAGAATCTCACTGTTCAATATTATTTGTTTTCATTCTTTATTAAGTTGATGTAACAAAATAAAAAAAAAGTTGCTTTACCTATTAAAACTATTACATCTAAAAGTAATTCTGTCATCAAATGGTTCTGTGTTTGTTCCACCTGAATTGAAAATTGTGTATGAATACCAATTTAAATTATGAGGATTTTATATTTCTTGATTAAAATGTAAAAATCATGTTAATTGATGAAATTATATTGCATGAAGTTTGACTCTCCTCTCTCTTTTGCCATAATACACGTGAAAATTGTATTATTTTAGTAATGTCTGTTCATTTATTGAAGCTTAAAAGATAGTAATTTTGATTATTAGAATCCTGAAGGTCACATTTTGTTACCTATAGCATATTAGCCAATTAAAAAAAAATACTATCAAGCCTTGTCCTTTTTTTTAAAGCAGATCTTCCCGCCGCCTTCAAAATTAAGTGTGCATTATGAAATAATATTCATTTATTATATAAAAATTTTTATGTATTTATTATATAAAAGTTTCATTTATCATGAAGTTTCATTTTATTTTTCCACTGGATGTAAGGTGACATTATTTATTAGTTAAAATATTTTACTAGGCTTAAAAAATTTGCTTCAATATACATAAAATTATCCACATTTTTTAATGAAACTCCAAAAGCTAAGTAGTTAAATCATCCGCATAACTGATTTAATTATTAGTTACTAGTAATTTGACTTTATTTTATTCTGAACCATTTCTTCATAGTCATCTCAGGATCATTAGAGAAGGATTTTATAGGACAGATTTATTGTTGGAATGTCACTTTAATTCTTCTTTTCATTCTGGTCAAATGTATTTTCTAAAATGTTTGAATCAAGATATTTCATCTGTGTCTCTCATGCACGATATTTCAGCTTTGCATCCTTATTACTTTAATCAGGGTTGTACAAAATATTTTTTTATATGTATCTTTTAGAATATTTTGAAAAGCTCATTTTTTTCATTCATTGTTTTATAATTAAAATCTGTTGTCAATTATTTGTAAAAGCTACAAACGACTCATTTATTTGGCAAATTTAAGAAAATGTTGAACTAGAAAAGGCAAATTTCCTAACATGAAAATACAATTCTTATGAATCATTAATTGCATTTTTCAATTAACTAAATAAAATTCATATTATTTAAATAAGAATTTTTAAGGAAATTTAATTAAATGGTTGGTAATATGTATATTTTTTGTGAAGTAATCAGTATTTTGATAGTATAATATTGGTATACTTAAATGATACAAGTAATCTTTTATCATTGAAAATATCTGTTATGCCAACAAGCCAATTATCATTTTGTATTGAAATATAAAGTAAAATGAGGTATATTTTGTATATATAGTACAATATAAACTATCACATTTTCATGCTTTAAATAACCAGAATACTTTGTTTTGCTATAAACAGTTAATATGTATATATGTACTTCAGCACTGTGTGATTTGTTATTGAAATAAATCTTAAACAAAAATTATGTCTTAATGTTTTATGTACAAATAATATACATCTACATACAATAATATGCCTTTAAACTAAATGTTTATTCAATTGTTCTTTTACTTATTTAGCAGTGTATAGATGAAAAATCATTATTTGAATTTTTACTCAAGCCATTAATAAGAATATTAGATATCAAAAATAAAAGTCCAACTTTCAGGATATCCATATTATATTTTGACATGAGAAAAAAAAGTTATATTTTCACTTTTTTTAAGTTGCTGGGTTGTCCATCCAAACCTTGCCATTATATTTAATACAAATAATAACAAGATAAGGGTAAGAGTTATTTAAAACAATTTTGGCCTTTAAAAGGAATTATATTAAACGAATAAAAAAAATTTTTATTGGGAAATTATTGTTAAAAAAAATTGTAAAATGAGTAAGAGTTTATTTAAATCAGAAACAAATTTCACAAAAAGTGGAAAGTTTCAGCAATTCCGCTTAAATATGTACTATATAAAAGGGATGTTCTTGCAATTTCACATGAATATTTACAAGACTACAGGTTTTAGAAATATTTAGATTGATACATACATTAAACTTTGATGATAAAAAAAAAAGCAAAAAAACTTAAGTGCTTTTTTAGATGACCAGATTTGCAAAGTTGAAAGAAAAGGGAAAAAATCCTGTTCTAAAAGTGTTATTCTGCATTTTCGAATGAATTCCATAAAAGAAAGAACTGAATTTTAATATTTTGCTTTGATTACTATGGTTGAGTGCATACAAGCTTATTTTTTGAAAAATTATTAAAAATTCTGAACATTGCATCCCACATCATTCACATAACAACTCTTCAGCACATAGCCCCCCTCCCATATCTGTATTCTTATTTTAACCCTGACATATATTAAGCAGAAAAAATTAATTTCAGAAATATGAACTCGAGCAAAGTAACTATAATTCATGAATTTCAAAGAAGAAATCTGAAGCATTTAAACCCTTAACGACCCAGATTCAAATCTGGGTTTATTTTTAATTACCTGGATCTGAAGTTTATTTAATTTCTGGATATTTCATCTTTCAATGCTTATTTTAAAGAAATAGCATACTTTTTTTTGGTAATGATTATATTCTTTGTTATTCTTAATTGGGAATATTGGCTACTAATGATTAAGTTTATTATGCTGAAATATTAGGTCAATTAATATACAAAGTTAAAAAAAAAATAGTTTGTATAATTAATATGAATTTAAGCGAATAAAAACTGTATTTTGTGTACCAAAAATACTCTTAAGTTGAATTAATAACATTTTCATACTACTCTAGAAAGTCATTCAAAACAATCCTTTCTTTTGGATAAGGGATGTTGTCTACATTGTACATATAAATCTTGAATTGTTGTTTTAAGCCACTACTTTTCCAGAGTAACACATAGATGTCAAACTTTTTGTCCTAGGCTGATTGGTAAAAAGACGATTTCTGTTGAAAACTATAAACGAGTGAGTTGGTTATTTCTTCTGTGTATTGATGTAGATAATAACTATTCAGTGAAAAACTGCTATATCAACAAATTTGTAAATGAATTCCACTACCACTCCATATTGCAAAGACGTAGCAAAACCGTATAACAAATATTTTGTGCAACAGAATAACTCCACTCATATTAGAATTATGTCTATGAATCATAATTGGTTGTTCTAAATAAGCCTTTTTCTTTTAATGCAAAAGAATAATTTTTAGTTAATTTGGTTGGTAGAAATGAAAATAATTTGAAGAAACGGCCCCTACAGAATTATCATTCCGGTGGTACATAATTATTAATCTGTCTCATCTTAAATCGGATATCACAGATAAAAATTACAAAATTAAATTAAAATTCTTTTTTAAATTTTTAATTGAAAGATTTTCAATTATTAAATATAAAGGATTCTCTCTTTCTTTCCATTTCCAGTTGAAACTTGCAATATAGGAAATTCTTTCTTTTAAAGATTAATGACAATGTCTTCGTAATTAGAAACATGGATATTTATTGAATTACAAAACCTACATTTTTTATTTATATTATTAATTTTTATTAATATTATTAATGTTTTTAATTGTGTCCACAGATTTTTGCAAGAAATTTTAGATTATCACAATATTCAAATTGTGTATTAAAATATAAAAAACAAAAACACTGCTTTTTCTATAAACAATTGTATTTTCTTTCTCTGTAAATATGAATGGAATTTTATTTTTGAATGAATTTTCAATTTGATATTCCCAATAGGAGATACTAGGTAAGATGTATAACATATTTCATATAATTAACATATAACTTTACTGTGAAGCATAATGTGTGGTTTACATACTAAAAAGAATTTAATACTTCTCTTGCAATTAGCATTTATAATCGGTTATTTTAAGAAGGATTCCTTCTACCTTGTAAGCTTTAGTAAAATTTCATAATCTTTACTTTTTTTACCTCCATCTATGTCTATAAGATATCCGAGGATTAAAATCAAAAATAAATCAGATCTTTATGAAATACTCTTTTACTTATCAATACTAATATAATGCTGATAAACAAGATGTACAGATGTATTAATTTTCATAGTTGAATGCAAGATATATCATTTGCTACTAATCAACATAATAATTAATCATTATTAAATCATTTATTTCAATAAATATACTGGTTAAATACACATTTATTATTATTAATGAACAAAAAAAATCAACATAAGAACTAATCTATTTTGATTAATATTAATCCTAAAAATAGTTAACACATATACTTATATTCAACAAAATACAATTGGTCAAGACATTAAACTTACTCTGTTTTTATGATTACTAAGTTTAATTAAGCAATGAAAGAAATAAAGACAATTTTAAAAGTTTATTCCATATATATGTGTGTATCTATAACATGGCACATTCACAATTCAATATTTACAATATTCAAGAGATAAGAAAAGCATAAAATAAATTTTAATCTTACAATTCACATTGTATGACTAAACATTATGAATTGAAATTAACTGTTAATATTTTAATAAAACTCAAATTTTACTGATAAATTCAGAATTAAATTTCTAAAAGAAAGACAGCAACAAAATTCAACCCATTAGCACATGCACAGTGTCTTTTTGACCCCATTCTTTCTTTTTTCTTCAGAAATTTTAAAAAAAAAATATGAAAGCTTACACCTGTTACTTTCTGTACCTTCAAAGGGGAGATAGATGATTAGAACAGCAGAAATCAATAAAACAATACATCCTAATCTTTACCGGAGAGTTGGGATCAAATTGACCCTTGTGTGTAGTAGCATTTCAGATACATTTACTGTTATGGCTATGACAGCATACAAAAGAGATCTTACAAGTGTTCATATTGGTAATAAAAATGAAAACAATGCAGATTTTGAATAATCTATAAAATTGGACCGAAGATTTTTTTCCGCTCATGGAAAAGTAGGAAATTCTTATATAAAATATATTCTATTATAATAATATTAAAACTGTCTTGAAATTTATGTTAAAAATTAATTTCTCTCTGAATGGGCAAGAATAAAAGTGTTTTTTGATTATGAATATAAAAATAAAAGAAGAAAATTTTCAAAATTGCTCATTTAAGATTTTTTCTCCGAAAAATTCAAATGTAAACTATATGTAAAATATAAAATTTCTAATTCTTTTAATAATTTTATGGAGAAAAATAATTACTTACTTTAAAAATAATATTTATATGAATGGATTAGGAAAAAAGGAAATGCATACAGAAAATATATATAAAAAAGGGGTTAAGTTCCATTTTGGTTTTTCACATTAAAAATCACATTTCTGACTTAAAAAAAAACATATTTTATTTTTAGACAAATAACCAACTGGATAAGGAATAAGTTTCCAAGAATTTGGGGTTAAAATGATCCTATACGTGTGCTAATGTTCAAAAAATAGGTGTATGTGCTGAAGGGTTAATAATAAAACTGACCATAATACTTTACATAAGTGCTTTCTTAAACATTATTTTAAAGCATATATATAAATATATATTTCATGATCATCATTAACAACAAAAAAATTTCAGCTGCTAAGAAAATTTTAATGATTTCAGGCTATCTTCAAACTGTTGATTACAAAACTTATGTTATTTTTGCTAAATTGGTTCTATAATTTAACCCTTAACTGGGGCAGTATCTAAGACAACTAAGGATGGACTATTGATCACCCTTCTTCTATTTTTAACTCAACTGAATGGATTGACTATGTAGCTTCTTGTTTCGTGACTTCCACTACACATGCATTTTTTTAACTGGTTTCAGTGGAAGCTTTTTAAAACATTTCAGCTATTTCTTTGTGCAATGCCTTTCAGAATGCACCTCCTTTTAGTGTTCCAGTATTATACAAAGTTTAGCAGATGGCTCTAAAACTTGGTCCTTGAAATATCATCCCATCTACTGATCCTTGTCATGAAGCAGTTTCAGAGACTTTTAAATGAAGGATTCTAGTGATGAGGATAATTATACAGAAGATTTTTTTAAGAAAGTTTGCATTTGATTCAATCCGTTCTTGTTCAAATAGAATTAATTTTTCTAGTGATAATATATTTTGAAAAATTTCAAAAATATATTAATATATCACGAGAAATATCTACAGAATTTACAGGCTGATTTTATACTAATATTTAACCTGTAAGTTTAAAATGCCCTCGAAAACAGTGCTGTGAATTTTTATAAGTTCCTTCATAGAAATGATATTGGTAAAAATAGGGCCAATTTTACCTATTGTCATTTATTTTATTTTTCCCATAATTGTTGAATTTTCCATTATATTTTTTTCTATATACCTTTGTATACTGTAAAAAGGAATATCATTTAAAAAGTAATGTTTTTTCAGGAATATTATTTTTTTAATAAGTAATTTGAGAAGAAAATGTAAGTTCAAATGCAATTACTGTTTTCAATGATAATATATTTTGAAAAGTTTCTAAAACATATTTATATATCAAGAAAAACATCTGCAAAATATATTCAGGCTTTCATAATAATATTTTCATTAGAAAATTTAATATGAATATTAAGAAAATGCAGTCTTATAGACTGCATCTCCCCAGTTAAGGATTAATTCACAAATGATATCTACAGCCACTAATGTATGATACTATATATACTATATATGGCGTAATCTATTTACATATTAAATATCGCAGTTATCCATAATATCTGAAATATCCTTTCAAATATTTTAATAAAAAACATTTACATCAAATATTAATGAATACTTAAATCAAATCAGGCAATCAAGATAAGACTTGAGTTTTTACAAATTATGTACAATCTTCAAGAAAGTAAAATAAAGAGGATAAGGAAAGTTTGAATATTTATAGCCCTTAGAAATTATCACAAAACACACTAGAAATATCACCAAGATGATTACATTAAGTATAATGGAACTTGATTTTGGCATACTTAAAAAATTGTCAAATAAATTCGAAGCTGTAAATATCCACAAGTACCAAAGCTCGTAATCTGCTGTGTCAATGACATATAGACAGTATGGTAATTGGTTTTCTGTCTTGTTAATCATTATAAAAGCCAGGGAGAAAACTGTTTTGGAAACAGCAAGCTAATCTAAGCATACAAAGAGGATATACCTACATTAATTTCCATATCATTGCTCAATACATTTTACTGACAGATAGAACAATGAATATAACAGTGGAATAAAATAAGACAGTCATCATCATAATAGTTTTCTCAGGAAGAAAGTGTTTCCACCATATTGTTCTTTCTTGATTTGATTCAAGAAAATCATTGGCTTTCCTGTCAACATATATAACATATGAAGTCTAGATTTAAGAGTAATAAGAACCTTGTGGCAAGGTAGAAGATTCAACTTGTCTGGAAATACATGAAATCACCTCAACTCTATTATCCCCTTTCATTTCATAAAAGTTAGAGCTATGTGGATGAAAGTCATGAGAGCTTTCCAAAGAGATGTAGCAAGTTTAGCTTAAAAGGTATTCAGAAATTTAATTAAAATATTCCTTTTCAGCATCTATTGCACCCAACAAAAAAATCTTTTGATACAAAAGACAACTCACCTAATTTTAATTATTTTTCTATCTTTAATTCTAAGAGAATTAAAGATTTGAACTCTAAAGCCTTTCCATCCCCTTTGAACAGGATAGTCCATGTATGAAATTGGATGAGTTTTTTACTTCTCCTGTTATTTATTTTTTAATGGTCCAAAACTGCTCTAGTTAATTTGTGAATGAATTAATATTAGCAAAGAATTATAAACAAATATTGATTTAAAAGAAAACCTTTTGAATTGGGAGTAGTTTAGAATTTTAAGAATCATGCACAATGCAAATTTGCAAAAAAATTTTAGAAGTTGTGTTATGGGATCCGTTGCAATAGGCAATATTCCTATAACAAAATTGCCATAAATCTGATGTTAAATTAATAGCTTAATGAACCAGGGAGGAGAATTGTGGAGACAGAGAGCTTGTATATTGTAATATTATCCCTCTTCTTTTTCAAGGCGGAATAGAATACAATTCAAAAACTGGAGGCTTTTTATAGATGCTTTGACTAGAAATTTGAATTACTGCTCAATATCAATTACTATCACCACTAGACAATTGCTTATTCAAAAATGTGAAAATGATCTTTGTTATCTGGAACATCAGTTATTTATTTATGCTCATTTCTTGATGTTCACCTTCCTACTGGAACAACCAAGAAAACGTTTAAAGAACTCCTATTTCATTTGTTTATAAGTTTATTATTTGCTACATCTTTGGAAACAAGTGAAATACTGATAATAGGGGCAACAAACATTATCAGGGAGCTAATAGTTATTAGAAATGAATTAATTTTTCAGCCACTTCATATAAAAGGAAACTGACAAAACAATGTATAAGAGCATAAAGATTACAATTGCTCCCAATACATTTGTAAAACATTTCCAGAATTCAGCAATAAAAGGTAAAAATATAGATTCTTGCTAGATGTCAGATTTGTAAGGGATTTAGCTTTTCATCACTTATACAGGATAACGAGTTCTCTAACTGGTGATGTTGCATCTTGGTTGTTAAGAATTTTTTGGATGAATAAAAAGTAGCTTAAAAAAGTAGCAGAGAGTAAAAATATCTCTGCTTTTAACATAATAATCATAATTAACAATGATAGAAAATATGATGAAAAATTTAAAGGAAATAAAATGGTGCACTTTCTGCACAGTCTTCCAGTCAGATTTCCAGACAATCTAGCTCATTATTGTGAAGAACTATATCAAAGCAGGTGGAGTATCCATATAATAAGTCAACTGAAGGAACTTCCAACGCTTAGCACCATGACTTATGGAACATAAAATAGATTGGATGGATATTTTTTTAATTAATAGAACCATTTCATTTAGTTTTCTTCCTATTGAAAACAGCAGAATTGGGTACTATTTTTCTCACCCATGCAGATAAAATTCTAGCCTAACTAACTAATATAAAAAATTTAAAAAAATAAAAAAGATGAACACATTTGGCAATTTATCATTAAGAAAAATTACAATTTGGCCCCATTTACCACCATGCAACTAATTTTCCAATACAGCCCATATCATCCCATAAGGGAATAATGCCTTATCATGCAAAAAAAAAAAAAAAAAAAAAAAGCATTATTATGCATTTGTTTAACATACCATTATTGCTGCTATAATTTGATTGAAATTAATTCTTTATTTCATTTATTAATACATTTTAAATTTTAGTCTTAAATTTATAATTAAATTTCAAGTAATTTCTGCACTAATTACTTTAGAGTATTAAATTGATTTATTGCATTAGCTTTTATCTTATTATTAATTTGCCTCTGATATAGTTTCAATGCAACCTGAATGATGCAAATATATTACTATTAAAATTTAATTTTCACAAAAATTACATCATTCTTATAAAAATAGTCTCAGAATCAAGAAAACTAATTCACCCATGATTAGAATATCATTGTCAATAAAATGAATGCTAGTAATATTAGGTTTTAAAATTCTATCACTTATAGTTATAATGTTACATATATATAATTTTTCATTAGATAATTTAATAAAAAAACATATATAATAAAATAATAAAAAGAATATATAATTTGAAATATTAGTTTATGCTCATTCACTGTTTTTATTTACCCATTTTAAACATCAAATATACTAATAAGGAAAGAAAAAAAATTTCTTTTTGATTATCCCATTTTAGTTATCCTGCAGACAGCACATCCTTTAATCTGTGCATGAACCATAATTGTCAAGGAACGCAAAATTTCTTTTGCTAATTCAATACTTGATTCAATTAAACGGTTCCATTCAGGCATTTCTAAAATGACATCAGCATGGGCACAAATAAAATCCTTGGTATATGTCTTTAGGTCCATGTCACCATGCATATCAGAAAAAATAAATATTTCACAACAATTGAAGGCTGATAAATCTTTTTTTAAAAAAGTGGAACAATGTTCTTTTAGTGCAATCACTTCATATCTATCTGCTGCAATATATAATTTCAAAGCACTATCATAGTTCAGAGTCTCCACTTTGGCCGAATACATGTAAGTTAACATCATATTCAGGATTGCCACGTCAATATCCTTTATATCAACAATCCCACTTTTTTTCTCAATCATATCGTTTTCAAACATCCTTGCAAAAACTGGTGATCTTGCTGCAAGAATAACTTTGTGGGCAGGAAAATTCACAGCTCCAACAGTAAGTACCACATCTGACATCTTTGGTAGGAAAATATTATACAGCGACCCGAGATCATTACACAAATTGCTTGCATCTTCACCACGATCAGCAAAACTTTCATACCTTCCAAATGAGCAATGTTTTTCTTCAGTATACACAATTTCACCATTAGAAACACAAAATTCACACATAATAGTTAATTCAGTAAATGTTTCTTCCTCTTCATCCTGAAAATCTCCTCTTGCTATAGGAATGAAAGAGGGAAAATGCCATTCTTCATCAGAATAAAATACATGTTCTGCAACTCTGGACATACTTTGGACACTCAATTTGCATTTGACAAAAATAGGATTATCTTTATTTGGAAATAAGTGGTGAATGCATATTTCTAGAGAATCATTACTGTCAGATTTAGATGAAAGGTAGCAACTTAGTTTCAAGTCTGACCCAGGAATTATGTGTCCGGCGAATGAAGGACTATACAACTTTTTGCCCTCTTCTAAAATCTTTGTGTCTGGAATCGACCATATAAATTCATTGCAATCCACTTTAATACAAGTACGAGCAGTGACTTCATTAGGATAAGAAAATAATTTTTGTTTGAAATCAGTCAGCTCATAAGCATCAGCAGCCTTATATAAGCTAGTAGGAATATTTTCGGTACATGTATCTAATTTTCCAGAATATGCATATGAGAGTAGGATACGCAAGGCTGATGCATCTAAATCAGTGACAACTTTACTTGCCAATTCATCATCAGCTTCACTTTGAAGTTCTTTTAAGAATTTAGGAACTCTAGCATGAAGAACAGCCTTATGAACGGGGAAATTTTCTGTACCAGAAGAAAGACTTAAATCACTAAATTGTTTACAAATATATATTTCTTCCATATCTTTAGATAACAAATCTATGTCCTTTTTATTTAAAGCTATTGGGCCACCTCTACACATAATAGAATCCTTTTGAGAAAAATGACAAGTAACAACCAGAGTTACTTTAGTAAAATCATCAGCCTTTCCTTCAGATAAAGATATATTGTTCTCTTTTGGCCTCTTAAAACCCCATTTTAAACAATCATTGACTTTTCCAATAGGGAATTTAGAGAATTGTTCATCAGATATGTAATCCCCCTTAAGTAAATTTATATCACAATTTACATATGTATGAGGAAGTTTTGTACAATTCTTTAAACAAATAGTTATAGAAGCTTGATCAGGGTCTAATATGTCTCCTTTTGGATAGAGTTCTAAGAACGTTGAATCCGAAAGATGAACATTAAACAATGGACTTTTCAGAGCTTTACCACGTTGTGATAGTAAAAAGTTGTAATTTTCTATTTTCCAAATGAATTTGAAATCTTCCATAGTAGACAAATCACCAGATCATCTTCATAAAACAGCACAAAAAGAAATTTTGGATTTCAGCATTAGAACGAACGGCAAACTTTGCATAAAAAAGTACGATATAAATGTCAAAGTTTCAAACTTAAAGTTATAATAATATTTTCTTTTCTGTTAATACGAAAAATAACAATCAACAAATAATCACCAACATCAATAACAATTGTAAAGAAAATAATATTCAAATCTCAGTAGATGGAACTAGGAGTTGAGTAGAAAGGAAAGGACGAATTTTGTATTAATTTGCTTCCAAAGACATGAATCAAGCAGCGTAGAATTTACGCCTTGATAAAAGTTAATTGCATTAAATGCTTGATGAATTTATGAAGCCTTTTTTTTAATTTATCAAATTAAATTTGGCCACTGAAATGGGGTGCGACGTTTGTTTACAATTCCAATTGCTGTTCTGCCGCTTCATCTCAACTTTTCGATTGTTGCCAGTTGTTGATGATTACTAGTAGAAGAAACTACGAGAATGAAAAATGTCAAATAGTATCATTAAGGTGAAATCTAAGAATTAAAATCAGTAAAATACCTCATGGGGAACGAATTTCGAGTATTGAGAATTAACAAGAGATTAAAGAAATGTAATGAAAGAAATTTTTTAAAATAAAATTTAATCTACTTTTTATAGTTTCTAATATATAGAAGGGGAAAAAAAATTAGATTAAAAACATATATTATGTAGAGATGCATAATCCACGATTTATTTAATAACATGTATTTTTATTATTGTTATTTAAAAATATTTTTTCCAAATAACTGTTATTTTAATCACCCTTTTTATTAAAATTTATTAATCAATATTAATAATAAAAACTTATTAATTATAATTAATATTTAATTTATTAATTTAAATAACGTGCGATTGACTAATTTATCTATTTGAGCTATAGTTTTAACTTTGATTTTTTTTTCGAAACCATTTATTTATTGGAGTAAAGCATTTTCTGAAAAAAATTGAAATAAAAAAGTGTCATTTCTTTAAAATTTTCACTTTAGTTCTATATTCTACCAATAGATGGCGCCAACAGAATAAATGCAAATAGATGTCACAGGCAATTAGAAATTATATTCATGGGATACTGTAATTATTCATTGCGAAGTCACTGAAGTTAAGAAGTTATTGATACTACTGATCAAGCAGTGACTTCACACTTGCAAACACTATCTGTGAATAGCTCCAATTACTGTTGAAATGCGGTTTCGAATGATTTCAAAGGTTCTGTAATTCTAAAAATAACTGGTCCGTTCACCTGTCAACCTATTCACAGATTTCTTCCTTTCCCTTTATGAACTCAATTAAGGGGACGGGAGCGTAGTTTTCCTAAGGCTAAAAGTCTTTCTGTGTTTTCTGGCCTTCTGAGGGGGATACCCTAACTTTTCTTTCTTTACAACCCTTTTTTCGGAGGTGTCAATCTGAGGCGATTTCTGTCTACAGATGTTCTCTGTGGGAATCTGACTTCCTTGACAGTGAATAATGGTTCCATCAGTTAATTCTATTAGTATATATATTTTAAATGCAAATGAGAATACTTTTTTGAAAATGATTACAGAAAATCTAAATATTGGCAGAAGGTATATATCAATGACTTTTATACATCATCAGTAATATGGTTGGCAGTGTGGTAAAGAAAACAGTTTGTTTATTAAAATTTCTAATTTTTTATTATAATATTAATTTTTTTTCAGTGTAATGTAGATTTCTCCCTAGCGGAAAAAATGATAATGTTCGCATTAAAATAATTTATTTTCTTTCTTGCTTATTTTTCAGTAAACTAATTTTTTCCTTAAAATATTATTTATAATGCAAATGAATAAATTGCCACTTTAAAATAAAGTTTCTCGTTTATTTATTTATTTGCTAAAAAAAATTATTTTAGAAGTACATAAAAGAAAAATGAAATCTTTGGTTTTGTAGACTCGAACTCTCGAAAATATAATAACTCATAAATTTGCTATAAATTAGTTTCAAAAATATGGTAATATATGGTAAAAATATGGTTAAAAAATCGAATAAAAACGGAATATTTGAAAAATTGAAATAAATGCTAGTAAAACTGAATCTATAGTTTTTAATAAAAATAACTGTAAAAAGAATTTCTTTCCAGTTAAAATTGAAAATCAAACTGTCCCGTGGTCTAAGGAATGCAAATATTTAGGCGTTATTCTAGACAGTAAATTAACTTGGAAACCCCACTTTATTTACACAGCTAAAAAGTTTCGAGACCTAACTCGTAAATTTTATCCCTTAATTTCTCGAAACTCCAAAATGAGTAGACAAAATAAAATGCTTAGTTACTCTGCCTACTTGCGTCCAGTATTAACTTATGCCTGCCCTGTGTGGGGATGTGCTGCCAAGACTAATCTTAGACTTATTGAACGCCAGCAAAATAACTTAATTAGAAATTTCTGCAATATGAAATACTACATGCCCAATACAAATATGTACTTATGCCTAGACTATCCCCCTCTTAAAAAATTCATTAAAAATCTAGCCACTAACTTCTTTAAAAACATGGAGAAGAATGAAAATGAAGCAATAACTAAAATCCCTAAATATAAACCATCTACAAACTCTAGAAGACCCCGTAATATACTACTTTAATTTATCTCAGCCCTTTAGTTTTTATTCCTAACTTTCATTTTTTCAAACTCAAATTAAACAGAACAATAGCCAATTCTAGCTCACAAGCAGTAAAAACTTACTAAGCCCAACGGCAGCGTACCCCCATCCCCACCCTCACCCTAATATCAGATAATCACAATGAGTCCTGACACTTATCATCTCCAAATTTCGTCGAAGACGGCCACGGCAAAGTATAGACAGCAAAGCACTGTGAAGTCTCTCCTTACCGGGGATAAGCCCCTGCCGGGGCTAGGCGCCCCGTCAACCC
This sequence comes from Argiope bruennichi, assembly GCF_947563725.1. NCBI lineage: Eukaryota > Metazoa > Arthropoda > Arachnida > Araneae > Araneidae > Argiope > Argiope bruennichi. The sequence continues at coordinate 37,474,144 of NC_079156.1, forward strand.
AACCATCAAAAAAAAAAAAAAAAGAATGGATGAAAAAGGGTTGTAACCCGACTTTTGAGTGTCAGTCAAGTATATTCCAGTGTGTAATGTTTACATGTTATTTTTATTAGAACTTTATTTTTTATTTTTTCAGAGAAAATTTTAATAGGAGAAACGCCCATAGGGTATATTAAAAAATCGTAAAATCTCATCAATTAGAAAATATTTATTAGCAAGATAAAAGCATTTTCAAATTACCAGTTTTAAATGTTAAAATAAATGCTACATAAAAAAAAAAAAAAAAATGTGTTGTAAGTTTCTTAACTATGTTTTATAGAAATTTTTCTGTATAAGTAAGGCACAGCAAAATGCAGTGTTTCTGACTCTCAATACTATTAGTTTTAGGAGTTAAAAGAACTTAACACTAAAGTTAATATATTATTTCGATAATATAAATAATATTTATCTATACTTATATAAAGCCCAATGTGTGTGTGTGTGTGTATGTTGGCGCTCTACAGGCCAGACCGTTCGACCTACAGCTACCGAATTTGGTACATGCATACCTTGGATGTCGGGAATGTGCCCTTGGGGTCCCTTTTTTGAATTTTTAATTAGAATTTTAATTATTAATTAAAAACTAACTTTCCCGCTAAAAAATCTTTTCATTTCCCCACCGCCAAATGAGTAAGACTTCAGTTTTTTTCCCCCACGCTAAAGAGGATAGGCTTAAGAAATTTTCGACAGATTATTTCAAAGGATTCTGTTTATTTTCTTCATGTTTGATGCATTTAAAATTAAACATTGTTAATTAATCGATCTTTCAGATTCATTCTGAAGTACTTTTGAATTAAAATAAAACAGAATAAAGGAAATTAAAAATTTCTAATCTGCATAATGTTACCCCAACTGGAGTAGAAAATTCACGCATTTGCGTTACCATAGTTGGCGTTGAAAATTCAAGCATGCGCATTGTGTTCCGATTGTTGACAACTCTATTTTCAACTGATAGGGATTTGGTTTTGAAGGCTTAAAATGCTTCCGACAGATTATTTCAAACGATTCTGTTTATTTTCTTAGAGTTTATGCATTTAAAACTAAACATTGTTAATTAATTGATCTGTTCATTATGTATCTGTGAACATTTTGTAGAAAACTTCTTGAGATATTACATAAATTAAGAAAGATATTAAGAAATTAAGAAGTTAAGAAAAATATTAAGAAAGATAGTCCCCATAAGTTTAAATACTCAGCGACTTTGTTTTCAGTACTCATATTTAAAAAAATGTTTTGTTTCAGTAAAAAATGTTCTTACATTAATTGCAATTTAACCATTTCCTCTTTAATTTAAAGCATAAATTCTACGGGAGCTAACAGAAATTTATAGAAATACATATTACGTTATGGCTGAAGGCCTTTATAATATTATGAATGTATTATACGACTATCAAAATTGGAAGCTTTAAAATATTTTGATGAAGAAGCTATTAAAATGGGAGTTACATAAAATATTTAATTATTAAAATTTTAACGAGCATTAATATAGGTGAACCGGCTGGTCGCCAAAGGCGGCTGGTATATAATAAAATTATATAATTTCATATTTAAAAATAAACCTATAATTTCAAAATACTGTTCAACAAAATCATAAAAGTTTTAAAGATCGAAATTTTTGTAGGTCTCTCCATCCCTTAGTGTATTTTACACTTTAACAAAGTAATCCAGTAGACAGCAGCATGAATCTCATTCTATTTACATAATTTTCGAAAAAATCTGTCTTCTGTTGCTTAACGATTCAAATATTCAATTTATATGTAAACACACACACACACACACACTTTAGCGGTATTAGTAAAAATGATAATAATTTTGACTTGCTTATTCGTTAAGAGTGTAAAAATCAAGTTGAGTCTATAAGATACTCTTATATAACTCACATAATACATAAAATTGGTTTACATGAATTTTATATATAAGTTAAATAATTCCCAAATTTGGCTTTTGCAGAGTATTAAAAAAAATTTATTAAATCTGATCAGTTAAATACAGAAATGAAAATTATTCGAACCAAAATTTAAATCACTTTTAATAATTTAATTTAGTCGAATTTAATGACAGAAGAGGTATACCAATTAAAGTATACCAACCTTTCCTCTAAATATATACATATAACTTTTTATATTTATCATCTCGGATATCAAAATAAACCTCAAAATCTCAGTTAACGATATTTTGTCAGAAGCACAAACCACTACTAAACAAAAGTCACAAGTAAGCTCTCAACTTAAGGATATTTGTAAACCTTTCTAAAACCTTTATATTGTTTCCATATGAAAAAGGCCGAGCATTCCAGTAAATTTTTATTAACCGCTTAACTGTTTTGCTTGAATGCCATACGTGAATCGATTTATCGAATTTTAATAGTTGTAAGCAAAAAATAAACCATTCATAACGATTATAATTCAATATTAAAATTACTTCGAATAAATTGATAAGTCAAGTATTCAATGGATTTCCATTTGAATCAAATTAAGGGAACATTCCTAAAATAGATGGTGTCATTTTATTAGATAGTAAAAGAAATGAAACAGTTAAGGGGTTGTCAGTGGGAAAAGGTTCGACCCGCGCTCTAAACGTTCATTTTACTTTTATTTTCATTTTATTTATTAATTTTTCAATTTTAAGAATAGTGAAAATTAATATTTTTCTTTTGAAATAGTTATATTTTGAGCAGAATTTACAAAGATTTCAATATTTTATTTAACAATACTTCCAAAATAAAGAAATTGTAAAAATAAAAGACTAATTTCAGTCCAAGATTCTGGGCATGCGGAGACTCATTCTTTTTGATATACACATGGCTTTCATTCACACATTTGCACCATTATAGAATATAAATGAATAAATAATCATGAGGCTTAAAATTCGTTCTACTAACGGAACGTATGTGGCTGTCTGGTACGAGTGCCAACCTGCAAGATAGTGACCGTAGGTTCGATGCTCACTCTCGACATTCATTTTATTTTTATTTTCATTTTATTTATTAATTTTTTAATTTTAAGAATAGCGAAAATTAATATTTTTCTTTCCAAATAGTTATATTTTGACCAGAAATTACAAAGATTTCAATATTTTATTTAAAAATACTTCCAAAATAAAGAAATTGTAGAAATAAAAGACTAATTTCGGTCCCAGATTCTGGGCATGCGCAGACTCATTCTTTTGATATACACACGGCTTTCATTCACACATTTGCACCATTATAGAATATAAATGAATAAATAATCATGTGGCTCTAAATTCGATCTCCAAACGGAACGTATGTGGCTTTGTGGTCCGAGTGTCAACGTGCAGGACAGTGGCTGTAGGTTAGATTAGCGCTCTCGACATTCATTTTATTTTTATTTTCATTTTATTTATTAATTATTCAATTTTAAGAATAGTGAAAATTAATATTTTTCTTTTCAAATAGTTATATTTTGACCAGAATTTACAAAGACTTCAATATTTTATTTAAAAATACTTCCAAAATATAGAAATTGTAGAGATAAAAGTCTAAATTCGGTCAGAGATTCAGGGCATGCGCAGATTCATTCTTTTTGATATACACATAGCTTTCATTCATGTATTTGCACCATTATAGAATATAAATGAATAAATAATCATGTGGCTTTAAATTCGTTATGCCAACGGATCGTATGTGGCTTTGTGGTCCGAGTGTCAACGTGCAAGACAGTGGCCGTCCATTCGATCCGAGCTCTATACATTCATTTTACTTATTTTTTTCATTTTATTTATTAATTTTTTAATTTTCATATTAGTGAAAATTAATATTTTTCTTTACAAATAGTTATATTTTGACCAGAATTTACAAAGATTTCAATATTTAATTTAAAAATAATGCCAAAATAAAGAAATTGTAGGAATAAAAGACTAATTTCGGTCTGAGATTCTGGGTATGCGCAGAATAATTCTTTTTGATATACACATGGCTTTCATGAGGGATTTGCACCATTATAGAATATAAATGAATAAATAATCATGTGGCTCTAAATTCGGTCTCCAAACGGAGCGTGTGTGGCTGGTTGGTCCGAGTGTCAACGTGCAAGAGAATGGCCATAGGTTCGATCAGCGCTGTCGACATTCATTTTATTTATTAATTTTTTAATTTTTTGAATAGTGAAAATTAATATTTTTCTTCTGAAATAATTATATTTTGATAAGAATTTACAAAGATTTCAATATTTTATTTAAAAATACTTTTAAAATAAAGAATTTGTAAAGATAAAAGTCTAAATTCGGTCCGAGATTCAGGGCATGCGCAGACTCATTATTTTTGATATACACGTGGCTTTCATGCAGTGATTTGCGTGATTTGCACCGTTATAGAAAATAAATGAATAAATAATCATGAGGCTTTAAATTCGTTCTTCCATGGGATCGTATGTGGCTTTGTGGTCCGAGTGTCAACGTGCAAGAAAGTGGGCGTTGGTTGGATCCGCGCTCTCGACATTCATTTTATTTATTAATTTTTTAATTTTAAGAATAGTGAAAATTCATATTTTCCTTTACAGATATTTATATTTTGACCAGAATTTACAAAGATTTCAATATTTTATTTAAAAATACTTCCAAAATAAAGAATTTGTAGAAGTAAAAGACTAATTTCGGTCCGAGATTCTGGGCATGCGCAGACTCATTCTTTTGATATACACATATCTTTCATTTATACATTTGCACCATTAAAAATATAAATGATTAAATAATCCTGTGGCTTTAAATTCGATATCCGAACGGAGGGTGTGTGGCTGTTTGGTCCGAGTGTCAACGTGCATGACAGTGGCCGTAGGTTCGATCCTCGCTCTAGGCATTAATTTTATTTTATTGTCATTTTATTTATTAATTTTTTATTTTAAAAATAGTGAAAATTAATATTTTTCTTTTGAAATAGTTATATTTTGACCAGAATTTACAAAGATTTCAATATTCTATTTAAAAATACTTCCAAAATAAAGAAATTGTAGAAATAAAAGACTAATTTCGGTCCGGGATTCTGGGCATGCGCAGATTCATTCTTTTTTATATACACATGGCTTTCATTTATACATTTACACCATTACAGAATATAAATGAATAAATAATCCTGTTACTTTAAATTCGATATCCAAACGGAGGGTGTGTGGCTGTTTGGTCCGAGGGTCAACGTGCATGGCAGTGGCCGTAGGTTCGATCCTCGCTCTAGGCATTAATTTTATTTTTATTGTCATTTTATTTATTAATTTTTTATTTTAAAAATAGTGAAAATTAATATTTTTCTTTTGAAATAGTTATATTTTGACCAGAATTTACAAAGATTTCAATATTCTATTTAAAAATACTTCCAAAATAAAGAAATTGTAGAAATAAAAGACTAATTTCGGTCCGAGATTCAGGGCATGCGCAGACTCATTCTTTTTGATATACACATGGCTTTCATGCATGGATTTGCACAATTATAGAATATAAATGTATAAATAATCATGCGGCTTTAAATTCGATAATCGAACGGAACGTGTGTGGCTGTTTGGTCCGAGTGGCAACGTGCATGACAGTGGCCATAGGTTCCTTCCGCGCTCTCGGCATTAATTTTATTTTTATAGTCATTTTATTTATTAATTTTTTAATTTTAAAAATAGTGAAAATTAATATTTTTCTTTTCAAATAGTTATATTTTGACCAGAATTTACAAAGATTTCAATATTTTATTTTAAAATACTTCCAAAATAAAGAAATTGTAGAAATAAAAGACTAATCTCGGTGCGAGATTCTGGGCATGCGCAGACTCATTCTTTTTGATTTACACATGGCTTTCATGCATGGATTTGCACAATTATAGAATATAAATGTATAAATAATCATGCGGCTTTAAATTCGATATCCGAACGGAGGGTGTGTGGCTGTTTGGTCCGAGTGTCAACGTGCATGACAGTGGCCATAGGTTCGATCCGCGCTCTCGGCATTAATTTTATTTTTATAGTCATTTTATTTATTAATTTTTTAATTTTAAAAATAGTGAAAATTAATATTTTTCTTTTCAAATAGTTATATTTTGACCAGAATTTACAAAGATTTCAATATTTTATTTAAAAATACTTCCAAAATAAAGAAATTGTAGAGATAAAAGTCTAAATTCGGTCAGAGATTCAGGGCATGCGCAGACTCATTCTTTTTCATATACACATGGCTTTCATGAGGGATTTGCGCCATTATAGAATATTAATGAATAAATAATGATGTGGTTTTAAATTCAATAATCGAACGGAACGTGTGTGACTGTTTGGTCCGAGTGGCAACGTGCATGACAGTGGCCATAGGTTCGATCCGCGCTCTCGGCATTAATTTTATTTTTATAGTCATTTTATTTATTAATTTTTTAATTTTAAAAATAGTGAAAATTAATATTTTTCTTTTCAAATAGTTATATTTTGACCAGAATTTACAAAGATTTCAATATTTTATTTAAAAATACTTCCAAAATAAAGAAATTGTAGAAATAAAAGACTAATCTCGGTGCGAGATTCTGGGCATGCGCAGACTCATTCTTTTTGATATACACATGGCTTTCATGCATGGATTTGCACAATTATAGAATATAAATGTATAAATAATCATGCGGCTTTAAATTCGACATCCGAACGGAGGGTGTGTGGCTGTTTGGTCCGAGTGTCAACGTGCAAGACAGTGGCCGTAGGTTCGAGCCGCGCTCTCGGCATTCATTTTATATATTAATTTTTTAATTTTCAGAATAGTGAAAATTAATATTTTTTTTTTACAAATAGTTATATTTTGACCAGAATTTACGAAGATTTCAATATTTTATTTAAAAATACTTCCAAAATAAAGAAATTGTAGAAATAAAAGACTAATTTCGGTCCAAGATTCTGGGCATGCGCAGACTCATTCTTTTTGATATACACACGGCGTTCATTCACACATTTGCACCATTATAGAATATAAATGAATAAATAATCATGATGCTTGAAATTCGTTATTTCAACAGAACGTATGTGACTTTGTGGTCCGAGTGTCAACGTGCAAGACAGTGGGCGTAGGTTCGATCCGCGCACTCGACATTCATTTTATTTATTAATTTTTTAATTTTCAGAATAGTGAAAATTAATATTTTCTTTTCAAATAGTTATATTTTGATCAGAATTTACAAAGATTTCAATATTTTATTTAAAAATACTTCCATAATAAAGGAATTGTAGAAATAAAAGACTAATTTCGGTCCGAGATTCTGGGCATGCGCAGACTCATTCTTTTTGATATACACATGGCTTTCATTTACACATTTGCACCATTATAGAATATAAATGAATAAATAATCATGAGGCTTGAAACTCGTCCTTGCAACGGAACGTGTGTGGCTTTGTGGTCCGAGTGTCAACGTGCAAGGCGGTGGCCGTAGGTTCGATCCGGGCTCTCGACATACATTTTACTTTTATTTTCATTTTATTTATTAATTTTTCAATTTTAAAAATAGTGAAAATTAATAATTTTTTTTCAAATAGTTATATTTTGACCAGAATTTACAAAGATTTCAATATTTTATTTAAAAATACTTCCAAAATAAAGAAATTGTAGAAATAAAAGACTAATTTCGGTCCGAGATTCTGGGCATGCGCATACTCATTCTTTTTGATATACACATGGCTTTCATTCACACATTTGCACCATTATAGAATCTAAATGAATAAATAATCATGCGGCTTTAAATTCGGCATTCGAACGGAGCCTGTGTTTCTGTTTGGTCCGAGTGTCAAGGTGCATGACAGTGGCTGTAGGTTCGATCCGCGCTCTCGGCATTAATTTTATTTTTATTGTCATTTTATTTATTAATTTTTTAATTTTAAGAATAGTGAAAATTAATATTTTTTTTTTACAAATAGTTATATTTTAACCAGAATTTACAAAGATTTCAATATTTTATTTAAAAATACTTCCAAAATAAAGAAATTGTAGAAGTAAAAGACTAATTTCGGTTCGAGATTCAGGGCATGCGCAGACTCATTCTTTTTGATATACACATGGCTTTTATTTATACATTTGCACCATTAGAGAATATAAATGAATAAATAATCATGTGGTTTTAGATTCGGTATCCGAACGGAGCGTATGTGGCTGTTTGGTCCAAGTGTCAACGTGCAAGACAGTGGCCGTAGGTTCGATCCGCGCTCTCGACATTCATTTTATTTTTATTTTCCTTTTAGATATTAATTTTTTAATTTTAAGAATAGTGAAAATTATTATTATTTTTCTACAAATAGTTATATTTTGACCAGAATTTACAAATATTTCAATATTTTATTTTAAAATACTTCCAAAATAAAGAAATTGTAGAAATAAAAGACTAATTTCGGTTCGAGATACTGGGCATGCGCAGAATTATTCTTTTTGATACACACATGGCTTTCATGCAGGGATTTGCAGCATTATAGAATAGAAATGAATAAATAATCATGTGGCTTGAAATTCGTTCTTACAACGGAACGTGTGTGACTTTGTGGTCCGAGTGTCAACGTGCAAGACAGTGGGCGTAGGTTCGATCCGCGCACTCGACATTCATTTTATTTATTAATTTTTTAATTTTCAGAATAGTGAAAATTAATATTTTCTTTTCAAATAGTTATATTTTGATCAGAATTTACAAAGATTTCAATATTTTATTTAAAAATACTTCCATAATAAAGGAATTGTAGAAATAAAAGACTAATTTCGGTCCGAGATTCTGGGCATGCGCAGACTCATTCTTTTTGATATACACATGGCTTTCATTTACACATTTGCACCATTATAGAATATAAATGAATAAATAATCATGAGGCTTGAAACTCGTCCTTGCAACGGAACGTGTGTGGCTTTGTGGTCCGAGTGTCAACGTGCAAGGCGGTGGCCGTAGGTTCGATCCGGGCTCTCGACATACATTTTACTTTTATTTTCATTTTATTTATTAATTTTTCAATTTTAAGAATAGTGAAAATTAATAATTCTTTTTCAAATAGTTATATTTTGACCAGAATTTACAAAGATTTCAATATTTTATTTAAAAATACTTCCAAAATAAAGAAATTGTAGAAATAAAAGACTAATTTCGGCCCGAGATTCTGGGCATGCGCACAGTCCTTCTTTTTGATATACACATGGCTTTCATGAGGGATTTGCACCATTATAGAATATAAATGAATAAATAATCATGCGGCTTTAAATTCGGCATTCGAACGGAGCGTGTGTGGCTGTTTGGTCCGAGTGTCAACGTGCATGACAGTGGCCGTAGGTTCGTTCCGCGCTCTCGGCATTAATTTTATTTTTATTGTCATTTTATTTATTAATTTTTTAATTTTAAGAATAGTGAAAATTAATATTTTTTTTTTACAAATAGTTATATTTTGACCAGAATTTACAAAGATTTCAATATTTTATTTAAAAATACTTCCAATGTAAAGAAAAGGTAGAGATAAAAGTCTAAATTCGGTCAGAGATTCAGGGCTTGCGCAGACTCATTCTTTTTCATATAGACACGGCTTTCATTTATACATTTGCACCATTACAGAATATAAATGAATAAACAATCATGTGGCTTTAGATTCGGTATTCGAACGGAGCGTATGTGGCTGTTTGGTCCGAGTCTCAACGTGCAAGACAGTGGCCCTAGGTTCGATACGCACCTTCGACGTTCATTTTATTTATTAATTTTTTAATTTTAAGAATAGTAAAAATCAAAATTTTTCTTTTCAAATAGTTATATTTTGACCAGAAATTACAAAGATATCAATATTTTATTTAAAAATACTTCCAAAATAAAGAAATTGTAGAAATAAAAAACTAATTTCGGTCCGAGATTCTGGGCATGCGCATACTCATTCTTTTTGATATACACATGGCTTTCATTCACACATTTGCACCATTATAGAATCTAAATGAATAAATAATCATGTGGCTTTAAATTCGGCATTCGAACGGAGCCTGTGTTTCTGTTTGGTCCGAGTGTCAAGGTGCATGACAGTGGCTGTAGGTTCGATCCGCGCTCTTGGCATTAATTTTATTTTTATTGTCATTTTATTTATTAATTTTTTAATTTTAAGAATAGTGAAAATTAATATTTTTTTTTTTACAAACAGTTATATTTTAACCAGAATTTACAAAGATTTCAATATTTTATTTAAAAATACTTCCAAAATAAAGAAATTGTAGAAGTAAAAGACTAATTTCGGTTCGAGATTCAGGGCATGCGCAGACTCATTCTTTTTGATATACACATGGCTTTTATTTATACATTTGCACCATTAAAGAATATAAATGAATAAATAATCATGTGGTTTTAGATTCGGTATCCGAACGGAGCGTATGTGGCTGTTTGGTCCAAGTGTCAACGTGCAAGACAGTGGCCGGAGGTTCGATCCGCGCTCTCGACATTCATTTTATTTTTATTTTCCTTTTAGATATTAAATTTTTAATTTTAAGAATAGTGAAAATTATTATTATTTTTTTACAAATAGTTATATTTTGACCAGAATTTACAAATATTTCAATATTTTATTTTAAAATACTTCCAAAATAAAGAAATTGTAGAAATAAAAGACTAATTTCGGTTCGAGATACTGGGCATGCGCAGAATCATTCTTTTTGATACACACATGGCTTTCATGCAGGGATTTGTAGCATTATAGAATAGAAATGAATAAATAATCATGTGGCTTGAAATTCGTTCTTACAACGGAACGTATGTGACTTTGTGGTCCGAGTGTCAACGTGCAAGACAGTGGGCGTAGGTTCGATCCGCGCACTCGACATTTATTTTATTTATTAATTTTTTAATTTTCAGAATAGTGAAAATTAATATTTTCTTTTCAAATAGTTATATTTTGATCAGAATTTACAAAGATTTCAATATTTTATTTAAAAATACTTCCATAATAAAGGAATTGTAGAAATAAAAGACTAATTTCGGTCCGAGATTCTGGGCATGCGCAGACTCATTCTTTTTGATATACACATGGCTTTCATTTACACATTTGCACCATTATAGAATATAAATGAATAAATAATCATGAGGCTTGAAACTCGTCCTTGCAACGGAACGTGTGTGGCTTTGTGGTCCGAGTGTCAACGTGCAAGGCGGTGGCCGTAGGTTCGATCCGGGCTCTCGACATACATTTTACTTTTATTTTCATTTTATTTATTAATTTTTCAATTTTAAGAATAGTGAAAATTAATAATTTTTTTTCAAATAGTTATATTTTGACCAGAATTTACAAAGATTTCAATATTTTATTTAAAAATACTTCCAAAATAAAGAAATTGTAGAAATAAAAGACTAATTTCGGCCCGAGATTCTGGGCATGCGCAGAATCCTTCTTTTTGATATACACATGGCTTTCATGAGGGATTTGCACCATTATAGAATATAAATGAATAAATAATCATGCGGCTTTAAATTCGGCATTCGAACGGAGCGTGTGTGGCTGTTTGGTCCGAGTGTCAACGTGCATGACAGTGGCCGTAGGTTCGTTCCGCGCTCTCGGCATTAATTTTATATTTATTGTCATTTTATTTATTAATTTTTTAATTTTAAGAATAGTGAAAATTAATATTTTTTTTTTTACAAATAGTTATATTTTGACCAGAATTTACAAAGATTTCAATATTTTATTTAAAAATACTTCCAATGTAAAGAAAAGGTAGAGATAAAAGTCTAAATTCGGTCAGAGATTCAGGGCTTGCGCAGACTCATTCTTTTTCATATAGACACGGCTTTCATTTATACATTTGCACCATTACAGAATATAAATGAATAAACAATCATGTGGCTTTAGATTCGGTATTCGAACGGAGCGTATGTGGCTGTTTGGTCCGAGTCTCAACGTGCAAGACAGTGGCCCTAGGTTCGATACGCACTCTCGACGTTCATTTTATTTATTAATTTTTTAATTTTAAGAATAGTAAAAATCAAAATTTTTCTTTTCAAATAGTTATATTTTGACCAGAAATTACAAAGATATCAATATTTTATTTAAAAATACTTCCAAAATAAAGAAATTGTAGAAATAAAAGACTAATTTCGGTCCGAGATTCTGGGCATGCGCATACTCATTCTTTTTGATATACACATGGCTTTCATTCACACATTTGCACCATTATAGAATCTAAATGAATAAATAATCATGTGGCTTTAAATTCGATATCCCAACGGAGCGTGTGTGGCTGTTTGGTCCGAGTGTCAACGAGCATGGCAGTAGCCGTAGGTTCGATCCGCGCTCCCGACGTTCAGTTTACTTTTATTTTCGTTTTATTTATTAATTTTTTAATTCTAAGAATAGTGAAAATTAATATTTTTTTTTTACAAATAGTTATATTTTGACTAGAATTTACAAAGATTTCAATATTTTATTTAAAAATACTTCCAAAATAAAGAAATGGTAGAGATAAAAGTCTAAATTCGGTCAGAGATTCAGGTCATGCGCAGACTCATTCTTTTTCATGTAGACATGGCTTTCATTTATACATTTGCACCATTATAGAATATAAATGAATAAATAATCATGAGGCTTGAAATTCGTTCTTCCAACGGAACGTGTGTGGCTTTGTGGTCCGAATGTCAACATACAAGGCAGTGGCCGTAGGTTCGATCCGCGCTCTCGACATTCATTTTATTTTTATTTTCCTTTTATTTATTGATTTTTTAATTTTAAGAATAGTGAAAATTTTATTTTTCTTTACAAAAAGTTATTTTTTGACCAGAATTTACAAAGATTTCAATATTCTATTTAAAAATACTTCCAAAATAAAGAAATTGTAGAAATAAAAGACTAATTTCGGTCCGAGATTCAGGGCATGCGCAGACTCATTCTTTTTGATATACACATGGCTTTCATGCAGGGATTTGCACAATTATAGAATATAAATGAATAAATAATCATGCGGCTTTAAATTCGATATTCGAACGGAGTGTGTGTGGCTGTTTGGTCCGAGTGGCAACGTGCATGATAGTGGCAATAGGTTCGATCCGCGCTCTCGGCATTAATTTTATTTTTATAGTCATTTTATTTATTAATTTTTTAATTTTAAGAATAGTGAAAATTATTATTTTTCTTTTCAAATAGTTATATTTGACCAGAATTTACAATGATTTCAATATTTTATTGAAAAATTCTTCCAAAATAAAGAAATTGTAGAGATAAAAGTCTAAATTCGGTCAGAGATTCAGGGCATGCGCAGACTCATTCTTTTTGATATACACACGGTGTTCATTCACACATTTGCACCATTATAGAATATAAATGAATAAATAATCATGATGCTTGAAATTCGTTATTTCAACAGAACGTATGTGACTTTGTGGTCCGAGTGTCAACGTGGAAGACAGTGTTCGTAGGTTCGATCCGCGCACTCGACATTCATTTTATTTATTAATTTTTTAATTTTCAGAATAGTGAAAATTAATATTTTCTTTTCAAATAGTTATATTTTAACCAGAATTTACAAAGATTTCAATATTTTATTTAAAAATACTTCCAAAATAAAGAAATTGTTGAAATAAAAGACTAATTTCGGTCCGAGATTCTGGGCATGCGCAGACTCATTCTTTTTGATATACACATGGCTTTCATTTACACATTTGCACCATTATAGAATATAAATGAATAAATAATCATGAGGCTTGAAACTCGTCCTTGCAACGGAACGTGTGTGGCTTTGTGGTCCGAGTGTCAACGTGCAAGGCGGTGGCCGTAGGTTCGATCCGGGCTCTCGACATACATTTTTCTTTTATTTTCATTTTATTTATTAATTTTTCAATTTAAAGAATAGTGAAAATTAATAATTTTTTTTCAAATAGTTATATTTTAACCAGAATTTACAAAGATTTCAATATTTTATTTAAAAATACTTCCAAAATAAAGAAATTGTAGAAATAAAAGACTAATTTCGGCCCGAGATTCTGGGCATGCGCAGAATAATTCTTTTTGATATACACATGGCTTTCATGAGGGATTTGCACCATTATAGAATATAAATGAATAAATAATCATGCGGCTTTAAATTCGGCATTCGAACGGAGCGTGTGTGGCTGTTTGGTCCGAGTGTCAACGTGCATGACAGTGGCCGTAGGTTCGTTCCGCGCTCTCGGCATTAATTTTATTTTTATTGTCATTTTATTTATTAATTTTTTAATTTTAAGAATAGTGAAAATTTATATTTTCCTTTACAAATATTTATATTTTGACCAGAATTTACAAAGATTTCAATATTTTATTTAAAAATACTTCCAATGTAAAGAAAAGGTAGAGATAAAAGTCTAAATTCGGTCAGAGATTCAGGGCTTGCGTAGACTCATTCTTTTTCATATAGACACGGCTTTCATTTATACATTTGCACCATTACAGAATATAAATGAATAAATAATCATGTGGCTTTAGATTCGGTATCCGAACGGAGCGTATGTAGCTGTTTGGTTCGAGTCTCAACGTGCAAGACAGTGGCCGTAGGTTCGATACGCACTCTCGACGTTCATTTTATTTATTAATTTTTTAATTTTAAGAATAGTAAAAATCAATATTTTTCTTTTCAAATAGTTATATTTTGACAAGAAATTACAAAGATATCAATATTTTATTTAAAAATACTTCCAAAATAAAGAAATTGTAGAAATAAAAGACTAATTTCGGTCCGAGATTCTGGGCATGCGCATACTCATTCTTTTTGGCATACACATGGCTTTCATGCAGGGATTTGCACAAGTATAGAATCTAAATGAATAAATAATCATGTGGCTTTAAATTCGATAACCGAACGGAGCGTGTGTGGCTTTTTGGTCCGAGTGTCAACGTGCAAGACAATGGCCGTAGGTTCGATCCGCGCTATCGACATTAATTTTATTTTTATTTTCCTTTTATTTATTAATCTTTTTAATTTTAAGAATAGTGAAAATTAATATTTTTTTTTTTACAAATAATTATATTTTAACCAGAATTTACAAAGATTTCAATATTTTATTTAAAAATACTTTCAAAATAAAGAAATTGTAAAAATAAAAGACTAATTTCGGTCCGAGATTCTGGGTATGCGCAGACTCATTCTTTTTGGTATACACATGGCTTTCATGCAGGGATTTGCACAATTATAGAATCTAAATGAATAAATAATCATGTGGCTTGAAATTCGTTCTTTCAATGGAACGTGTGTGGCTTTGTGGTCCGAATGTCAACGTACAAGGCAGTGGCCGTAGGTTCGATCCGCGCTCTCGACGTTTATTTTACTTTTATTTTCATTTTATTTATTAATTTTTCAATTCTAAGAATAGTGAAAATTAATATTTTTCTTTTCAAATAGTTATATTTTGACCAGAATTTACAAAGATTTCAATATTTTATTTAAAAATACTTCCAAAATATAGAAATAGTAGAAATAAAAGACTAATTACGCTCCGAGATTCTGGGCATGCGCAGACTCATTCTTTTAGATATAAACATGGCTTTCATGAGGGATTTGCACCATTATAGAATATAAATGAATAAATAATCATTTGGCTTTCAATTCGATATCCGAACGGAACGTGTGTGGCTTTTTGGTCCGAGTGTCAACGTGCATGGCAGTGGCCGTAGGTTCGATCCGCGCTCTCGACATTCATTTTATTTTCCTTTTATTTAATAATTTTTTAATTTTAAGAATAGTGAAAATTAATATTTTTCTTTACAAATAGTTATATTTTGACCAGAATTTACAAAGATTTCAATATTTTATTTAAAATACTTCCAAAATAAAGAAATTGTAGAAGTAAAAGACTAATTTCGGTTCGAGATTCAGGGCATGCGCAGCCTCATTCTTTTTGATATACACATGGCTTTCATGCAGGGATTTGCAATATTATAGAATATAAATGAATAAATAATCATGTGGCTTTAAATTCGGTCTCCGAACTGAGCGTATGTGGCTGTTTGGACCGAGTGTCAACGTGCATGACAGTGGCCGTAGGTTCAATCCGCGCTCTCGGCATTAATTTTATTTTTATTGTCATTTTATTTATTAATTTTTTAATTTTAAGAATAGTGAAAATTAATATTTTTCTTTTGAAATAGTTAGATTTTGATCAGAATTTACAAAGATTTCCATATTTTATTTAAAAATACTTCCAAAATAAAGAAATTGTAGAGATAAAAGTCTAAATTCGGTCAGAGATTCAAAACATGCGCAGACTCATTCTTTTTGATATACACATGCCTTTCATTTATACATTTGCACCATTATAGAATATAAATGAATAAATAATCATGAGGCTTGAAACTCGTCCTTGCAACGGAACGTGTGTGGCTTTGTGGTCCGAGTGTCAACGTGCAAGGCGGTGGCCGTAGGTTCGATCCGGGCTCTCGACATACATTTTTCTTTTATTTTCATTTTATTTATTAATTTTTCAATTTAAAGAATAGTGAAAATTAATAATTTTTTTTTCAAATAGTTATATTTTAACCAGAATTTATAAAGATTTCAATATTTTATTTAAAAATACTTCCAAAATAAAGAAATTGTAGAAATAAAAGACTAATTTCGGCCCGAGATTCTGGGCATGCGCAGAATCCTTCTTTTTGATATACACATGGCTTTCATGAGGGATTTGCACCATTATAGAATATAAATGAATAAATAATCATGCGGCTTTAAATTCGGCATTCGAACGGAGCGTGTGTGGCTGTTTGGTCCGAGTGTCAACGTGCATGACAGTGGCCGTAGGTTCGTTCCGCGCTCTCGGCATTAATTTTATTTTTATTGTCATTTTATTTATTAATTTTTTAATTTTAAGAATAGTGAAAATTTATATTTTCCTTTACAAATATTTATATTTTGACCAGAATTTACAAAGATTTTAATATTTTATTTAAAAATACTTCCAATGTAAAGAAAAGGTAGAGATAAAAGTCTAAATTCGGTCAGAGATTCAGGGCTTGCGTAGACTCATTCTTTTTCATATAGACACGGCTTTCATTTATACATTTGCACCATTACAGAATATAAATGAATAAATAATCATGTGGCTTTAGATTCGGTATCCGAACGGAGCGTATGTGGCTGTTTGGTCCGAGTCTCAACGTGCAAGACATTGGCCGTAGGTTCGATACGCACTCTCGACGTTCATTTTATTTATTAATTTTTTAATTTTAAGAATAGTAAAAATCAATATTTTTCTTTTCAAATAGTTATATTTTGACCAGAAATTACAAAGATATCAATATTTTATTTAAAAATACTTCCAAAATAAAGAAATTGTAGAAATAAAAGACTAATTTCGGTCCGAGATTCTGGGCCTGCGCATACTCATTCTTTTTGGCATACACATGGCTTTCATGCAGGGATTTGCACAATTATAGAATCTAAATGAATAAATAATCATGTGGCTTTAAATTCGATATCCGATTGGAGCGTGTGTGGCTGTTTGGTCCGAGTGTCAACGTGCAAGACAATGGCCGTAGGTTCGATCCGCGCTATCGACATTAATTTTATTTTTATTTTCCTTTTATTTATTAATTTTTTTAATTTTAAGAATAGTGAAAATTAATATTTTTTTTTTTACAAATAGTTATATTTTAACCAGAATTTACAAAGATTTCAATATTTTATTTAAAAATACTTCCAAAATAAAGAAATTGTAAAAATAAAAGACTAATTTCGGTCCCAGATTCTGGGTATGCGCAGACTCATTCTTTTTGGTATACACATGGCTTTCATGCAGGGATTTGCACAATTATAGAATCTAAATGAATAAATAATCATGTGGCTTGAAATTCGTTCTTTCAATGGAACGTGTGTGGCTTTGTGGTCCGAATGTCAACGTACAAGGCAGTGGCCGTAGGTTCGATCCGCGCTCTCGACGTTCATTTTACTTTTATTTTCATTTTATTTATTAATTTTTCAATTCTAAGAATAGTGAAAATTAATATTATTCTTTTCAAATAGTTATATTTTGACCAGAATTTACAAAGATTTCAATATTTTATTTAAAAATACTTCCAAAATATAGAAATAGAAATAAAAGACTAATTACGCTCCGAGATTCTGGGCATGCGCAGACTCATTCTTTTAGATACAAACATGGCTTTCATGAGGGATTTGCACCATTATAGAATATAAATGAATAAATAATCATTTGGCTTTCAATTCGATATCCGAACGGAGCGTGTGTGGCTGTTTGGTCCGAGTGTCAACGTGCATAACAGTGGCCGTAGGTTCGATCAGCGCTCTCGACATTCATTTTATTTTCCTTTTATTTATTAATTTTTTAATTTTAAGAATAGTGAAAATTAATATTTTTCTTTACAAATAGTTATATTTTGACCAGAATTTACAAAGATTTCAATATTTTATTTAAAATACTTCCAAAATAAAGAAATTGTAGAAGTAAAAGACTAATTTCGGTTCGAGATTCAGGGCATGCGCAGACTCATTCTTTTTGATATACACATGGCTTTCATGCAGGGATTTGCAATATTATAGAATATAAATGAATAAATAATCATGTGGCTTTAAATTCGGTCTCCGAACTGAGCGTATGTGGCTGTTTGGACCGAGTGTCAACGTGCATGACAGTGGCCGTAGGTTCAATCCGCGCTCTCGGCATTAATTTTATTTTTATTGTCATTTTATTTATTAATTTTTTAATTTTAAGAATAGTGAAAATTATTATTTTTCTTTTGAAATAGTTAGATTTTGATCAGAATTTACAAAGATTTCCATATTTTATTTAAAAATACTTCCAAAATAAAGAAATTGTAGAGATAAAAGTCTAAATTCGGTCAGAGATTCAGGACATGCGCAGACTCATTCTTTTTGATATACACATGCCTTTCATTTATACATTTGCACCATTATAGAATATAAATGAATAAATAATCATGAGGCTTGAAACTCGTCCTTGCAACGGAACGTGTGTGGCTTTGTGGTCCGAGTGTCAACGTGCAAGGCGGTGGCCGTAGGTTCGATCCGGGCTCTCGACATACATTTTTCTTTTATTTTCATTTTATTTATTAATTTTTCAATTTAAAGAATAGTGAAAATTAATAATTTTTTTTTCAAATAGTTATATTTTAACCAGAATTTACAAAGATTTCAATATTTTATTTAAAAATATTTCCAATGTAAAGAAAAGGTAGAGATAAAAGTCTAAATTCGGTCAGAGATTCAGGGTTTGCGTAGACTCATTCTTTTTCATATAGACACGGCGTTCATTTATACATTTGCACCATTACAGAATATAAATGAATAAATAATCATGTGGCTTTAGATTCGGTATCCGAACGGAGCGTATGTGGCTGTTTGGTCCGAGTCTCAACGTGCAAGACAGTGGCCGTAGGTTCGATACGCACTCTCGACGCTCATTTTATTTATTAATTTTTTAATTTTAAGTATAGTAAAAATCAATATTTTTCTTTTCAAATAGTTATATTTTGACAAGAAATTACAAAGATATCAATATTTTATTTAAAAATACTTCCAAAATAAAGAAATTGTAGAAATAAAAGACTAATTTCGGTCCGAGGTTCTGGGCATGCGCAGACTCATTCTTTTTGGTATACACATGGCTTTCATGCAGGGATTTGCACAATTATAGAATCTAAATGAATAAATAATCATGTGGCTTTAAACTCGATATCCCGACGGAGTGTGTGTGGCTGTTTGGTCCGAGTGTCAACGTGCATGGCAGTGGCCGTAGGTTCGATCCGCGCTCCCGACATTCATTTTTTTTTTTTCGGTTTATTTATTAATTTTTTAATTTTAAGAATAGTGAAAATTAATATTTTTTTTTTACAAATAGTTATATTTTGACCAGAATTTACAAAGATTTCAATATTTTATTTAAAAATACTTCCAAAATAAAGAAATGGTAGAGATAAAAATCTAAACTCGGTCCGAGATTCAGGGCATGCGCAGACTCATTCTTTTTCATATAGACATGGCTTTCATTTATACATTTGCACCATTATAGAATATAAATGAATAAATAATCATGAGGCTTGAAATTCGTTCTTTCAACGGAACGTGTGTGGCTGTGTGGTCCGAATGTCAACGTACAAGGCAGTGGCCGTAGGCTCGATCCGCGCTCTCGACGTTCATTTTACTTTTATTTTCATTTTATTTATTAATTTTTCAATTCTAAGAATAGTAAAAATTAATATTTTTCTTTTCAAATAGTTATATTTTGACCAGAATTTACAAAGATTTCAATATTTTATTTAAAAATACTTCCAAAATATAGAAATAGTAGAAATAAAAGACTAATTACGCTCCGAGATTCTGGGCATGCGCAGACTCATTCTTTTAGATATAAACATGGCTTTCATGAGGGATTTGCACCATTATAGAATATAAATGAATAAATAATCATTTGGCTTTCAATTCGATATCCGAACGGAGCGTGTGTGGCTGTTTGGTCCGAGTCTCAACGTGCAAGACAGTGGCCGTAGGTTCGATACGCACTCTCGACGTTCATTTTATTTATTAATTTTTTAATTTTAAGAATAGTAAAAATCAATATTTTTCTTTTCAAATAGTTATATTTTGACAAGAAATTACAAAGATATCAATATTTTATTTAAAAATACTTCCAAAATAAAGAAATTGTAGAAATAAAAGACTAATTTCGGTCCGAGATTCTGGGCATGCGCAGACTCATTCTTTTTGGTATACACATGGCTTTCATGCAGGGATTTGCACAATTATAGAATCTAAATGAATAAATAATCATGTGGCTTTAAACTCGATATCCCGACGGAGTGTGTGTGGCTGTTTGGTCCGAGTGTCAACGTGCATGGCAGTGGCCGTAGGTTCGATCCGCGCTCTCGACATTCATTTTATTTTCCGTTTATTTATTAATTTTTTAATTTTAAGAATAGTGAAAATTAATATTTTTCTTTACAAATAGTTATATTTTGACCAGAATTTACAAAGATTTCAATATTGTATTTAAAATACTTCCAAAATAAAGAAATTGTAGAAGTAGAAGACTAATTTCGGTTCGAGATTCAGGGCATGCGCAGACTCATTCTTTTTGATATACACATGGCTTTCATGCAGGGATTTGCAATATTATAGAATATAAATGAATAAATAATCATGTGGCTTTAAATTCGTTCTCCGAACTGAGCGTATGTGGCTGTTTGGACCGAGTGTCAACGTGCATGACAGTGGCCGTAGGTTCAATCCGCGCTCTCGGCATTAATTTTATTTTTATTGTCATTTTATTTATTAATTTTTTAATTTTAAGAATAGTGAAAATTAATATTTTTCTTTTGAAATAGTTAGATTTTGATCAGAATTTACAAAGATTTCCATATTTTATTTAAAAACACTTCCAAAATAAAGAAATTGTAGAGATAAAAGTCTAAATTCGGTCAGAGATTCAGGACATGCGCAGACTCATTCTTTTTGATATACACATGGCTTTCATTTATACATTTGCACCATTATAGAATATAAATGAATAAATAATCATGAGGCTTGAAACTCGTCCTTGCAACGGAACGTGTGTGGCTTTGTGGTCCGAGTGTCAACGTGCAAGGCGGTGGCCGTAGGTTCGATCCGGGCTCTCGACATACATTTTTCTTTTATTTTCATTTTATTTATTAATTTTTCAATTTAAAGAATAGTGAAAATCAATAAATTTTTTTTTCAAATAGTTATATTTTAACCAGAATTTACAAAGATTTCAATATTTTATTTAAAAATACTTCCAAAATAAAGAAATTGTAGAAATAAAAGACTAATTTCGGCCCGAGATTCTGGGCATGCGCAGAATCCTTCTTTTTGATATACACATGGCTTTCATGAGGGATTTGCACCATTATAAAATATAAATGAATAAATAATCATGCGGCTTTAAATTCGGCATTCGAACGGAGCGTGTGTGGCTGTTTGGTCCGAGTGTCAACGTGCATGACAGTGGCCGTAGGTTCGTTCCGCGCTCTCGGCATTAATTTTATTTTTATTGTCATTTTATTTATTAATTTTTTAATTTTAAGAATAGTGAAAACTTATATTTTCCTTTACAAATATTTATATTTTGACCAGAATTTACAAACATTTCAATATTTTATTTAAAAATACTTCCAATGTAAAGAAAAGGTAGAGATAAAAGTCTAAATTCGGTCAGAGATTCAGGGCTTGCGTAGACTCATTCTTTTTCATATAGACACGGCTTTCATTTATACATTTGCACCATTACAGAATATAAATGAATAAATAATCATGTGGCTTTAGATTCGGCATCCGAAGGGAGCGTATGTGGCTGTTTGGTCCGAGTCTCAACGTGCAAGACAGTGGCCGTAGGTTCGATACGCATTCTCGACGTTCATTTTATTTATTAATTTTTTAATTTTAAGAATAGTAAAAATCAATTTTTTTCTTTTCAAACAGTTATATTTTGACAAGAAATTACAAAGATATCAATATTTTATTTAAAAATACTTCCAAAATAAAGAAATTGTAGAAATTAAAGACTTATTTCGGTCCGAGATTCTGGGCATGCGCATACTCATTCTTTTTGGCATACACATGGCTTTCATGCAGGGATTTGCACTATTATAGAATCTAAATGAATAAATAATCATGTGGCTTTAAATTCGATATCCGAACGGAGCGTGTGTTCGGTGTTGTGAAATGATTGTATGGTGGCGCCCCCAAAGTGAACCGAAAATAATTCTGTAACGCGAGAGTGGCTGTGTAGAGAGAGAGAGAGTGTGGAAAGCAAGCGAATAAAATGGAGTTGTTCTAAAGTCTCTGCCATCTGATTTGTGTTGTGAGTTACATTAAATGTGTGCGTAGAACTGGCGAAATAACATGGTCCGTCGACCCGGAGGTGGCTGGGACCGAAGAACAAAAATTTTGAAAATAGTGCATCGAAAATTAATTGAAAACGAAAGCGATAGTCTTGTGTTCAGAGTTCAAGTTTGGGTTTCACGGAGATTCAGTTGTTATTGTTACTTGGTGAGAGGTTAGTTATTCAAATTTTATGATATTGATATTGTTATATCTAGTGTTTTAAGACGTAATTAATTTGTGTTTTATTAATTTCATTTGTGATTGAGTTAATTTTTGTGAAAATGAGTATTACTAAGTTTAAAAAAGAGGAGTTAAAGGCTATTGCCGAGGAGTTAAAATTACCTATACCTGATAATGCTAAAGTTCTAGATTTAAGAAAGTTAATACAGGAGAGTAAGATTTATAAAACAGATAAAGAATCGTATCAAACTATTGTTGACTGTGTACTTGAGGAAATAAACGAGAGAAAAGATAAACTTGAGCGGGAAAAATTAGAAAACGAAAATCGACTTGAGCGGGAAAAATTAGAAAGCGAAAATCGACTAGAATTTGAGAGAATTAAACTGTCCCAATTAGAAAGGGAATTAGAAATTGCAAAATTGCGTGAACAATCTCGAGAGAGTGAGCCATCACAAAATGACATTAAAACAATCGGAACAGAGTGTGATGTAGAGAGTTTGATTAAGAGTATTAAAACTCTAACTATTCCGATTCCTCAGAGAGCCGAGTCATTTAATTTATTTTTTCAGTCGATTGAGAAGGCATTTAAAACCAAAGATGTTCCCGAGAAATTAAAACCCGAAATTCTTTTAAATATCCTTGGAGAGAAAGCGTGTAATTTAATGGTTTATCTTCGAGAAGAAGATTTGAGTAATTATGATAAACTTAAAGCCATAGTGTTAAAGGAGTTTCAACCAACACCCCAAGAATGTCTAAATCACTTTAAAAAGGCGCAAAGGTTACCCAATGAAAGTTATGTGCAGTTCGCATCTAGATTGAGTGCAACCTTTGAATACTATTGTCAGTTACGGGAGGTAAAAGACTTAAAATCAATTTGTGAATTAATAGTGTCAGATAAAATAATCGAGACGTTGGATAGAGAATTAACTACTCATATTGGCGTAAAACAAGGAGAGACGTGGTTTAAACCACATGAGTTAGGCCGAGAATGCGATATTTTCATATCGTCGAAGGGAAAAATTAGAGAACAAAGTTTAATACCTAATTATAAATCTAAATATGAACCGCGGCGTTATGATGTCAGTAATCAAAATAATAGTCGTGGGTCAAAAAATACTTCAAGTGTTTATCTGTCTTCCGTTAAAAATGCGAAATGCATTGTAAATAGTTGTAAAACAAAAGAATCCCACCCACTGTATTTGTGTCCTGTGTTCAAATCTCTTAGCGTTGACGAAAGAATAGATATCGTGAAAACTAATTGCTTATGTTATAAATGTTTTTCCTCAAATTGTTTCGTTAAGAAGCCGTGTAGAGCTAAAAATTGTTTTTGTGGGAAACCGCACAATAGATTAATTCATTATCCCAAAAGAGATAACTCTTCCGCCCAGACACAAACTGCAACACGAGCCAATGATTCGACGCCGTTGAATCCAAATGCACATGCTTACGTCAGTCAGAGTCAGGGAGGATCAGCAAATATCGCCTTCCCCCAAATTGA
This sequence comes from Argiope bruennichi, assembly GCF_947563725.1. NCBI lineage: Eukaryota > Metazoa > Arthropoda > Arachnida > Araneae > Araneidae > Argiope > Argiope bruennichi. The sequence continues at coordinate 37,498,643 of NC_079156.1, forward strand.
GAGCGAGAGAAATGCATCAGTAGTGGCTACGAGTTTTTTGCAAAACAAAACAAAAATAGTTTTATTGAGTACCGTGCGATGCTTAATACGAGACAGATACGGCGCGAGACATGAAGTGAGGTGCCTCCTAGACGGAGGAAGCGAATCAAATTTTATAACGAAGGATTGTGCTGATAGATTGCAGTTGAGGAATGAGAAAATTAATTTACTTGTATCTTGTTTAAATGATTCATCAATGACGGTTAATGGGTGTGTTATGGCAACCATAAATAATCTTGATATGAGTTTTAAAAAAGAGCTTAATTTGCTAGTTGTCAAAAAAATAACCGATTTAATTCCTTCAAGAATGATTAATGTTTCAATTGATTTACCTAACGATATTGAGCTGGCAGACTACAAATTTAATATTCCTGGAAAAATTGATGTTTTATTAGGCGCGGAAATATTTTATGAATTGCTTAGGCCAGGTCAAATTTATACAGGAGATTCTCGACTACTTTTGCAAAATACAGTGTTCGGATATGTCGCTAGCGGAAGTGTAGATGAGGAGGTGAATAACAAAATGCATTGTGGTTTAATTCGAGATAGTGATTTAAATACAACATTAAAGACCTTTTGGGAGTTAGAATCAATAGGTGTCAAGGACGAGGGTATTACTAGTGAGGAGGACGTGAATTTAGAATTGTTTAAGGAAAATATATGTTTTAAAAATGGTAGGTATGAGGTGGGACTCCCGTGGAAAAGAGATAGTAATGAGTTGAGCGATAATTTTGATTTAGCAAAAAGACGACTCAGCAGTCTTATGAGAAAAATGCAAAATGATAAGGTGTTGTATTCTGAGTATTGTAAAGTTTTAAAGGGTTACCTAGATGAGGGGATAATTGAGAGGGTAACAAATCCGTTTGCTTCAACAAATAACCCAGTGTTTTATCTTCCTCACCAAGTGATAATAAAAAATGAATCTCTAACAACAAAATTACGTATAGTTTTTGATGCTAGTGCACATGAAATAGGACAGTTATCGCTGAACGATTGTTTACATCAAGGAGTTAATTTAAATCCAAACATTTTTGATTTGTTGATATCCTTTCGCTTGAACAAAATAGCCATTTTAGCTGATATGGAAAAAGCCTTTCTCCAGATTTCTTTGACTCCAAAAGATAAAGATGCAGTTAGGTTTCTTGTGGCTAACAGTGAAAACGATGTTCAAGTGTATAGATTCAATCGAGTTCTTTTTGGTGTGAACTCGTCTCCATTTCTATTGGCCGCAACTATAAAAACCCATATTGAGAAATATAAGGAACAATATCCCGTTACTGTGCGGACACTCGATAGTTGTTTTTACGTGGACGATCTCGTCGCTGGTGAAGACGACGTATCATCAGCATTTGACTTGTCAAACACAGCAGCGAAAATCATGGATGATGCAGGGATGAATTTGCGGAAGTGGATTTCAAATGACTGTGATTTAATGAAACAATGGCAGACAGAACATTTCGACCATTTAAATATTAACGATTTCGTGAACCAACCACATCGTGTTTTGGGACTTTCGTGGAGTCCTCAAAATGACTATATTAGTCTTAATTTAAAAGGTCTATTGGACTTCCTTCTGAAAAGGAAAAATACTAAACGATTCTTGTTGATGGCCGCAGGCAGAATATTTGATCCAATGGGATTTGTATCCCCCTTCACTATAAGATTTAAAATCTTATTTCAAGAAATCTGGCAAAGTAAAACAGACTGGGACGAAGAGTTACTGCCAGATGTTAATGAGAAGTTTGAACAGTGGTGTTCAGAAGCGTCTTTCTTAGGTAAACTTCAGATTCCTAGATATGTCCTTGAGTGTGATAGTAAGAATCCCCCAGAGTGTGAAATACACACATTTTCCGATTCTAGCATTAAAGCGTATGGAGCTGTCTCATATTTAAGACTGAAAACTCCTAACAAAATTTGTGTGTATCTTTTAGCTTCAAAATGCCGTGTGGCTCCTCTAAAGCCATTATCCCTTCCACGTTTGGAATTAATGGGTGCGTTACTTGCTGCGAGATTGGCAAAAGAAGTATCAAGTGTCCTCAGTGAGAAAATATCAGCAACCAACCACTTTTGGACAGATTCTACTATAGCCTTGAGTTGGATTCAAGGTTCCAGCAGCAGATGGAAAGTCTTTGTCGCCAACCGTGTGAAGGAAATACAATCCTTGACAAACAAAGATATGTGGCACCATTGTCCTGGAAAGGACAATCCATCTGATCTTCTTACGAGAGGCATCAGCGCCGACTCACTGTTGAACTGTGAGAAGTGGTGGAATGGACCGAGTTTCCTACATGAAGAAAACATTGTCCCTAAAAATGATGACGTGATACTTAGTGATGACAGTGTGTGTCAGGAAGAACTAAAATCGTCTGAGAGAAAAACTTTGGCTGTGACTTTGGACAATAGTTTTTTGAACAAAATTCTTTCTGTATCTAATAATTTCCAAAAAATTTTATGTGTTCTTAGTTATATTTACAGGTTCATCGATAATTGTAAGCAACCATTTAACAAACAAACTGGACCATTGAAGATATCCGAAGTCCAACGAGCGGAAACTACGCTTGTGAAGTTGGTGCAACAGGTAGAATTTGAATCAGAATTAAAGGACTTGTCCACTAAGGGTATGGTTAGCCCTCAAAGTAAGATAAAAAATCTCTCTCCATTTCTAGACTCTGAAAAGGTACTAAGAGTAGGAGGTAGACTGGCATATAGTAATTTAAATTATGACAAAAAACACCAAATAATTCTTCCTAAGAATCACAAGTTAACTAATTTGATTCTTGAATTGACTCACAAGAGACAATTGCATGTAGGTCCACAAACTTTATTGTCTATTGTTAGACAGAGATTCTGGCCCTTAAATGGTCGTAATATGTGCAGGAAATTAGTTAATAACTGTACAATTTGTTTTAAAGCAAAACCCGTTACTTGTTCACAAATTATGGGTCAATTGCCAACCGAGAGAATTTCTCAAAATTTTCCTTTTAACAAAGTGGGAGTAGATTTCTGTGGGCATTTCTGGATTAAATATCCTAATCAGAGAAAAGGCGTTTTCAATAAAGTTTACGTATGTGTTTTCGTGTGCATGGTCACAAAAGCATGTCACCTTGAATTAGTTTCAGATCTAACTAGCGAAGCCTTCATTGCGGCTTTAAAACGATTTTTTAGTAGAAGAGGAAAATCTGAACATATATTTTCAGACAATGCTTCCAACTTTGTAGGCACACAATTAGAGTTAAAGAGACTGAGAAAAATTCTGAGTAAAAGTAACAATAATATGAGTAAATTTTTGTGTGATGAACGTGTTCAGTGGAGTTTCATTCCACCAAGAGCACCAAATCATGGAGGCCTCTGGGAGGCTGGAGTCAAGGCCGTCAAATATCATATAAAGCGAATTATGGGTAATTTAAAATTCACTTATGAAGAATTTTTAACGATTCTTAACCAGATTGAGGGAATTCTCAACTCACGTCCCCTCTACCCTTTATCATGTGACCCTAACGATTTTGATGTTTTGACTCCTGGTCATTTCCTTGTTGGTCGTCCGATTTCAGCAATTGTTGAACCGAGTTTAACTGAACTGCCTGATAACAGGTTAAAGGTATGGCAAAAACTAACGAAAATTGTACAACAGACTTGGAAACGTTGGTCAAATAACTACCTAAGTACACTTCAAAATCGAAATAAATGGTTTTTTGAGAAAAATAATGTAAAAATAAATGATATGGTAATTTTGAAAGAAGAAAATTTGTCTGTGTGTAACTGGCCTCTTGGTCGAATTCTTGAAGTGTATTATGGTAAAGATAATAAAATCAGAGTAGTGTTAGTGAAAACTAAAAATGGAGTTTTTAAACGTCCTATTACTAAAATTTGTATTTTACCCATCCCAAATGAGTAATTTGTGTGAAAATTTCTCTTTATGTTATGATTACTGGTTGTTTTTGAGTATTATACTTGTTACCTTTTGTGTGAATTCAACTGTGTATATTTGATAAATTGAGTATTTCTTGTTTTTGCAATGTTGTATACTGTTTATTGTATTAAGTGGTATGTGTTCATTTGTATTGTTGTTGTTTACTTTTAAGTTTTTGAATGTATCATTCAACCCGGGGGTGGATGTTCGGTGTTGTGAAATGATTGTATGGTGGCGCCCCCAAAGTGAACCGAAAATAATTCTGTAACGCGAGAGTGGCTGTGTAGAGAGAGAGAGAGTGTGGAAAGCACGCGAATAAAATGGAGTTGTTCTAAAGTCTCTGCCATCTGATTTGTGTTGTGAGTTACATTAAATGTGTGCGTAGAACTGGCGAAATAACAGCGTGTGTGGCTGTTTGTCCGAGTGTCAACGTGCAAGACAATGGCCGTAGGTTCGATCCGCGCTATCGACATTAATTTTATTTTTATTTTCCTTTTATTTATTAATTTTTTAATTTTAAGAATAGTGAAAATTAATATTTTCTTTTTTACAAATAGTTATATTTTAACCAGAATTTACAAAGATTTCAATATTTTATTTAAAAATACTTCCAAAATAAAGAAATTGTAGAAATAAAAGACTAATTTCGGTCCGAGATTCTGGGCATGCGCAGACTCATTCTTTTTGGTATACACATGGCTTTCATGCAGGGATTTGCACAATTATAGAATCTAAATGAATAAATAATCATGTGGCTTTAAACTCGATATCCCGCCGGAGCGTGTGTGGCTGTTTGGTCCGAGTGTCAAGGTGCATGACATTGGCAGTAGGTTCGATCCGCGCTCTCGGCATTAATTTTATTTTTATTTCATTTTATTTATTAATTTTTTAATTTTAAGAATAGTGAAAATTAATATTTTTCTTTTAAAATAGTTAGAATTTGATCAGAATTTACAAAGATTTCCATATTTTATTTAAAAATACTTCCCAAATAAAGAAATTGTAGAAGTAAAAGACTAATTTCGGTTCGAGATTCAGGGCATGCGCAGACTCATTCTTTTTGATATACACATGGCTTTCATTTACACATTTGCACCATTATAGAATATAAATGAATAAATAATCATGTGGTTTTAAATTCGGTATCCGAATGCAGCGTATGTGGCTGTTTGGTCCGAGTGTCAACGTGCAAGACAGTGGCCGTAGGTTCAATCAGCGCTCTCGACATTAATTTTATTTTTATTTTCCTTTTATTTATTAATTTTTTAATTTTAAGAATAGTGAAAATTAATAATTTTTTTTACAAATAGTTATATTTTGACCAGAATTTACAAAGATTTCAATATTTTATTTAAAAATATTTCCAAAGTAAAGAAATGGTAGAGATAAAAGTCTAAATTAGGTCCGAGATTCTGGGCATGCGCAGACTCATTCTTTTTGATATACACATGGCTTTCATTTAGAAATTTGCACCATTATAGAATATAAATTAATAAATAATCATGAGGCTTGAAATTCGTTCTTGCATCGGTACGTGTGTGGCTTTGTGGTCCGAGTGTCAACGTGCAAGACAGTGGCCGTAGGTTCGATCCGCGCTCTCGACATTCATTTTATTTTTATTTTCCTTTTAGTTATTAATTTTTTAATTTTAAGAATAGTGAAAATTAATATTTTTTTTTACAAATAGTTATATTTTGACCAGAATTTACAAAGATTTCAATATTTTATTTAAAAATACTTCCAAAATAAAGAAATTGTAGAAGTAAAAAACTAATTTCGGTTCGAGATTCAGGGCATGCGCAGACTCATTCTTTTTGATATACACATGACTTTTATTTATACATTTGCACCATTATAGAATATAAATGAATAAATAATCATGTGGTTTTAGATTCGGTATCCGAATGGAGCGTATGTGGCTGTTTGGTCCGAGTGTCAACGTGCAAGACAGTGGCCGTAGGTTCGATCCGCGCTATCGACGTTCATTTTATTTTTATTTTCCTTTTATTTATTAATTTTTTAATTTTAAGAATAGTGAAAATTAATATTTTTTTTAACAAATAGTTATATTTTGACCTGAATTTACAAAGATTTCAATATTTTATTTAAAAATACTTCCAAAATAAAGAAATTGTAGAAGTAAAAGACTAATTTCGGTTCGAGATTCAGGGCATGCGCAGACTCATTCTTTTTGATATACACATGGCTTTTATTTATACATTTGCACCTTTATACAATATAAATGAATAAATAATCATGTGGTTTTAGATTCGGCATCCGAATGGAGCGTATGTGGCTGTTTGGTCCGAGTGTCAACGTGCAAGACAGTGGCCGTAGGTTCGATCCGCGCTCTCGACATTCATTTTATTTTTATTTTCCTTTTATTTATTAATTTTTTAATTTTAAGAATAGTGAAAATTAATATTTTTCTTTACAAATAGTTATATTTTAACCAGAATTTACAAAGATTTCAATATTTTATTTAAAAATACTTCCAAAATAAAGAAATTGTAGAAATAAAAGACTAATTTCGGCCCGAGATTCTGGGCATGCGCAGACTCATTCTTTTTGATATACACATGGCTTTCATGAGGGATTTGCACCATTATAGAATATAAATGAATAAATAATCATGCGGCTTTAAATTCGGCATTCGAACGGAGCGTGTGTGGCTGTTTGGTCCGAGTGTCAACGTGCATGACAGTGGCCGTAGGTTCGTTCCGCGCTCTCGGCATTAATTTTATTTTTATTGTCATTTTATTTATTAATTTTTTAATTTTAAGAATAGTGAAAATTTATATTTTCCTTTACAAATATTTATATTTTGACCAGAATTTACAAACTTTTCAATATTTTATTTAAAAATACTTCCAATGTAAAGAAAAGGTAGAGATAAAAGTCTAAATTCGGTCAGAGATTCAGGGCTTGCGTAGACTCATTCTTTTTCATATAGACACGGCTTTCATTTATACATTTGCACCATTACAGAATATAAATGAATAAATAATCATGTGGCTTTAGATTCGGTATCCGAACGGAGCGTATGTGGCTGTTTGGTCCGAGTCTCAACGTGCAAGACAGTGGCCGTAGGTTCGATACGCACTCTCGACGTTCATTTTATTTATTAATTTTTTAATTTTAAGAATAGTAAAAATCAATATTTTTCTTTTCAAATAGTTATATTTTGACAAGAAATTACAAAGATATCAATATTTTATTTAAAAATACTTCCAAAATAAAGAAATTGTAGAAATTAAAGACTAATTTCGGTCCGAGATTCTGGGCATGCGCAGACTCATTCTTTTTGGTATACACATGGCTTTCATGCAGGGATTTGCACAATTATAGAATCTAAATGAATAAATAATCATGTGGCTTTAAATTCGATATCCGAACGGAGCGTGTGTGGCTGTTTGGTCCGAGTGTCAACGTGCAAGACAATGGCCGTAGGTTCGATCCGCGCTATCGACATTAATTTTATTTTTATTTTCCTTTTATTTATTAATTTTTTAATTTTAAGAATAGTAAAAATTAATATTTTTTTTTTTTTTACAAATAGTTATATTTTAACCAGAATTTACAAAGATTTCAATATTTTATTTAAAAATACTTCCAAAATAAAGAAATTGTAGAAATAAAAGACTAATTTCGGTCCGAGATTCTGGGCATGCGCAGACTCATTCTTTTTGGTATACACATGGCTTTCATGCAGGGATTTGGACAATTATAGAATCTAAATGAATAAATAATCATGTGGCTTTAAACTCGATATCCCGCCGGAGCGTGTGTGGCTGTTTGGTCCGAGTGTCAAGGTGCATGACATTGGCCGTAGGTTCGATCCGCGCTCTCGGCATTAATTTTATTTTTATTTCATTTTATTTATTAATTTTTTAATTTTAAGAATAGTGAAAATTAATATTTTTCTTTTAAAATAGTTAGAATTTGATCAGAATTAACAAAGATTTTCATATATTATTTAAAAATACTTCCAAAATAAAGAAATTGTAGAAATAAAAGACTAATTTCGGTTCGAGATTCAAGGCATGCGCAGACTCATTCTTTTTGATATACACATGGCTTTAATTTACACATTTGCACCATTATAGAATGTAAATGAATAAATAATCATGTGGTTTTAGATTCGGTATCCGAATGCAGCGTATGTGGCTGTTTGGTCCGAGTGTCAACATGCAAGACAGTGGCCGTAGGTTCAATCAGCGCTCTCGACATTAATTTTATTTTTATTTTCCTTTTATTTATTAATTTTTTAATTTTAAGAATAGTGAAAATTAATAATTTTTTTTTACAAATAGTTATATTTTGACCAGAATTTACAAAGATTTCAATATTTTATTTAAAAATACTTCCAAAGTAAAGAAATGGTAGAGATAAAAGTCTAAATTAGGTCCGAGATTCTGGGCATGCGCAGACTCATTCTTTTTGATATACACATGGCTTTCATTTAGAAATTTGCACCATTATAGAATATAAATGAATAAATAATCATGAGGCTTGAAATTCGTTCTTGCAACGGTACGTGTGTGGCTTTGTGGTCCGAGTGTCAACGTGCAAGACAGTGGCCGTAGGTTCGATCCGCGTTCTCGACATTCATTTTATTTTTATTTTCCTATTAGTTATTAATTTTTTAATTTTAAGAATAGTGAAAATTAATATTTTTTTTTACAAATAGTTATATTTTGACTAGAATTTACAAAGATTTCAATATTTTATTTAAAAATACTTCCAAAATAAAGAAATTGTAGAAGTAAAAGACTAATTTCGGTTCGAGATTCAGGGCATGCGCAGACTCATTCTTTTTGCTATACACATGACTTTTATTTATTCATTTGCACCATTATAGAATATAAATGAATAAATAATCATGTGGTTTTAGATTCGGTATCCGAATGGAGCGTATGTGGCTGTTTGGTCCGAGTGTCAACGTGCAAGACAGTGGCCGTAGGTTCGATCCGCGCTATCGACATTCATTTTATTTTTATTTTCCTTTTATTTATTAATTTTTTAATTTTAAGAATAGTGAAAATTAATATTTTTTTTTACAAATAGTTATATTTTGACCAGAATTTACAAAGATTTCAATATTTTATTTAAAAATACTTCCAAAATAAAGAAATTGTAGAAGTAAAAGACTAATTTCTGTTCGAGATTCAGGTCATGCGCAGACTCTTTCTTTTTGATATACACATGGCTTTCATGCAGGGATTTGCACCATTATAGAATATAAATGAATAAATAATCATGACGCTTGAAATTCGTTCTTGCAACGGAACGTGTGTGGCTTTGTGGTCCGAGTGTCAACGTGCAAGGCAGTGGGCGTAGGTTCGATCTGCGCTCTCGACGTTCATTTTACTTTTATTTTCATTTTATTTATTAATTTTTCAATTCTAAGAATAGTGAAAATTAATATTTTTCTTTTCAAATAGTTATATTTTGACCAGAATTTACAAAGATTTCAATATTTTATTTAAAAATACTTCCAAAATATAGAAATAGTAGAAATAAAAGACTAATTACGCTCCGAGATTCTGGGCATGCGCAGACTCATTCTTTTAGATATAAACATGGCTTTCATGCAGGGATTTGCACCATTATAGAATATAAATGAATAAATAATCATGTGGCTTTAAATTCGGTCTCCGAAAAGCGTATGTGGCTGTTTGGTCTGAGTCTCAACGTGCAAGACAGTGGCCGCTGGTTCATTACACGCTCTCGACGTTCATTTTATTTATTAATTTTTTAATTTTAAGAATAGTGAAAATTAATATTTTTCTTTTCAAATAGTTATATTTTGATCAGAATTTACAAAGATTTCAATATTTTATTTAAAAATACTTCCAAAATAAAGAAATTGTAGAAATAAAAGACTAATTTCGGTCCGAGATTCTGGGCATGCGCAGACTCATTCTTTTTGATATACACACGGCGTTCATTCACACATTTGCACCATTATAGAATATAAATGAATAAATAATCATCCTGTTGAAATTCGTTATTTCAACGGAACGTATGTGACTTTGTGGTCCGTGTGTCAACGTGCAAGACAGTGGGCGCAGGTTCGATCCGCGCACTCGACATTCATTTAATTTTTTAATTTTTTAATTTTCAGAACAGGGAAATTTAATATTTTTCTTTTCAAATAGTTATATTTTGATCAGAAATTACAAAAATTTCAATATTTTATTTAAAAATACTTCCTAAATAAAGAAATTGTAGAAATAAAAGACTAATTTCGGTCCGAGATTCTGGGCATGCGCAGAATCATTCTTTTTGATTTACACATGGCTCTCATGAGGGATTTGCACCATTATAGAATATAAATGAATAAATAATCATGAGGCTTGAAATTCGTTCTTGGAACGGAACGTGTGTGGCTTTGTGGTCCGAGTGTCAACGTGCAAGGCGGTGGCCGTAGGTTCGATCCGGGCTCTCGACATACATTTTACTTTTATTTTCATTTTATTTATTAATTTTTCAATTTTAAGAATAGTGAAAATTAATAATTTTTTTTTTCAAATAGTTATATTTTGACCAGAATTTACAAAGATTTCTATATTTTATTTAAAAATACTTCCAAAATAAAGAAATTGTAGAAATAAAAGACTAATTTCGGTCCGAGATTCTGGGCATGCGCAGAATCATTCTTTTTGATATACACATGGCTTTCATTTATACATTTGTACCATTATAGAATATAAATGAATAAATAATCATGTGGTTTTAGATTCGGTATCCGAATGGAGCGTATGTGGCTGTTTGGTCCTAGTGTCAACGTGCAAGACAGTGGCCGTAGGTTCGATCCGCGCTCTCAACATTAATTTTATTTTTATTTTCCTTTTATTTATTAATTTTTTAATTTTAAGAATAGTGAAAATTAATATTTTTTTTTACATATAGTTATATTTTGACCAGAATTTACAAAGATTTCAATATTTTATTTAAAAATACTTCCAAAGTAAAGAAATGGTAGAGATAAAAGTCTAAATTAGGTCCGAGATTCTGGGCATGCGCAGACTCATTCTTTTTGATATACACATGGCTTTCATTTACAAATTTGCACCATTATAGAATATAAATGAATAAATAATCATGAGGCTTGAAATTCGTTCTTGCAACGGTACGTGTGTGGCTTTGTGGTCCGAGTGTCATTGTGCAAGACAGTGGCCGTAGGTTCGATCCGCGCTCTCGACATTCATTTTATTTTTATTTTCCTTTTAGTTATTAATTTTTTAATTTTAAGAATAGTGAAAATTAATATTTTTTTTTACAAATAGTTATATTTTGACCAGAATTTACAAAGATTTCAATATTTTATTTAAAAATACTTCCAAAATTAAGAAATTGTAGAAGTAAAAGACTAATTTCGGTTCGAGATTCAGGGCATGCGCAGTCTCATTCTTTTTGATATACGCATGACTTTTATTTATACGTTTGCACCATTATAGAATATAAATGAATAAATAATCATGTGGTTTTAGATTCGGTATCCGAATGGAGCGTATGTGGCTGTTTTGTCCGAGTGTCAACGTGCAAGACAGTGGCCGTAGGTTCGGTCCGCGCTCTCAACATTCATTTTATTTTTATTTTCCTTTTATTTATTAATTTTTTAATTTTAAGAATAGTGAAAATTAATATTTTTCTTTACAAATAGTTATATTTTGACCAGAATTTACAAAGATTTCAATATTTTATTTAAAAATACTTCCAAAATAAAGAAATTGTAGAAGTAAAAGACTAATTTCGGTTCGAGATTCAGGGCATGCGCAGACTCATTCTTTTTGATATACACATGGCTTTCATGCAGGGATTTGCACCATTATAGAATATAAATGAATAAATAATCATGAGGCTTGAAATTCGTTCTTGCAACGGAACGTGTGTGGCTTTGTGGTCCGAGTGTCAACGTGCAAGGCAGTGGGCGTAGGTTCGATCCGCGCTATCGACGTTCATTTTACTTTTATTTTCATTTTATTTATTAATTTTTCAATTCTAAGAATAGTGAAAATTAATATTTTTCTTTTCAAATAGTTATATTTTGACCAGAATTTACAAAGATTTCAATATTTTATTTAAAAATACTTCCAAAATATAGAAATAGTAGAAATAAAAGAGTAATTTCGGTCCGAGATTCTGGGCATGCGCAGACTCATTCTTTTAGATATAAACATGGCTTTCATGCAGGGATTTGCACCATTATAGAATATAAATGAATAAATAATCATGTGGCTTTAAATTCGGTCTCCGAAAAGCGTATGTGGCTGTTTGGTCCGAGTCTCAACGTGCAAGACACTGGCCGCAGGTTCATGACGCGCTCTCGACGTTCATTTTATTTATTAATTTTTTAATTTTAAGAATTTATGAAAATTAATATTTTTCTTTTCAAATAGTTATATTTTGATCAGAATTTACAAAGATTTCAATATTTTATTTAAAAATACTTCCAAAATAAAGAAATTGTAGAAATAAAAGACTAATTTCGGTCCGAGATTCTGGGCAGAATCATTCTTTTTGATATACACATGTCTTTCATGAGGGATTTGCACCATTATAGAATATAAATGAATAAATAATCATGAGGCTTGAAATTCGTTCTTGCAACGGAACGTGTGTTTTCTTTGTGGTCCGAGTGTCAATGTGCAAGGCGGTGGCTGTAGGTTCGATCCGGGCTCTCGACATACATATTACTTTTATTTTCATTTTATTTATTAATTTTTCAATTTTAAGAATAGTGAAAATTAATAATTTTTTTTTCAAATAGTTATATTTTGACCAGAATTTACAAAGATTTCCATATTTTATTTAAAAATACTTCCAAAATAAAGAAATTGTAGAAATAAAAGACTAATTTCGGTCCGAGATTCTGGGCATGCGCAGAATCATTCTTTTTGATATACACATGGCTTTCATTTATACATTTGTACCATTATAGAATATAAATGAATAAATTATCATGTGGTTTTAGATTCGGTATCCGAATGGAGCGTATGTGGCTGTTTGGTCCTAGTGTAAACGTGCAAGACAGTGGCCGTAGGTTCGATCCGCGCTCTCGACATTCGTTTTATTTTTATTTTCCTTTTATTTATTAATTTTTTTAATTTTAAGAATAGTCAAAAATTAATATTTTTTTTTACAAATAGTTATATTTTGACCAGAATTTACAAAGATTTCAATATTTTATTTAAAAATACTTCCAAAATAAAGAAATTGTAGAAGTAAAAGACTAATTTCGGTTCGAGATTCAGGGCATGCGCAGACTCATTCTTTTTGATATACACATGACTTTTATTTATTCATTTGCACCATTATAGAATATAAATGAATAAATAATCATGTGGTTTTAGATTCGGTATCCGAATGGAGCGTATGTGGCTGTTTGGTCCGAGTGTCAACGTGCAAGACAGTGGCCGTAGGTTCGATCCGCGTTCTCGACATTCATTTTATTTTTATTTTCCTTTTAGTTATTAATTTTTTAATTTTAAGAATAGTGAAAATTAATATTTTTTTTTACAAATAGTTATATTTTGACTAGAATTTACAAAGATTTTAATATTTTATTTAAAAATACTTCCAAAATAAAGAAATTGTAGAAGTAAAAGACTAATTTCGGTTCGAGATTCAGGGCATGCGCAGACTCATTCTTTTTGATATACACATGACTTTTATTTATTCATTTGCACCATTATAGAATATAAATGAATAAATAATCATGTGGTTTTAGATTCGGTATCCGAATGGAGCGTATGTGGCTGTTTGGTCCGAGTGTCAACGTGCAAGGCAGTGGCCGTAGGTTCGATCCGCGCTATCGACATTCATTTTATTTTTATTTTCCTTTTATTTATTAATTTTTTAATTTTAAGAATAGTGAAAATTAATATTTTTTTTTACAAATAGTTATATTTTGACCAGAATTTACAAAGATTTCAATATTTTATTTAAAAATACTTCCAAAATAAAGAAATTGTAGAAGTAAAAGACTAATTTCTGTTCGAGATTCAGGTCATGCGCAGACTCTTTCTTTTTGATATACACATGGCTTTCATGCAGGGATTTGCACCATTATAGAATATAAATGAATAAATAATCATGACGCTTGAAATTCGTTCTTGCAACGGAACGTGTGTGGCTTTGTGGTCCGAGTGTCAACGTGCAAGGCAGTGGGCGTAGGTTCGATCTGCGCTCTCGACGTTCATTTTACTTTTATTTTCATTTTATTTATTAATTTTTCAATTCTAAGAATAGTGAAAATTAATATTTTTCTTTTCAAATAGTTATATTTTGACCAGAATTTACAAAGATTTCAATATTTTATTTAAAAATACTTCCAAAATATAGAAATAGTAGAAATAAAAGACTAATTACGCTCCGAGATTCTGGGCATGCGCAGACTCATTCTTTTAGATATAAACATGGCTTTCATGCAGGGATTTGCACCATTATAGAATATAAATGAATAAATAATCATGTGGCTTTAAATTCGGTCTCCGAAAAGCGTATGTGGCTGTTTGGTCTGAGTCTCAACGTGCAAGACAGTGGCCGCTGGTTCATTACACGCTCTCGACGTTCATTTTATTTATTAATTTTTTAATTTTAAGAATAGTGAAAATTAATATTTTTCTTTTCAAATAGTTATATTTTGATCAGAATTTACAAAGATTTCAATATTTTATTTAAAAATACTTCCAAAATAAAGAAATTGTAGAAATAAAAGACTAATTTCGGTCCGAGATTCTGGGCATGCGCAGACTCATTCTTTTTGATATACACACGGCGTTCATTCACACATTTGCACCATTATAGAATATAAATGAATAAATAATCATCCTGTTGAAATTCGTTATTTCAACGGAACGTATGTGACTTTGTGGTCCGTGTGTCAACGTGCAAGACAGTGGGCGCAGGTTCGATCCGCGCACTCGACATTCATTTAATTTTTTAATTTTTTAATTTTCAGAACAGGGAAATTTAATATTTTTCTTTTCAAATAGTTATATTTTGATCAGAAATTACAAAAATTTCAATATTTTATTTAAAAATACTTCCTAAATAAAGAAATTGTAGAAATAAAAGACTAATTTCGGTCCGAGATTCTGGGCATGCGCAGAATCATTCTTTTTGATATACACATGGCTTTCATGAGGGATTTGCACCATTATAGAATATAAATGAATAAATAATCATGAGGCTTGAAATTCGTTCTTGGAACGGAACGTGTGTGGCTTTGTGGTCCGAGTGTCAACGTGCAAGGCGGTGGCCGTAGGTTCGATCCGGGCTCTCGACATACATTTTACTTTTATTTTCATTTTATTTATTAATTTTTCAATTTTAAGAATAGTGAAAATTAATAATTTTTTTTTTCAAATAGTTATATTTTGACCAGAATTTACAAAGATTTCTATATTTTATTTAAAAATTCTTCCAAAATAAAGAAATTGTAGAAATAAAAGACTAATTTCGGTCCGAGATTCTGGGCATGCGCAGAATCATTCTTTTTGATATACACATGGCTTTCATTTATACATTTGTACCATTATAGAATATAAATGAATAAATAATCATGTGGTTTTAGATTCGGTATCCGAATGGAGCGTATGTGGCTGTTTGGTCCTAGTGTCAACGTGCAAGACAGTGGCCGTAGGTTCGATCCGCGCTCTCGACATTAATTTTATTTTTATTTTCCTTTTATTTATTAATTTTTTAATTTTAAGAATAGTGAAAATTAATATTTTTTTTTACATATAGTTATATTTTGACCAGAATTTACAAAGATTTCAATATTTTATTTAAAAATACTTCCAAAGTAAAGAAATGGTAGAGATAAAAGTCTAAACTAGGTCCGAGATTCTGGGCATGCGCAGACTCATTCTTTTTGATATACACATGGCTTTCATTTACAAATTTGCACCATTATAGAATATAAATGAATAAATAATCATGAGGCTTGAAATTCGTTCTTGCAACGGTACGTGTGTGGCTTTGTGGTCCGAGTGTCATTGTGCAAGACAGTGGCCGTAGGTTCGATCCGCGCTCTCGACATTCATTTTATTTTTATTTTCCTTTTAGTTATTAATTTTTTAATTTTAAGAATAGTGAAAATTAATATTTTTTTTTACAAATAGTTATATTTTGACCAGAATTTACAAAGATTTCAATATTTTATTTAAAAATACTTCCAAAATTAAGAAATTGTAGAAGTAAAAGACTAATTTCGGTTCGAGATTCAGGGCATGCGCAGTCTCATTCTTTTTGATATACGCATGACTTTTATTTATACATTTGCACCATTATAGAATATAAATGAATAAATAATCATGTGGTTTTACATTCGGTATCCGAATGGAGCGTATGTGGCTGTTTTGTCCGAGTGTCAACGTGCAAGACAGTGGCCGTAGGTTCGATCCGCGCTCTCAACATTCATTTTATTTTTATTTTCCTTTTATTTATTAATTTTTTAATTTTAAGAATAGTGAAAATTAATATTTTTCTTTACAAATAGTTATATTTTGACCAGAATTTACAAAGATTTCAATATTTTATTTAAAAATACTTCCAAAATAAAGAAATTGTAGAAGTAAAAGACTAATTTCGGTTCGAGATTCAGGGCATGCGCAGACTCATTCTTTTTGATATACACATGGCTTTCATGCAGGGATTTGCACCATTATAGAATATAAATGAATAAATAATCATGAGGCTTGAAATTCGTTCTTGCAACGGAACGTGTGTGGCTTTGTGGTCCGAGTGTCAACGTGCAAGGCAGTGGGCGTAGGTTCGATCCGCGCTATCGACGTTCATTTTACTTTTATTTTCATTTTATTTATTAATTTTTCAATTCTAAGAATAGTGAAAATTAATATTTTTCTTTTCAAATAGTTATATTTTGACCAGAATTTACAAAGATTTCAATATTTTATTTAAAAATACTTCCAAAATATAGAAATAGTAGAAATAAAAGAGTAATTTCGGTCCGAGATTCTGGGCATGCGCAGACTCATTCTTTTAGATATAAACATGGCTTTCATGCAGGGATTTGCACCATTATAGAATATAAATGAATAAATAATCATGTGGCTTTAAATTCGGTCTCCGAAAAGCGTATGTGGCTGTTTGGTCCGAGTCTCAACGTGCAAGACACTGGCCGCAGGTTCATGACGCGCTCTCGACGTTCATTTTATTTATTAATTTTTTAATTTTAAGAATAGTGAAAATTAATATTTTTCTTTTCAAATAGTTATATTTTGATCAGAATTTACAAAGATTTCAATATTTTATTTAAAAATACTTCCAAAATAAAGAAATTGTAGAAATAAAAGACTAATTTCGGTCCGAGATTCTGGGCAGAATCATTCTTTTTGATATACACATGTCTTTCATGAGGGATTTGCACCATTATAGAATATAAATGAATAAATAATCATGAGGCTTGAAATTCGTTCTTGCAACGGAACGTGTGTGGCTTTGTGGTCCGAGTGTCAATGTGCAAGGCGGTGGCTGTAGGTTCGATCCGGGCTCTCGACATACATATTACTTTTATTTTCATTTTATTTATTAATTTTTCAATTTTAAGAATAGTGAAAATTAATAATTTTTTTTTCAAATAGTTATATTTTGACCAGAATTTACAAAGATTTCCATATTTTATTTAAAAATACTTCCAAAATAAAGAAATTGTAGAAATAAAAGACTAATTTCGGTCCGAGATTCTGGGCATGCGCAGAATCATTCTTTTTCATATACACATGGCTTTCATTTATACATTTGTACCATTATAGAATATAAATGAATAAATTATCATGTGGTTTTAGATTCGGTATCCGAATGGAGCGTATGTGGCTGTTTGGTCCTAGTGTAAACGTGCAAGACAGTGGCCGTAGGTTCGATCCGCGCTCTCGACATTCGTTTTATTTTTATTTTCCTTTTATTTATTAATTTTTTTAATTTTAAGAATAGTGAAAATTAATATTTTTTTTTACAAATAGTTATATTTTGACCAGAATTTACAAAGATTTCAATATTTTATTTAAAAATACTTCCAAAATAAAGAAATTGTAGAAGTAAAAGACTAATTTCGGTTCGAGATTCAGGGCATGCGCAGACTCATTCTTTTTGATGTACACATGGCTTTTATTTTTACATTTGCACCATTATAGAATATAAATGAATAAATAATCATGTGGTTTTAGATTCGGTATCCGAATGGAGCGTATGTGGCTGTTTGGTCCGAGTGTCAACGTGCAAAACAGTGGCCGTAGGTTCGATCCGCGCTCTCGACATTCATTTTATTTTTATTTTAATTTTATTTATTAATTTTTTAATTCTAAGAATAGTGAAAATTAATATTTTTCTTTTCAAATAGTTATATTTTGACCAGAATTTACGAAGATTTCAATATTTTATTTAAAAATACTTCCAAAGTATAGAAATAGTAGAAATAAAAGACTAATTTCGGTTCGAGATTCTGGGCATGCGCAGACTCATTCTTTTAGATATAAACATGGCTTTCATGCAGGGATTTGCACCATTATAGAATATAAATGAATAAATAATCATGTGGCTTTAAATTCGGTCTCTGAAAAGCGTATGTGGCTGTTTGGTCCGAGTCTGAACGTGCAAGACAGTGGCCGCAGGTTCATTACGCGCTCTCGACGTTCATTTTATTTATTAATTTTTTAATTTTAAGAATAGTGAAAATTAATATTTTTCTTTTCAAATAGTTATATTTTGATCAGAATTTACAAAGATTTCAATATTTTATTTTAAAATACTTCCAAAATAAAGAAATTGTAGAAATAAAAGACTAATTTCGGTCCGAGACTCTGGGCATGCGCAGAATCATTTTTTTTTATATAAACATGGCTTTCATGAGGGATTTGCACCATTATAGCATATAAATGAATAAATAATCATGAGGCTTGAAATTCGTTCTTGCAACGGAACGTGTGTGGCTTTGTGGTCCGAGTGTCAACGTGCAAGGCGGTGGCTGTAGGTTCGATCCGGGCTCTCGACATACATTTTACTTTTATTTTCATTTTATTTATTAATTTTTCAATTTTAAGAATAGTGAAAATTAATAATTTTTTTTTCAAATAGTTATATTTTGACCAGAATTTACAAAGATTTCAATATTTTATTTAAAAATACTTCCAAAATAAAGAAATTGTAGAAATAAAAGACTAATTTCGGTTCGAGATTCAGGGCATGCGCAGACTCATTCTTTTTGATGTACACATGGCTTTTATTTTTACATTTGCACCATTATAGAATAGAAATGAATAAATAATCATGTGGTTTTAGATTCGGTATCCGAATGGAGCGTATGTGGCTGTTTGGTCCGAGTGTCAACGTGTAAGACAGTGGCCGTAGGTTCGATCCGCGCTCTCGACATTCATTTTATTTTTATTTTCCTTTTATTTATTAATTTTTTAATTCTAAGAATAGTGAAAATTAATATTTTTCTTTTCAAATAGTTATATTTTGACCAGAATTTACGAAGATTTCCATATTTTATTTAAAAATACTTCCAAAATATAGAAATAGTTGAAATAAAAGACTAATTTCGGTCCGAGATTCTGGGCATGCGCAGACTCATTCTTTTAGATATAAACATGGCTTTCATGCAGGGATTTGCACCATTATAGAATATAAATGAATAAATAATCATGTGGCTTTAAATTCGGTCTCCGAAAAGCGTATGTGGCTGTTTGGTCCGAGTCTGAACGTGCAAGACAGTGGCCGCAGGTTCATTACGCGCTCTCGACGTTCATTTTATTTATTAATTTTTTAATTTTAAGAATAGTGATAATAATTATTTACTTTTCAAATAGTTATATTTTGATCAGAATTTACAAAGATTTCAATATTTTATTTAAAAATACATCCAAAATAAAGAAACTGTAGAAATAAAAGACTAATTTCGGTCCGAGATTCTTGGCATGCGCAGACTCATTCTTTTTGATATACACACGGCGTTCATTCACACATTTGCACCATTATAGAATATAAACGAATAAATAATCATTATGCTTGAAATTCGTTATTTCAACGGAACGTATGTGAATTTGTGGTCCGTGTGCCAACGTGCAAGACAGTGGGCGCAGGTTCGATCCGCGCACTCGACATTCATTTTATTTTTTTATTTTTTAATTTTCAGAACAGTGAAAATTAATATTTTTCTTTTTAAATAGTTATATTTTGATCAGAATTTACAAAGATTTCAATATTTTATTTAAAAATACTTCCAATATAAAGAAATTGTAGAAATAAAAGACTAATTTCGGTCCGAGATTCTGGGCATGCGCAGAATCATTCTTTTTGATATACACATGGCTTTCATGAGGGATTTGCAACATTATAGAATATAAATGAATAAATAATCATGAGGCTTAAAATTCGTTCTTCCAACGGAACGTGTGTGGCTTTGTTGTCCGAATGTCAACGTACAAGGCAGTGGCCGTAGGTTCGATCCGCGCTCTCGACGTTCATTTTACTTTTATTTTCATTTTATTTATTAATTTTTCAATTCTAAGAATAGTGAAAATTAATATTTTTCTTTTCAAATAGTTATATTTTGACCAGAATTTACAAAGATTTCAAAATTTTATTTAAAAATACTTCCAAAATATAGAAATAGTAGAAATAAAAGACAAATTACGCTCCGAGATTCTGGGCATGCGCAGACTCATTCTTTTAGATATAAACATGGCTTTCATGAGGGATTTGCACCATTATAGAATATAAATGAATAAATAATCATGTGGCTTTAAATTCGATATCCGAACGGAGAGTGTGTGGCTGTTTGGTCCGAGTGTCAACGTGCATGTGAGTGGCCGTAGGTTTGATCCGCGCTCTCGACATTCATTTTATTTTTATTTTCCTTTTATTTATTAATTTTTTAATTTTAAGAATAGTGAAAATTAATATTTTTCTTTACAAATAGTTATATTTTGACCAGAATTTACAAAGATTTCAATGTTTTATTTAAAATACTTCCAAAATAAAGAAATTGTAGAAGTAAAAGACTATTTTCGGTTCGAGATTCAGGGCATGCGCTGACTCATTCTTTTTGATATACACATTGCTTTCATGCAGGGATTTGCACCATTATAGAATATAAATGAATAAATAATCATGTGGCTTTAGATTCGGTATCCGAACGGAGCGTATGTGGCTGTTTGGTCCGGGTCTCAACGTGCATGACAGTGGCCGTAGGTTCGATACGCTCTCACGACGCTCATTTTATTTATTAATTTTTTAATTTTAAGAATAGTGAAAATTAATATTTTTCTTTTCAAATAGTTATATTTTGATCAGAATTTACAAAGATTTCAAAATTTCATTTAAAAATACTTCCAAAATAAAGAAATCGTAGAAATAAAAGACTAATTTCGGTCCGAGATTCTGGGCATGCGCAGACTCATTCTTTTTTATATACACATGGCTTTCATGAGGGATTTGCACCATTATAGAATAGAAATGAATAAATAATCATGCGGTTTAAATTCGGCATTCGAACGGAGCGTGTGTTTCTGTTTGGTCCTAGTGTCAAGGTGCATGACAGTGGCCGTAGGTTCGATCCGCGCTCTCGGCATTAATTTTATTTTTATTGTCATTTTATTTATTAATTTTTCAATTTTAAGAATAGTGAAAATTAATATTTTTCTTTTAAAATAGTTAGATTTTGATCAGAATTTACAAAGATTTCCATATTTTATTTAAAAATACTTCCAAAATAAAGAAATTGTAGAGATAAAAGTCTAAATTCGGTCAGAGATTCAGGGCATGCGCAGACTCATTCTTTTTGATATACACATGGCTTTCATTTATACATTTGCACCATTATAGAATATAAATGAATAAATAATCATGTGGTTTTAGACTCGGTATCCGAATGGAGCGTATGTGGCTGTTTGGTCCGAGTGTCAACGTGCAAGACAGTGGCCGTAGGTTCCATCCGCGCTCTCGACATTAATTTTATTTTTATTTTCCTTTTATTTATTAATTTTTTAATTTTAAGAATAGTGAAAATAAATATTTTTTTTTATAAATAGTTATATTTTGACCAGAATTTACAAAGATTTCAATATTTTATTTAAAAATACTTCCAAAATAAAGAAATTGTAGAAATAAAAGACTAATTTCGGTTCGAGATACTGGGCATGCGCAGAATCATTCTTTTTGATATACACATGGCTTTCATGCAGGGATTTGCACCATTATAGAATAGAAATGAATAAATAATCATGTGGCTTGAAATTCGTTGTTGCAACGGAACGTGTGTGGCTTTGTGGTCCGAGTGTCAACGTGCAAGGCAGTGGGCGTAGGTTCGATCCGCGCTCTCGACGTTCATTTTACTTTTATTTTCATTTTTTTTATTAATTTTTCAATTCTAAGAATAGTGAAAATTAAAATTTTTCTTTTAGAATAGTTATATTTTGACCAGAATTTACAAAGATTTCAATATTTTATTTAAAAATACTTCCAAAATATAGAAATAGTAGAAATAAAAAACTAATTACGCTCCGAGATTCTGGGCATGCGCAGACTCATTCTTTTAGATATAAACATGGCTTTCATGAGGGATTTGCACCATTATAGAATATAAATGAATAAATAATCATGTGGCTTGAAATTCGGTCTCCGAACTGAGCGTATGTGGCTTGTTTGGACCGAGTGTCAACGTGCAAGACAGTGGCCGTAGGTTCAATCCGCGCTCTCGGCATTAATTTTATTTTTATTGTCATTTTATTTATTAATTTTTTAATTTTAAGAATAGTGAAAATTAATATTTTTCTTTTGAAATAGTTAGATTTTGATCAGAATTTACAAAGATTTCCATATTTTATTTAAAAATACTTCCAAAATAAAGAAATTGTAGAGATAAAAGTCTAAATTCGGTCAGAGATTCAGGACAAGTGCAGACTCATTCTTTTTGATATACACATGTCTTTCATTTATACATTTGCACCATTATAGAATATAAATGAATAAATAATCATGTGGCTTTACATTCGGCATTCGAACGGAGCGTGTGTGGCTGTTTGGTCCAAGTGTCAACGTGCAAGACAGTGGCCGTAGGTTCGATCCGCGCTCTCGACATTCATTTTATTTTTATTTTCCTTCTAGATATTAATTTTTTAATTTTAAGAATAGTGAAAATTATTATTATTTTTTTACAAATAGTTATATTTTGACCAGAATTTACAAAGATTTCAATATTTTATTTAAAAATACTTCCAAAGTAAAGAAATGGTAGAAATAAAAGTCTAAATTAGGTCCGAGATTCTGGGCATGCGCAGGCTCATTCTTTTTGATATACACATGGCTTTCATTTACAAATTTGCACCATTATAGAATATAAATGAATAAATAATCATGAGGCTTGAAATTCGTTCTTGCAACGGAACGTGTGTATCTTTGTGGTCCGAGTGTCAACGTGCAAGGCGGTGGCCATAGGTTCGATCCGGGCTCTCGACATACATTTTACTTTTATTGTTATTTTATTTATTAATTTTTCAATTTTAAGAATAGTGAAAATTAATAATTTTTTTTTCAAATAGTTATATTTTGACCAGAATTTACAAAGATTTCAATATTTTATTTAAAAATACTTCCAAAATAAAGAAATTGTAGAAATAAAAGACTAATTTCGGTTCGAGATACTGGGCATGCGCAGAATCATTCTTTTTGATATACACATGGCTTTCATGCAGGGATTTGCACCATTATAGAATAGAAATGAATAAATAATCATGTGGCTTGAAATTCGTTGTTGCAACGGAACGTGTGTGGCTTTGTGGTCCGAGTGTCAACGTGCAAGGCAGTGGGCGTAGGTTCGATCCGCGCTCTCGACGTTCATTTTACTTTTATTTTCATTTTTTTTTATTAATTTTTCAATTCTAAGAATAGTGAAAATTAATATTTTTCTTTTCAAATAGTTATATTTTGACCAGAATTTACAAAGATTTCAATATTTTATTTAAAAATACTTCCAAAATATAGAAATAGTAGAAATAAAAAACTAATTACGCTCCGAGATTCTGGGCATGCGCAGACTCATTCTTTTAGATATAAACATGGCTTTCATGAGGGATTTGCACCATTATAGAATATAAATGAATAAATAATCATGTGGCTTGAAATTCGGTCTCCGAACTGAGCGTATGTGGCTTGTTTGGACCGAGTGTCAACGTGCATGACAGTGGCCGTAGGTTCAATCCGCGCTCTCGGCATTAATTTTATTTTTATTGTCATTTTATTTATTAATTTTTTAATTTTAAGAATAGTGAAAATTAATATTTTTCTTTTGAAATAGCTAGATTTTGATCAGAATTTACAAAGATTTCCATATTTTATTTAAAAATACTTCCAAAATAAAGAAATTGTAGAGATAAAAGTCTAAATTCGGTCAGAGATTCAGGACAAGTGCAGACTCATTCTTTTTGATATACACATGTCTTTCATTTATACATTTGCACCATTATAGAATATAAATGAATAAATAATCATGTGGCTTTACATTCGGCATTCGAACGGAGCGTGTGTGGCTGTTTGGTCCAAGTGTCAACGTGCAAGACAGTGGCCGTAGGTTCGATCCGCGCTCTCGACATTCATTTTATTTTTATTTTCCTTCTAGATATTAATTTTTTAATTTTAAGAATAGTGAAAATTATTATTATTTTTTTACAAATTGTTATATTTTGACCAGAATTTACAAAGATTTCAATATTTTATTTAAAAATACTTCCAAAGTAAAGAAATGGTAGAGATAAAAGTCTAAATTAGGTCCGAGATTCTGGGCATGCGCAGGCTCATTCTTTTTGATATACACATGGCTTTCATTTACACATTTGCACCATTATAGAATATAAATGAATAAATAATCATGAGGCTTGAAATTCGTTCTTGCAACGGAACGTGTGTATCTTTGTGGTCCGAGTGTCAACGTGCAAGGCGGTGGCCATAGGTTCGATCCGGGCTCTCGACATACATTTTACTTTTATTGTTATTTTATTTATTAATTTTTCAATTTTAAGAATAGTGAAAATTAATAATTTTTTTTTCAAATAGTTATATTTTGACCAGAATTTACAAAGATTTCAATATTTTATTTAAAAATACTTCCAAAAGAAAGAAATTGTAGAAATAAAAGACTAATTTCGGTCCGAGATTCAGGGCAAGCGCAGACTCATTCTTTTTGATATACACATGTCTTTCATGCATGGATTTGCACAATTATAGAATATAAATGCATAAATAATCATGCGGCTTTAAATTCGGCATTCGAACGGAGCGTGTGTTTCTGTTTGGTCCGGGTGTCAAGGTGCATGACAGTGGCCGTAGGTTCGATCCGCGCCCTCGGCATTAATTTTATTTTTATTGTCATTTTATTTATTAATTTTTTAATTTTAAGAATAGTGAAAATTAATATTTTTCTTTTCAAATAGTTATATTTTGACCAGAATTTACAAAGATTTCAATATTTTATTTAAAAATACTTCCAAAATATAGAAATAGTAGAAATAAAAAACTAATTACGCTCCGAGATTCTGGGCATGCGCAGACTCATTCTTTTAGATATAAACATGGCTTTCATGAGGGATTTGCACCATTATAGAATATAAATGAATAAATAATCATGTGGCTTGAAATTCGGTCTCCGAACTGAGCGTATGTGGCTTGTTTGGACCGAGTGTCAACGTGCAAGACAGTGGCCGTAGGTTCAATCCGCGCTCTCGGCATTAATTTTATTTTTATTGTCATTTTATTTATTAATTTTTTAATTTTAAGAATAGTGAAAATTAATATTTTTCTTTTGAAATAGTTAGATTTTGATCAGAATTTACAAAGATTTCCATATTTTATTTAAAAATACTTCCAAAATAAAGAAATTGTAGAGATAAAAGTCTAAATTCGGTCAGAGATTCAGGACAAGTGCAGACTCATTCTTTTTGATATACACATGTCTTTCATTTATACATTTGCACCATTATAGAATATAAATGAATAAATAATCATGTGGCTTTACATTCGGCATTCGAACGGAGCGTGTGTGGCTGTTTGGTCCAAGTGTCAACGTGCAAGACAGTGGCCGTAGGTTCGATCCGCGCTCTCGACATTCATTTTATTTTTATTTTCCTTCTAGATATTAATTTTTTAATTTTAAGAATAGTGAAAATTATTATTATTTTTTTACAAATAGTTATATTTTGACCAGAATTTACAAAGATTTCAATATTTTATTTAAAAATACTTCCAAAGTAAAGAAATGGTAGAAATAAAAGTCTAAATTAGGTCCGAGATTCTGGGCATGCGCAGGCTCATTCTTTTTGATATACACATGGCTTTCATTTACAAATTTGCACCATTATAGAATATAAATGAATAAATAATCATGAGGCTTGAAATTCGTTCTTGCAACGGAACGTGTGTATCTTTGTGGTCCGAGTGTCAACGTGCAAGGCGGTGGCCATAGGTTCGATCCGGGCTCTCGACATACATTTTACTTTTATTGTTATTTTATTTATTAATTTTTCAATTTTAAGAATAGTGAAAATTAATAATTTTTTTTTCAAATAGTTATATTTTGACCAGAATTTACAAAGATTTCAATATTTTATTTAAAAATACTTCCAAAATAAAGAAATTGTAGAAATAAAAGACTAATTTCGGTTCGAGATACTGGGCATGCGCAGAATCATTCTTTTTGATATACACATGGCTTTCATGCAGGGATTTGCACCATTATAGAATAGAAATGAATAAATAATCATGTGGCTTGAAATTCGTTGTTGCAACGGAACGTGTGTGGCTTTGTGGTCCGAGTGTCAACGTGCAAGGCAGTGGGCGTAGGTTCGATCCGCGCTCTCGACGTTCATTTTACTTTTATTTTCATTTTTTTTTATTAATTTTTCAATTCTAAGAATAGTGAAAATTAATATTTTTCTTTTCAAATAGTTATATTTTGACCAGAATTTACAAAGATTTCAATATTTTATTTAAAAATACTTCCAAAATATAGAAATAGTAGAAATAAAAAACTAATTACGCTCCGAGATTCTGGGCATGCGCAGACTCATTCTTTTAGATATAAACATGGCTTTCATGAGGGATTTGCACCATTATAGAATATAAATGAATAAATAATCATGTGGCTTGAAATTCGGTCTCCGAACTGAGCGTATGTGGCTTGTTTGGACCGAGTGTCAACGTGCATGACAGTGGCCGTAGGTTCAATCCGCGCTCTCGGCATTAATTTTATTTTTATTGTCATTTTATTTATTAATTTTTTAATTTTAAGAATAGTGAAAATTAATATTTTTCTTTTGAAATAGCTAGATTTTGATCAGAATTTACAAAGATTTCCATATTTTATTTAAAAATACTTCCAAAATAAAGAAATTGTAGAGATAAAAGTCTAAATTCGGTCAGAGATTCAGGACAAGTGCAGACTCATTCTTTTTGATATACACACGTCTTTCATTTATACATTTGCACCATTATAGAATATAAATGAATAAATAATCATGTGGCTTTACATTCGGCATTCGAACGGAGCGTGTGTGGCTGTTTGGTCCAAGTGTCAACGTGCAAGACAGTGGCCGTAGGTTCGATCCGCGCTCTCGACATTCATTTTATTTTTATTTTCCTTCTAGATATTAATTTTTTAATTTTAAGAATAGTGAAAATTATTATTATTTTTTTACAAATTGTTATATTTTGACCAGAATTTACAAAGATTTCAATATTTTATTTAAAAATACTTCCAAAGTAAAGAAATGGTAGAGATAAAAGTCTAAATTAGGTCCGAGATTCTGGGCATGCGCAGGCTCATTCTTTTTGATATACACATGGCTTTCATTTACACATTTGCACCATTATAGAATATAAATGAATAAATAATCATGAGGCTTGAAATTCGTTCTTGCAACGGAACGTGTGTATCTTTGTGGTCCGAGTGTCAACGTGCAAGGCGGTGGCCATAGGTTCGATCCGGGCTCTCGACATACATTTTACTTTTATTGTTATTTTATTTATTAATTTTTCAATTTTAAGAATAGTGAAAATTAATAATTTTTTTTTCAAATAGTTATATTTTGACCAGAATTTACAAAGATTTCAATATTTTATTTAAAAATACTTCCAAAAGAAAGAAATTGTAGAAATAAAAGACTAATTTCGGTCCGAGATTCAGGGCAAGCGCAGACTCATTCTTTTTGATATACACATGTCTTTCATGCATGGATTTGCACAATTATAGAATATAAATGCATAAATAATCATGCGGCTTTAAATTCGGCATTCGAACGGAGCGTGTGTTTCTGTTTGGTCCGTGTGTCAAGGTGCATGACAGTGGCCGTAGGTTCGATCCGCGCCCTCGGCATTAATTTTATTTTTATTGTCATTTTATTTATTAATTTTTTAATTTTAAGAATAGTGAAAATTAATATTTTTCTTTTAAAATAGTTAGATTTTGATCAGAATTTACAAAGATTTCAATATTTTATTTAAAAATACTTCCAAAATAAAGAAATTGTAGAAATAAAAGACTAATTTCGGTCCGAGATTCTGGGCATGCGCAGAATCATTCTTTTTGATATACACATGGCTTTCATGAGGGATTTGCACCATTATAGAATATAAATGAATAAATAATCATGAGGCTTGTAATTCGTTCTTGCAACGGAACGTGTTTGGTTGTGTGGTCCGAGTGTCAACGTTCTAGGGGGTGGTCGTAGGTTCGATCCGGGCTCTGGACATACATTTTACTTTTATTTTCATTTTATTGATTAATTTTTCAATTTTAAGAATAGTGAAAATTAATAATTTTTTTTACAAATAGTTATATTTTGACCAGAATTTACAAAGATTTCAATATTTTATTTAAAAATACTTCCAAAATAAAGAAATTGTAGAAGTAAAAGACTTATTTCGGTTCGAGATTTAGGGCATGCGCAGACTCATTCATTTTAAATACACATGGCTTTTATTTATACATTTGCACCATTATAGAATATAAATTAATAAATAATCATGTGGTTTTAGATTCGGTATCCGAATGGAGCGTATGTGGCTGTTTGGTCCGAGTGTCAACGTGCAAGTCAGTGGCCGTAGGTTCGATCCGCGCTCTCGACATTCATTTTATTTTTATTTTCCTTCTATTTATTAATTTTTTAATTTTAAGAATAGTGAAAATTAATATTTTTCTTTACAAATAGTTATATTTTGACCAGAATTTACAAAGATTTCAATATTTTATTTAAAAATACTTCCAAAATAAATAAATTGTAGAAGTAAAAGACTAATTTCGGTTCGAGATTCAGGGCATGCGCAGACTCATTCTTTTTGATATACACATGGCTTTCATGCAGGGATTTCCACCATTATAGAATATAAATGAATAAATAATCATGTGGCTTTAAATTCGGTCTCCGAAAAGCGTGTGTGGCTGTTTGGTCCGAGTCTCAACGTGCAAGACAGTGGCCGCAGGTTCGATCCGCGCACTCGACATTCATTTAATTTTTTAATTTTCAGAACAGTGAAAATTAATATTTTTCTTTTCAAATAGTTATATTTTAATCAGAATTTACAAAGATTTCAATATTTTATTTAAAAATACTTCCAAAATAAAGAAATTGTAGAAATAAAAGACTAATTTCGGTCCGAGATTCTGGGCATGCGCAGAATCATTCTTTTTGATATACACATGGCTTTCATTTATACATTTGTACCATTATAGAATATAAATGAATAAATAATCATGTGGTTTTAGATTCGGTATCCGAATGGAGCGTATGTGGCTGTTTGGTCCAAGTGTCAACGTGCAAGACAGTGGCCGTAGGTTCGATCCGCGCTCTCGACATTCATTTTATTTTTATTTTCCTTTTATTTATTAATTTTTTAATTTTTAGAATAGTGAAAATTAATATTTTTTTTTTTACAAATAGTTATATTTTGACCAGAATTTACAAAGATTTCCATATTTTATTTAAAAATACTTCCAAAGTAAAGAAATGGTAGAGATAAAAGTCTAAATTCGGTCAGAGATTCAGGGCATGCGCAGACTCATTCTTTTTCATATAGACATGGCTTTTATTTATACATTTGCACCATTACAGAATATAAATGAATAAATAATCATGTGGCTTTAGATTCGGTAACAGAACGGAGCGTATGTGGCTGTTTGGTCCGAGTCTCAACGTGCAAGACAGTGGCCGTAGGTTCGATACGCACTCTCGACGTTCATTTTATTTATTAATTTTTTAATTTTAAGAATAGTGAAAATTAATATTTTTCTTTTGAAATAGTTAGATTTTGATCAGAATTTACAAAGATTTCCATATTTTATTTAAAAATACTTCCAAAATAAAGAAATTGGAGAGATAAAAGTCTAAATTCGGTCAGAGATTCAGGGCATGCTCAGACTCATTCTTTTTGATATACACATGGCTTTCATGCAGGGATTTGCACCATTATAGAATATAAATGAATAAATAATCATGTGGCTTTAAATTCGGTCTCTGAAAAGTGTGTGGCTGTTTGGTCCGAGTCTCAACGTGCAAGACAGTGGCCGCAGGTTCTATACGCGCTCTCGACGTTCATTTTATTTATTAATTTTTTAATTTTAAGAATAGTGAAAATTAATATTTTTCTTTTAAAATAGTTATATTTTGATCAGAATTTACAAATATTTCAATATTTTATTTAAAAATACTTCCAAAATAAAGAAATTGTAGAAATAAAAGACTAATTTCGGTCCGAGATTCTGGACATGCGCAGAATCATTCTTTTTGATATACACATGGCTTTCATGAGGGATTTGCACCATTATAGAATATAAATGAATAAATAATCATGAGGCTTGTAATTCGTTCTTGCAACGGAACGTGTTTGGTTGTGTGGTCCGAGTGTCAACGTTCTAGGGGGTGGCCGTAGGTTCGATCCGGGCTCTCGACATACATTTTACTTTTATTTTCATTTTATTGATTAATTTTTCAATTTTAAGAATAGTGAAAATTAATAATTTTTTTTTCAAATAGTTATATTTTGACCGGAATTTACAAAGATTTCAATATTTTATTTAAAAATACTTCCAAAATAAAGAAATTGTAGAAATAAAAGACTAATTTCGGTCCAAGATTCTGGGCATGCGCAGAATCATTCTTTTTGATACACACATGGCTTTCATTTATACATTTGTACCATTATAGAATAAAAATGAATAAATAATCATGTGGTTTTAGAATCGGTATCCGAATGGAGGGTATGTGGCTGTTTGGTCCGAGTGTCAACGTGCAAGACAGTGGCCGTAGGTTCCATACGCGCTCTCGACGTTCATTTTATTTATTAATTTTTTAATTTTAAGAATAGTGAAAATTAATATTTTTCTTTTGAAATAGTTAGATTTTGATCAGAATTTACAAAGATTTCCATATTTTATTTAAAAATACTTTCAAAATAAAGAATTTGTAGAGATAAAAGTCTAAATTCGGTCAGAGATTCAGGGCATGCGCAGACTCATTCTTCTTGATATACACATGGCGTTCATTCACACATTTGCACCATTATTGAATATAAATGAATAAATAATCATGATGCTTGAAATTCGTTATTTCAACGGAACGTATGTGACTTTGTGGTCCGAGTGTCAACGTGCAAGAAAGTGGCCGTAGGTTCGATCCGCGCTCTCGACATTCATTTTATTTTTATTTTCCTTTTAGTTATTAATTTTTCAATTTTAAGAATAGTGAAAATTAATATTTTTTTTTTACAAATAGTTTTATTTTGACCAGAATTTACAAAGATTTCAATATTTTATTTAAAAATACTTCCAAAATAAAGAAATTGTAGAAGTAAAAGACTAATTTCGTTTCACGATTCAGCGCATGCGCAGACTCATTCTTTTTGATATACACATGGCTTTTATTTATACATTTGCACCATTATAGAATATAAATGAATAAATAATCATGTGGTTTTAGATTCGGTATCCGAATGGAGCGTATGTGGCTGTTTGGTCCGAGTGTCAACGTGCAAGACAGTGGCCGTAGGTTCCATCCGCGCTGTCGACATTCATTTTATTTTTATTTTCCATTTAGTTATTAATTTTTTAATTTTAAGAATAGTGAAAATTAATATTATGTTTTTACAAATAGTTATATTTTGACCAGAATTTACAAAGATTTCAATATTTTATTTAAAAATACTTCCAAAATAAAGAAACTGTAGAAATAAAAGACTAATTTCGGTTCGAGACAGTGGGCTTGCGCAGAATCATTCTTTTTGATATACACATGGCTTTCATGCAGGGATTTGCACCATTATAGAATATAAATGAATAAATAATCATGAGGCTTGAAATTCGTTCTTCCAAAGGAACGTGTGTGGCTTTGTGGTCCGAGTGTCAACGTGCAAGGCAGTGGTCGTAGGTTCGATCCGCGCTCTCAACGTTCATTTTACTTTTATTTTCATTTTATTTATTAATTTTTCAATTCTAATAATAGTGAAAATTAATATTTTTCTTTTCAAATAGTTATATTTTGACCAGAATTTACAAAGATTTCAATATTCTATTTTAAAATACTTACAAAATATAGAAATTGTAGAAATAAAAGACTAATTTCGGTCCGAGATTCTGGGACTGCGCAGACTCATTCTTTTTGATATACACATGGCTTTCATTTACACATTTGCACCATTATAGAATATAAATGAATAAATAATCATGAGGCTTGAAACTCGTCCTTGCAACGGAACGTGTGTGGCTTTGTGGTCCGAGTGTCAACGTGCAAGGCGGTGGCCGTAGGTTCGATCCGGGCTCTCGACATATATTTTACTTTTATTTTCATTTTATTTATTAATTTTTCAATTTTAAGAATAGTGAAAATTAATAATTTTTTTTCAAATAGTTATATTTTGACCAGAATTTACAAAGATTTCAATATTTTATTTAAAAATACTTCCAAAATAAAGAAATTGTAGAAATAAAAGACTAATTTCGGCCCGAGATTCTGGGCATGCGCAGAATCCTTCTTTTTGATATACACATGGCTTTCATGAGGGATTTGCACCATTATAGAATATAAATGAATAAATAATCCTGCGGCTTTACATTCGGCATTCGAACGGAGCGTGTGTGGCTGTTTGGTCCGAGTGTCAACGTGCATGACATTGGCCGTAGGTTCGATCCGCGCTCTCGACATTCATTTTATTTTTATTTTCCTTTTATTTATTAATTTTTTAATTTTAAGAATAGTGAAAATTAATATTTTTTTTTACAAATAGGTATATTTTGACCAGAATTTACAAAGATTTCCATATTTTATTTAAAAATACTTTTAAAATAAAGAAATTGTAGAGATAAATGTCTAAATTCGGTCAGAGATTCAGGACATGCGCAGACTCATTCTTTTTGATATACACATGGCTTTCATTTATACATTTGCACCATTATAGAATATAAATGAATAAATAATCATGTGGCTTTAGATTCGTTATCCGAATGGAGCGTATGTGGCTGTTTGGTCCGAGTGTCAACGTGCAAGACAGTGGCCGTAGGTTCGATCCGCGCTCTCGGCGTTAATTTTATTTTCATTTTATTTATTAATTTTTTAATTTTAAGAATAGAGAAAATTAATATTTTTTTTGCAAATAGTTATATTTTGACCAGAATTTACAAAGATTTCAATATTTTATTTAAAAATACTTCCAAAATAAAGAAATTGTAGAGATAAATGTCTAAATTCGGTCAGAGATTCAGGACATGCGCAGACTCATTCTTTTTGATATACACATGGCTTTCATTTATACATTTGCACCATTATAGAATATAAATGAATAAATAATCATGTGGTTTTACATTCGGCATTCGAACGGAGCTTGTGTGGCTGTTCGGTCCGAGTGTCAACGTGCATGACATTGGCCGTAGGTTCGATCCGCACTCTCGGCATTAATTTTATTTTTATTGTCATTTTATTTATTAATTTTTTAATTTTAAGAATAGTGAAAATTAATATTTTTCTTTTGAAATGGTTTGATTTTGATCAGAATTTACAAAGATTTCCATATTTTATTTAAAAATACTTCCAAAATAAAGAAATTGTAGAGATAAATGTCTAAATTCGGTCAGAGATTCAGGACATGCGCAGACTCATTCTTTTTGATATACACATGGCTTTCATTTATACATTTGCACCATTATAGAATATAAATGAATAAATAATCATGTGGTTTTAGATTCGGTATTCGAATGGAGCGTATGTGGCTGTTTGGTCCGATTGTCAACGTGCAAGACAGTCGCCGTACGTTCGATCCGCGCTCTCGACATTCATTTTATTTTTATTTTCCTTTTATTTAATTATTTTTTAATCTTAAGAATAGTGAAAATTAATATTTTTTTTTACAAATAGTTATATTTTGACTAGAATTTACAAAGATTTCAATATTTTATTTAAAAATACTTCCAAAGTAAAGAAATGGTAGAGATAAAAGTCTAAATTCGGTCCGAGATTCTGGGCATGCGCAGACTCATTCTTTTTGATATACACGTGGCTTTCATTTACACATTTGCACCATTATAGAATATAAATGAATAAATAATCATGAGGCTTGAAATTCGTTCATGCAATGGTGCGTGTGTGGCTTTGTGGTCCGAGTGTTATCGTGCAAAACAGTGGCCGTTCGTTCGATTTTAGCTCCCGACATTCATTTTATTTTTATTTTCATTTTATTCATGAATTTTTCAATTCTAAGAATAGTGAAAATTAATATTTTTCTTTTCAAATAGTTATATTTTGATCAGAATTTACAAAGATTTCAATATTTTATTTAAATATACTTCGAAAATAAAGAAATTGTAGAAATAAAAGACTAATTTCGTTCCGAGATTCTGGGCATGCGCAGACTCATTCTTTTAGATATAAACATAGCTTTCATGCAGGGATTTGCACCATTATAGAATATAAATGAATAAATAATCATGTGGCTTTAAATTCGGTCTCCGAAAAGCGTATGTGGCTGTTTGGTCCGAGTGTCAACGTGCAAGACAGTGGGCGTAGGTTCGATCCGCGCACTCGACATTCATTTTATTTATTAATTTTTTAATTTTCAGAATAGTGAAAATTAATATTTTTCTTTTCAAATAGTTATATTTTGATCAGAATTTACAAAGATTTCAAAATTTTATTTAAAAATACTTCCAAAATAAAGAAATTGTTAAAATAAAAGACTAATTTCGGTCCGAGATCCTGGGCATGCGCAGACTCATTATTTTGATATACACATATCTTTCATTTACACATTTCACCATTATAGAATATAAATGAATATATAATCATGCGGCTTGAAATTCGTTATTGGAACGGAGCGTGTGTGGCTGTTTGGTCCGAGTGTCAACGTGCATGACAGTAGCCGTAAGTTCGATCCGCGCTCTCGGCATTAATTTTATTTTTATTGTCATTTTATTTATTAATTTTTTAATTTTAAGAATAGTGAAAATTAATATTTTTCTTTTGAAATAGTTAGATTTTGATCAGAATTTACAAAGATTTCCATATTTTATTTAAAAATACTTCCAAAACAAAGAAATTGTAAAGATAAAAGTCTAAATTCGGTCAGAGATTCAGGGCATGCGCAGACTCATTCTTTTTGATATACACACGGCGTTCATTCACACATTTGCACAATTATAGAATATAAATGAATAAATAATCATGTGGCTCTAAATTCGATCTCCAAACGGAACGTATGTGACTTTGTGGTCCGAGTGTCAACGAGCAAGACAGTGGGCGTAGGTTCGATCCGCGCACTCGACATTCATTTTATTTATTAATTTTTTAATTTTCAGAATAGTGAAAATTAATTTTTTTCTTTTCAAATAGTTATATTTTGATCAGAATTTACAAAGATTTCAAAATTTTATTTAAAAATACTTCCAAAATAAAGAAATTGTTAAAATAAAAGACTAATTTCGGTCCGAGATTCTGGGCATGCGCAGACTCATTCTTTTTGGTATACACATGGCTTTCATGAGAGATTTGCACCATTATAGAATATAAATGAATAAATAATCATGCGGCTTTAAATTCGGCATTTGAACGGAGCGTGTGTGGCTGTTTGGTCCGAGTGTCAACGTGCTGGACAGTGGCCGTAAGTTCGATCCGCGCTCTCGGCATTAATTTTATTTATTAATTTTTTAATTTTCAGAATAGTGAAAATTAATATTTTTTTTTTACAAATAGTTATATTTTTACCAGAATTTACAAAAATTTCAAAATTTTATATAAAAATACTCCCAAAATAAAGAAATTGTAGAAATAAAAGACTAAATTTGGTCCGAGATTCTGGGCATGCGCAGACTCATTCTTTTTGGTATACACATGGCTTTCATGAGAGATTTGCACCATTATAGAATATAAATGAATAAATAATCATGCGGCTTTAAATTCGGCATTTGAACGGAGCGTGTGTGGCTGTTTGGTCCGAGTGTCAACGTGCATGGCAGTGGCCGTAGGTTCGATCCGCGCTCTTGACATTCATTTTATTTTTATTTTCCTTTTATTTATTAATTTTTTTAATTTTAAGAATAGTGAAAATTAATATTTTTTTTTACAAATAGTTATATTTTGACCAGAATTTACAAAGATTTCAATATTTTATTTAAAAATACTTCCAAAATAAAGAAATTGTAGAGATAAAAGTCTAAATTCGGTCAGAGATTCAGGATATGCGCAGACTCATTCTTTTTGATATACACATGGCTTTCATTTATACATTTGCACCATTATAGAATATAAATGAATAAATAATCATGATGCTTGAAATTCGTTATTTTAACGGAACGTATGTGACTTTGTGGTCCGAGTGTCAACCTGCAAGACATTGGGCGTAGGTTCGATCCGCGCACTCGACATTCATTTTATTTATTAATTTTTTAATTTTCAGAACAGTGAAAATTAATATTTTTCTTTTCAAATAGTTATATTTTGATCAGAATTTACAAAGATTTCAATATTTTATATAAAAATACTCCCAAAATAAAGAAATTGTAGAAATAAAAGACTAATTTCGGTCCGAGATTCTGGGCATGCACAGAATCATTCTTTTTGATATACACATGGCTTTCATGAGAGATTTGCACCTTTATAGAATATAAATGAATAAATAATCATGCGGTTTAAATTCGGCATTCGAACGGAGCGTGTGTTTCTGTTTGGTCAGAGTGTCAAGGTGCATGACAGTGGCTGTAGGTTCGATCCGCGCTCTCGGAATTTATTTTATTTTTATTGTCATTTTATTTATTAATTTTTTAATTTTAAGAATAGTGGAAATTAATATTTTTCTTTTGAAATAGTTAGATTTTGATCAGAATTTACAAAGATTTCCATATTTTATTTAAAAATACTTAAAAAATAAAGAAATTGTAGAGATAAATGTCTAAATTCGGTCAGAGATTCAGGACATGCGCAGACTCATTCTTTTTGATATACACATGGCTTTCATTTATACATTTGCACCATTATAGAATATAAATGAATAAATAATCATGCGGCTTTAAATTCGGCATTTGAACGGAGCGTGTGTGGCTGTTTGGTCCGAGTGTCAACGTTCATGACAGTGGCCGTAGGTTCGATCCGCGCTCTCGGCATTAATTTTATTTTTATTGTCATTTTATTTATTAATTTTTTAATTTTAAGAATAGTGAAAATTAATATTTTTTTTAAAAATAGTTATATCTTGACCAGAATTTACAAAGATTTCAATATTTTATTTAAAAATACTTCCAAAGTAAAGAAAAGGGTGAGATAAAAGTCTAAATTCGGTCAGAGATTCAGGGCATGCGCAGATTCATTCTTTTTCATATAGACATGGCTTTCATTTATAAATTTGCACCATTACAGAATATAAATAAATAAATAATCATGTGGCTTTAGATTCGGTATACGAACGGAGCATATGTGGCTGTTTGGTCCGAGTCTCAATGTGCAAGACAGTGGCCGTAGGTTCGATACGCGTTCTCGACGTTCATTTTATTTTTTAATTTTAAGAATAGTAAAAATTAATATTTTTCTTTTCAAATAGTTATATTTTCACCAGAAATTACAAAGATATCAATATTTTATTTCAAAATACTTCCAAACAAAAAAGAAATCGTAGAAATAAAAGACTAATTTCGGTCCGAGATTCTGGGCATGCGCTGACTCATTCTTTTTGATATACACATGGCTTTCATTTACACATTTGCACCATTATAGAATATAAATGAATAAATAATCATGAGGCTAGAAATTCGTTCTTCCAACGGAACGTGTGTGGCTTTGTGGTCCGAGTGTCAACGTGCAAGGCAGTGGCCGTAGGTTCGATCCGCGCTCTCGACTTTTATTTTCATTTTATTTATTAATTTTTCAATTCTAAGAATAGTGAAAATTAATATTTTTTTTTCAAATAGTTATATTTTGACCAGAATTTACAAAGATTTCAATATTTTATTTAAAAATACTTCCAAAATAAAGAAATTGTAGAAATAAAAGACTAATTTCGGTCCGACATTCTGGGCATGCGCAGAATTATTCTTTTTGATATACACATGGCTTTCATTTATACATTTGCACCATTACAGAATATAAATGAATAAATAATCATGTGGCTTTAGATTCGGTATCCGAACGGAGCATATGTGGCTGCTTGGTCCGAGTCTCAATGTACAAGACAGTGGCCGTAGGTTCGATACGCGTTCTCGACGTTCATTTTATTTATTAATTTTTTAATTTTAAGAATAGTAAAAATTAATATTTTTCTTTTCAAATAGTTATATTTTGACCAAAAATTACAAAGATATCAATATTTTATTTCAAAATACTTCCAAACAAAAAAGAAATTGTAGAAATAAAAGACTAATTTCGGTTCGAGATACTGGGCAAGCGCAGAATCATTCTTTTTGATATACACATGGCTTTCATGCAGGGATTTGCATCATTATAGAATATAAATGAATAAATAATCATGCGGCTTTAAATTCTTCATTCGAACGGAGCGTGTGTGGCTGTTTGGTCCGAGTGTCAACGTGCATGACAGTGGCCGTAGGTTCGATCCGCGCT
The DNA here is from genome assembly GCF_947563725.1 of Argiope bruennichi. Taxonomy (NCBI): domain Eukaryota; kingdom Metazoa; phylum Arthropoda; class Arachnida; order Araneae; family Araneidae; genus Argiope; species Argiope bruennichi. Next base: position 37,537,697 of record NC_079156.1, read on the forward strand.
CTAGGCATTAATTTTATTTTTATTGTTATTTTATTTATTAATTTTTTAATTTTAAGAACAGTGAAAATTAATATTTTTCTTTACAAATAGTTAGATTTTGATCAGAATTTACAATTATTTCCATATTTTATTTAAAAATACTTCCAAAATAAAGAAATTGTAGAGATAAAAGTCTAAATTCGGTGAGAGATTCAGGGCATGCGCAGACTCATTCTTTTTGATATACGCATTGCTTTCATTTATACATTTGCACCATTATAGAATATAAATGAATAAATAATGATGTGGCTTTAGATTCGGTATTCGAATGGAGCGTATGTGGCTGTTTGGTCCGAGTGTCTACGTGCAAGACAGTGGCCGTAGGTTCGATCCGCGCTCTAGACATTCGTTTTATTTTTATTTTCCTTTTATTTATTAATTTTTTAATTTTAAGAATAGTGAAAATTAATATTTTTTTTTTACAAATAGTTATATTTTGACCAGAATTTACAAAGATTTCAATATTTTATTTAAAAATACTTTCAAAGTAAAGAAATGGTAGAGGTAAAAGTCTAAATTCGGTCAGAGATTCAGGGCATGCGCAGACTCATTCTTTTTCATATAGACATGGCTTTCATTTATACATTTGCACCATTACAGAATATAAATGAATAAATAATAATGTGGCTTTAGATTCGGTATCCGAACGGAGCGTATGTGGCTGTTTGGTCCGAGTCTCAACGTGCAAGGCAGTGGCCGTAGGTTCGATAAGCGCTCTCGACATTCATTTTATTTATTAATTGTTTAATTTTAAGAATAGTAAAAATTAATATTTTTCTTTTCAAATAGTTATATTTTGACCAGAAATTACAAAGATATCAATATTTTATTTCAAAATACTTCCATACAAAAAAGAAATTGTAGAAATAAAAGACTAATTTCGGTTCGAGATACTGGGCATGCGCAGAATCATTCTTTTTGATATACACATGGCTTTCATGCAGGGATTTGCACAATTATAGAATCTAAATGAATAAATAATCATGTGGCTTTAAATTCGTACACCGAACGGGGCGTATGTGGCTGTTTGGTACGAGTGTCAACGTGCAAGACAGTGGCATTTGGTTCGATCCGAGCTCTCGACATTCATTTTATTTATTAATTTTTTAATTTTAGGAATAGTGAAAATTAATATTTTTCTTTTCAAATAGTTATATTTTGACCAGAATTTACAAAGATTTCAATATTCTATTTAAAAATACTTCCAAAATAAAGAAATTGTAGAAATAAAAGTCTAAATTCGGTCAGAGATTCAGGGCATGCGCAGACTCATTCTTTTTCATATAGACATGGCTTTCATTTACACATTTGCACCATTACAGAATATAAATGAATAAATAATCATGAGGCTTGAAATTCGTTCTTCCAACGGAACGTGTGTGGCTTTGTGGTCCGAGTGGCAACGTGCAATGCAGAGGCCGTAGGTTCGATCCGCGCTCTCGGCGTTCATTTTACTTTTATTTTCATTTTATTTATTAATTTTTTAATTCTAAGAATAGTGAAAATTAATATTTTTCTTTTCAAATAGTTATATTTTGACCAGAATTTACAAAGATTTTAATATTTTATTTAAAAAAATCCTTCCAAAATAAAGAAATTGTAGAAATAAAAGACTAATTTCGGTCCGAGATTCTGGGCATGCGCAGACTCATTCTTTTTGGTATACACATGGCTTTCATGCAGGGATTTGCACAATTCTAGAATCTAAATGAATAAATAATCATGTGGCTTTAAATTCGTACACCGAACGGAGCGTATGTGGCTGTTTGGTACGAGTGTCAACGTGCAAGACAGTGGCATTTGGTTCGATCCGTGCTCTAGACATTAATTTTATTTATTAATTTTAGGAATAGTGAAAATTAATATTTTTCTTTTCAAATAGTCATATTTTGACTAGAATTTACAAAGATTTCAATATTTTATTTAAAAATACTTCCAAAATATAGAAATAGTAGAAATAAAACACTAATTACGCTCCGAGATTTTGGGCATGCGCAGACTCATTCTTTTAGATATAAACATGGCTTTCACGAGGGATTTGCACCATTATAGAATATAAATGAATAAATAATCATGTGGCTTTAAATTCGACATCCGAACGGAGTATGTGTGGCTTTGTGTTCCGAGTGTCAACGTGCAAAGCGGTGCCCGTAGGTTCGATCCGGGCTCTCGACATACATTTTACTTTTATTTTCATTTTATTTATTAATTTTTCAATTTTAAGAATAGTGAAAATTAATAATTTTTTTTTCAAATAGTTATATTTTGACCAGAATTTACAAAGATTTCAATATTTTATTTAAAAATACTTCCAAAATAAAGAAATTTTAGAAATAAAAGACTAATTTCGGTCCGAGATTCTGGGCATGCACAGAATCATTCTTTTTGATATACACATGGCTTTCATGAGATTTGCACCATTATAGAATATAAATGAATAAATAATCATGCGGCGTTAAATTCGGCATTCGAATGGAGCGTATGTGGCTTTTTGGTCCGAGTCTCAACGTGCAAGACAGTGGCCGTAGGTTCGATACGCGTTCTCGGCGTTCATTTTATTTATTAATTTTTTAATTTTAAGAATAGTGAAAATTAATATTTTTCTTTTCAAATAGTTATATTTTGACCAGAAATTACAAAGATATCAATATTTTATTTCAAAATACTTCCAAACAAAAAAGAAATTGTAGAAATAAAAGACTAATTTCGGTTCGAGATACTGGGCATGCGCAGAATCTTTCTTTTTGATATACACATGGCTTTCATGCAGGGATTTGCACCATTATAGAATATAAATGAATAAATAATCATGTGGCTTTAAATTCGTTCTTCCATCGGAGTGCATGTGGCTGTTTGGTCCGAGTGTGAACGTGCAAGACAGGGGGCGTAGGTTCGATCCGCGCTCTCGACATTCATTTTATTTTCATTTTCAATTTATTTATTAATTTTTTAATTTAATGAATAGTGAAAATTAATATTTTTCTTCTGAAATATTTATATTTTGACCAGAATTTACAAAGATTTCAATATTTTATTTAAAAATACTTCCAAAATAAAGAAATTGTAGAAATAAAAGACTAATTTCGGTCCAAGATTCTGAGCATGCGCAGACTCATTCTTTTTTATATAAACATGGCTTTCATGCAGGGATTTGCACCATTATAGAATATAAATGAATAAATAATCATGTGGCTTTAAATTAGTTCTGGCAACGAATCGTATGTAGCTTTGTGGTCTGATTGTCAACGTGAAAGGCAGTGACCGTAGGTTCAGTCCGCGCTTTCGACATTCGTTTACTTTTATTTTCATTTTATTTATTAATTTTTCATTTCTAGGAATAGTGAAAATTAATATTTTTCTTTTCAAATAGTTATATTTTGACCAGAATTTCCAAAGATTTCAATATTTTATTCAAAAATACTTCCAAAATAAAGAAATTGTAGAAATAAAAGACTAATTTCGGTCCGAGTTTCTGGGCATGCGCAGACTCAAACGTTTTGATGTACACATGGCTTTCATGAGGGATTTGCACCATTCTAGAATATAAATGAATAAATAATCATGAAGCTTTAAATTCGATATTCGAACGGAATGTGTGTCGCTGTTTGGTTCGAGTGTCAACGTGCATGACAGTGGCCGTAGGTTCGATCCGCGCTGTCGATATTCATTTTATGTATTAATTTTTTAATTTTATGAATAGTGAAAATTAATATTTTTCTTCTGAAATAGTTATATTTTGACCAGAATTTACAAAGATTTCAATATTTTATTTAAAAATACGTCCAAAATAAAGAAATTGTAGAAACAAAAGACTAATTTCGGTTCGAGATTCTGGGCATGCGGAGAGTCATTCTTTTTGATATACACATGGCTTTCATGTAGGGAATTTTACCATTATAGAATATAAATGAATAAATAATCATGTGGCTTTAGATTCGGTATACGAACGGAGCGGATGTGTCTGTTTGGCCCGAGTGTCAACATGCAAGAAAGTGGCCGTAGGTTCAATCCGCGCTCTCGACATTCATTTTACTTTTTTTTTCCATTTTATTTATTAATTTTTCAATTTTAAGAATAGTGAAAATTAATATTTTTCTTTTCAAATAGTTATATTTTGACCAGAAATTACAAAGATATCAATATTTTATTTCAAAATACTTCCAAACAAAAAAGAAATTGTAGAAATAAAAGACTAATTTCGGTTCGAGATACTGGGCATGCGCAGAATCTTTCTTTTTGATATACACATGGCTTTCATGCAGGGATTTGCACCATTATAGAATATAAATGAATAAATAATCATGTGGCTTTAAATTCGTTCTTCCATCGGAGTGTATGTGGCTGTTTGGTCCGAGTGTGAACGTGCAAGACAGGGGGCGTAGGTTCGACTCGCGCTCTCGACATTCATTTTATTTTCACTTTTAATTTATTTATTAATTTTTTAATTTAATGAATAGTGAAAATTAATATTTTTCTTCTGAAATAGTTATATTTTGAACACAATTTACAAAGATTTCAATATCTTATTTAAAAATACTTTCAAAATAAAGAAATTGTAGAGATAAAAGTCTAAATTCGGTCCGAGATTCTGGGCATGCGCAGACTCATTCTTTTTGATATACACATGGCTTTCATTCACACATGTGCACCATTATAGAATATAAATGAATAAATAATCATGAGGCTTGAAATTCGTTCTTCCATCAGATCGTATGTGGCTTTGTGGTAAGAGTGTCAACGTGCAAGACAGTGGGCGTAGGTTCGATCCGCGCTCTGAACATTCATTTCACTGTTTTTTTTTTCATTTTATTTATTAATTTTTCAATTTTAAGAATAGTGAAAATTAATATTTTTCTTTTCAAATAGTTATATTTTGACCAGAAATAATAGAAGATTTCAATATATTATTTAAAAATACTTCCAAAATAAAGAAATTGTAGAAATAAAAGACTAATTTTGGTTCGAGATTCTGGGCATGCGCAGAATAATTCTTTTTCATATACACATGGCTTTCATGCAGGGATTTGCACAATTATAGAATCTAAATGAATAAATAATCATGTGGCTTGAAATTCGATCTCAGAATGGAGCGTATGTGTCTGTTAGGTCCGAGTGTGAGCGTGGAAGACAGTGGGCGTATCTTCGATCCGCGCTGTCCATATTCATTTTATTTATTAATTTTTTAATTTTAAGAATAGTGAAAATTAATATTTTTCTTTTCAAATAGTTATATTTTGACCAGAATTTACAAAGATTTCAATATTTATTTAAAAATACTGCCAAAAAAAAGAAATTATAGAAGTAAAAGACTAATTTCAGTCCGAGATTCTCAGCATGCGCAGACTCATTCTTTTTGATATACACATGGCTTTCATTCACACATTTGCACCATTATAGAATATAAATGAATAAATAATCATGAGGCTTGAAATTCGTTCTTGCAACGGAACGTGTGTGGCTTTGTGGTCCGAGTGTAAACGTGCAAGGCAGTGGCCGTAGGTTCGATCCGCGCTCTCGACACTCATTTTATTTATTAATTTTTTAATTTTAAGAATAGTGAAAATTAATATTTTTCTTTTCAAATAGTTATATTTTGACCAAAATTTACAAAGATTTCAATATTTTATTTAAAAATATTTACAAAATATAGAAATTGTAGATAAAAATGTCTAAATTCGGTCCGAGATTCTGGGCATGCGTAGACTCATTCTTTTTGATATACACATGGCTTTTATTCACACATTTGCACCATTTTAGAATATAAATGAATAAATAATCATGAGGCTTTAAATTCGTTTTACCATCGGATCGTATGTGGCATTGTGGTCCGATTGTCAACGTGGAAGGCAGTGGCCGTAGGTTCGATCCGCACTCTGGACATTCATTTTACTTTTATTTTCATTTTATTTATTAATTTTTCAATTTTAAAAATAGTGAAAATTAATATTTTTCTTTTCAAATAGTTATATTTTGACCAGAATTTACAAAGATTTCAATATGTTATTTAAAAATACTTCCAAAATAAAGAAATTGTAGAAATAAAAGACTAATTTCGGTTCGAGATTCTGGGCATGCGCAGAATAATTCTTTTTCATATACACATGGCTTTCATGCAGGGACTTGCACCATTATAGAATATAAATGAATAAATAATCATGAGGCTTGAAATTCGTTGTTGCAACGGAACGTGTGTGGCTTTGTGGTCCGAGTGTCAACGTGCAAGGCAGTGGCCGTAGGTTCGATCCGCGCTTACGACACTCATTTTATTTATTAATTTTTTAATTTTAAGAATAGTGAAAATTAATATTTTTCTTTTCAAATAGTTATATTTTGACCAAAATTTACAAAGATTTCAATATTTTATTTAAAAATAATTAAAAATATAGAAATTGTAGATAAAAATGTCTAAATTCGGTCAGAGATTCAGGGCATGCGCAGAATCCTTCTTTTTCATATAGACACGGCTTTCGTTTATACATTTGCACCATTACAGAATATAAATGAATAAATAATCATGTGGCTTTAGATTCGGTATCCGAACGGAGCGTATGTGGCTGTTTGGTCCGAGTCTCAACGTGCAAGACAGTGGCCGTAGGTTCTATCCGCGCTCTCGAAATTCATTTTATTTTTATTGTCATTTTATTTATTAATTTTTCAATTTTAAGAATAGTAAAAATTAATATTTTTCTTTTGAAATAGTTATATTTTGACCAGAATTTACAAAGATATCAATAATTTATTTAACAATACTTTAAAAATAAAGAAATTGTAGAGATAAAAGTCTAAATTCGGTCCGAGATTCTGGGCATGCGCAGACTCATTCTTTTTGATATACACATGGATTTCATTCACACATTTGCACCATTATAGAATATATATGAATAAATAATCATGAGGCTTTAAATTCATTTTTCCCTCGGATCGTATGTGGCTTTGTCGTCAGAGTGTCAACGTGGAAAACAGTAGGCGTAGGTTCGATCCACGCTCTTGGTATTCATTTTACTTTTTTTTTTTTCATTTTATTTATTAATTTTTTAATTTTAAGAATAGTGAAAATTAATATTTTTCTTTTAAAATAGTTAGAATTTGATCAGAATTTACAAAGATTTCCATATTTTATTTAAAAATACTTCCAAAATAAAGAAATTGTAGAAATAAAAGACTAATTTCGGTTCGAGATTCTGGGCATGCGCAGAATCATTCTCTTTGATATATACTTGGCTTTCATGCAGGGATTTGCACAATTATAGAATCTAAATGAATAAATAATCATGTTCGATCTCAGACTGGAGCGTATGTGTCTGTTTGGTCCGAGTGTGAGAGTGGAAGACAGTGGGCGTATCTTCGATCCGCGCTGTCCATATTCATTTTATTTATTAATTTTTTAATTTTAAGAATAGTGAAAATTAATATTTTTCTTTTCAAATAGTTATATTTTGACCAGAATTTACAAAGATTTCAATATTTATTTAAAAATACTGCCAAAAAAAAGAAATTATAGAAGTAAAAGACTAATTTCAGTCCGAGATTCTCAGCATGCGCAGACTCATTCTTTTTGATATACACATGGCTTTCATTCACACATTTGCACCATTATAGAATATAAATGAATAAATAATCATGACTCTTTAAATTCGTGTTACCATCGGATCGTATGTGGCATTGTGGTCCGATTGACAACGTGGAAGGCAGTGGCCGTAGGTTCGATCCGCACTTTGGACATTCATTTTATTTATTAATTTTTTAATTTTAAAAATAGTGAAAATTAATATTTTTCTTTTCAAATAGTTATATTTTGACCAGAATTTACAAAGATTTCAATATGTTATTTAAAAATACTTCCAAAATAAAGAAATTGTAGAAATAAAAGACTAATTTCGGTTCGAGATTCTGGGCATGCGCAGAATAATTCTTTTTCATATACACATGGCTTTCATTTATACATTTGCACCATTACAGAATATAAATGAATAAATAATCATGTGGCTTGAAATTCGTTCTTCCATCGGATCGTATGTGGCTTAGTGGTCAGAGTGTCAACGTGCAAGACAGTGGGCGTAGGTGCGATCGGCGCTCTGGACATTCATTTCACTGTTTTTTTTTTCATTTTATTTATTAATTTTTCTATTTTAAGAATAGTGAAAATTAATATTTTTCTTTTCAAATAGTTATATTTTGACCAGAAATAATAGAAGTATTCAATATATTATTTAAAAATACTTCCAAAATAAAGAAATTGTAGAAATAAAAGACTAATTTCGGTTCGAGATTCTGGGCATGCGCAGAATCATTCTTTTTGATATACACATGGCTTTCATGCAGGGATTTGCACCATTATAGAATATAAATGAATAAATAATCATGTGTCTTTAAATTCGGTATCCGAACTGAGCGTATGTGGCTGTTTGGTCCGAGTCTCAACGTGCAAGACAGTTGCCGTAGGTTCTATCCGCGCTCTCGAAATTCATTTTATTTTTATTGTCATTTTATTTATTAATTTTTTAATTTTAAGAATAGTGAAAATTAATATTTTTCTTTTCAAATAGTTATATTTTGACCAGAATTTACAAAGATATCAATATTTTATTTAACAATACTTTAAAAATAAAGAAATTGTAGAGATAAAAGTCTAAATTCGGTCCGAGATTCCGGGCATGCGCAGACTCATTCTTTTTGATATACACATGGCTTTCATTCACACATTTGCACCATTATAGAATATAAATGAATGAATAATCATGAGGCTTGAAATTCGTTCTACCAACGGAACGTAGGTGGCTGTCTGGTCCGAGTGTCAACGTGCAAGGCATCGGCCGTAGGTTCGATCCGCGCTTTCGACATTCATTTTTTTTATTTTCATTTTATTTATTAATTTTTTAATTTTATGAATAGTGAAAATTAATTTTTTTCTTTTCAAATAGTTCTATTTCGACCAGAATTTACATAGATTTCAATATTTTATTTAAAAATAATTTCAAAATAAATAAATTGTAGAGATAAAAGACAAATTTCGGTTCGAGATTCTGGGCATGCGCAGAAACTTTCTTTTTAATATACACATGGCTTTCATTCACACATTTGCACCATTATAGAATATAAATGAATGAATAATCATGAGGCTTGAAATTCGTTCTACCAACGGAACGTATGTGGCTGTCTGGTCCGAGTGTCAACGTGCAAGGCATCGGCCGTAGGTTCGATCCGCGCTTTCGACATTCATTTTTTTTTTATTTTCATTTTATTTATTAATTTTTTAATTTTATGAATAGTGAAAATTAATTTTTTTCTTTTCAAATAGTTCTATTTTGACCAGAATTTACATAGATTTCAATATTTTATTTAAAAATAATTTCAAAATAAAGAAATTGTAGAGATAAAAGGCTAATTTAGATTCGAGATTCTGGGCATGCGCAGAATCATTCTTTTTGATATACACAAGGCTGTCATGAGGGATTTGCACCATTATAGAATATAAATGAATAAATAATCATGCGGCTTTAAATTCGATATTCGAACGGAACGTATGTTGTTTTGTGGTCCTTGTGTCAACGTACAAGGCAGTGGCCTTATTTTCGATCCTCGCTCTCGACATTCATTTTATTTTTATTTTCATTTTATTTATTAATTTTTTAAATTTATGAATAGTGAAAATTAATATTCTCTCTTGAAATAATTATATTTTGATCAGAATTTACAAAGATTTCAATATTTTATTTAAAAATACTTCAAAAATAAAGAAATTGTAGAAATAAAAGACTATATTCGATCCGAGATTCTGGGCATGCGCAGACTCATTCTTTTTGATATACACATGGCTTTCATTCACACATTTGTACAATTATCTGGGGGCACTGCCCCCGCCAAGTCGAGCAAAAACAAGCGGCACGCCGTAACATCATTTTCTCGAAGCAGTTCAGGTCATTTTTGACCCCTTTTAATTTCGTTGTGAATAAAACTAGAAGCCTGAAGTTTCAGAATCCAAGCAGGCATTATATAAATACGGTATGTTTTAAATTTCATTAAATTTGAACTATTAGTTTAAGAATTATAACTAATCAAAGTTTGTGAATTTTGTCACTGATTGACTTACTGACTGACTGACCGATCATCAAATCTGTAAGTCACTTCTAGCAGACATAGAAGCTTTAAATTTAGAATACAATTAGTGTTTAGTGTATAAATCAAGGAAAAACTGAAATATGCGTGTAATAATGGACGGATCGATAAATTTCTCGAAGTTTCGAGCATTATCTATTTTGTCGGCAAATTCGTCGCCAAGTCGCCAAATGGTCGCCAAGTTTGTCACCAAACTCTGGGATCACTGACTCGGCATCCGCCAGCATTCAATACAAATTAATGTAAAACGGTCTTTCTTATGATGACACTAATCTCACTGGGAAGCAAAATTACAGGCTTGTAATAATATCTAATTTGAAATAATTCAATTTGAAGCTGTGGAAGCTGCAAACGCAATGGGTGACTTTCAGAGAATCAATCTGGTAGAAGAAGAGTAAACTGATCTTCAAAGTATGATCGCAATACTTAATGCCGATCAAAAAAGTTACTTTCACTTTCTAGAGTTACAAGTCTGGATGGCTTACATCTAATTAATGTCAACTTTGGAAGTATTAAAGCGCAGGAATCCTCAATTTGTGAATTCAAGAGACTAAGAAGCATTTACCGTCCAGACTTGTCAAAAATTGTAACATCAAAGCTTACGAGAAAAACCCATAGAGACAGGGAGTGGGCTTTAAGAAAAAATGTAGCTGAAGCTCAAGAAGTAGTACCGGAAAAGAAAAAGAGGAAGACTACATACGAAAAGAAATGAGATGCCATCAAAAACATAACTTGTAAAAAAAAGCAAGTCTCGCAACTCAGTTCTTCTATCGTAAAAAGTTGTGAGATCCATTTAATACCAAGTCGGTCATTTTATTCAGTTCCTACTTAAGGGTCCTTCTGTCTTAAGTTATTACGTAATTAGCTAACGTAACAACATCTTATAGTAACCATATCAATATTAAAAATCTTTTATGGTTAAAATAAAGAGATTGACTTGGCAATCGCACTAAACAATCTAATATAATATAATATGTTAATGTAATCTAATTTAATGTAAAGATACATTGTGATTTCATGCGATGGGGTCTCATCCCAAACTTCACCGAGAAGCCAAGTCAATCGATGCGATGGCCAAGTCAATCTATTTATTTAAACCATAAAAGATTTTTAATATTGATATGGTTATTGTAAGATGTTGTTATGTTAGCTAATTACGTAATAACTTAAGACAGAAGCACCCTTAAGTAGGGACTGAATAAATTGACCGACTTGGTATTAAATGGATCTCACAACTTTTTACGATAGAAGAACTGAGTTGCGAGACTTGGTTTTTTTTACAAGTTATGTTTTTGATGGCATAGAATATAAATGAATAAATAATCATGAGGCTTGAAATTCGTTCTTCCAACGGAACGCATGTGGCTTTGTGGTCCGAGTGTCAACGTGCAAGGCAGTGGTCGTAGGTTCGACCCGCGCTCTCGACATTCATTTTATTTTTATTTTCGTTTTATTTATTAATTTTTGAAATTTATGAATAGTAAAAATTAATATTTTTCTTTTGAAATAGTTATATTTTGTCCAGAATTTACAAAGATTTCAATATTTTATTTAAAAATACTTTCAAAATAAAGAAATTGTGTAGATAAAAGACTAATTTCGGTTCGAGATTCTGGGCATGCGCAGAATCATTCTTTTTGATATACACATGGTTTTCATGCAGGGATTTGCACCATTATAGAATATAAATGAATAAAGAATCATGTAGCTTTAAATTTGTTCCCCCAATGGATCGTATGATGGTTTGTGGTCTGAGTGCCAGCGTGCAAGACAGTGGCCGTAAGTTCGATCCGCGCTCTCGCCGTTCATTTTACTTTTTTTTTCATTTTGTTTATTAATTTTTTAATTTTAGCGAACCGGCTACTAGAGAGTGTACTATATTGCTATTTAAAGGCATATTATTCAGTTTATAAGATCTGGAATGTATTCTAATATTTTCATATATCTGCCTGCGCAACTTTTAGAATTTAGTTTTTACAAACTTAATAATAATAGTAACAACAACAATGTATATATATTATATAAGATTGAATTAATTATTTATAATATGAATTCAAATTTCTGCTAACTGTAGTATTCTGCATTCAACCTTTTCAACATGGATAATATTCACTTTAGTACATCTGTTTGATACGCAGAGTTCATAGAATTAAAACTCGCCATTTTTTAATCGAATGTGAAAATGTAGACCAACAAAAAAATATAAAAAATTTATACGAATTTAAAATTTTTTTGATAATATTGTAAAAGAACTAAATTGATACTCTCCATATCAATTTAAGAAAACTGACATTAATGATTAATTGATGCAAGATGAACACTCTTATTTTCAGATGTACTGAATATATTCCAATGAGACAGAGTTTTTATATAGTTTAGTTTAGTTATATTAGCGTTGTAATTTTGAACCCCTGTCAGGTGACGAGGATGACACCTGGGCTGCCAACCCCTCCACTCCAAACTTCCACACCATACTAGAGGGAGGACGTTTGGCCCGACGGATTTAACGTGCACCATGTTAAAATTTTATTTACACCCTTCGAGGTCCAAGGTTTCCGCCCGAGGGCGCTGTTTCTCCCTCTGGGTTTTGTTTGTTTTGGGCACTCTTGTTGTGTACGTTGTAGAGTCGAGATGTATTGCTTTGTCTTTGTGCATTTTGCTGCATAAATGCTGTGTGTTCCTGTTTCCTTCTGTGTGTGAATAAAATGTGAAAAATCCACTAGATGCCTCCAGTTCCTCTCTGACAGGTAAGAGCTTTTCGAATCATTCCATTGGCTATTGAAGTCTAATCAGATATTCTCCTGTAAAACTTAAGATTAAAACAGAAATATTTCTGAAAACTTATTAAATTCCAAAATAAATGTTCCGTCGAATTATCATTTAACAGAAAAACTAGCTAAACTGATAAACAACAAACAAATCGGATTTTTCATTGTTTTCCAATTTATTTATGAATAATAACTTTCGGAATTAAAAATTGAATAATAAAAAGAGAGGGAGAGAGCAAATGTGATTTGAGATCCACTTTGTTTAGCATTTTTCAAACCACCTGCTGGTTTTTATTCTTTTTCTTTGCTTTCAGTGTCCCAGAGTTGACGTCATAAATTATCATAATTCATATGCGCACGCATTCACACGTGCGGTTGAACTTTGAATCGTTTCTTCAGTTGGTAGTTGGATGGGAAAGCAAACTGTCAGCCGCGGTTCTGTGTCTTATATCACAGATAATATATTTCATCTTAATAATTTCGTATAAAGGCTGACATTGCTATTATTTTAACAAGATTTATTCGGTAAGTTTGTTTGCTTTTTTTATCCGTTGGTACTTTCTTGTTTTTTTGATTAATTCTAAAATCTTTTATCGTTACGAGCTGTATATCTCTCTTTTTACGAACATTTGTTGCAAGTTAAAATTTGAATTGCAAGTAGTTTTAGATAAGTTTGACCCATTAATATATGTCTACAGAATGTGTTTATTTCCTTCTTTTTTTGCATATAAATTGTAAAGATTGGTTTCTATTATTATTTGCCTGTTTTGAAGGATTGCATATAATTCGTACTTAGAATGTATTAATAATTTAAAAATTTAAGATTGATAAATTATGGTTTGTGGAAAACGATTAATATTTCTTACAAAATTTGTTGAAAGTTTGAGATGAAATAAAGCGCATAAACGCGTTCTTTATCACTTCGCACATTTTAAAGCCTTTTATAGATTTTTTTTATATATTTTGAAAATGTTAAAATATTTGATTTCAAATTTTGATGATGTATTTGAAGCTTCCACATCGGATTTATTTATTTTATGCTCGTAAAGGTGACATTTTCGTAATAAATCCTGACCTTAATCCTTTGTGTGTGAAATTTCGAATCCATATTTCTGTTGGCGAATTGCACTACTTCAATTACAGCTACTAGCATTTACAGAATTTTATTTTGGACTTATGAAAATAAACTTCTGCTATAAATTGGTGTTAAAGTTCCTCGGATTACTTATGTTTTTTTATTTCAAGACTTAGAAGTGATCGAAAATTTCTAGCTTCAATGTGGCATGGAGCTCTTTTTAAAGAATTATCGCCTCTGTTTTGAAGTTACTAAATAATATGAGTTTAACAAAACATTTTTGCATTTGGACTTTTACTGACTTTTTAATATCGGTATAGTTTGGTGAACACACAGTTTCAAATTTTATTTAAAATCAATCAAAAGCTCGGCTAGTCAGTGTGAATTTACCGTCTTATTTAAAAACAGAAATAAAATTATATTCAGCGAATTTTTATAAAGGATTTCAGAAAAAAAAAAAATTGATTGAAATTTATTTATGTATGTAAATTTTATTTATACTAATTTAATATGTTATAAAATATTTGGAATACCAATTTGAAGAAAGAACAACTTATTAATTATTAAAAGCACTTATTATCAAATATAATTAGTAAAATAAAAGGCCGTTAATCCTGGAGCATTAATAATAAATGAATTGATGTATATTTTATTATTTTTCAATCACAGCAATAATATCCAAAAAGAAATCAATCTAGACTCCGTTTTTAAAAGTATGTATTTCATAATACTAATTACCGACTTATAACCAAGTAACTATTTTAATAAATGCTACTCTAAAAATGATTTATGAAAAAAAAAATCCTATGTATGCTAGTTGCTTCTTATTAGATTATGTGCTTTTATTTTTAAATCATTTTAGACTTGCGAGAAGCTATTGTAGTTCTTGTATTGAATATATTATCAATTCTTATTAAATGCTTATTTTTGATTTAAATCAACGTAAATTTTTTAAGATTTTACCATATTTGTAAACCACTATATGAGATTCGCCTCTAAAACTACCTAATTTTATAAATATTTTTGAATAGTATGTGCTTATTCGAAAGAGCCGTTTTAATATTTTGATTATTTTTAATTAAAATTATTTACAGTTTTATCATTATTCCACCGTATTTCTAAAGATTATATTTACACAAACTGTTTAAAGTTTTAAAAATTAGTTTTTTGCAATATAAATTTTTGTGCCTTTTTCCCTTTTATTTTAATACATGTATTCTTATTTTCTTGTACATAAATGCGTGCATTAAAATAAATTGTTAATTGATAGGTTCCGAATTGCAGCCATCAAGTCAAATCGCTTAGAACCGAATAAAAATCTCGAGTTGATTAAGAATGGAAGTTTGAGACAAAATCAGAATAAAAAATCGGTTGGTTGTTGTTAATTAATAAATTCATATAAAATTAAGATTTAAACGAATAATAAGAATATTTAATAAATCGTTTCTTCGGTGTGGTCATATTAGGATAACTGTCTTCTTTTGCACAGTGAAAGTTGGAAAAATTGAGATTTCATATTTTTTTTCCTAAAAGCCATTATGTTTAATTCTTTTAGGATTGAGAATAAACTGAAGATATTTAAAGGTAATAAAAAAAGCAGGAAATTCCATTATAGTATATGTAATGAAATTTTTTGTGCTAATAACGATTTTTCGAAACTGCTTATCCGTGCGTGTCGATTCCAGATCTGCATAATTCATCCCTGTTTCTACATGTCTTTTCCCCCTTAAGATGAGCCCTTTTCCACATAATTAAATATTATGTTTGGAGAAGGGTATACTCGCTACTAAAATCAAGGGCTGAATAATTAATTATCCATTCATCATCGATTCTGCACGGGTATTTTAAAATGTATTTTTGTCCTACTAAATAGAAGGTAAAGGGAAAATAAAAACGAGCAAATATTTTTTCTGGCAAAATTGACTTTTCAAATTCTGCGTATAGGTAAGAATTCAAAAGCTAATTTTAAGAAAAATGTATGTATTTCAAAGTTTCAAGGCCGAGTCAAATTTCAAATTAATTCCGACTAAAGAAAGAACACTGGTTCATCTTACTGAAATATTTTTAAGGGCATATTTTTTGAAGCTCGGTTCTTTCACTCTTCGGTTTTATTTGTATTGTCAAATATCACACTAACCTTGATTTTTTTTTATTTTGTCTTTAATCCCACTGAGATCTGAAAAGTGGTGTAATTAGGATGTGGCAGGCAGGACAAGTTCAGTGGGTTGCATTAACCAGGGGTCGCAAAATTGTAGAATAAATTAGTGACATCTACAAAAAGTACCCTTTTTTTACTCTTATTCCCCAGGATTAAAATAAACCTAAGAAACGATAAACTCGAATTCGAGTTTAGTATTAATAAGCTTATGTCATATTTCTATACATCGAAAACTTGGATCTATCATCAAAATAGGGAATAGTGTTTTAAAATATCTAATGTGTTGTTTAGAATTGCATAAATTAAACTGAATCGGAAGGGCGCAAATAAATTTCATTAAAAATAAAAATGTTTAGTTGCAGTAAATATTAGTAATAAAAGTTTTACTGTGATAAAAAAATAGCACGAATGGACTATTCTTATTTTTTTGAGTTTGGAATGGGTTTATTTTATTGTAAATTCTCCTCTCAGAAAGAAGAATTGCGAAAGAAACCTTGACAGATTTTTTTAGTCCTTAACAGAACGTTGATTCTGTAAACGAATTATGCACTTGAATGACAGCTCCGGTTTATTAGCTAGCTCAGTTAGAGAAGTTCATTCAACCTATAATCATTTAATTGTTGCATAGTATCCAGCAATGAAAAGATTAATCGAACAAATTCTCTTGATAATCTCATTGAAATATAGGTATATAAAAACTCGTAATATTTTCCAAAAAAAGATGTGTCGAATATTTAGCTTTATTTTTCAAGAAATGCAGTATTTTAATCTTAATGTTTTCAATTTTAAAATATCTGAATGTTATTTTGAAAATTAAAGGTCGGTTTTTAATTTTTTTATTTTTTAACAATAAAGCAAAACATTTAAACCAATATTCTATTCAGCTTTATCTGCTGTTCAGTGAAAGTAGTATTGATTGGCGAGTTACTTTCTCAAAATGAATTCGACGAAAAATTGTTTCCAAAATTTTGAAGTATGTTTTCTTTAATTGACGTGTTTCAAAGATTAGCCTAGTTAAATATTCGACTCAATATTAAAATGAAAAGAATTCAAATGAATAATTAGTTTAAATTTTATACTACTGTTATTTTTATTTTATCTACTTTGATAAAAAAAATTAAGTTTTTAAAATATTCTCTTGAACTGGATTTCATAAAAAATGTGTCATGATATTAAAATTTCTTTAGGAATCGACCGTGGATATTCACATGTAATTAATTCACGAAATAAAGTTTTAGTAATGAACTTCTCCAGTATTTAATCCTTTTTTAAAAATAGTAATGCGCTCTTTCAATGAAAGTGAAATCAGCAGTAAATACCGTAAGCTAATATAAAGATTTTTTTCTAAAATATTTATAAACACTAATTTTATATATAAATTTAAAATCGCAGCTAGTGAACCCATAAAGATAATTTCATAATGGAACAACCGAAACAGGCTATTTAAATTCGAACAGTGAATCAAATAATAGGCAAGTTAATTCGAACAATGCGATTAAATGAAATAATAGGCAATTTAATCGCATCAAAAAATAATCTTAAAAAGTTGTTAAAATTGGAAACATTGCTCAACTATCTAATATCATTGAAGATACTTTTTTTAAATTTAAAAATAGTGACAAAAAAGTTGTCACACTGTTATTTTTGTGTAGTAATATTTTCAGAAATTAACACTAAGACAAATGAGATTTCTATTAATTTGATTCATTAAAACTGTTTGACGTTTTTAAAAAGCGCTTTTAGGTGCAATTTTCTGCCACCCAAAATCGATTAGTGTCAAGTCTGATTAAATTTTGTCAAATAGTAGGATCTAATATGCCAGTGGATTGACATATATTTTCTCTTTTAGTATTAAGATAAATATATATTAAATAGGAATTGCTTTTCATCTAAAAGACATAATAGCGATATCTCATTAATGTTTAATTTTTTTTAATTATGCAAAAATTTAAAGAAACTTTGTTGAAAATGTCTAGGAAATGTTTATATTAATTCTTTAAATCACTTAAAAAAGGCTTGAATAATAAATTCGTACTGTAAAAGTACTCTGAAAGTTTTAAACTGTGTTCATATTAATTTTTGAAAGCATTTTTTTTAAGGAATCGCTTATAATATAAATTTCGATTTGTCAATCATTATGTTTCTAAAACATAATTTCAAATGTTTTTGCTCATTTTAGATGCATTTTTTTTTAAACAATTGACTTTATAACTGCTATATTTAGATTCTGAAAAATAGTTCAATTAATCTAGAAAAATTAAGATGTATTGATCGACTGCTAGGCTATATTATACAAAAATGTTTTATATATAAATACTAAAAATTAATTTCATTTTCCATTCCTCATTATAATGTTTTTGGCGGGAGGAACAGGAAAAGAAATATAAAACAACTGCAATTTAAAAAAAGGAAAGAAGGAGCACTGCTTTGCTATTTGTCAGCGCTATTTTATGTAGGTAATAAATACCCCTGGGTCTGAATTCGCAATGCTATGCATTTTATGTATTAATAGCATTTTTTTTTATTGATGGCCCTGAAGTTTCTTTTTAACTTATACATTTATTTTACTGCTTGCTTTGATTAATTCAAAGTGAAGAGAAATTTAGGAACCATTCAGTATATTTGAAAGCCAAGGTTATCAGTTTTATTGACAGCTGCCAATCTTGTATTGCTTTTGCTAAGTCAAAATATCATTGCCACATCTCGCTGCAAATTATTTTATTAATGACGCTGAACCCGTTTTTTGTGTAGACAAAATAGTTTTAAAACTGTAGCTTCAAGCAGTATTTGAATTGGGAGGATTAGATGAAATGATGATTCATCTGCAATATCAGTTTCAGCTGCTCTTAACTTCCGCTGTACCACTTGAATTAATCTTTTAAAATTCATATTCTTGTCCTTCCCTCCCTGCAGACCTTTATGCAACTATATTTAATAATATAATATACACGACTTAGCATAGCTTAACAAATCAAATGACTCAAATTAAATTAAAATATGTAGGGCTTATTTTATTACTTTTTTAATTTCTCGAACTCAAGGTATGGAGAAAGAATTATAATCAAGAAATTCGAACTCGAAATTTTGAAGGATCTCTGCGAAAAATGCATTTTAGACATTGTCTATGAGCACGATAGCTCAAAAACGCTTTTAGCTAGACGGATGAAATTTGGTGCATGGTTTTTATACAATTTGTAAATTTCAATCAAATTGTCAGTAATATCTGTTCGTAGGAAGTCTGGTCGGCGTTTCGGATATAATTTAACAACACGATAACTACTAAAAGAGAGCTATATAGATAAAATTTGGTACAAAAATTCAACAATTATATTGTAGATGCCTGTCAAATTTTGAGCCAAATCCAACCTGGGCTTGACCGTCTGTCTGTCTCTACTTTCAAAAGCACGTAAACGTGACAAGTAAAAAACGCAGTGACTTAAATATATCAAATTCGGTATGTGGTTTTGTGACTACAAATGTGCTTGTGTCACTTTTTGTTACTGTCAGTTGGGAATAACGCGATTAAATCATATATTTATTTTTGATATTTTCCGTATACTAGGAGTCAACCTCTTAAAAAAATTCGAAATCTAAATTTCCACCAATAGTTAATATTTCGCAACTATTATAATGTCATACAAGACTTTCTCATTTACTAATAAAGGCATTATCCCAGAGAAATGTTTTCAGGAGACCACTGCAGCTAGTTTTATACTATTAGTTTCATGTCCTAAAAAATCAAAACATCTTTGAAATTTCCTGTTAGTTTTTATGATGAAAGAGAAATTATTTATCATGACAATCAATAATTCAAATGGAAGATAAATTTTATTATAATCCTTGAAATGTTTCATCGAGCTGAATTTTGTAAAATTGGGTTCCAAAAATATAAATCTCATGTATGGAATTGTATTAATCTTTTTAGTGCCAATTGAAAATATCATACAAATACGATGAAAACCCAATTTGCTAACATTTGGGGAAAAGCTCATTAAAAACAAACAATGGGAGTGTTTCCCCGAAACCTTTCACAAACTTTCTAATAAACATGTTACAACCTCCACCTCACAATACAATTGACCTCTGGTTAGGCCTTTAATGCTACGAATGTTCAGATTTTTATTTTCACAAGAGTTATACTCACTTGTGTAAATAAAAACGATTAAACGTAATAAAAACAGACATTGAGTGTATTGTTTTCATACTATTAGCGGAAAAATAGTTATGAAAGTTCGATCGGTAGCATGAATCTGGCGTAAGATCTTTGATCCATTTTTTGTTGTTGGGGGAGGGGGTATTTAATATACAAGTACTAGAAAATCGAATATTTTCGAGTTTTCTTTCTAATTGATTGAAATAAAAATATGGTATGTATCTGCAATATATCTTGATATATATACCATAAAAATTTAAAGACGATTCGAACCTTTAACCCGGTGCATCACATACCATGAAAATATTTTCGGTTTGCCTCTCGTCTTCATTTGTCTTAACTCCATCTGCCATTACGTTTACTGTAGATAACTAGGAAGGTTTGTGCAATACGCGACTTGCAGATGTATGCCAACTTAAAATTCGATGATATTGAAATATTTTGTTCCATGTTAACAATGCATCAAAAATTTTTTTTAAAGGTTTTAAATAAAATAGTATTAAACTGTAAAAAAAATACTTTTTTGCTTTAATTTGTTAAAGTATGCATTTTGAAGAATTCATTAAAAATTTCATAAAAACGAAATTGGTATCCCGAAAAGACATTTTTTTTTTAAATTGCGTAACAATATACTCCAAAAAAAATGCCGAGATTTAGTTTTAATAAAAATGCAGATGTGACATTTGCGCGGAAGTACGGATTTTATCATTCGAGATCGATGTCCTTTTATGTAATAGTTTTGCAATATTTCTAAAATAGCAAGCCATTTTCATATTAATTTATTCATTTTATTGTTCAGTTAATTATACTTATTTTACTTCAATTAATCATTTATTTTTCTTTCGTAAAATACATTATTTTATAAAGTGCAAGTTTTTCTTGTTCCAAGCCTGTGTCATGTCTAAAAATATCATTAAAATTTTAAGAATTCGTAATAAGAAACTATGTTCTAAATTAGGCGTTTCAACAACCTCTACTATAGTGCATTTGGAATAAATTTGGCTTGGGAAATTTATAGAAAATATGCACACTCTTTAAAGACTTAAAAAAATATTTTACATTTCAAAATGGATATTTTTCATTTTATTTTCGTTCAAGATTTTTTACATTTTAATTAGATCTTCATTCAAGATATTTTACATTTTAAAATGCGTGAATAATATTTAAGTACGTAATGTACCAAGTTAAAAGTTTAATCGGAAATCGTTTTCCTTTTGAAAGAAACAAATGAACAAAGGTATTTGAAAGCATACGAAAATAAAGGATGGATTAAAATGACGGACGAGTGATATGGTGAACATCTGCTCTGATCTCGGAATAATAATTGGAAAAGTTTGATGCTTTTTAGGTTCTTGTAGTTTAGTTAAACGCAAGAATTCAGTTAACCATGTGGTCTTCCTGGGTGGAGCTAGCTGCCAATCATGTAAATATCACGTGGTCTCACTGTTGATGTTAGTATATTTTTTTCTAGCAGAAGCGAACTTGATTTGTGTACAAGGGGGAGTGTGATCTCGACTCTCTCTACCGAGAAATTTTACGTGTTGTTCTCTAGGCCTACTACAGTATGGCGACCACATGTGCCTTTTGTTGTTGATGTTAAACAATGAACCACATAAAAGACAAGATGTGTCTTCAAGTCATTTCACCCAGGAAACAGTCATCACTATCAAATAAATTATTGTGTAATCAAGAAAAGAAACAGCAATAATTTTCAGCAGCTGCTTCTTGCCTCAGTTATTTTCCAAGATTTTTATCCTGTTTTGTTTTGACGGAGTTATTAATATGTCCGCCATAACAAATCTTGCTGACTCAAATATTTTTCTGGTATCAGCACTGTTTGAACTTCGTACTAAAGCATAAAATCATGTAATCTCGCTCGCCGTATATAATTTCGTATTATATCACCAACAAGAATATCCATACATAATTGTCAACTAAATGTAAGTTCTTCTAAAGTAATTCTATTTTAATTTTTTAGGATTGAAATTTGTAATTGAATTTTCACTTCAGTAATGTGTTGAAATTTCTGGAATTTCCTATTCTTAATGAAAATATACCATTTTAAAATTATTAAATTGGTTATCAACTAATCAATTAAGTTGAATTGAATTTCGAATTTTGGATGAATGGCTAACATTCCATAATTTAATAAATGATGAAATACATTAAAGTTTTTCTTATTGGAAAATTTTTCTGGAGGTGTTATGAGTGTAGTGTATTAAAAAAAAACTGAGTATTTTTTATCAAAACCTGGATGTTCAAACAAAATAGCTGAAATGGCGGTAATTGGTTATAAATAATATAGGGCAATTAAAATTTTAATGACATTATAATAAATATTTTGAGTGTTTAGGAATTAGGATTTTCATTGTAAAGTTATTTCTCTACAGGATTTTAGTTTCAAACATTTGCGATTTTATTTTGATTTCCATATTTTTAATTAAAAATATTTTATTTGTTAGAACACAAGTAAAAGCGATTAAAAGTAGTTCATTTGGATCACATTCTATTATAATTAAACGTAATTAATGCTACAGTGTAATTTATCTTTCAGATTGGACGGAGGACGATACGAGGAAGAATTTCTTCAACGTTGGTTTTACATTTCCATAAGTGGACAACGGGTGAGCCTTATTCTTTTATTAAAATGACTGTTGGCGATTATATATGTTCGCTAGAATGATTTAATTATTAGTTGTTTGCGAGAGAGGTTTTAAAATGCAAATAATGGTATATTTTCTCCAAACTGAATCTAATATTATTTTTGTCAGTGATTTAAAAATTTTGATTTCTCAGAATATTCATTTTTGGAGCTTAACGACTAGGTTTAAAACTCCATTCCATTTAAGAACTGTCGTGTAAGCGAGTCTGGTCTGTATTCAAATAAGCGGAATCAAATACCATACCGCTGAAGCGGCGTGGAAGATTGGTGAAACGAGTGCATTCTCAGATGTCTTTCTAGTCAGTTGACCAAGGTTTGATTTTACGAGGCCCATCTCAAAATGCCCCTCAAATTCATTTAAAACGAGGCGTAAATATCTGTAAAACCCAACTAGATCTCTTTACTCATCCTATGTATGGTATCTATTAAATGTAAAACATGGTCGTAGACTCCATGTACTATCATTGATAAGATGTGGGAAGTGGTGATATAAGATTATTTGACCGCAATTTACTATAAATCATTTAATAATTATATTGCACAAAACTAGCGTTTAACATTTGTGAATGCACCAAAACGAGATTCAAGGATTTTTGTATCTGGACTACAATTTTGTATCTCTAATTAATAAGTCAATTTTGTATCTCGTCATAAATTCAATTTAATTGGTTAAATTTTTTTTTCTTATTTCCTGATCACATTTCTTGCAGACAGAAAAAAAAAAAAAGATATCGTTAAAAACTGAGTTAGAAAAAAATAAAGTAGGGTGCGATGCATAACCCTTTAGAATTTCTTTGGGCTTCTCTTGTAAAATGTTCTAATTGCCATTTTCGGTAGTTTACATACAATTTTACCAATTGTACATCAATATGTGGCTGCTTACAATTAATAATTTGATTTAAAGCAGTTTGGAATATTAATGCTTGAATTTTAATTGAATAATTATCTTGTTACAGCAAATGCTTTAATGAATTGTGTATATTTTTATTCAGTTCTTGCAACTGATTCGTGTTAATAGAAAACGTCAAGCGATCACTAATTCTTAATAATCAGTAATATTTATCATAAATGTGTGAGGCCTATTAGACGAATTTTCATTTTTAATAATCGTTCTGAGAACATCAAATATAAAATATATCGAATAATCAAATAGACTAAATCTTTTCATTTTATTTTCTTGATTTTAGATTTCAGAGTAATATTTGTTTATTTGGTATAAGTTTTGTTTATTTAGTACGAATGAATTTTTCAAACTAATTATGACTGAAGACTGGAATCTATTCTAAGTAACATTCGTAAAGTTATAAACAAAGGCTACATAAAGGTGATTGGGAAAGCAGTCACCTTTATGGTAAATGTTTTTTAATGTTTCTATTTTCATAAACTTTTTTGGGAGATTTGCATTTGTAAATTTTTTTCTTATCTGTTGAGTTTTTTTCTTAGCATGTAACTGAATAATAGCACATATCAATAACAATTTCTCATAATTATTGTAAAAACGCTTCTAAAGTTTTTAAGAAAAAGTGCAAATTTGCTCTCTCTCAACTGTGCTATTGTATTTTTCAATAATGAAAAAAAAAAAAAAAAAATTGGGGTGAGAACAAATGAACATTTTAAGGTATTTTTTCTAGCTTTCTTTTTTCAGATATTGTTTTTAAAATAATTAACCAATAATCAAATTGAAATCATTATATATCATAATTGTTAATTGTAATAAAGGTAAGTATCCTCGCTTTTACAAACTTTATAATGTACTTTTAAACCCCTTTGCATTTTGAACCCCCAATTCGTGATGGCTCATTATAAAATATTTAGCAAACATGAATTTCCGCTCATTTTCGAAGAATAATTTTAACTCCATTTTATAACAGGTAGCAGATATTGCCTGTTATGTTAGAGCAACAAATTGTTACATAAACTGCAAATCCTTAGCGTCAAAGCTTACATCTGTACAGTTAAACGTTTTAAACATTTTTTTATAAATTCCTGTTTGGAAAACTATTTGGAGCATTTAAAAAATATCCATTTTCATGAATTTTGACTTCTTGACATTTTTAAATAAAGATATAGAAAAAAATTCTTCTTTTAGTATACGAAAGGAAAAATATTAAATTGTCAGATCTTTTTAAACATCAATTATATTAGGTGTAAATGAAAAAAAAAATTATAGTTGCTCTTATAAACACCAGGAGTTTATTAACTTTCACATGGGGTTGTCGTTTAAAGCGTGTTGACAAAATGCATGTTCCTGGGCTTTGTGCAACCCAACGTTTTCTACTGGCATTCATAATGCTTTCTTTTAAGTGAACGAAGTTACTTTTCTTGCTGACATTTCAATCCTTTTTTTTTCTGATAATTTTTTTTTATATTTCTCGACGATAATTTATTTGAGTTTAAGTTTAATAAAAAATTGTAATATCATAGCATTCAAAACATTTCATAATAAATTAAGACTATTTGATTGATGTGTTTTCAAATTCTGAAATTTTGTAAAATATTTTTATTAAATCTTAATGAAAGCAGTCTTTAGTATAACGCGGGAGGATGTTTCCCGCGTAACTGGAAATCATGATTCGAGACATGCAATATTGGACGAAGCTATTTAATCTCAAATGCGTTTCAAATTTGTAATTGCGTACTTTGTTAATAAAATGTTTAATTGTGTAAATGAGAACAGCGAAGATGACAAGAGATATTTTACATTGCAGAAAATATAAGTGAAAGTGCAAAATTTGTTTTTCGCAAGATTACGTAAAATAATAATAAAAAAACCGTTGAAAATTTAATTTACACGTAATGAACGTTTGCTTATCGCTTTGTCATTGAATTAGTGGCTCTAAAATTTATTAATTGAACTTTCAGGATACCAAAGAGTACAGAATTCCAATATCAAAGAATTTAATTCGCTACTACCCATAAACTATTAGTATTTTATATCACAGCTTGTCTGAAAGTAACGAGTTAGTCTAAATTTTAAACATTTTTAGTCATTGTCTGAATCCATGCATTAATATAAATAGCCCTAGTGTTGCTTTAAAACGGGATGTTAATATAACTAAATAAATCATGTATTAAGGCAATGATAAAACTATTGGATTAAATGCAATAAATAATAATAAAATCCAATAATAAAACTATTGGATTATTGAAAAAAATTAGTAGTTGCTATTTAATATTTGTTACTTACGTTTTGACTTGAACATGTAATTTATTTGTATCTTATTAAAATTTATTATTTATATTTTAAATTTATTATTATATTATTTATATCTTATTTAGTACAAAATTTAAAGATTAAAAAAAATAGCGTCGTAAACTAATATTAAAATTGTTCCTGGCTATAGGAAAACATTTTTGCGCCTTACGAGAATCATGCTATTTACTTTCTCCTGTACAGTATAATTCAGTGATTTTATTAGAAACTTAAATTTAAAAATATCAGCTAAACACTCTATTCTAACAATTTTTATAAATTCTAAATGCTCGTATGTGTATAATATATATTTTTGCAAGTTGCTTATGATATCTTGTTGTCGACATCTAGACTCGGAAGTTTGCAAATACATGCCATCGGTATATTCTAAAACGCTGTACAATATTTTTTAATCAATTCTGAAATAACATATGAGAATTTTGAATCTACAGATTTCTTGATCTAATACGATTGTTTCGGAAGTCTTAAGATATTTTAAAACTTTTTTTAGGTATAATATATATGCATATGCTTTTTATTTCATTTTAGCACGTTCTTAAAATTATTTTCTACATTGTTAAATTCAAATTTAAAAATATTTTACTTGAGTTGCGCTGGTTACCCTATGAATCTCGGAATGCAATAGCGGTAACTGTTTAAACGTCTCGAAACTTGATTTTTGTCCTTTTAGCTTTATATTTATAGAATCGAAGATGCACCATATATTTCCTCAATAGTCATGGCTCGGACTCTTGGACAGTTTAGAAAACCAAATTTAAGGTTCGCCCTTTAATCTCTCAAAATCAAAGTAGTTACGGTTTGGAATCTACTGTGCAATATCTATCATTGTTTATATTTGCAAGAATATCAACCATAATCGTTAAATTCAAATAGAATGAGTAATTGTGATTTAAATTTTGAAACAACCTATTTTTAGATTGTAATTTTTGGAAAGATTTATTTTGTTTCAATATTGCTTTAAAAAAAGTGTTACATGATTATTAATTTAAACACGATATGTATTTTTTTCATCTTAACGATTTAAAAGAAAATGAACGAACAGCAGTTATTGACTATAAATCATCTGTATTTAATATGGAATGGATTTATTAAAAAAAATCGATTTAAAATTAAAGTTAAATGTGACGTTAACTGCATCGTTTGTAAGATATTAGACTAAACGAAATTGCCTTCAAAATGCAAAGGTTTTGAATTTTGTAATTATAGATTTGTATGTTTTTATAATGAAATTATATTTATAAATATACATGTATGCACTCGTGAATGTTTTAATGCAATTACTTAACTGTGCATGTTCAATGCTGAGGGAGTTCTGCCCCTCTGATCAGCGTCTTGATTCGACTTCTGACTCCGCCCCATCACTATCGTTCTTCGAGCGTTTCGAGGGATTCACCCACCACGACATTCCTTGTGACTGGGAACGAATCCTACAATGCTCGGTAGACCACAGTTTCTGTTCTTGCATTTCTGTTTGTGAAATGGAATGTGATGAATATTCATTTCATACATTTGCAGGAAATTGGACGGTATGGATTATTTTCCCCCTACATTCTTGGCCAAGATAGGTGAAACATTCAAGATGGGGAGGGGTTTGGGTTAACTCAGAGGCGGCGGTAGAAGATAGTCGAAAGGGGGGGGGGTGGTGCAAGATAAACCCGACAAGAGGGCAAGTCCATTTTCTCTTATTTGGCTTCAAAAGAACTCGTAATAGTTCAACTTAGATAAAGGAAATTAAATATTATTTGGCTTCTTTTTAAATTCAGATACTCGGATTCTTTTCTGCGAAAAATCTGCGGACCTGACGTCGTTGTCCAAAAAAACACCAACCAAATATTATCGATAATACCAAATGTCCAACCAAAAATTATTGGTAAAATCCTACAGCTTATTGATGTGTCTCCTTATCGATTTGCCAAATGTAGTCTAACCTCTTAAAGGTTATTTGGATATTGCGATTGTGTACAGTATGTTAACTTTAAGATGGTTTTTAAATTGTTATAATCGTTAATACTCAGCTCTCCGTAACCATTCTGAAATGATGAAAACTTCTGCCGACGGAACTCTCAATTTCTCGCCGACGAGGGGGGGGGAGTAAGTGCCCCTTGCTAACACCGCCTCTGGGTTAACTTAAGCCAAGTTTAATTTAATCACAATGAGATTGGGTTTAATTACCGTTTAACTATGAAATGTGTATCATAGTTGATAAATATCAAATCGCCCGAATTGTTTAAAATGGGGGGGGGGGAGCGGATGCAGGCATTTTGTGGTTCCAAGTAATTATAACCCCCTCATTAAAAACTAGCAAATGTAGTTAGGCATTTAGCAGAATTTTTGTTTTTGACTTATCAGTGTTAATTTTTTAAATAGTTTCGTGGTAATACATAGATTAATTTTTTGCCCTCCAAACAGCTCAGCTTTCAGTATTTTTCGTGTTCAATTCAGAAGTAAATAGCACAGTTTTATATGCATACTTTCTTAAAATTTCAGAACTGAATTTTTCTCAGGACAGATATTTTGCTGAATAAAAAATATTTCGAGTTATTTTCTTTCAAAGTTTATATTTTAGATGTTAACCCTCAAAATTCGGATGCTTCTCTCATTTTCGCAGGTTATAATTCAGTCGGTATTTTACTGCATCCCGCTATTTTTTTTTTATCTTTTATGTGCTTATCTTTTTCACTATTACAGATTTGAATCGTGTCATATAATTATCGGGTACTATATAACAGCAGTTCAATTCTTTAAAAAATTGAATTTGCTAGCAAACGCAGATTTTAAATAGTGATTTTAAAAATTCGGCAGCAAGAGGGTTAAAGCTATCAGATCAAAAGAACGAACTTTTTTATGAGAAAATAATAAACTTCAAACAAATGTAATTAAAAACTATTTTATGAGACTTGTAAATTGAATATGCCATAACAAATTAATAATTAAAATTCCATTTATTATAAATAATTATTCTCAACTTTATTGTATGATTTTAGTGATTTAGTGTCAACAAACATTATAGTCCTAATATTTTATAGTTCATGGAATTTGTTTTTTTGACGAATTTATATGCAATGAGGTATATATTTTTAATAGACCTACCTGCACTCTCCCTCCTCCACACCTTGACTCCCGGAAACTCGGCAGATAAAATCATTTTCCTAATTGAAAATCCGAATACTCGAAAAGGTATAGTACCAGAGCTTTAGAAAATTCATGACTTAGTATCGGAAGCTCCACTTCATTATTTTGTTATAAATAATACATATCAAATTGCACCATATTTAAAATAGCCTTACACCTATTGGATAATTGTTGCTTTAAATAATATCATGATTTCAAAATTAATATTTTCAACGGTCAAATTTTTGAATTTTAAAACGGAAGTTAATAATATTATTGATAAATTTATTTCATCGTTAAGTATACAAGTCTTACTAATGTACAAATTTGAAGCACTTAATTGAGCTTTTATGTAGTTAAAACACAATATTTGCCTGAAGCAGTCGATAAACACTAAGCATATCAAACCGCATCACGCTTATGTAAAAAGGAAATGCTCACAACAGCTTCTGGCGTGGATTAAACTCTTGAACATAAAATATATAAATTTCAGACTTGGTTTTCTTGGAATGTGGAAATGCTGCCCCAGCAGATTTTTTGTTCCTTTAGTGGGAGTGAAATG
Source organism: Argiope bruennichi (assembly GCF_947563725.1). NCBI lineage: Eukaryota > Metazoa > Arthropoda > Arachnida > Araneae > Araneidae > Argiope > Argiope bruennichi. Next base: position 37,567,555 of record NC_079156.1, read on the forward strand.
TTAAAATTCCCCATCTGCCAAGACTGTAGTTCCTATGTTTTTTTTAGTGCTTGAATAGAAAAAAAAATTAAATTTTAAACTTTATCGCCTAAAAACTTAAACCTTTTGTTGTACAATGAAGTTATGAGGCCAAGTGTAACTAAGAAAAAGCCTGAAAATTTACATCTCATTTCCATTTCGTTCTTGAAATATTGTGAATTTTAGTCTTCTTTATTTCGAGTAGAAAATGTTTTCAGTGATGAGAAAAGAATAAGTTGTAGCTTTTTAACTAAAGAAAGTCTTAAATATTTAAATTAGGAATAAAGAGGAATGTTACTGCGTTTCTTATTTTGGCCGTTAAAAGAAATTGATCTTTTGGGTCAATAGTATTGGCTAGCGTATTGGGCCAGTATCGTGGCAATTTGTACATTAACGAATTATTGTATTCAACAGCCAGAGAAATTGAAATGTTTCATAATAAATCTTATAAACATTTATTAGGATTATTGAGAAGTTTGGATGTAAACTGAACCAAGTCATTCGGTTCGAAATAGATGGTTTAAATTTTTCCGAAATTTATCATTCAGATATGTGTGCTTGATATAATATATACATACGAAGCTATTTCTGGGAGCTTGATGCTTGAATAATGTTTTCCATTGTTTCTGAAATGCCATCATTGAGTCGCATCGTGCCGTTTGAAAGGAATCAATAGTACATGAAAAAATGGATGCCAATTATTTTACGTGTTTTTTAAACCTACATCTCAAAACAGTTTTGAATAAAGACTTGAAATCGTCAAGTTGCGAAGGCAAAAAAAATAAATTATTTTTAACATTTGTCATTTATTCGTTGTTTCATAAAAATACGATTCGTTTCCATTGTAACTATGTATTTATGATGCAAAGCTTCATTTATACATTGTTTTCTCTTTTATAAACTTGACATTTCAATCTTATTTTTCTTTGTTTATTAAAGCTTTAATTGATAAATCAAAGCGGCCAAATTGTCTAGTACAAATGCAAACGAGAACAAAGAAGAATGTGAAATGAGCCCACCTTTCTTCTAAAGACAATACAAAATCCATTGAAAAAAAATTGGATTTATTTTGTTTGCCAGAACACTAGTAAAACAAATATTCAATGAATTTATTCTAGTTATAACTCTATTTAGTTTTACTTCTAAACAAAACACTAATATAATTAAATTAAACGTCGCATTGGTCTTAATACCTAGTCAGAATATCCGACGATTAATTTTTTAAATCAAACGCTTATTTGTATGCATTTAATTTGTGCAAATTAAGAAAATTATAATATTCAAGATGAGCAATATAGGTATGAATTTTGCGCTTATCAGTGTATTTGTTTAATTTTAAAATGTAATTTTTCAATACCAACGTGTAACGTACTAGTACTATCTTAAATATTCTTCAAAATACATTAGAAGTATCTTTACATATCAAAATATATAAGTCGTGTTAAAATGTTTAATAATCAAAGTTAATTATTAAAATTTTAGATTCTGGCTCAGGTTATTTATAACTTGGTGAAAAACAAACTTCGTTTAGTGTTTGACTGACAATTTTTTGAAAAATTGAAATAATTTCATTTGAAAAAATGTTTTTCTGGAAACAGCACATAATTGAAATAATTCGCAGGCAGCAGTGCTAAGCTTGTGCTATTATATTAAATAAAAGATGATAAAGAACAGAATAGTCATAAATGTCGGAGAAGTTTAAATGTGTTTTAATATTTCTTTAATATCTGGAAGGCGGTTACCTCTTATTAAACTAATCAAAATGACAAGTTATATTATCATTGAGAATTTACAATAATTCTAGGTGATATATTTGGTATGCAATGTTTATCTATTGTAATGTTAGGGATTTTACTAGAATAATTATGAAAGCACTCAGCTCAAATGCAGTGTATTAAATAACATCTTATATCAGTAATATTAATCATTAATCTCCTATTAAATTTACAAAGTATATTTGAGTAAATTTTTATAAATTATGTAAAGAACACCAAATTTAAGATGGCACTATTAAGAAACATGAAAATTTTCTATTTTTGAAAACTTAAAAATTATTGAAAAGTCATTAAAAAATTATTCAAAACTCTTTTATAGATGTATGTAGGAATATTTTTAAATAAAGTAAAATATAAAAAAAAATAAAGATTAATTTTAAATTCCCTGCATTACCTCGAAAAAAAAAATACATCTACGAAGTGACTTTGATTTCAAAATCTGGCGAATGATCAACCAGTTGCCAATTAGTTAAAGTTAAGAATATGTATTATTTTGAAAGTATTCCACTGTTTACATTTTTTTCAATTAATAAAGTGAGATTAATTAACATTATGAGCCTTCTGAAATATAATGAAGTCGTATCAATTATGATTTACATTTAGAGTGAATGTTACCTGGAGCTAAATTTTATTTTTTAAAGATTCGTGATAGATTTGAATTGATATCATTTAAATGAATCGTTGAAAAAAGATCTTTAAAAAATTGTAAATCGTCTTTAAAAAAAATTGGTCTGAACTCCTTATTTTAAAATAATGGGCGTTTCTTATTTATTTTATTCATACATAGAAGCTGTTTATTCGAAGTTATATTACATAAAATCGAAGCGAATTTCAGAAAGTCATGAAGGAATGATAAAAAATTGAATACGACAAAATTTTAATCAATGCATTATTTGGATTCTTATTCTTTAATCCGTATGTTTTTAATTCTTTGAGGAGAAAATTTATTCAATTTGAAATTTGAGATTCTATTTTAATCTTATCTCGTTTCGAAAACTCTTAGTATTTTTATAGCCTACGTAACTCCTGTTTCTTTGTATTATCTTCTTGGAGTGTAGCAATTTAGATATATTTGTTGAATGGATATATGAAAAAATTTGTTATGTAGTAAATGAAACATATAAATTTTATTTATATATTTTAAAACTTTGGTTCTGATGAATTAACATTTTGATATTCTAATTTTTTCGGGATAGTTGACAAGTTTTTAGTTTCGTTTTCTTCCTCGGTAAAATCATTCTGAAGTTAGACTGAATTTAAAATACGTTCTGATAAAAGCCAAGAAGAATAAATTAAAATATTTTGGTTAAAGTCCCGAAGAATAAATCCAGTTTTTTTCTGCCTCATTGAACTGTTTTGATATAAAATAAAAAATATAATAATGAAAATAAATTGTTTTGTATTTTAAAAATTGGTCTTGAAAAGTTGAATCAGTGGGACCTTCATTTCTCTTTAGTAGATGCTTTAAATTGGAATTTGAAATGTAAATTGTTTTGGATTTGATATTTTCACCTTCGTGAAAAATGTTTCTCTTTGCTGCATTAGATTAGAAGAGACGATTTGGAAGGCATTGTCTCTTAATGAAAATGTTATATATACTCAAAGGGTACATACAAGCGACCTTTATTTTTCTTCATTAGTTTAATCTAAAAATGAATAGTCCTAGCTAATAGTAAGATTCTAATCAATAACTGAGAGTCATGAAGACATGATAAAATATTGCGTATCTGTATTTAGTTTGAACTTTTATAGTTTCTTTTTAAACCATAAAATATTTTTTATGGTTTATTGTAGGAAAGCAATTTCCTAGCTACCGACTGATCGACCTTACGATACACGCTTTACTTTCAACATATTAGAAAGAAAAAGCTCATTTAAGTGAATGGTTGTAATAAGCAAGTGAGTGTTACACGTCTGTCAATGAATCTAACTATCTAATAATTATTAAGTTCCTCCATTTCCATTTTTACTTTTAGGGCAAAAGTAAAGCACTTCCATATTTAAAAAATGCGTATTTTAGTTTCTCATGGGATGACATTTAATGTAAACTTCCTTTAAAAAATTCCATTTGATCGTGCAAAGTTATTTCTCTTCTAATTCAAAATTTCTTTCTTTCAGTTTGCCTCGCTTGCAAAACGCATTAATAGCGAAATTTGAAAAATATCAAAAGTTTATGGGGCTAATCATGAAAATATTGCAATTATTAGATTACATAAATCATTTTTTTAAATTGAGGTAAAAGGCGGTTCTATTGTAAGTTTCGTCATATTTTCTTCAGTACATTAATGATTCTGCTCATGTATATGTCAACCATTCATCAAATTTCTTCAAATATAATCCTGCATTCTTCTCGCATTATATTTTTAAAAAAAAGAAACTTAGATGACAGGATTTATATAACTAGAAAGGACGTATTATTTCATTGTAGTTTTAACAATTCTTGTCTGTTTAAATTCCTTTTCTGGTTTACTCAAGCATGCTAATGTTGTCTTAAAATTTTAATACTCGTTAAGATTAATCTCGATATAGAAATCATTTAACTTAGAACTTTTTTCACTCATTTTTTTAATTATAAAATTTTAAATTCTAAAAATCTGGATGGTACTCAATGATTTTATTTATATATTTAATATTTCGAAGAATCTCAACGGAAAGTGATACGAGATGTGTTTAACAATGGAATATTTAATATATATTTTTTAATGATTTCATCTTCCCGACATTTTATAGGCTGAAGTAATTAGCTGATCTGAATTGTAAGAATTATTTACATTCATTTCTATGAAAATATCTCATTGTGTATTCTTATATAATGTCAGAATACGTCAAAATTTTGGGAAATCTTACCACTATCAAGTTAACTAATGATAATTTTGAGCAATTTTTTTGTACTTCTATTTAATTTTGTATTTTAATTTGTGATCATTATAAAATGTGGCCTAATTCCCAAGAATTTATACGATTTGAGATTCTCATCTGTTTATCTGTCTTTTAACATTTTTGCAGTGAACTATTTAATGATAAAAGATGTCTTTTTTACTATAATGGAGTGTCTACAAATTCATGTGATAGTATTTGAATTCTCAGATCTTGTATAATTTTTGCCTCCCTTATTTTGAATTTGAGGGTGATTTTGTCGAGATGGATATAACGGAAATGTGTAGAACATTAAATATGGTACATTTAATGCTGCTCATAAATCGATCTCTTCAGTGATTACAGTAATAGGAAATGCAATTTTCAGTCACAGGAGATATCCTTAAATATAGGAATATAAAATTGCGGAAATTAATAGTACGACAAAAATATGATTAGTAAGCTTAGGTAATTTTATTTTTAGTTAAAAATTTTGGTTTCTAATTTATTGCAAAAAATGTGTTATCCTAAAAATTTTTCTCTATGATCACAGTTTCAATTTTATGGATTATAGGAATAAATGAACTCAAGTATGAAATATAAATTACGAAAGGAAACAAATGTTTATTTGTTTGCGGCATTATTTCATTTTAAAAGTACAAGTTGGTATGTTATGACTTTATGAAATTTATTAAATATGCTTACAGCACATTAAACAAGTTATTGATTGCTATTTATTATTCTATTATTAATTATGACTCAATTAATGATAATTATAAATAATATGGATTTTTAAAGTTAATAATTGAAATGAAGACATTTGTCTAATGAAATGAATGCCAGTTTGCTCATGAAGTAGTAATAACTACTAAAGTTTACATTAAAGAACTTTAAAAAGTGATTTTAGATACTAATATTTAAAATTAATAATTGGATATAAAAATACAAAAGAAATTTCTAATCTAATTTTTTAACTTTTTTCATTAAACGTTTTCTTGTATCTAATATTTTTCATTTAAAATTATTTTCTACTAAATGTATTTTGCACTATTAAATATATATTGCACCACTTTAAATGTATTTTGCACTATTAAATATATATTGCACCCCTTTAAATGTATATTGCGAATGTATCTTCCACAATTATTTATGATCCGACTTCTAGAAATGCAAACTTACAGTAAATTTAAAAGTGGACAATTATTACCAAAGTGTTTGTATCGATGAATGATATAAATTATGTGTGTATGTTATTTGTGAAGCTTTACGTTTATAGTTTCTGCAATATTTTATGTTTGTTAAATTATATGTATTAATTATATAACTGATTATATAATTATATTTTTATATGTAATTTTTTTTCCTCGTTAGATTGAGACTCCAAAACTATTATTTGTAAAGGAAATTAAATTTATATTTTAGTTTTTTTTTGCACCAGTGCATAAAGCATTTCTGTGAGGTTTCCAAAACATTGTCTTGAAATAAAAATTGTATTCAACATTAAAAAAAAAAAATCTGTAAAATGAGCTTCATAAAAACAAAAGTTAGTCGAAACTGCTGGAATATTTTGATGTATTATTTATTTATATAATATAATTACTTAGCAGAAAAGCTTGATATATGATTTAATTAAAATTTTCTCCCATTTAAACAAATAAAAAAAAAACTGTTATACTTGCAAACACTGTACTCGGATCTTTATCAGTTTTTCTGATCAAAAATCTGCTCAGTGTAAACAGAGGTAATGAGTAAAGTTAAATTAAACTTCATGCTGTATTAAATTTATTTAAATTTATTTTTGGACGGACGGAAAATGTTCGAACATTTTCTTTCAGTGCATTCAAACTATCGTTAATATCATAGTTATACAAATAAGATACAAAGGATATTCATCAAATATGATTATCCCCTGCCCCAAAATGGTTTTTTTTTTGAAATCATATTTACTTTAAAGAAGATGTTTGTCGATAAATAATTCTAAAAAATAAAAATAGCATTTCTAATAAATTCAGATATCCAAATTTTAAAGTTTAATACATGTGAAACAAGGATAGTACTTTATTTTACTCTTTGAAAATTGCAGCATCAAAATTATTTCTGTATATTTCAAATGTTCAATTAAGTGTACAAATCAGTTTCTATTCTGCAGTTGTATATATAAAACTAAACCTATGATTTTTGAAAGTATTATTGGAAAAGAACTCTCATTACTGAAAAGCTCTGCTTTGACTGCATCAGTGTACCTTCCCAGTTCTAGCTTTTCAACAAGTGAGCTTGAACAAAGAGAAGGAATTGAAGGGGGGAAAAAAACCCACTTACGATGTCGAATGTTATATAGTGCCACAAATACTACTTTCTTGTCTTCTCTTCAACTTATAATGCGTTATGTGAGGAGGTTAGTGACATCCAAGACTTTCATCCTTATGATATCAGATGATACAGTTTATGATATCAGATAAATGAAGACTTTATAGGTTAACGAAATGCCCAGCCAATATAAATTGTATATCGAATATGGCGTGATCAAGTGATGCTGTTGCAAGTTGGAGACCCCCCCCCCCCCCCTGCCTTTTGATGAACTGTTGCAAGTTGGGGGGAAAAAACCTCTTGCCTTTGATGGACTGTTGCAAGTTGGAAAAAAAACCCATCTTGCCTTTGATGGACTGTTGCAAGTTGGAAAAAAAAACCCATCTTGCCTTTGATGGACTGTTGCAAGTTGGAAAAAAAACCCATCTTGCCTTTGATGGACTGTTGCAAGTTGGAAAAAAAAACCATCTTGCCTTTGATGGACTGTTGCAAGTTGGAAAAAAAACCCATCTTGCCTTTGATGGACTGTTGCAAGTTGGAAAAAAAACCCATCTTGCCTTTGATGGACTGTTGCAAGTTGGAAAAAAAACCCATCTTGCCTTTGATGGACTGTTGCAAGTTGGAAAAAAAAACCATCTTGCCTTTGATGGACTGTTGCAAGTTGGAAAAAAAACCCATCTTGCCTTTGATGGACTGTTGCACGTTGGAAAAAAAACCCATCTTGCCTTTGATGGACTGTTGCAAGTTGGAAAAAAAACCCATCTTGCCTTTGATGGACTGTTGCAAGTTGGAAAAAAAACCCTCTTGCCTTTGATGGACTGTTGCAAGTTGAAAAAAAAACTCTTGCCTTTGATGGACTGTTGCAAGTTGAAAAAAAAAGCCTCTTGCCTTTAATGGACTGTTGCAAGTTGAAAAAAAAAGCCTCTTGCCTTTGATGGACTGTTGCAAGTTGAAAAAAAAAGCCTCTTGCCTTTGATGGACTGTTGCAAGTTGAAAAAAAAAAGCCTCTTGCCTTTGATGGACTGTTGCAAGTTGAAAAAAAAAGCCTCTTGCCTTTGATGGACTGTTGCAAGTTGAAAAAAAAAGCCTCTTGCCTTTGATGGACTGTTGCAAGTTGAAAAAAAAAAGCCTCTTGCCTTTGATGGACTGTTGCAAGTTGAAAAAAAAAAGCCTCTTGCCTTTGATGGACTGTTGCAAGTTGAAAAAAAAAAGCCTCTTGCCTTTGATGGACTGTTGCAAGTTGAAAAAAAAAAGCCTCTTGCCTTTGATGGACTGTTGCAAGTTGAAAAAAAAAAGCCTCTTGCCTTTGATGGACTGTTGCAAGTTGAAAAAAAAAGCCTCTTGCCTTTGATGGACTGTTGCAAGTTGGAAAAAAAAGCCTCTTGCCTTTGATGGACTGTTGCAAGTGAAAAAAAAAAGCCTCTTGCCTTTGATGGACTGTTGCAAGTGAAAAAAAAAAAGCCTCTTGCCTTTGATGGACTGTTGCAAGTGAAAATAAAAAAAAAAGCCTCTTGCCTTTGATGGACTGTTGCAAGTGAAAATAAAAAAAAAAACTTCTTGCCTTTGATGGACTGTTGCAAGTGAAAATAAAAAAAAAAACTTCTTGCCTTTGATGGACTGTTGCAAGTGAAAATAAAAAAAAAACTTCTTGCCTTTGATGGACTGTTGCAAGTGAAAATAAAAAAAAAACTTCTTGCCTTTGATGGACTGTTGCAAGTGAAAATAAAAAAACTTCTTGCCTTTGATGGACTGTTGCAAGTGAAAATAAAAAAAAAACTTCTTGCCTTTGATGGACTGTTGCAAGTGAAAATAAAAAAAAAACTTCTTGCCTTTGATGGACTGTTGCAAGTGTAAAAAGGAAAAAAAAAATATTGCAAAAAGAAACATAAAAAAAAAAATAGAATCTTGCAAGAAGAAATTAAAAAATCCTTGTCAGCAATTCAAAAAAACCCTCTTGCATAGCTGCAGAAATTAAGTCTTCATATATAGGCAAAAAAGAAAAAGAAACACCACTTTAATGGAAGGAAAAGAAACTGCTGCATGAATAAAATCTACTGCAGATAAGTTTCCGGGCCCAAGACTGATTCTTCAGAGTTAAATCTTCTTTTAACTCATCGGTGAACTCCAAAATCCATTCTTCATCAATAATCTGTTTCCACTATAAATCGGCCTTCTTTCAGCAGCAGATGATCCGACTTAAAAGAACAAGTTCGAACTCCACTAGTTCATGAAATTACCTGTGAATTAGAATCATTTAAGCAAAAACGGGGAGAAAAACTATTCTTGAAATAAAGGCGGACAATTTGGTGTTAACCAACTGTCTGTAACCATAGCTTTCTGCTATTCATTGATCCAATACAATGTATCAACCACTGGGCGCTTGTGAAGCGAAGCGATTCTGAACGTTTAAAATTGCATTATCAAGTCGAAAGCGTTGCATCGGAAATTTATTTATACATCCGATGAAAATGCTATTTTTCCATCTCTTAAAAAAAATATGTTCCATCATTACGGACAAATTAATTGCATTTTTCCATGCTTGTGGAGTGGACTTGGCACACTAGCAGTCTTATAAAGTAATTTTTTTTGTTGAATGCGGCAGTGTTCAACCTAGTATTGTAGAATGCAAAAGATGTTTTCTGTAAACTAATTAATGTTTGACATTGCTTCTTCGAATAATTTTGCTCTGCTTGTATAAATAATGCTGATTTATGAACGATAATGACCTTATCATATATTCATAATACTTATATTTGTTGACTATATTATGTATTTAAGATGCTGCAATTTCGGATAAATACTAAGTATAATAACGATTTTTATAAAAAAATGATATAAACTCATAATAAAATATTTTTAGTATAGAATTAGTATGAAATTGAAAGAATGTTCGTTAAAAAATTCTTAATTTGGGAGATAAAACTTTTACTTGAAAAATGCATTTGTATTGCGCTGGTGCAACAAATAACTCCGATGTCTATTTAATCCGAAAAGAATTAATCTGTTTTACATAATCAAAATTTCAGCAGACGTTTTCCTAAAAATGGAAAAAGTCGTTTTAGCATCTCTTCTGATAAATTTTTGATATATTTTACTAGTGATCATTAAAAAATCTAGTATGCAATATTAAATCATTAATTTTTTAAAACTGTTCACAAAGTTAACCAGCGACTTTTTAATATATATATATATATATATATATATATATATATATATATATATATATATATATATATATATATATATATATATATATATATTAAATATATATATATATTAAATATATATATCGACTCGAGTCATAATCTATAAAACCTATGTCAGCCGATTATGCTTTTGAATTTTAATTAATTCCCAAAATTAATCATTTAGGAAAATGCAGGGAATTAAGAATCTTTTGCATTTTTTGGAGTCTCAATCTCAGATCAACATTGATTTGAAAAATATGCAAGTGTCATGAACATCATTTAATGCTGCCAGTTCAAATGGACTGCATGAAACAGGCCAGAATTTTAGGCTTGATTATATCTTACATTTAAAATATTTCCTTTTAATAAAACAGGAAATATTTTTAACTGATAATATCGAAGTTTATTCTATTCGAATTATATTGAAATTTATTAATTCTATTAACATTCATTTTCATAAAAGGCTTCTAATAAAATTTAAAAAAAAATTACTCATCTGGAAATTTCAGGAAATTTCTCTTTTCCTGAATTTTATTGTTTTTTCATTATGTATTCATTCCCTGCAAGTCAAAAATACGTTTAGAAATCTGTAAAAATATTTCAATCAAAAGTTGTATTGAAAATTAAAATCATGCAGGACAGTTGAACTTAAATAAAAACATTCCTAGAAATCTGACCACATTATTTCCCATATTTTTGTATTCAGATTAATGCAGTATTATTTAATATTAAAATTTATATATTAACCCTATATTGCATAATTATTTACATTAAAAATTTTTCATTCATTTAAATTTTTATGATGATTTTAAAAATTTGTTAAATTTTAATTTAGGTGTAGGGAATTTCATATATAAAGAAATCTTAGTTTTATTTATAAGAATTTTAGTTCGTTTTACTTCAAAAAATTAATTTTAACTAGCTAAGCTGGCTAGTTAATATTTGCAGTGTATTCTTACTATTCATTTACATTGATTTACACATTTGTGATTAAAAAAATAAATTGTGCAATATGGGGTTAAACTGTGTTACTTTCTTGTCGAAGAATCTAATATAAATGTAGAAATTTCCTAGCTGTTATTGTGCATTTCTAACTACCATTTATGATGTTTAAGGGGAAAAAAAAGAAAGAAAAAAAAAATGCAAAAAAAAAAAAAAAAAAATGCAAAAAAAAAGAAAAAAAAATGCAAAAAAAAAAAGAAAAAAAAATGCAAAAAAAAAAAAAGAAAAAAAAAATGCAAAAAAAAAAAGAAAAAAAAATGCAAAAAAAAAGAAAAAAAATGCAAAAAAAAAGAAAAAAAATGCAAAAAAAAGAAAAAGCAAAATAAAATAAAATAATTATTAAAAATGAAAAAAAAATTGAAATTTGGGGAAAAAAAAATTGGAAAGTGAAAAATAGAAATCCATTCCCCCTTCTTTAAAATGCTTATACTTGTAACCAGTGTATGTTTTGATATTTCCTTTCATGTTTCATAAATTTTGTACTTGGTTTATAAAACGTGTTATATATTTATATTTTCTTTTTACAATTTTAAGTTCATGACACTTGTAAGCACATTGACCGCCACGAAAATTTTGCGGAAATGGTTGTCAAAATATTTAATCAGTCTTTATCATTACTGCACGTCTTCGAATTAGAAGACTATGTATATCAGCAATGATCTAATGTATGTAAACCTGAGTTACAAAGTTTTTCATGCTAAAATTGTCATCATATTTTTGTTTTTTTATTGCTAGTTGAATTGATGATAATTCTTTGTTTAAAGAAATGGTGCAAATATACAAGTATTCATCTTTGCATTTTGAGGCATTAAGGCAATCAATCTATAATTGGTTGAACCAAAAACCAATAATTTCAGTTTTCAGCAATCCATGCGATTTTTACAATTTAAACTGTCTAAACAATGATTCGGGAAAAAATTTCCTTTATTGTATATTTTTAATATCTTGTTATATAGCGTTATTTTTTGCACATGATACAGTGTGTGCACTTTCTTTAAATACATAAATTTTATTAGTAGTAATACTTTAACAATTAAAAACTGAAAAAATACTGATGCGTTAAATTTTATTAAACGAGATAATTTAACTTTTAAATGTATCACTATTATAAAAATGTCTAGTTTGGAATGTTAGGAATTTTTTTGTTACTAAATTTTATTGTCAATATGACCTAAAGTTTTCAGGACTTCTTGAGCAAACTGGATTTTCTATATATTAACAATATATATTAAATTATTATACATGTGATACGAATCTATTATTTGTGTTTGATAATGTGCTGTAAGTAACAAACTATTCTCTTCAGTCGTATTTGAAAAAGAAAAGGCTGGATTGTATTGTTCCCTTCAGTATTCTGAGACGACCATTTTTCGAAGAATCTATCTCACTAAGGGGTTAGACGCGGAAGGATATGCGCATTTCCAGAACTTACTTTATTGTTAAATATCGTCCTCCTTTCATCTTTCTTTTCGAATTTATTTCGTTGAATTATACCCATCCTAACGCATGTGCAAAAACACGGAGGGATTTAGAATCCGTTGGTAAACAATGTTTTATCTTAACGGTGACTTAAAACCAACTAGCTGTCTATAATCGTAAATTTTAAGAAGTGGATCGATTATACTTGTAGAAAACCTCTCAAAAATAATATTCAGGATTCTTCAAAATTTGGATAATTCTATTTTATAATAAAATTTAAACACCTGCGAACATCAAATATTTAATATATTGTTTTAAATATTGCAGGAGTTTTTCAGTTTAGTTCACTGCAAAAATGTGATCTGTGTGCCAGTTGCTTGAGACTACCCTCAATCGTTAATGCAACTAATTTTCTTTCTGTCTGTTAAATTCTGGCTGCGAAATTATTAGTCGCAATTTAACAATTTTCCATCGAGATATTATTTTGCTGTTGTAGGTTTGAATGATACAATAATACTTAAAATGAGTCCCATCCTAATAATTGCGATTACTTCATGTTCTATTTTAATCAGTTTCTTTCACGCTGTATATTGAAGAGCAAAATTTACGAAAAAATCATTATTCATCTTTTTTTAATGCCGGTACCAGGTGCGAATCACTTGTGAATTAGACCAACAGATGACTTTAATTTTTGAAGATCATTAAGAATTAAAAAAAAGAGTGGATTTCCCTCAAAGGTTTAAAAGTTTTTTAATAATATTTATTACCTGTCTGTAGTTAAATACACAAATGGATAAGTAATATCAATTTTTGTAATTGAACTGTGGATAGGTGTTTTTTACCCCATTTGAGTAGCTGAAAGTTTACATCTTAGATTATTACTAAAGCATTGACTTCCATACTATTCTTGTATATGGCTATTAAGTTGCCAAGATTTGCGAAATTAATAATTTTATTTTAGTATTTTCCTGATTAGCCCATGGAATAATTTCAGAATTTGGATATTCAATTGACAATTTAATCCACTATTTATTGTGCATTATGTTATATACCTAACAGTGTTTTTTCGCATAAAAGCTGAAGCCAGTTAAATTTGTTTTTGTATTCTGATCGCATGCAAATCTTTTGAAAAATAAAAATACAATTCCTAAATAAATAAATAAAAAAATTGTTGTTCTGATTTAAACAATTTTCTTGAGATTATTCGCAATAAAAATATTTAATCGCAAATCTTTATTGTTCGGAATAGTTTCTTTTTTAATTGTATCACAACTGAATTGCAGTTGGTGATTTAATTATTCATTGGCAGACTATTTGGTTTTTATTCGACTACGTTGCAGGAACTAAATGATAGCTTCGCACTTAAATGGTGCTCACAAATTTAAATTAATAAATTTTTTTTCCTTAGTGAGAGAAGTTTTATTCTCTCTTCCATTTCAAAGAGAAATTGCTGCTCTTTTAGTTGTTTAAAGCATTTGCGACTCCATCTATAATATGAAATGCTTAAATTAGAATAGGAAGATACTTTAAAACATGTAATTGCGCTTGTGTAATATCGAAGCGGGACACAAGGAAAAAAAATCGAGTAAATACAACAAAGGGGTTCATACATTTTTGGGTTATATTTCAGCGAAACGTTAATTATTAGGCCTAAATAAGCACATGACTACATATAATTGTGCTGAATTTATTTTTTTTAAGAGAATGATGCATTTTAAAATAAGGCTGTTTTTCATTCTTTTTATCTTAACAAAATTCTTAGAAAATTCCAAACTATTCCATACTATCCTTTCTACAGATTACAAGTGTTAAATAAATAAGATATTGAATGTATATGAGCGAAAGATTCTTACTTCATGTTTCCATGTTTGAAGTCCTGCATTTGTCTAGTCTTATCAATGACAAGAAATAGTTTGTCATTCTTTTTTTATCTAACTAAAATTCAGCTAGATAATTGTCACTTAACGCAATATAGAAAGACCATTCATTTTTAAGAGCATTTATATCAAGTTGAAGAATTTTTTTCAAGTTTGACTTGCTAACTCAAAATTGAAATTTCTTTTGAAAATGGTATGGCTAATGCTTTCCATAAACATTTCTGATCGTATGAACTCGGATAACTTTTTAGTTATTCATATCCTTTCTCTTGAGTTAATTGTATCCTATCTAATATTTTCTGCCCAATAAAGTTGCTTTGTCAAGTTACGAAATGAAACAACCTGAAGTTTATGCATCATTGTTAATAGTTGCTAAAAAATTTTATTCCCACATATGGAAAGAAATTCTGTTTCTCAAAGGCTGTTCTGTATTGTTTCGGAGTGGATGGGTTTATAATTAAATTCAATATTTGTGTGAATACTTCTTTTTGATTCACAATGGTAGAACGGGTAATGGTTCTTGTATTTCATTAACAATTGCTTTCGAGCTCATGTTCAATGTCATCAGTTTTTTTCTCCTCGTTTTCTTGATAAGCTTAGACATTGCCACTATTTTTTCATCTTGACATTATTACGAAATTCCTGTTTACAAAAATTTTGTTTGGAGACCTGTGTTCAATAGTTTACGTTCGCTCTGAATATGATATTTCATTTAAGAGACCAGAAGGCATTTTTTCATTTCTGCAACATATCTTTCATGTTTAGAATTCCAATAGGGATATTTATTTTATAGTGCAGTGCTTAAGTGATAGCTATTTTCTATCAAAACTCAGAATTTTTTTGTAATTTTTAAAATTTTTTGTCCACTTGTTAATGTTTTCAGTAATGAATATTTATTTTCCCATGCGTTTACAGCAATTTAAAATGAAGGAAAAGCCTCTATTTCTAAGTTGTGGAGAACCGCCCCATAGAATGTGTAATTTAATTATAATTATCTCGAAGAAATAATTCTAATCATCGGTTTGAGATAAAATGACTGAAAATTAAATAGCATTTATGATTTTTTTGAATGGTTAAGGAAAATAAAAATTTAATTTCTACAGAAATAAAACACTTTTCCTTCTCTCAATATTTCGTTCCCGCTTTAGCGTAGTAATTAAAAATAATGGGCTCAAAACAACGTTTTACTAAATATCCGTCGTACATATGAGCCAGATGCATGTTCATAACGTAATTTTGAAGGATCAGATGTATTTTTTTTCCTACTGCTAATGTCCTAACAATGAATTATTTTACGTTTTAACTGTTTCTTCATCTGAGTTATACAGTTATTAACTGAATTGTGTGCATGAAAGTTCGTTTTCTGCGAATTTTACCGACTGTTCGTTCTTTTTTTCCCCTCCATCATCACCTTTGTTCCATAGAAAAACAAAAGGAAATTTTATTGTGAAATTAACTTTTCATAAATCGCCTCTTCGGATTTGGACGTATGAAAATACTGGGAAATTGGGCTGTACATTTAACATGCTTCGAGGGAAAAATAACTAGCTTCAGGTGCACTTGATTTGTTTCCTAGTCAGTGGAATCCGTTAAGATATTTTACCACTCTTAAAATGGGTATTTAATTAATCTGAGGTTTAATATTAAATTTTTTATGTAACTGTACCCGACGCGCATGTATCAAATAATTTTTCTGTTAATAAATTTTCCAAAATATAATTATCAGCTTGTTTTCAGTTTCATTTAAAGTTTTTTTAGAAAGTCTAATTACTGAGTGCTTTTATATTTAATTATTATTTAGATATAAATATTGTATTCATTTAATTTTGAAAGATTCAATTGTAATGTGAAAAAACAATTATTCAATTTTCAATTTCTCTTGAATATCGATAATGGAATGATTTACTCCTGAAATTTTGAGTGTCGTTGGAAATTTAACCAACACTCTCAAATGAGGAATAATTTTTCTATTAAAGAAATCTGCCTACTTTTAAAATACGTATAACATTTACAGTTTAAATTTTTTTCGTGTATATTAGTCGTACACTAAGAAACAATTTAAAATTTCTGTGGTAAAACCAGCGCAGAATGCTAAACATAAATCAAAATTTTGTATTACATGTTAATGTAACTGACACTGTGATAGTTGGCACCATGATTATTTTTCAGTAAAGAGATGTTTTTAATATCAGTCGTTATTCAGAGATCCCATACATGAATCTTTTTTAGAAATCGCTTTATCTTATTCTTCTGATCTCAAAAGTAATCTGGAGATAAAAATTTCGAAAATCCTTTTAAAGCTTAAATTTTAAATAGAAACAAACTGTTTCTCAACTTTAATATTTATCTTGATCTTAATATTATATATTTTCGATTTCCTTCTTCATACTTTACGATGTACCATAGGAAAAGGTAATAAAACAATCTAACGGGTAATTGGTTTATAGACTTTAATTCCGAATGGAATGAGAAGTTGAAGCATGAATTTCTTACCGTTTAGTGATGCAGAATCTGCACTAGCCCATACGCTAAGAACAATATCTCTCAATAATAGGCTGTAAAGAAAAGGTTGAATTAATTTTTTCTGTTTATAGATTTAGAAAGTTTACATAAAATGATTAATGGATATAAATTTATAACATTGATAAAAAAAAACTGTTTCCTAGTTCTGTAACATTAATTCAATTTTCACTTGTTGAATATCTTACCTGCCAATATCTCGATCAAAGTCTTTAATTCGATTTTTATTAGTTTAGCACTAGGAATACTGTTGCCTGTTTATTTTTTAAAAGAAGTCCTGATTTTTAAAAATTAATAAACGCTTGAAACATCTTAAAATAAAAAGTTAAATCTGATTTATCCTTTAGCTTTGCACTTCAGGTCAGTTAAAAAGAAGCTTGGTCTAAAATTGGATTAAATATTTATGATGTTTCGCCGTATTCAAAGTATCCATAGGCCGCGATGGCCTGGTGGTAAGATCTTGTTTTCGGGACCAAAGGATTCCAAGTTCGAGACCCGTTTACACCGAAGTATAGTCGTGTAAACGAGTCTGGTGCACGTTAAATCAGTTAAGGACAATAGTTCTCCCGCTTGTGGTGTTGGTGTGGAAATTTGGAGATGTGGGGTGCCAGGTCGGGTGTAAACCTCATCATCTCGCCTCGATTCAAAATTACGAGGTGCGTCACCTAATAGCTCTAGTGTTGCTATAAAACGGGATGTTAATGTAACTAATTGGCTTCTTTTCGAATTCTTCGTTTCAAATGAGTCGGAATTTGTGAATCGAACGAAATTCTGTAATTATCGGAAAATTTCAACTATAAGACGTGATAAACATATGCGCGATATTCTAAAAAATGACTTCGCTGCTCAAATTCTATTTACATCTGGTAAATTTTATATTTTATTTATTGATGTCTTGTGTAATTATCACTGGTGTGACGGTAAATTTTCAATGCAGGACAAAAGCTCAAGCGGAATTCTCCACAACAATTTAGAAAATGGATGAAGATATTACTTTAGCGTCTCGTCAAAGTGACCACGATTGAAGCTGAATTCCTAACATCACTACACCAGTGAATATCAGTTATCCTCCGTTAACTCACTTTTTAATAATAAATTTTATCAAGCACTAAAATTATACATAATTGTCCATTACCTAATTGCGGAATATGTTTGTGTTGTTGTCAGTGGCGTAGAGAGTCTTCTTTCATTAGAGGTCACTTATCTTTTAACTCCTCCCCTCTTCATATTTGCGTTAGCTTATTTAATGTAGTGAACGAAATAATCCGCACAACCCACCAAGAATGATTACTAATTAACGGACATGGAATAATATGCACCAACTTAATGACACCTGCCGTAACTCATTTCTTGAGCATTTTACGAAAAATGTGGTCGGATTTAAGAGGCAAAATGATTATCATATTAATAAGACTAACAAATTGTTTATGCATAGTTGGACCTTTTGCCTTATGTATACCTAATTTATAAAATCATTAATAAAGAATGGAAAAAGTAGCACTGTACAAGAAAGCTCGGTGATCGATGCCATTTAGCTTATTAATGTCTTTAACGAATAAGGTTTGGAGCATATTCTGGTCTGTAACGCAAGTGGGTTGAGAAAGGTAAAGTAAACGTGTTATAGTCAGTGTCAACTCAAGTTCTCAGTGCGGTGAAAAGCTACGTCTCATTACGCTCCGCTAAATAGTTCGGTATAATGATGGGATTGACACAGATTGCATTCTCCTCTGCCCATCATCCAGAATTGCGAAATCCATCTCAAATAGGTTTGCCTAAGCAGAAGTATGGTAGTCTGAAATAATTTGGCCATAAAATGACTCTTGTGCCAGTCAATTCAAACCAGGCCATCCCAAATAGATCGCTATGTTAATCTCTTCTTACAGTGATGTGTCTGAAATGTGTTTCGAGTGACGAAATTTTACTATTTGAATATGCAATTAAGCAACAGTATTAGGAAATTTAAAATACCGAAACTTATTCAAGAGAATTTTGTATCTCAAATAATCTTCATGTTATTATAGAGATTTATTGTTATTTCATTGCCCTTAATCCGATGTCATCTATTCGGATGTTAAGTAAATTCGAAAGTCAAGGACTTAATGTAACTAGCATAAACCGTAAAAATGTTGCCACCTAATGTAAGTAAATCATTTATTACATCGACTGTAATAAAACTGAGGTTCTAAATTTTTCATTAATTAAATTGGTTAGCTGCAAAAATCCTTCAGTAATATGACATATATTTGACCAATGGTCTGCTCATTGTGCAAAAAATTATGCAGAAAATGTGCTATTTATGTTGAGTGTTATAAAATGTAATTCAAAATTCGAGCAGGAGTATATTATTGGCTTCCTTACAAAGTCACTGAGATCGGTATGCGATGACTTGTTTTCAGTTCGAAGATTTCCACTCGTCTCTCTGAAAACGCAAGACGAGTCAGACTATAAGAAATCAGTTTGTATAATTTGTCGAAACTACATCACACTTCATTCGGGACTATCTGTTCTGGATTCAACTCTTAGTTACGTCACTTGTAGACTGCGGAGTCGCAATAGTTCCATTTAGATTTAAAATTAATGTATTTAAAATATAATAGGATCATATTCTGAACCATTTAACTGACTTTTAGAATAACAGTTTCAATCAACAGGAGCGTATAGACAAATACAATAAAAATTATATCGTAAAACACTAATTGCCACAATTTCAGGCTTATTTGTGACATATAAGCATAATTAGAATTTTAATATTTTTGTGCAATTTTTAAAAAAATTTCCATTACTTACCGTTATGATTCTAATAGTATAATTTTGCTAGAAATGAGCTTGCATTTGAAAATCACACTAGTGAGCTCAAAACTAGTATAACCAATCTTAAATTAAGAGGACTACAATTTATTTTTCACATTTACCGCACGAGAACGTCTGTAAAAAAGACTTTGCTAGTTTTATTCTTTTTAGCGTGAGAAATATTTAGAATTATTTTATTCTTTTGATTCATTTATTATTCTTCAATGCTTGCCACTGACTATATTTTGACTTCGTGACACTTTTCTGGACAAATGCTCGAGACAGATACAACTGGGGCAGTAATCTTTCCCTTCTCTCTACGCCACTGACCTTTATCCTAGAGACATATCGTTCAAATATAATCCATTTGTATGCAATAAACATTCATCGCATTTCATTTGATAAGCGGGGATGCACGAACAGAAGCTGTGGTCTGCCGAACACTGTGGGATTCGTTGCCGGTCACAAGGAATATCGTGGTGGTTGAATCCCTCGAAACGCTCGAAGAACAACGGTGATGGGGGAGAGCTAGAAGTCGAATCGAGACCTTGGTCAAAGGGATGGAACCTCTCAGCATTGTACATGTACAGTTCGGTAATTGTATTAAAAATTCATCGTTTGCATATGTATATTTAGAATATAATTTCATTATAAACATTTGAATTGTAATTGCAAGATTTTGTCAATGTTTTGATCCATAAATGTAGACGGTAGTTTTGCAATCAGGAACCAGCTATTATTTAGCTGATTTCGAGAACATTACGGGAAAACTCGTCATACAAAGTTAAATATATGCAATATTTTGCACATTAGACTAATTATAATGCTATCTTTTTTTTTTCTTCAAAAATTAAGTATAACATTTTTTGTTTGATTTGCAAAAAGCACTAAAAATGAATTTTACAGTTAGTTCCTTATTTCAAAACTACATTAGATGCAAAAGAATTAATACTGTAATGGTGGAAATATTCTAGGAGCATTTCCTTGGTAAGTAGATCAGAGGTTCTTCAATTTCCTCGTGACCCAACTTAAACTAAAAGTTCCCATAACATTTTCTTTTCTATATCCTTTCCGTTTACAATCAAAATAAAGAGAACTGCTTTAGATTAAAATATTTTATTAAAATTAACTGATAAATTGAATCTCTTCTTTAAATAAATTAATGCCATTTTTTTTGTATTTCTAATTCTTTGCATTTGTTATTGGAATGACATTTTTCCGGTTAAAAAAAAAAGACTATTGTGATAAGTTCAGAAATGCTAATCTGATCTAATGTTTCTAATAGAATTTATTTCCTACTTTATTTAATCAATAACAATAATGGAGAATAGCTCATTAGGTAAGTATAAGTGTAGCTATTTATTAATGAATTTGATTAACAAGTTTTTTATCATTCCAATTGTGTAAGTTTAATGCGCCATTTTATTTAAGAAATATATGGATCTCATAATATTGAGCGAAAACTCATGTGATGTGTGAATGTCTAAACTGTTATTTTTAAATTTTTATATTTGATTTGTTTTAAAATATCTATAATCACCATAAATCCACAGTTTTCTACGAGCAATTAATTTTGCGGTTTGGCTTGTTAAACTGAATAATTTTTCATAAATATTTTGACTAATCAATTTTAATTTGAAAAATTCCTAATTATACATAATTTTAACTCGGATCATTCCATTCACCCATTAATAGTCGTGTAGAAATATCGGATGAAAGTTTAGGAAAGAAAAGAAAGGGATGCTGACAAATCAAAGCTGGATTATCAAATGGAACCCCACGACTTTAGGGGCCCGCAAACGTCATACTTTTCTTCGTATTATTTTCAGGGTAATCTAATATGTGCCATCATTTGATTTATGAAAATCATGCATCACTCTTAAATCCCCCTCCCCTCAAAAAATATTCATTTTCAGATCTGTGAGATTCAATATTTTCTGTAGTTGGCTGATTAATACAAAATATGTTAGAGCTATTATATGTTAGAATATTTAAATTATGTTCAAAGGTTTAAAATTGTTTTATTATTTTGCTTGAAATTATTTTCAAATTAAATTTTTTTTTTAATTCGGGGGGTAACTGAATAAAAACAGAATTCTGAAGTGACAGATTTTACTTCTTTTAGCCATATTTGTTAAACTTGTGCACAATAAGGGCGAGTCTGATTTGTGCATCGAATGATTAGATTTTTAGTATATAAATCAAATTAAATACAAGTGTTACATCTTTTAAAATGCAAAAATTACTGTAAAATATCAATATCTAAAATGTCTTTCGTTGTTATGGAAATTTTAATAGCATGTCCCAAATAAAGGTTTTCATGTAATAAGGAGGTTAAATAAATTCATGGAGATTAATAACTGCTTATACAGATATTTAAAGTCAATAAAAAAAGTGTTTGGATATTTAGAAGTAAAAGGAGATCTGTAAATTTGAATTTTCTAAGGGCCCCTATAGAGTTGAATCCGGACCTGTTACGAGTTTTGCTGCTTCTTGGATTCTAAAACCCTCAACGCTTTCACTCACGTTTGAGAAAGAATTTATTTCGTCAAAAAAAAAAGGGGGGGTTGGAGGTTGAAAGGAGGTGTTTACATTTAGCAATAAGGGGAGAACGCAGATTATTTGACGAAGTAGGAGGCGTAATAACAGCTCATTTTTCAACATGCCACTCTTGAGCCATTTTCTAAAAGTGTTAGTCTCAGAATAATGAAAATAGCAGTACATAATTCGTAGGCATTCTTGAATTCCAGCAGCAATAAATAGCATGAAAATGGATGTATGAGATAGACAATTTTTTCTAAATGTCTATTAGAAAGGATCGAAGATGCCATTCATTCATAGCAATGAATGAATGGAAGTGAATTTTATTGCATTAAGAATCAAAGAAAAAGCTTTTATAAGTTGACTGAATTTGAAGAATTTTTTTTCAAACTTTAATTAGGTGGACAATTTTTAAGTTTCACTCGGAAAATACAAAATAGATAATTTTTTTTCCTGTAAATAATGGAAGTCAATACATTAAGCAATTTCGAACTGGAAACACAATTCGCAGATTTAAAGCGCTTGATTCTCACAATGTTCTACTCAAATTTGGAAATGCGCAGAAATTCGTATGCTTAATTTTTTTCCTTTCTGTTTTTGGCATCACTAATTTGCCGCAAATTTGTATAGTTATGAAAACTAAAGTTCAGTTATTTTTTATTGCCCGAGTTGTTTTTTTAAAATGATACAGCGAATAAATTAAAGGCAGAAGCATAACTGACAGTGATCAAAATAGAAACTCTTGCTCTTCAACTATATATCGTTTATATAATGTATATTGAAAGAACATAGTATTTTTGTTATGCTAAATATTGAAAAAAGTAATGTTATCTTAAATTATCTCGAGATTTTAATGAACTTCCACATTTTATTTTTGCTTCCCTGGGACATAATACAAACATTTGATGCTATCTATCTGTGAACTCGATCACTCAAAACCTCATCGAGCTGGGGGGGGGGTTGAAATTAGAACATCCAAGTTTTATAACGAGAATTTTAAATACTTATTCAATTTTGGATCAAATTCATCTAGGATTGATAGTCTGTCGGTCTGTGTATTCGTGGATGTGTGGACGCAGTAATTAAAAAATATACTAGAATAATTTTGTTTGGTTTGTAAACTTTGTCAAAATTGTAAATTTCAATAAAATTTTGGGGCCAATTGATCAAAAGGAAAGAGTCCAAATGCGCACTCATTGAAGATAAACTCAAAATGCATCATATTGTTTACCTATACTTGACAGTATTCCAGCTTCCCCCCCCCACCCCTATTGAAAATTATAATCTTTATTTGGGTATCCTATCTACTAATAAGTTTGATATGCCAAAGGGAAAATGAATGACTGAGAAACTGAAAATTTCTACAGCTATCAACGAAAAAGGGGCATGAGATAATGAATTATAAACTATGAAAATATTGGGAATGTTGAATATCTAGGATGTGACAATAGACACCTGGTCTTGGTCTACCCACGACGACCTGCCTACCCTAAAGGGTTAAGACTTTGAAGGTCGCTGGGGAGAGAACCATTATTTATTGAAAGGCATACAGTCATCGACAGAATATGGGCGATAAATAAGAGTTCGTATGTACTATAGTTAGTTCATTTGACTAAAATAGAATATTTAAACTAAATAGTCTCCTGAACTCAAAATTAGTTTGCTAAGTTCAAAAGTACATATAGAAAGTAATAACACACATAAGTATATAAAAAAAACCCACAATGACCAAAAGATAGAAGACACAGTATTCTGCACAGCAATAACAAACTAGACACCTGATGGTCACTAGTGGATTGATTAGCATTTTAGAAATCTCTGTGGAAGCAACGACAATTCAAATTTTTTTAGTAAATCTAAATAACAGGGCCATATATTTATAAATATATTAATCTATGATTTATAATGGCTATTGATTTCCTGGACACTTTGGAAAGTTTAATCTAATTTAGCTTTACTTTTGGAGTTGGTGAGTTTCGTTGCGCTTATTGCTTACATTATTTCTTGTTATAATTTAATTTTTGAAATTCTGGTCATTTTTTAATATAAGAAATAAATTGAATATATAAAAATCACGAAGATTATAAGCATTTTTATTATTTGCATATCTGTAATACCAATCTCAACTATTTGTTCCCAAAATATTTCACGAATGTATACTTATGCTAAACTCGCCTTAAATTACCAGTAAAAGAAAGAATTATTAAAAGAAATTATTAAACTTTTTTATCTTATATAACAAATATTGGTGCAGGTGAAAAATAATGTTATTAATTCTTCCTTTTCAATTTTAAAATATGAAACTACCGAGGTTTCTTTGCTGGAAGTTGGAGGCTGACTCAAGCCTCAAGACAATCAACAATTCCTCAGAAAAGAGTTCCCAGTGCGCTGATGTTTCATCATGATGGAAAATATCTGGCTGCCTTAATTTCCTGTTGATACCACATTAAACCTTGACTTTCATCATGCTTGATCATTGGACAAACTTTCTTCGTTTACGAATGAGCGGAAATATTGCCAAGGTAAAAAATTTTCATAATTCTAAATTTTCTCTTGTTTTTAATTTGCCAATTTTAAATTGTTGCTGTTCTACGATGGTTCTCGTATAATCCGCATACCGATAAATGTGCGAAAAAATTTGACTGATTCTCATACAGTAGAAAAAATTGCCCTATATTAAGCTTAAAATTTATTTAATTTTTTGTTTTCTTGTTTTGCCTTTCATAAATTATTAACTTTTTTATTGTTACTTTTATAAATTTTTTTATAAAAATTGGCAGTTACAAATACATTAGTCACCTTTTAACGACCAATTGGTTCGCGAGGAGTAATACTTCTAAAATTTTCAAATAAATATTTATGTACCGTGGTCTCTTAATAAGCTTCTTCAGCAAAATATTTTTCAGCTGATTTTTATAACTCATACTGTTATAGAAGTCGTACGTTATTCAGAACATTCTACTATATATCTCTCAATATAATGCAGGGTTTCTGGGCCAGTAACTGAAAATGAGCCCCATACCACTACCGATCCACCAACATGCTTCTCAGTTGCTTTCATTTTTTTGAGAAATTTTTTTTGTTTAAATTTCCCCAGACTATGGCTTTCCATTGAATCCAAAAATCTAGAATTTGCTCTCATCAGTAAATAAGACATTTTTCCAATACGAAAAATCTTTGTTTTCACTTTCCTTGCAAATTTAAGTCCTTGTTTTGTAAATATAAGTCTTAGTCTGATTTCGCTTACTTATGAAAGGTTTTTGTCTGGCTTTTTTTCCACTGAGATCTGCCTTATTTAGCCCATGTTTTTTATTGTTGATGGGCTAAATTTTTTTTCCTAATTCTTTTTCAGCAATAATAGATAGGTTTGGTGCACTAAGAAACGGATTTGCTTTTGCTTTTCAGATTAAATATCGATCATTTGCTTCTTCGAAAATCTTATTGTGGGTTCTCTTATGCTTATTTTCCAATTGATTATTGGTTTTAAAGCTTTTTATGATGTCATTAACCTTGAATGACTTCTGTTGGCAATCTCTGATATTTCTGGCACATACTTTCCATCTTCCGCATGCTTAATAACCAATTTTCTTAACTCAATGCTCGTTTAGGCCCTTTGTCTTGATATTTTAATTAAATTAATATTTAATTCCACAGTAAATTAAAATAACACAATTAAGAAATTCCCCTGATCAATTATAACGTTAACCATAAAGGCAGCGGTAATTTTTACCCAGGATTCCCACTATTCGGTGCTTAATTGTGAGATGTCCGAGTTTGGCTTATGGGTTCCTTTTTACAAATTTTGCTTTTATGTTTAAAGTTTTAATTATAATTTACGAATTAGCGCTATTTGTTTTTGTTTTTAGCTGTACATTAAACTCGCAGTTTAAAAAACATTTTCGCTTTTTTTCTAATTTATTTTAATTAAAATATCTTGGCAGTGAATCTTATTTTCCTATGGTGTCCGAGTTTGGCTTGTAGCGACTGTACATTACTAATTAATAAAGTTTTAGAAATTAACTCCTGGCCCTGATTAGAGCAGTTATTCTGTACATATTAAACTATGTATGCTTTAAATATAACTGAATAGAATAAATGATGCAACTATTTTAAAACGTCGCAGAAAACTTTCTCATTTTTATTTTTTAATATTTATTTCATTTCTTACTAACACGGGCTGTAAATTACGCTTTTATTTAATTTAAAAAAAAAGTTATTACAAATCCTTATATGAGTAAAATGTTGGCAAATTAGTACTCTAGAATTAAATAACATTATATTTAAATATAGATGAATCATGAAACACAAAAGATTAATCATGAGACATTCTCGTGCCCTTTTATAAATCATGAGACATAATAAACAAGACTATGCATATTTTCATAGTTTAATTTTAAATTATATTTATTAAATTAAGAAAAATGAATCATTAATATCTTAAATTAAAATAGTTATTCTAAATTAACCAATTTATTTAGAAAGGAATCTCATAATTTACACTGCCTGTGGTCCACAAAATATTTAAATCTACCACTGAATAGAATAAAAATTTAGAATCCAACATTGCCTCATCTCATCTGAGCAACTAATAAATTTATGGCTCTTATCGTAATAAAATAATATTCAAAGGAATAGCGATGTAAAACTGAAGTTCTTTTTTAAAACAATAAAGGTAATAATACTCAGTGCTTATTAAATAAAAAAAAAAATTCTTCAAAATGTATGTTTTTAGTAAATAATTAAAAGTAACTTTTTTTTGGAAATGTAACATTTTTTAATGAGTAACGAAAAAACAGTTAGATTTTTTTTTCATATTAATATAAAATCAAAACAAAAACAAATTCTGGATGCAATTCTGTTCTTTATTCTATCTAAAATAAATTCTGGATTTTAAATCAGACACGAACTTATTCTGAGACGAAATTTTAAAAATGTTCAGCTGCCGAATATTATCCACAAGCGCAGAACGAGAGATTATTTCAAATTTAAGTTCTATTGTGTCTGCTATTCCATAGACATGCAATATTTCTAAAAACATTTTTAATTCCAAAATAAATATTCCATCAAATTATCTTTTAACAGAAAAACTAGCTAAACTGATAAAAACAAACAAATCGAAGTTTTCATTGTTTTCCAATTCATTTATGAATAATAACTTTCGAAATTAAAAAATAAATAACAAAAGAGAGAGCTCAAATCTGATTTGAGAATCACTTTGTTTTGCATATTTCAATCCACTTGCATGTGTTTACTCCTTTGCTGTGCTTTCAGTGTCCCAGAGTCGGCTTCATAAATTATCATAATTCATATGCTCACGCATCCGCATATGCTGTTGAATCGTAACGTTTTTTTCAGTTCGGCGTTGATGGGAAAGCAATGAGTTGGTGGTTCTGTCTTTTCTGTAAAAGAGGTTACATTTAATTTTAATATTGTGCTAATTTCTTACAAAGTCTAACTTTTTTTCTTATTTTTAACAAGATATATGTGGTAAGTTTATCTACTTTTTTTATTCGTATTGTCTTATTTTTTCATTATTATTGAATACTTTTATTGCTAAGAGCGATGTATTTCTTTCTATTTCAATTCGTTGCATGTTAAAATTTGAATGGCTTGTAGTGTTTAGATAAGTTTGACATGTTAATAGATGTCTGCAGAAAGCTTTTCTTTCTTTTCTGGCATATAAATTGTTTAGAGTAATTTCGATTATTTGCTTTCCCTGGGGGGCTTGCATACAATTGGAGTTTAAAATGTGTTAGTAGTTGCAAAAAGTTTGGATTTTTAATGGTATTCTGAGAAAAATGATTCATTTTAATCAGGGAATTTGTTGAAAATGTGTGTTGAAATAAAAGGCATAAACGTGTTCTTTAAAATGCTAAAAAGTGCAAAAGTGATATATTTTTATATTTTGAAAATATTAAACGATCCAATTTCAAATTTTGATGTATCTGAAGCTTGCAAATCGGATTTACTTATTTCATGTTATTTACTTATTACTATTATTTACAGATTACTTATTATTACAGATTTACTTATTACTACTTATTTCATGTTCCTAAAAATGGAATTTTTGCAATGAATCCTGCTCTTAACCTTCAAGGTCAGAGTTTTCGAACCCACATTTCTATCGATGAATTCCACTACTTCAGATTAATAACGGTTAAAGCACTGATGCAAATCAAGGACTGCTTGCATTTGCAACATTTGCTTTCTTTTGGACTTATTCAAATTAATTTCTGCTATAAATTGGTGTTAAAGCTCATCGGATTATTCTATTTTATTTTTTTCGAGCGTAGGTGTCGATAATTTATAGTTTCAATGTGGCATAGTACTCTTTTAACGCATTATCGTGGCTACTTTTGTTACTATATAATATTATTAACAAAACGTTTTGGACTTTAAACTCCCTCAATTAGAAAAAAGTTAGGGAGAGCACTCTTTATATGTTCTGGGCACCATTTTATGTAGGTATGCCTCTGAGACATAATTCGAACTACTATGAATTTTGTGTATTAATAAATTTGTTATTGATGGTCCTGAAGTTAATTTGTACGCCACCCATCTATTTATTTTACCTAATGAAGAGAATTTTACGAACCACTCAACCACTCAGTTAACAAATTTGAAAGCCAAAATTATCAGATTCATTTTGAGCTGTCAACCTTGTATTATTACTTTTGATTCAAACATCATTGCTACATTTCTCAGCAAATTATGTAATGATGGGTCGTTTTTTGTGTAGATAAAACATTTTAAAAATTGCAGCTGCGAATGGTTTTTGAACAGGGAAGATAAATAAAATAATGATTCCGCTTCAATATACGTTCCAGCTGCTCTTTATCTTAATTCAGCTGTACCTATTTAGACTTTACAAAATATATATTCTCCACCTACCTTCCTTCCCGAAACAAAACTTTTTGCAAAGTTATTTTGTAATATAACAATAACGACTTAACTCAGCTTTTGAATAAACTGACTCAATTTAATTCAAAATATGGAGGGTTTATTTCATTCCTTTTTAATTTCTCGTACACGAAGGATGGAGAGAATATTATTAATCAAGAAATCATTCGAGATTAGAGAATTTTCACGTTTTTAGACCTCTTTATGTTCGAAAAATGCATTTTTGCCATTATGCCTGTTTGTGAACACGACAAATCAAAAACACTTTCTGGTAGACGAATGACATTTGGTATAAATAGTCTTTATACAAAATCTCTAGATTTCTATCGAATTTTGAGCAAAATCTATTCAAAGAAAATCCATCTCTGGCTATTCGAATATAATTTAATACAATGACTAAAATGGAAAGCTAGATAGATAAAAGTTGATACACAATTTAACATCTGTATAGTAGAAGCTTGTCAAATTTTGAGCCATATCCAACAAAGGTTTACCATCTGTCAGTCTATACTTTTAAATACATTTAATTGCGTTTACATGTAAACTCAATTAAAGTAGAAATGATTTAAATTTATCAAGTTTGATATGGGATTTAGTGACTACAATTGCAGTTTTGTGTGAAATTTTTATTTCAATCGGTTGTTGGGAAAAACGCGTCTAAAACAAATTCGATTTTGGGATACTATTAAGAGTATGCCAGAGGTTAATCGCCAAATTACTCTCCAAGGTTAGCACGATAGATTCAGTAAAAATGCTAAATTCGAACCAAAGATTAATATTTCGTAATTATTGTACGTCAATCCCACGTAAGGTATTCTCTGGAATAATATCTTTATTAGAGTATGCGATAAAACACACCCTTTGGTTTTCCTTTCATTTACATTCAAATGATTTTTCTTTTTTAAAAAAATGTGTGTATAATATTAAAGTGCATAATGCTTTCTCTTTATCAAGTTAAAAGTTAGGTCGTAAATTCTTTCTCTTGAAAGACGCCGAGTATATCAGCGAGTAAATAATGATTGACGAATTAAAATAACGAACGAGTTGTATGGGGAGCATCTGCTCTGACATCAGAATAATATTAAGAAAAGTTAGATCTCTGTAGTTTAGATAAAAGCAGCTGCTATTAGCTTCGATTTTATATCCCAAGGTCTCTAGTTTCGCATTGAAATAATCATTAGTATGCCATCCGTAACAAATCTTGCTGACTCGAATACTTTCCTAGTTTTCTGCAATTTGAATTTTGTACTTGATGCATAAAATGATGTAATCTTTCTCACCGTATATGATTTCGTATTGGCCGTCAACAAGAATATCCATAATTATCATCGACTAAACGCAAGTTCTTCTAACTTAAATTTTTTGCATTAAAATTTGTAACTGAATTTTCACTTTGGTATTGATGTGTTAAAATTTCTGTAAGTGTCTTTCAGAAAGTATACCATCTTAACATTTTTTAATTAGATTATCGGTTAATCAATTAAGTTGAATTGAATTATGACTTAGTGGTAGGCATTCCATAATTTTATTAATAATGAAAGATAAAAAACATCAGACTGAAAAAAGCCTTTTTTTAATTTAAATTTTTCTGGATGCACGCTATTATGAGTGTATTAAAAAATATAGACTATTTCTACCAAAAACCTGGATGTCCAAACAAAATTAGCAAAGGTGGTGACCAGTTAGAAATGCTACAAGGCAATCAAAATT
Organism: Argiope bruennichi; assembly: GCF_947563725.1. Lineage (NCBI taxonomy): Eukaryota > Metazoa > Arthropoda > Arachnida > Araneae > Araneidae > Argiope > Argiope bruennichi. The sequence continues at coordinate 37,598,458 of NC_079156.1, forward strand.
TTAATGACATAATATATATTTTGGAATTAGAATATTCATTGCAATTTCTTTATAGCATTTTAGTTTCAAGCATTTGTGATTTCATTTTGATGTCCATATATTTCATTAAAGATGTTTTATTTTTAGTTCGCAAATAAAATCGCTCGCTGATGTGTATGTGTTTTATTAAAAACTATTCAGTAGGATTACACTCTACTGTAGTTGCATTTAATTAAAGCTACATTGTTTTTAAATTTTCAGATCCTATTAACACAAAATTCTAAACAACATTGTTTACAATATCTTTTCGACATTGGTCGGCATTCAAAACATCGAACATCGGGGGAATATCGTACAATATCTTATACTAAAGGGATTGGAAGAAGGAATATGAGAGGAATTTCTTCAATTCTAGGTTTGCATCTAGTGGACCACATGTGAGTATTATTTTGGTTTTTCTTATTTTAAAGACTTTATTGGCGATTTTATACATTTGTTAGATTTAGTTATTTGCGAATTAGGATGTAAAATGCAAATATTGGTATCTTTTCCCTAAAATTAGTCAAATACTATTTGTTTTCTGTCAGTGAGTCTAATGTTTCAATGTCTCAGAATATTCATCATTGTGCCTTCTCGACCAGGTTTGAAATGCCATGCCACCGAAGAATTGTGTAAACAAGTCTTGTCTACATTGAGATAAGCGGAATCAAATGCCATATCTTTAAAGTGGCAGAGAATTTTGGAGGGGGAGTGCAGGCTCAGCAGACATTTTAGACATTCGACCATAGTTTGAACTTGCGAGGTCCATCTCAAAATATTTATCTATTTCCTTTAAAAGATATAAATAAAATCAAACTATGTAGATATCAGTAAACCTTTATAGATTTTGATGTAGATATCAATAAAACCAAATTAAATCTGATTATTCACTATTAATAATGGTCATAGACTCAATGTACTGCCTGCCATTGATGACATGTAGAATGTGGTGATATAGAATCATTTGACCGCCGTTCAGATTAAATATTTAATAAAATGAGCTAAACTAACGCTTAAAATTTATGGATGTGTCAACACAAGATTCATGAATATATCTGGTGTGCAATTTTCAACCTTTAAAATAATAAATCAATTTTGTACCTTATAAATTCACATTATTTTATATTTTTTTATACTTCTCTGTCATTTTTCTTATAAGTAAACTCTCATTAAAATTCAAGTCAGGGGAAATAAAAAGCAGAATGCCATGCATTACCTTTCAGATTTTTTTTGTTTTGTTTCCTGTAAATTGTTCAAATTGCTATTGTTGTTTATGTCCGATTTTGGAAATTGCGCAGCAATGCGTAACTGCTTACAGTAAATAATTTGATTTTAAAAGCATTATAGGATATTAATGTTTAAGTATTTATTTAAACAATTAAAGCAAATGCATTAGTGAATTGTGCATTTTAATCATTTTTTTTATTCTTGCAACTGATTCGTAATAATAGAAAACGTTAAGCGATCACTGATTCTTAATAATCGGTAATATTTATCATAAATGTGTGAATCATATTAGACGAATTTTCAATTTTAATAATCGTTCTAAGAACTCCAAATATAAAATTTATCGAATAATCAAATAGACTAAATCTTTTCATTTTATTTTCTTGATTTCAGATTTCATTGTAACTTAAAAAGAAATATTTGTTCGTTTCGAATAAATTTATTTAGTAGGATTGAATTTTCTAAGCTAATTATGACAGAAGAATGGAACCTATTCTAAGTAGCATTTGTGAAGTTATAAACAAAGGTGACATAAAGGTGATTGGGAAAGTAGTCACCTTTATAGGAAATGTGTTTTTTGAACGTTTCTATTTTCATGAACTTCCTTGGGAGAAATGCATTTGTAAATGTTCTTTTCTCATCTGTGAAGTTTTTTAATTGCATATAATTGAACAATAGCACATATCAAAAGCCATTTCTCATAATTATCGTAAACAGCTTTTAAGTTTTAAGAATAATTGTAAATTTGCTCTTTTCCTCTCAATTGTGCTCGTATATTCTTTAATAATGAAAAGTTTTGGGAGTGAATGAATGTTTTTAGCAACTTAAGGTATTTCTTTCTAGCTTTCTTTATTCAGGAATTGTGATTTTTAAATCAACAAACTAATAATCAAGTAGAATTCATTATATATCATAATTATTAAAGATTAATTGTATGAATGGTAAGTAACCTTTTATGATTAATATTTTTTCTGATCTTTAGGTGAATATCCTAGTTTTTGCTAACTCTATAATGTACTTTTAAACCCTTTTGCATTTTGAAGGCCCAATGCGTGATGGCTCATTATAAAATATTGAGCAAACATTAATGTTCGTTCGTTTTCCAAGAATAATTTTAGCTCCGTTTTTAACAGGTAGCGGATCTTGACTGTTGTATCAGATTAACAAATTTTAGCATCAAAAACTTCAAAGCGTAAGCGGCAGAATTGACGTCAGTTCTCTTTAAAATATTTTAATTTCTGAATGGAAAATTTTTTAAAGCATTTATAAAATATTCGTTTTTATGAGTTTTGAAATCTTGAATTTTTTAAATATAAATAAAAAAAATCTTAACATACGAAATGAAAAAATATCAAATTTTCAAATCTTTTTAGAATAGCATTTACATTTTTTTACTTCCTTGTATGCGTAGTATAGAGAAAGTATAATAATGGTCAAAAAATTCGAAATCCATATTTTGACGAATCTCCACGTTTTACATCTCCCCGAATTCGGGAAACGCATTTTTGGAAAATGTCCGTATGTCTGTTTGATAAAGAACTCAAAAATGGTTTGAGTTAGGCTGTTGAAATTTGATGTACGGTTTCTATACCGAATTTGCAAATTTTTTCAAATTTTGTGTAAAGTCTTTTTAGAGAAAGGCCGTCTCTCGGGTTGTTCTAATATAAACTAACACGATACTTTTGCATTACAAAAAACATAAAGAAAAATATTGAATTTGTCTTGTATAGGATTAAATAAAAAAAAATCAAAAGCTTTGAATGTTCATTTTACGCATAATGCGCGTTTATCGTTTTATTATTGCGTTGGTGGTTCTAAAATGTATTGAATGAATCGAACTATCAGGATAACCAGAAAGTAGAAAATTACAATATAAAATAAATTTTAATTCGCTACTACTCATGAATTATTGGTATTTTATTAGAAACTTAAAAATATCGCCTGAACACTATTTTAACATCTAAAAAATTTATTTTAACATTAAAACTTATTTAACATTAAATTTATTTTAACATTAAAACAATCTAAACGTATGTATGCATGTATATATAATATTTGCAAGTTGCTTATTAGTTTTGTTGTAGATATCTAGTGAGAGCAGTTTGCAAATTCGTGCCATCGATGCATTCTGAAATGTTATACAATATTTTAATCAATTCTGAATGAACGCATGAGAATCTTGAATCTACAGATTTCTTGATCTAATACGATTGTTTTGGAAGTTTTAAAATATTTAATGTTTTTTATAGGTGCAATATATAGGTGTGGGATTTATATTTCTATTTCATTTTAGCATTGTCATAAAATTATTTTCTGACTTGTTAAATTCAAACTTAAAACTATTTAATTTTCGAGTTGCGCTGGTTACCCCCACGGAATTCCGGATGGAAAAATAACTGTTTAAAAGTCACGAAACATGGTTTTTCGTCCTTTTTGCTTCATATTCATAGAATCGATGATGCGTTGCATGTTTCCTCATTTGTCATGGTTCAGACTCATTGACAATTTTGAAAAACAAATTTAAGGTTCGTTTTTAATCGCTCAAAATAATAAATGAAACTATAGAAACTTAGAATCTACTGTGCAATATCTATATTATAACATTATTTATATATAATCAGAGTATCGACCATATTTTCTAAATTAAAATAGAATGAATAGTTGCGATTAAATTCGGAAACCTGTTTTTAAATTGTAATTTTTAAAATTTTCAAAAAATTGGGAATTTTTATTTTTAATATTGCTTTTTTTTAAAAAACTTGTTTAAATTCTAGTATTTTTTTAACTAAGATATATTTTTTCATTTTAATTACTTAGAAGAAAATGAACGAACAATCATTATAATTATTGGCTATGAATCTGTATTTAATATGGAATGCATTTGGTAAAAATAATTGATTTAATATTTAAGTTAAATGTTATGTCAATTGTGTAAGATACTGGCCAAACGAAATCGCCTTCCAAATGCAAAAGGTTGGAATTCTGAATTTTGTAATTATATATTTGCATGCTTTTATAATGAAATTATATTTATAAATATACATTTATGCACTCGTGAATGTTTTAATGCAATTATTTAACTGTGCATGTTCAATGTTGGGGGAGTTCCACCTCTTTGATCAGCTTCTCGATTCGACAACTGGCTCCGCCCCATCACTATCGTTCTTCAAGCGTTTCGAGGGATTCACCCACCACGACATTCCTTGTGACTGGGAACGGATCCCACAGTGTTCGGCAGACCGCAGCTTCTGTTCTTGCATTTCTCTTTGTCAAATGGAATGAGATGAATATTCATTGCATACATTTGCAGGGAATTGAACGGTATGGATTTTCCCACCTACAGTCTTGGCCAAGAATGGCGAAACATACAAGATGGGGTGGGGTGTTAACTCAGAGGCGGCGGCTGAAGTTTGTCAAAGGGGAGGGGGCAAGAAAAATCTGACAAGTGGGAGAGTACAATTTCTCGTATTTGGCCTCAAAATAACTCATAATAGTTAAATTTAATTAATAAAAATTAAATATTTCGCTTTTTTAAAATGCAGATACAGATCTTTCTTGTGGGAAAACTGCAGACCTGACGTCATTGTCCAAAAAAACATCAACCAAAAATTATCGGTATCTAAAAATTACCTGTAAAATGCGACATCTTATTGATTTGTCAACTTACCTATTTGCCAAATGTAGTCAAGCCTCTTAAACCGTACTTGGATATTTCGATTCTATACAGTATATTAACTTTAAGATGGTTTTTAAATTGTTTTAATCGTTAATACTCAGCTCACCGGTATTCTGACCTAGGGGTAACTCGTCTTCCCCGTGATCTGAGCTTCCCGGGTTCGAGCCCTGGTTCGGGCATGGTTATTCTTTAACCCTGTATTCTATCTGTGTGGTTTGTAAAAGAGCTCCCCTGTAAAAAGGGGTTGTGCAAGCGAGTGTGTGTCATCTTCTTATGATCTAGAAATCAGACTTCTGCCATCGGGTGCTGAGGAGTCCTTCCTTACCGTCAGAAGCTATCTTCCCGACCTCTTGGACTTGATTTGAATGGGTGTTCAATCGGACGGGATAAGCAATAACAACAATACTCAGCTCACCATAACCGTTCTAAAATAAAAACTTCTGCCGACGGAACTCTCGATTTTTCACCAACGGGACATGGAGTAAATGCACCCTTTCTAATGCCGCTTCTGGGTTAACTTAAGCTGAATTTAATAATAATGAGAGTGGGTTTAACTACCGATTAACAATGCAATGTGCTTCGTAGTCGATAAATATCTAATAGACCCAATTATTCAAAATTGTTGGGCGGATGCAGGCATTTCGTCTTTCAAGTAATTATAACCCTCCCCCCCCCCACCGGAAGCCGAGCAGCTATAATCAATAGCCTGGTTGAAAATCCACCCTTAATTCGAAATAGTACAAAAATGCCAGAGCTTTATAAAATTTACATTATTTATTGCAGGAAGCTCTACTTCATATACTCCTTATAAATTTTAAATAATAAATTGTACCATGTTCAAATAGTGTACAACATACAGGATAATTATGGCGATAATTAAGGCCGTGAAATAATTCAACTTCAAGATTCACATTATGAAAAAATGAATGTTTGATTTTTAAAACGGCAATTAGTAATATTATTGATGAAAATATATCTTTCCTCTTTAAGTGTTTGAATCTTATTATTGATCGAATCTGAAGAATTTAATTGAGCTTTTGTGTAGTTAAAACACAATGTGCCAGAAGAGGTCTGTAAGCATTAGGCAAATAAAATGGCATCACGTTTGTGTAAGAATGAAATGCTCACTAAAGCTTCTAGCTCTGGATTAAACGCTTAATCATAAAAATGTATAAATTTCAGGCATAGCTACAGAGTGTTAAAATTCACCATCTGCCAAGACTGTATGTACTTTTAGTCCTTGAATATTTTTTTAAAATTTTCAACTTTATCAAAGGAAGTTATGGAACCAAGTGGAACTAAGAAAAAGGCTTGAAAATTCAGATCTAATTTACACCAAGTTTCTAAAAATAGTTTATAATTAGGGATAAATAAGAATGTTACTATGATTCTTAGTTTGTATCAGAACTTGCATTAGTTTAGCAGTTTGTAAAATTTGGAATAATTACATTTAAATATTTGCATCTTTATCAACACAATGCTTGGATAGCGATAACGACGACTAGGCACGATTGAATGTAAACCAATGGCCGTTAAAAGAAATTGATCTTAGCGTGTTGGGCTTGATACTATCGTAATTTCAATTATAGAAAGTGACTGTAATGTGTATCAACAACAAATTATAGCACTCAAGAGCCCAGAGAGGTTGAAATAATTTATAATAAATCCTATCGGCATTTATTTGGATTGACGATAGTATGGATATAGCATTTGTTTTTATTGGGACGTCTGAATAGAAGTTGAATCAAATGATTCGATTTGAAATAAATCATTGAAATTTTTCGGAGATTCATTTCATTCAAGTATATACACTTGCTATAACATGTACACACAAAGTTATTTCGTGGAAATTTGATACTTGAATGATGTTTTTCATGTTATCTAAAATATCATAACTGAGCCAAATCGTGCCGTTTGAAAGTAATTAATAGTATACGAAAAATGGATGCCAACTATTTTATTCACTTTTTAAATATTCATCTCAAATCGGTTGTGAATAAATACTTATAATCTTCAAGTTCGAAGAGAAAAATATTAGATAATATAAAGCGAACTTTTTTCCCCGTTTGCCATTTATACATCGTTTCATAACAATTCCGATTCATTTGTTGCCATTGTAACAATGTCTTTCGTATTTACAATGCAAATCTTCATCGATACGCTTTAAGTTTTATAAATTTTCTGCCTTAATCTTTCTTTTCCTCGTCTATTAAAGGAGAAATCTTTAATTAAGGAATCGTAGGTCAAATTGTCTAGTATTGATGCAAACGATAATAAAGAAGAATGAGAAATGATACCATTTTTCTTCTAAAGACACTGAACAATCCACTGAATAACTTGGAACTTATTTTGTTTGGCAGAACACTAATAAAAAATTAATGACTATTCGATTTATAATCTATTCAGTTTTACTTCCAAATAATGAAACTAAATCATAATGAAACTAACCATATTATTCTTAATATTTAGAATGTCAGTCGAATAATTTTTTTTCAAACTAAGCCCTTATTTGCGTGCCTTTTTTAAATCATATAAAATAAGATGAAAATAATTAATACTCAAGATAGGTATGAATTCTCTTGCTTATTAGCGTAACTGTTTAATTTTAAAATGTAATTGTTTTCAGTACCAACTTGTAACATATTAGTACTGTTAAAAATTCTTCACAATATATTAATATCTTTATATATCAAAATATAATAGTAGTTAGTCGTTACATTAGTAATATTAAATGTTTAATAATCAAAATCATTTTCCATTTTGATTATGCCTCCTTTTATATTAATTTTTTGAATGTCGTGTTTTATTGAAGGCTTTTTATCTTTCTAAAATAGAACTTGGTAAAAAACAACTTCGTTTTGCATTTGATTTGACAATTTTTTTGATATTTTGAAATAATTTAGTTTGAAAAAATGATTCTGGAAACAGCGCAGAGTTAAATAACTAATATAATTAAATAAAAGATTACGTAGAAATAAACAGCATTAAATATCAGAAAGGTTTAAATAAGGGTTAAAAAAAGTTTAGTATCTGAAAGACAATCATCAGTCATTAAATTAATCAAAATTGCATGTTAACTATTAAAATATTTAATTCTCATTGATAAGGCTTATTACTTATTAGGTGATGATATATCTAAAATATTTTTCCGTTATTCTAATCTTAATATTAGTGCTTGATAGCGGTTTTAATGATATGATTATGAAAGCACTCGGTTCAAATGAAATGTATTAAATGAGGTCTTGTACGAGGAAAATTGATAATTAGCATTCAATTTAATTTAAAACAGAGTTTTGAGTAAATCTTTATAAATTATGTAAATAACACCAAATTTAAAAGGGAAATAGAAATAAATAGAATAAAGGGAAATAGGGTAAAGAAAAATTTCTAAAAAGCATGAACGTTTTCTATTTTTGAAAAATTTTTCATAAAAAAATATTGAAAAAGCATTAGAATTATTTAAAATTCTGTTCTAGATATATATAGGATTTATTTAATGTAGTACAATATTAAAAAATAAAGATTAATTTTGAATTTTTTGCATTATTTCGAAAAATACATTTTCGATACGACTACACGCTAACTTCAAAATGCGGCGAATGATCAGATATATGCCAGTTGGCAATTGGTTATTAGTTAGGAATATATATATTGACTTCAAATGCATTCTAATATTAGCATTTTTTTAAAAAATTCTTTCACAAAAGTGAAATACAATTAACATTATAAACCTTCTTCAGTATAGTAAAATTGGATCAAATACGCTATTTATATTTAGAATGAATGTTATTTGCAGCTACATATTATTTTTTAAACTTCAGAACATACTTTAATTGATATCATTAAACTGAGTCTGTAAAATAATTGTAGATTATCTGTAAAAAATTTGGTCTAAACTCCTAGTTTAAAATAGTGGACGTTTCTTTTTTGTTTCCTTTATACATAAAAGCCCTTGAATCGAAGTTATATCATAAACTCGAATCAAATTCCTGCAAATCATGACTGAATGGTTAAAAAAATTAATAGGACAAGATTTTAAACACTATTTGAATTCTTATTTTTGATCCTTTCGGATGTTTTTAATTCTTTGATGGAGAAAAAAGTTTATTCGGGACTCCCTTTGATCAGACGTTTGAGATTAAAACAAAATCTTTATCTACATTACACTTTTGAATGAATATTTTTATAGCCTGTTGCTGTTTTTCTGTACTATATTTTTTGAGTGTAGAGATTTTGACATGTTCGTTGGATGGATATGTGAACTAATTTATTATGTAGCAAATGAAATGCATATTTTTTATGCATTTTAAAACTTTGGTTCTATTCTGATTAATTAAAATTTTGATGTTCTAAATTTTTCGTGATATTTGATAAGCTTTTAGTTAGCTTCGGTTTTTTTACCCTCTATAAAATCGTTCTACGTTAGATTTAAATTCTGCTCCGATAAAAGTCAAGAAGAATAAATTAAAATATTTTGATTAAGTATATTAAATAAAAATGTAATAAGATAAAAAATCGTTCTTGAAAAATTTAATATAAGGGATCTTCAATTTTCTTCAGTAGATGCTTTAAACTGGAATTTGAAATGTAATTGATTTGGATTTGGAAAATATTTGTTGGTATTTTTTTGGTATTCGATTGTAAGACATTGAGACGATGATTTGTAAGTCATTGTTAGTATTTTATTTCTTTAAAGATCGAACATTGCGTGAATTCGATGCACAAGTTTTTGAAATTATGTCGTTGCAAAGCTAAACAATCTTTAATCGCCTTCGTTTTTAAAAAAAATTCTTTTTGATTTAATCTATTTCTTGCGTTTGTTTCTGTTCTTTTTTCGGTGAACAACATGAGCTCGAAAGTAATGTTCTGTTCATTTACAGTTCGATTTTTCTATTTGTCAGAAAATGTTCTTGTAGCAATGACTTTATAGTGCCATGAGGTTGAGGCCACGATCTGGAACCGATTGTGAGAAAATGTTATTCTTTCATAAGAATTAAATAATAATCTTGTCTTAGATGTTAGTGTATTTCTGTTCTGTTCTAGGTTTAAATTTGTTAAATCTTGCAAAAATGCTTTCATTATGATACAGTGCTAAATTTACAAAAGAATTTCTTATATAGGACATGTTTTTATCAATCTAATTTGTAACATTCATATATAGAAGAATTTCTGAATTTATTCTCAGGAGTAATTTGATTTTTCCCGAAATAAATTAATTGCGCGTGCGGCCAGAGCATGTTATTATTTCCAGGTGTTGTTATTATCCGAAAAATAAAGCAGATGTTTTAAAAATACTTGTTACTTGCAGTTTTTTTAAAAAAAATCTCGACACTATTTTTTACTGTGACCACCTCTGCTCTTACCACCCACCCTCATTTTTAGACAAATTTAAAAGCCGTATTATGTCTTTAAATTTCGAAGCATTAATCCGATGTCTTTTTAAGTGTTATAAATTCACGTTTAATTATCCGAAAATTGGAATCTATTTTCCTTAAAAAAAACTTTAAAAAAAAAAACTGAAGGAACTCATAATAAATGAGTTACGAAATTATGTGCAAAATAATGGAAAAGTTTCGAATATCAGTTATTAGGCGCAACTAAATTTTAACTGCAAAAAATATCAGGAATTGGTTAAGCCAAATATTAAAATCCATGAATCTTCAGCTTGAATATTTTATTTTAAATGGTTAATTAAACCACGGTCATAAGTGTAGATTTTTTATCGAAAGCTTTTGAAACATGTTGTCCGTTTGTTGCAGTTTTAAAGTAATGCCTTGCATACTGGCTGATATGGACATAATAGATTTATTACTCAGATATATGATTTTATTGCATATGAGTGCAAGTAAAAAGTATCATAAAAGTGATGCCTTGCTTGATAAACGTGAAAAAAAAATTCAGCTAGTTCTCTAAATAATTCAAAACTAAGTATAAAGAGGTCGCGGGCTGAAATGGCTGAATTAGATCCTGACAAAAGTGCTAAACGCATTTAAAATTTATTTATTTATTCAGGAACTAAAAGATCGCTATGAGGTTGAATGAAAATCAGGAACTTTGTAAGTGTCTACATAAGCGTAAAAGAAAACTTAAGCAATTTCCTGACATTTTCGCTTCTGGCACTTCTCGCGTTTATCGCTTTTAATCTTCAATTCTCATAAAAGAAATTGAAACTAAGCCGCTAATTTCTAATTAAAAAATTATTTTACCTGCATTATTTTCATTCATTTGGATTATTGTTATTTAGTAAAAAAAACACACAGTTTAGTGCAGGAATTTTTAATCCATTTGAATGTTCATAAGTAATACATTTGGAAAATCTTATTTCCGTCTATATTCCCAGACGCCATATTCGAATTGTTTCAGATTAACTGTGGAAATTCCATTTTTTGATTCAACTCAGTTTTTTTCTCAATTTCCCCAATGTCTAGAGTTTTTCCTCATGATATTGGAAAAATCTTATTTTATAGCGGCGAAAGGCCCGAATATCAAATTTTGAAGAGAGAATTTTCATGACAATGACTATGTTGCGCGATAAGTGCGACATACCACATTAACAAATGTTGTAATAGAAACATCTTTAGACCGAGTGGAAATGCAAATAGTTAACAATTCGACAAAAGTTGACAGTATTACGACAAAACTCGAAAAAAATTGGCAGTTTTTCAATTTAATTATGTAAATTAAGATCAAATCATGAATAATTTAGGTCCCAAATCCATCACTGAAGACTCGATCCATTTCAAACCAAAATTTCGTATTCTTTAAAAATGAAAATTCTGTGAAAGGATGTTTTCTTTTAATCAGAGAACTTTTTTCAAAATTTGCTTAGAAAAACCTTATAGGGAGGAAAAAAAAACTTTTTGCTCCGACATCAATTTTATATATAAACCGGCGAAAAAAGATATCAGATTGCAAAATGTTAAGAATGGCGCAGTGAAATAGAAAATAAGTATAGAACTTTTATAGAAATGGACTGGTAAATTATTGAATTTTAAAAGTTCTAGGTCCGAAATCTGGTTTCTGATGCATGTAGATATGGTAACCTTCGACGTCAGATTTAACATGCAACCATCTTCAAATGGGTGTGTTTGTGGGAGATATATTGGCTCAGGTGTGGTCGTCGATGTCTGGCCCCTGTTGGGAATTACTAAATTCGCTTCGAAATAGCCCTTGAGTTCCCAAAGTGAGAGACTAATATTAAAAACTAATATGAGAAGAGCAGCCATTTCATTCCATCTAACAATTTAAAAAAAATGCATATAGTTCATCAATGAATTGTAACCCCCTCCCTTCCGAATTCAAGAACATCTTTAAAAAGAAATAAACACGCTTAAATTATTTGAAGCGCCATTAATTATAGTATATTTACTCAAAATGATCTACGAGAAAGCTTTATTTTTCTTCGTTAGCTAAAAATAAGAATCTGAACTGAATCAATAACCGAAAGTCATGAATACAGGATAAAATATTGCGCATCTGTATTTGCTTCGAACTTTTATAGTTTCTTTTTCAATCATAAGATACATTTTAATTAAATTGTAGGAAAGTAGTTTCCTAGCTACCCATCGACCGGTCGAAGTTACTGACCTGATGATACATTTTTTCCTTGAAACAATTCAGAAAAAGGAGCATTTACTTAAGTCAAAGGCTTTTCTAAGCAAAGAAATCTTACGTCTGCCAATGAATCTAAACATGTAAAAATGATTAGTCTCCTTTGTTTTCATTTTAGTAGAAAAGTATATTTCTATATTTTTAAAGAAATGCGAATTTTAGTTTCTCATTGAAATTTTTTAATGTAAACTTCCTTAAAAAAATTTCCAGCATTTGATCGAACAAAATTAGTTCTCATCTAATTCTAAACCACTTTTTTTCTATTTGCCTATCTTGCAAATCGCATTAATAGCGAAATCTTAAAAATATCCAAAGTTATTGGGTGAATCATGAAAATACTATAACTTTTAGATAACATTTCTCATTTTTAATTAAAACAAACGGTTCTATTGTGAGTTTCGTCATATTTTCTTCATTAATGATTCTGCTCATATATATGTCAACTATTCATCAAATTTCTTTAAACATAATCCTGCATTCTTCTCGCATTATATTTTTTAAAAACGAAAGCTAGATGACAGGATTTATACAATTAGAAAGACGTATTATTTCATTGTAATTTTATCGATTCTTGTCCGTTTAAATTCCTTTTCTGGTTTACTCAAGCGTGGGAATTTTTTCCTTTAAATTTCAGTGCTAAAATTAATCTCGATATAGAAATCATTTCATAACGTAATACGTTTTTCCATCATTTGTTAATTTATAAAATTGTGAAGTCCGAAAATCTGGATGGAACTCAATGATTTTGAATATTTAATTTTTGGAAAAATCTCAAAATGGAAAATGACACGAAATGTGTGTAAATAATATACTTAAAGGATTCCATTGTTAGTGATTTCATGTACCCGACATACGAAGTAATGAGCTGATGTGAATTATAAGAATCATTTACATTTTATTTCTCCGAAAATATCTCATTGTGTATTCGTATGTAATTTCAGAATATGTTGAAATTTTGCAAAACTTTACTACTATCAAATTAACTAATAATAATCTTGAGCAACTTATTATACTTCTATATATTTTTGTATTTTAATATTTGTGATCATTATAAAATGTGGCCTAATTTGCAACAATTTATATAATTTAGAATTCTTATGTTTTTAATCATTTTTGCAGTGAACTTAACTACTTAATGATAAACGAAATTTATTTTATTATCATGGAGTGTCTTCAACTCATGTAATAGAATTTAAATTCTACGTGCTTATACAATTTTGTCCACCTTATTTTGAATTTGACAATGATTTTGTTGAGATGGATATAATGAAAATATGTAGAACATTAAATATGGTATACTTAATGCTAATGGTAAACAGAAGTTTTCAGTAGTTACTGTAAGAAGAAATACAAAAGTGTCAATTACGGGAGACATACGTAAATATAGAAATATAAAATTGTGGAAATAATAATAAGACAAATATGATTATTAAGCTTAGGTGAGATTTTGTTTTAAGTTTAAAACATTGGTTTCTAGTTTATTGCAAATAAATATTATAATCCTGAAATTTTTTTTTCTTTGACAGTTTTAATTTTATGGACGATGGTAATAAACTAGCTCAAGTTTGAAATATAAATTAATAAAGAAATCAAAAGTTTGTCTGAAGCATTTTTATTTTAAAAATACAAGCAGGTATATTTTATGATTTTATGAAATTTGTTAAAACCTACTTACAGCACATTGAAAAATGGATTGCTATTTATTATTCTATTATTATTAATTATAACTCAGTAAATGATAATTATAAATAATATTATGGATTTTCAGAAATTAGTAATTGAAATTAAAACATTTGTCTAGCGAAATGTATGCCAGTTTGCTCATGAAGTAGTAATAACTACGAAAGTTTTCATTTATAAACTTAAAAAAGGTTATATTAATATTTAAAATGAATTAGATATAAAAATGCTAAAGGAATTTCTTATCTAAATTTTTAATTTTATTCATCAAATGTTTTTTTGTATCTAATAATTTTTATTTAAAATAATTTACCACTTAAATGTATATTGCACCACTTAAAAGTATATTGCTGATGTATATTTCACAATTATTTATGATCTTGCTTCTAAAAATGCAAACTTATGGTAAATTTAAAAGTGAAAAAAAAATATTTTCGAAGTGTTGATAACGATGAATGATATAAATTATATTTGTATGTTATTTGCGAAGCTTTACTTTTATGGTTCCTTTAATGCCTTATGTTCGTTAAGTTTATAGAATGTTATATATATTAATTGTATAACTGGTTATATAATTTCATATTATATATAATTATTTTCTCTTAAGGATGAGGCTCCAAAAATATTATTTGTAAAGGCAATTAAATTTTCATTTTAGTTCTTTTGCACCAATGCATGAAGCATTTCTGTGACGTATCAGAAACATTGTCTTGAAATAAAAATTGTATTCAAGAAAAAATCTGTAAAATAAACATTGTAAAAGCAAAAATTACCTTATATTGTTATAATACTGTTATATACTGTTTCTTTATATAATTACTTCACAGAAAGGCTTTAAATACGGCTCAATTTAAAATTTTCTCCCATTAAAATCTTTTTAAAAAGCTATTATATTTGTTAACATTGTATTAAAATTATCAGCTTTTCTGAACAAAAATATGTTTAATGTGAACAGAGGTAATGATTAAAAGTAATTTTTAAATGGAAACAAAATCTTGAACATTTTCTTTTAGGGCATTCAGATTATCCTTCATATAATAGTTATGCGAATAAGATACAAAAGAAATGAAATTAAGAAAAATGACTCCCCCCACCAAAAAAAAAAAAAAAGAAATAATGCTATTTACTTTGCAAAAGCTGTTTGAGGATAAATAAATTTTGAAAGGAAAACAACATTTCTAATAACTCGGGTATCCAAATTTTATAGTTCATACATTTGAAATAAAGATAGTATTTCTTTATAAATTGCAGCATCAAAATTGTTTCTGTATATTCCAACTGTGTCAATTAAATGTAAATATTAGTTTTTCTTCTTCTATTTATGTATGAACGTAAACCTGCAATTTCTTGGAAGTAGTACAACCATTATTGGGAAAAAACACCCATTACTGCAGAGCCCTGCTTTGACTACATCAGTGTGCTTTCCCAGTTCTTCACCTTCAATAATGGAAATAAATTTGTCGTGTTTACCGGCTATTTGTGAAATGAATTGAACTTACGCTGCTAGTATTGTATATTGATACAAGCATGGAAGGGAGTGATGCGTGTGAGCATTATGTTCTAAATTTCCATCTCTTCTACAAGTGGTTATGCAGCTCTTATGGAGCTACTTTCTCTACTATTCTGCCTTCTTCTCAACTTATAATACGTTATGTCAGGAGGTTAGTGATTTCCATCTTTATAATATCAGATATACGAATGATAAAGGTTTTATAATGGACTGTCCAACCAATATAAACTGTATACCGAATATATCGCGATCAAGTGATGTTTGCGGCCCCATTTCGATTCATTTAGAGTTCCATAAGTGATATCAAGAACTCTCGACAGAAAACGAAAGAAAATCATGCTTTTTGTGACACTTTCGCTTCAATGAACTGTTAGAAGGAAAAAAAAAAAACTTTGCCTCCGATGAACTATTGAAAATAAAACTCTTGCGTCTGATGAACAGTTGAAAGTAAAACTCTTGCCTTCAAAAATTATTGAAAGTAAAAAAAAAAAAAAAAAAAAAAAAATCCTGCAAGAAGAAACAAAAGAAAAAAAATCTTGCAAGGAGAAACTAAAAATGAACCCTTGCAAAAAGAAACTGGAAAAAAAACCCTTCTTGCGAGAAGAAACGCAAAAATCTTTGTCAGCAACTAAAAAAACCCTCTTACAGCAGAATATAAAAAAAATGCTCTTTATATGAATATAAAAATTTAAAAAAATCTTCAATGGAAGAGGGGGTAAAAGCTGATTGCTGCATGAATAAAATCTATTGCAGATAAGTTTCAAGAGTCAAGATTGCCTTCAGAGTTGAACCTTCTCTTAATTCATTGGTGACCTCCAAAGTCCTCTCATATCAGCTTCATCCATAATCTATTTCTACCTGCATGTAGATAGAATTTGCTTATTGGCCGTCTTTCAGCAGCAGATGATCAGTCTTAAAAGTACAAGTTGAAACTTCTCAACTAGTTAATGAAATTAACCTGCGATTAAGAATCATTTTAGAAAAAAAGGAGAAAAGAAAAAAAGCTATTCTTGAAAGAAAGGCGGGCAATTTGGTGTTAACTGTTAATACCATAACCTTCTGCTATTCATTGGTCCAATACAATGTATTGTATCGACCACTGACACTTGAGAAATGAGTGGATTCTGAACGTTTAAGATAGCGTTATCAAAACAAAAGGGCTGCATCGAAAATTTATTTTTATTTGTGCTTCGTATGAAAGTGGTGTTTTTCAATCTGTTCTTTGAACTTTCTGCCATGAAGGACAAAATGCTAATCGGACTTTTCCATGCTTGTGAAGTGGACTTGGCGCACTAGCAGTCTCGTAAAATAGTTCTTCCTTTTGAATTTTTCAGTTGAATGTGGCAGTGTGCAACCCAGTATTGTGGACTGAAAAAGATGTTTTCTATTAGACAATTAATATTTGACATTGTAAATGTTGCTGATTTATGTGCGATAATGACCGTATTATATATTTATTGTATGCTATACTTGTTTTGTCCATATTATATATTTATGATGCTGCAATTTTGAATAAATACTAAGAGTAATAATGATTTTCATAAAATAAAAATTTTGGCTATAAACTCGCAATGAAACATTTTTAGTATAGAATTGACTATGAGATTGAAAGAAAATGTTCTTTTATCTTCCAAATTAAGAATTTTTTTAAACTTTTACTCGAAAAATGCAGTTATATTGCGTTGGTGCAACAAATAACTCCGATGTCTTTTTAATCCAAAGAGTTCATCTGTTTTAAATATCAATTTCAGCAGATGTTTTTCTGAAAATGAAATAAGTCATTTGAAGATACTTTTCTTTTGATAGATACATTTTGTTAGTAAATATTAAAAAAAATCAGTATGTCATATTAAAATCATTAAATACTTTTTTTGGTTCATAAAATTAACTAACGCCTTTTTAATGTATATATCGGCTGTAGTCATAATCTATAAAACCTATTTCAGCCGGTTATACTTTTGAATTTTAGTTCGTTTCCAAAATGAATCATTTAGGGAAATGCAAGATATTAAGAATCTTTGCATTTTTTGGAGTCTCACTCTCAAATCAACATTGATTTCAAACATGTGCAAGTGTCATGAACATCTTTTAATGTTGTCAGTTGAAACGGACTGCATGGGAACGGTCAGCAAATAAAATTTTAAGCTTGTTTATAATCAAGTTTTATGCTTGTTTATAATCTTTACATTTAAAATATTTCCTGTTTTTAGTAAAAACAGGAAATATTTTATATTCAATAGCATCGAAATTTATTCTATGCGAATTATATTGAAATGTATTAATTCTATTAATATTTATTTTCATAGAAACCTTCTAATTAAAATTAAAATGTTACTCATCTGGTAATTTCATGAAATTTTCCTTTTCCTGAATTGCATTGTTTTTCATTGTGTATTTCCTGTGAGTCAGGAATACGTTTAGAAATCTATAAAAATATTTCAATCAAAAGTTGCATTGAGAATTAAAACCATGCAGGACAGCTGAACTAAATTTAAAAAAAATTATTCCTAGAAATCTGACCACACTATTTCCCTTTTTGTTGTAAATAGTAGTGGTTTGTGTTCAGATGAATAAGATTAGTATTAAAATGTGTCAATTAACCCTATATTGTATAATAACTTGCATTATTAAAATGTTTCATTCATATAAATTTTTAATATAATGATTTAAACATTTGTTACTTTTTAACAATAGAGACGCTTATACATGAAATTTGTTTTGAGTAAGTTCAGATTTAGTTTTGAATTCATTATTGTTATAAAAAATTAATTTAAACAACTAAGCTGACTAATTAATATTGGCAGTATATTCTTAGTATTCATTTTACATTGATTTATAAATTGTAATTGAAAAATAAAATCAAATTGTACAATATGGGGTTAAATTGTATTTCCTTGTGGAAGAATCTGGTATTCATGTAGAAACATTTCCTAGCTGATATTGAACATTGCTGATTTATATTGTCTAAAGGGGGAATAAAAATAATAAAAAAAACACAAAAAATTTGAAAAAAAAATTCGAAAATAGAAAAAAAAATTGTAAAAAAATATGCAACAAAATAAAAAAATTGCAAAAAAAAAAAAATGCGAAAGAAAAAAAAATTGAAGAAAAATTGGAAAAAAAAAATGAGAAAAAAGTCATTTCCCTCTCCACTTTTAAAATAATTATACTTGTAACCAGTGTATATTTTGATATTTCATTTGTACCTATTTATATCGCATAAATTTTGTGCTTAGTGTATAAAACATACTATATTTTAAGTTCATGACATTTGTAGCGCATTAGCTGCCACGAAAATTTTGAGGTAATGGATAAGAAAATATTTAATCAGTCTAATTACTGCACGTCTTTGCAATCAGAAGACTATGTAGCTGAATATTTCCAAGTGATCTAATGCATGTAAATCGGAATTATAATGTTTTTCATGCTAAAATTGTCATCATATTTTTGTTTTTTTATTGTTAGTTGGTATGGTGATGATTCTTTGTTTTAAGTAATGGTGCAAATATACAAATATTCATCTTGGTTTCTTAGGCATTAAGGCAATCAATCTATTGTTTGAACCAAAAATCAATAATTTTAGTTTTTAAAAATCAATGCAATTGTTGCAATTTAAACTTTCCAGACATTTTAATCGTGTTATATAGCTTTATTTTCTGCACATTATACTGTGTCTGCTCTTTCTTTTAAATAAAATTTATTATGAGTAACACTTATATAATAATTAAAAACTGAAAAAATACTGATAAATTAAATTTTATTAAACGAAATATTTTAACTCTTAAATATTTCATTATTATAGAAATGCCTAGTTTGGAATTTTAAAAAATTTTCGTTACTAAATTTTATTGTCAATATGACATTGTTTTCAGGATTTCTTGAGCAAACTGGATTTTCTGCAAATGAACAATATTTATTAAATTATTTTAAATGTGATACGAATCTATTATTTGTGTTTGATAATGTGCTGTAAGTAACCATAAACTATTTTCTTCAGTCTTATTTGACAAAGATAAGGCTGGATTGTATTTGAGACGACCATTTTTCGACGATTCTATCTCACTAAGGGTTTAGACGCGGAAAGATATGCACATTTCCGGAATTGACTTTATTGTTAAATATCATCCTCGTTTTATCTTTCTTTTCACCTCTATTTTGTTGAATTAAACCCTTCCTAACGCGTGTGCAAACGCACAGAGTGTTTTAGAATCCATTGGTAAACAATATATGTTTTTATCTGAACGGCGACTTTAAACCAACTAACAGTTTCTAATCATAAATTTTTAGAAATTTATTTATAATTGTAGAAAAATTTTCACAAAAATAATAATAATCAGGATTCTTCGAAGCTTGGATGAATCTACTTTCTAATAAAATCATTTAATTACCTGCGAATGTCAAATGTCTTAAATATGTTGTTTTAGATATCGCAGGAATTTTTCAGTTTAGTTCACTGCAAAAATGTAATCTGTGTGCCAGTTACTTGAGACGACCTTCAATCGTTAATGCAAATTTCTTTCTGTCTTCTTAAATTCAGGTTGCGAAATTTTGAGTCACAATTTAACAAAATTTTCCATCGAAATATTATTTTGATGTAGTAGATTTGAATGATACAATAATACCTAAAATGAGTCCCATCCTGGTATTTGCGATTACTTCATGTCCTATTTTAATCGGTTTCTTTCATGCTGCATATTGAAGAACAAAATTTACGAAAAAAATCCTTATTCATCTTTTTTAATGCAGGTACCAAGTGCGAATGAATTGTAAATTAGAGCAACAGTTGACTTTAAATTTCTTAAAAATCTTCAAAATTTAAAAAAAGGGAAAAAAACGTGAGGATTCCCTTAAAGGTTTAAAAAGGTTTTTAATAATTTTAATTGCCTGTCTGTAGTTAAATACACAAACAGATAAGTGATATGAATTTTTGTAATTTAATTGTCGAAAGGTGATTTTACCCCATTTGAATAGCTGAAATTTTAAATGTTAGATTACTAAAGCATTGACTTCCATACTATTCTTGTTTATAGTTATATTTATTAAGTTTCAAGATTTGCGAGTTTTATTTTAGTAGTTTCATGATCATCCCATGGAATCATTTCGGAATTGGATATTCAACGAATGATTTCATCCAGCATTTATTGAGCATTATGTTAGTTTTGTACCTTATAGTATTTCATTGTATAAAAGGCGATGCCAATTGAATTTGTTTCTGTATTCTGATAGCATACAAATCTTTTGTAAAGTATTAATAGCGACCAATTAAAGCAAAAAAGAAAAATTCCTATTTAAGTAATTTCTAGAGATTGCTCACAACAAAAATTTTTAATCGAAGATCTTTACTGTGCGGAATAGTTTCTTTTACTTTTTAATTGGATCAGAAATGATTGGAGTGGATAATTTAATGATTTGTTGGCAGACGATTTTGTTTTTATTATTCTTCGTTGTAGGAACTAATTTAATTAAGTACGAAACTATGCGCTATTTAACTAATATTAGTAATAATATATGAATATATTATTATATAATATATTAATTATTTATTAAAATGTTTTTTTTTTGTTAGGCAAAATTGCTGCTCTTTAAGTTAGTTGTTTAAAGTATTTGGGACTCCATTTATAATATGAAATGCCTAAATTAGAATGGGAAAATACCTTGAAATATGTTATTGCATTAAACTTGTGGTTTCGAAGTTCGATATAAGAAAAAAAAATTAACCAAGTCAAAAAAAAAAATATGGAGGATGTTTGAGCGAAACGATAATTATAAGCATCTAAATATGCACGTGTTTGTATATAATTTTGCTGAAATTTTTAAAGAGTATGATACATTTAAAATTGCACGTTTTAAATATTCTTTTTATCTTAACAAAATTTCGCTATCATTCCAAACTATTTCTATTATCCTTTCTGTAGATTCCGATTGTGTAACATTCGATATTAATAGTAGGTAAATTTAACATTATAATTCACATATATTTTTTAAAGTTTTTCTGTTGCTGCCTTGAATGAACTTAACGAATTAAGTTAATTTTTCAGATATACAATATATTTAAAAATCTAAAGTTGGTTGTTTTGTTCTAAAAACATTTTCATCTCAAGAATTTTAGAAATGGAACTCTAGTTATTAATTCGAAGAAAATTTCGCAGAAATTTGAATTCAAAATAATTGTTTGAATATTTTAGATTATCGCAAGTTTCAATAAAATTTGTAAGAGGAAAGTTTATATCCCATGTATTGTTTATGAAATGGTTACTATTAGAAAAAAGCCATGTTCGCTTCGAAATTTGAATCCAACAAAATCACTGAAGGCATGAACGTAGCTTTTCAATTAAAATGTGTCAATCTGCAATGTATGAAGTGTTTTAACTTATAAATGTAACCGTTCCTTTTTTTGAGCATTATATTAAAATTTATCAATAGAGAAAGCAGTGAGAAAAAAAATTGCTTCTCTTCATAAAGAGAAATATTTCTAAAGACTGTATTTTATCGTCCTACTTAGTATGCAAACAATATGAGGACTTGCTCCCCATCATATGGTTTGAAATGATTTTCGAAAAACATTATGCCTAATATGTTAGATTGCTGGTATATTTTGTGCCAAAAAAATTTGAAAATAGTGCAGGCGAATAAAAGATGAATGATAAATATTTTTAAAGGTAGTGTTATGTAAAAAATTATTCTTGTAAATAAATACTAAAATTTTTAATCATGCTCATTTTACACCTAAAATTTGTTCGTTCAATCCTAGTTCTGTAAATGAGTAAAAACGAGTAAGAAATGCAGGAGAAATATTTCAGAAATTTATTTTGATGTTGCTTTTTCTTTAGTTAAAAATGAAAGATTATTTAATTTAAGCACTTCATAGAAAAAAACTTATGTACGTCATATTCAAAATTTCTTAACTTATTGTTAAATTATTCAAAATTAATTGAAAGAGGGAAGTTCATGAATGCATTCTACGCATATGCAGTACAATTTATGAAGATTAAAAAATTGCATCCTATCTAGTAAAAAAAAATTATTTATTAACATTTTCAAAAAATTGTAATCCATAAGTTTTTAATTTCTTATGTTTCCACGTGGAATAAGCGAAACACAACTGTAAGAAGTAAGGATTTGTACCCTAAAAACAATGAAAATATTTACCGAAAATCTTCAAAAATAAAACTTTTTGTTTTTCTCGGCTTTACTTCCATTATTTTCAAGGAAAATTTTCAAAAATAACTATTTCTCCTATATTCGAAATGGCTACTGTTTTTTGGAAAATAAAATTCTGTTTAAAAGACTTTTATTTTTGTGATTGTCTTTAGAAATATGAAATGACCTCATGATTAAATTAAATTTGAACTTCCTTCCGTTTATAATGAACGTAGCATTTGAGTTTCATTTGCAACCTTCCACTGCTTGATAGGAGAAATGTAAAAGTATCTTATTTTATAAATATTTTAAAAACTAGAATAACAAAAGTAGTTTTCACACGCACTAAATGATTTTCAATGTTTTTCATTTTGATTCTTATTACTATCTGAAAATCTGAACTGTAACATTTGGACATGCTGTATCATGCTTTGTGCAGAATACTGATATTGAAATACTATCTCTTAAGGTTAGTTATATACGATTTAATTTTTTCTGTCCTATAAAGTAGCTTTGTCTGGTTACGAATGAAGCTATACAGGACCTATTCACCATTGCTGGTAGTTAAAAAATTTTATCTTCACATATGCAAATGAATTTTTTAAACGAAAATGTTTCTCACTGTTCTAAAAAAAATATGTTGCATATTAGTGAAAGAAAGCTATTCAATATTTATGTGGATAGTTAATTGTTTTTGATTCACAGTTTTAGAATATCTAAAGATTCTAGTATTGCATTAACTGCTTTCGAGGTCATGTTCAATATCATCGATTTCTCTCTTTCGTTTTCTTGATTGATTTAGACTTGGACTTATTTTTTCACCTTGATTTACAAAATTCCTGTTTATAAAAATTTTGTTTACAGACTTTCTATATTCGATCATTTACGTTGGCTGTAAATATGATATTCTATTTTAGAAATCATGACATTTTTCGGGTGCTTCAATTATTCAGCTGCTACATATCTTCCATTCGTAGAATTCCAAAAGGAATATTTATTTTAATGTGCAATGCTTAAGAAACAGCTATCTTCTATCAAAACTCTGAAATATTTTGCAGCTTTCAAAATTTTATTCCATTGTTTATGCTCTTCGTTATGTGTATTTTTATTTTCATACATTTTTACAGGAATTTAAAATAAAGGAAGCGTCTCTATTTCTAGATTGTATAGAGCACCCCCCCCCAAAGAATGTAAAATTTAATCAGAATTATCTCGAACAAATTCTTCTGATAGTGGATTTGGCATTAAATGACGGTAAAATAAATAGCATTTGATTTTCAGAATGATTACAACAAATAATTTCATTTTACCGGAAACAAAACATTTTTCTGTTTCTTTTAATATTTCACTATCGCTGTAGTTTAGTCATTAAAGAATCTTGGTCTCGAAATCGCATTCTACCAAGTATCTGATCATGTATCTGAGCCAGATGGGTGTTCATAACATAATTTTAAAGGATCAGGTGTATTTTTTTCGGCTGTTAAAATTTACTGCCTTCATAATGGCCCTTGTATTGAATTATTTTCCATTTTAACTGCTTACGATTTAACATCTGATTTACATTGCATTATAATTGTGTGAATTACATTCCGTTTATTATATTGAGTGAATGCAAGTTCCTCTGTTACGCATTTTACTGACACTCATTCTCTTTTCTCCATTAGTTATATCCCATCGAAAAACAAAGGTAAATTTTACTGCGAAATTGACTTTTCATAAAACACTTCGTAAGAGTTTGGAAGTCTTACTTCTAAGTTTAAAAAAAAAAAAAAAACCTTATGAGGGTTGAATTAGGATGAACATTTTAGGGAAATTGGTCTGTACATTTAATGAGCATGATTCGGGGGAAAAATAATTAGCTGTGAGTGCACGTGATTTGTTTCAGAGTCGGTCCAATCCATTAAGATATTTTACAATGTTTAAAAGCGTACAATGTTTTACAATGCTTTTAATTTATCTGAGGTTTAATATTACATTTTTTTATGTACACGTATACGACGCGCATTGAATGAAAGAATTTTCTGTTACAATGCTTTCAAAATGTAATTGTCAGCTTGCGTTTAATTTCATTTTAGGCTTTTTAGCAAATTTAATAACTGAGTGCTTTCATATTTAAATATTATTACTTGTATATAAAATTGCATTCATTTGATATCGAGAGATTAAAATGTAATAAATGAAAAAAAAAATGATTATTCAGTTTTCAATTTCTCTTGAGAATCAACAATGGATTAATGTATTCCAGAAATTTTAAAATGTCATTGAAATGAACCAACACTCACAAATGAGAAATAATTATTTCATTTAAGAAATATGCCCACTTTTATGTTCTATTATAATAAATATGGTATTTATAATTGTACTTTTGAGCATACATTATCCGTACGCTAAGATATGTTTGGAACTTCTGCGATAAAAATCAACAAAGAATGTTAAGCACAAATCAAAATATTTGTTCTGTTTGTTAATGCACCTGACTATGTGATAGTTGGTACATGATTATTGTTCAATAAAGAGATTATTTAATATCGGTTGTTATTCAGAGATCCCTTGCATGAATCTTCTTCGAAATCACCTTATCTTATTTTTCTGCTCTAAAAAGTAATCCGGAGATAAATTTCAAAAATTCCTTTAAAGCATATATTTTACATAAAAACAGGAAAATTGTTTCTATCATTTATATTATATTATTCTTAATTATTATCTAATATCGACTTCATTTGTCTCACTTGAGTTGTACTATAGAAAAGGGTAGTAAAACAATCGAACGGGTTATTGGTTTATAGACTTTAATTCCGAATGGAATGGGAAGTTGAAGGAGCATGAATTTCTGATTGTTTAGTGATAGAGGACGTGCACTAGCCCATATGCTAAGAACAATATCTCTCAATAATAGGCCATAAAGAAAATGTTGAATTAATTTTTTTCTGTTTATAAATTTAGAAAGTTTACATAAAAATGAATTGATGGATATTAATCTTTTATATTGATACAGAAAAAAAAAACTAGTTAGTAGTTCTGTAACATAGCATCAATTCCACTTGTTGAATGTCTGATTTGTCAATATCCGATTACACTAAAAAATGCGATCAATAGTTACATGGGGCAACAATTAATGCATTTTTAAGGTCTTTTTTTATTAATCTAGCTCAAGGAATATTGTTGCCTTGTTTATTTTTAAAAGAAATCTTGATTTAAAAAAATTAATATATGCTAGCAACATCTTAAAATAAAAATAAAATTTATACCTTGCACTTCAGGCCAGTCAAAAAGAAGCTTGGTTTGCTATGATCAAATTGAATACGTAGAAATGAATTATCTCCATATTCAAAGTATCCATGGCCGGGTTGGCCTGGCAAGATCTTGTTTTCGGGACGAAAGGGTTACAGGTTCGAGATCCGATTCCACCGAGGAACCATCGTGTAGGCAGGTCTGGTGCACATTAAATCAGTTCGGAGACAATAGTTCTCCCTCTGGTGTGGGGTGGAAGTTTAGAGAGGGGATGGCAGGCTCAGGTGTCTTATCATCTGACCGCGGTTCAAAACGACGAGATCCGTCCCATAATAGTCCTAGTGTTGCTTTAAAATGGGACTCTAAAATAAAACTAAACCAAACCAAAGTATCCATTTGCTTTTTTTCGAAAGCTTCGTTTCAAATGAGTTGGAATTTGTAAAATTAAATAAAAATCAAAGGAAATTTTCAAATATAAGTAGTAATAAACATATGACTGATATTCTAAAAAGGAATTTCGCTGCAGAAATCGTATTTACATCGTCTAGTAAATTTTATTTTTTGATATATTATTAATAATCATTGGTGTAGCAGCAAATTTTCAATGCAGGACTAAAGCACAAGCGGAACTCTCGGTAACAATTTTAAAAAAAATGGTTGAAAATAATGTGAGTGCTATCAAATCAGCAACCATCGGAGTTGAACTAACATCGCCACGCCTAAGAGTACTGGAGGATAGTTGAATGATAATTCAATTTTTACTAATAAATATATCAAGCACTAAAACAAGCCATAATGATCCATTACCTAATTGCAGAATAGATTTGTGTAGTTGTCAGTGGCGTGGAGAGACCAAATTTATAAGAGGTCACTTATCTTTTTGCCCCTCCCCTCTTCATATTTGCCTTAACTCAATGAATGTAGTGAGCGGAATAACACGGTCAGTCTACCAGGAAAGTTGAATCATTACCAGACATGGAATTATATACTCTTGTTTAATGTCAACTGCCGTAACACATTTCTTGAGCCTATTACGAAAAATGTAGAAGGATTGAGAGGCAAAGCGATTATCATATTAAATAGGTCAGCGAATTGTTTATGTATAGTTCATTTTTGCCTTATTGTACCTAATTTATAAAACCATTGACAAAGAATGGAAAAAGCGCCACAGTAGAACAAAGCTGGTGATACATGCCATTTAGCTAATGAACTTCTTTAATGAATAATGTTTGAAGCATATTCAGGTCTGTAACGCAAGTGGGTTGAGATTGGTAAAGTAAACATGTTATAGTCGGTGGCAACTCAAGTTTTCCGCGCAATAAAAAGCTATATCTCATTACTCTCCATTAAATAATATGGCATAGATAGTATCTCAATCATCCCGAATTGCGAAATCCATCCCAAATAGGTTTACCTTCGCAGAAGTATGGCATTTGATTTGCCGCAATATGGCCAAAAAATGTTTTTGTGCCAATCAATTCAATCGAGCCAAATCATCCCAAATCGATTACGATATTCATCTCCTCGTTTACAATGATGCGTCTTTCTTTCTAATGACTAAATGTTTAGTATTTAAATATGCAATTAAATGACAGTATAAAAAAAATTGAAACATTTTCAAGTGATTTTTGTATTTTAAATATCTCAGCCTTCATGTTGTAGAAATTTAATGTTATTTCAGGGTCCTTAATTGGATGTGTCATCTATTACGATATTAAGTAAAATCAAAAATCAAGTAATTAAAGTAAAAGGATTAGCCGTAAAAACTGTTGCCTCTTAATTTAAGGCAAATCATTTATTAATTGATTACAATATAGGTTCCAAATTTTTCATTTATAAAATTGATTATCTGCATAAATCTTTCAATAATCTGAAATATATCAGACTAGTGGATTGCCGGATGAGTGATGCTTATTGTGCCAAATATTATACAGAAATATTTTCTATTTGCGAAAAGCACTGCAGAATATGAGCAGGCGTTACTGACTTCATTACATGGCCAATGCGATCGGCATGCAATAACCAGTTTTCCATTTAATGATTTGCATTCGTGTTTCTAAAAGCGCAGGAGGGGTCTGATTATAAGAGTTCACAATATTTATAATTTGTCGAAACGACTTCACACTTCGTTTGAGATCGTCTGTTCCGTATTGATAGAACATCCAGTTATGTCGCATGCCGACAGCGGAGTCGCTATAATACCATTTACATTAAAAATGGATGAATTTTAAATATAATAGGTTCATATACTGAACCATTTAAACTGATAATTAGAACAATATTTAGTTTCGCTCAACAAGAGTGCAGAGACTAATATAGTAAAAACTGTATTTTAATTCACTGATCCCCGTGGAATTTTATAGAAATGAGGTGAAAAAAATGATTATTGGTTTGCAAGCCGGCTTGTGGTGATATTTAAGAAGAATTGATATTTTAATATTTTTGTCCATTTTTTGAGAAAGCTTCCGTTATTGCGCGTCGTGGTGCTAAAAGAATCATTTTACTACAAAGAAGCTCGTTCAAGCTCATTATCTCGTTCAAATAATAGTCTCAAGAAGAGTCTCAGCAATATGTAGAAGAGCCACATCCGTCGCGTTATATCGTGAAATACAGATGATATGATTGAGGGAGCTGAAAAATACTAAAAGACCAGTATTCTTCCCCAGGCGCCTATAACTAGCATGGCACTATTGAAATAATTAAATGTCGGTCACCGCTCATCCCCATGGAGACCAATGTATTAATAGATTTCAACGATTCCGTGAAGTGGCTTTCATAATGGAAGACTAAAAGTGATAAACGTTATGAAGTCATAAAAGTTAAAATGTTAGGAGAGCGCTGCACATAAGAAAACCGCCCTAACATGTTCTTAACCACCATAACTAATTTTAAATTAAGAAAAACTGTTATTTACTTTTCACATTTATCACACAAGAACGATGTCTGTAACAGAACATTATTCATTTTATTTTTTAACTTGGGAAATCTTTAGAATCATTTTGTTCCTTTGAATTATTTATTATTCTTAATCTCCAGTTCTTATTCACTGACTATAATTTGTCTTCATGACGCTTTTTTGGAGAAATGCACGAGGCAAATACTACCGGGGCAGTAATCCCCCTCCCCACTCTCTACGCCACTGACCGTTACCGTAGAAATATATCGTTCAAATGCAATCCATTTGTACGCAATAAACATTCATCACATTTCATTTGATAAGTGGGCATGCACGAACAGAAAATGTGGCTTGCCGCGCACTGTGGGATTCGTTTCCAGTCACAAGGAATATCGTGGTGGGTGAATTCCTCGAAACGCACGAAGAACGATGGTGATGGGGCGGAGCCAGAAGTCGGATCTAGACGCTGATCAAAGGGGTGGAACCTCTCAGCATTGTACAGGTACAGTTCGGTAATTGTGTTAAAAATTCGTTTGCATATGTATATTTAGAATATAATTTCATTATAAACATTTGAATTGTGATTACAAGATTTTGTCAATTCTTTATAGTGGACTCTCCTACAACGAGATTAACAATCCGCGTTTTGAATGACTACGAACTAGACATTTCGTAAAAAGGCAAATTATCTACTAGGAACTCTTTTGTAAATGAATTTGCCGAACAGTGCGATTACCTGTAGTGAGTATTCATTCGTTAATTTCGTTGTAGTAGAGTCTACTGTATAATGTTTCATTCATAAATTCAGAAGGCAGTTTTGCAGTCGGGAACCAACAATCATTTAGCTGATTTCGAGTGCATTATTGAAAACTCATCATACGAATTTAGTTATCTGCAATATTTTGAACATTAGACTAATTATAATGTTATCTTTTTTCAAAATTGAGTATAACAGTATTTTTTTTAATGATTTGTAAAAAGTACTAAAAAATGAATTCTACAGTTAGTTCCTTATTACAAAACTACTTTAGGTGCAAAAGAATCAATACTATAATGGGGGAAATATTCTAGGAACATTTTCTTGGTAAGTAGATCAGAGCTTCTTTCATTCCCTCGTGATCCAATTTAAACTAAGAATTCTCATAGCATTTTCTTTTCTATATCTTTTCTGTTTACAATCCAAATAAAGAAAACTGGTTTGGCTTAAAATATTTTAATATTAACTGATGAACTTAGACAATTACTTAACTTACTTATTTTATTCAGTCAGACTTTTTTTTATATTTCTAATTTTTCGTATTTGTAATTGGGACTAAATTTTCCGGTTAAAAAATAAACTATTGTGATAAGTTCAGACAAGCCAGATCAAATGTTTCGAATAGAAAGTACTTATTTTATTCAATCAACAATAATAATATAGATAGCTCAATAAGTAAGTATGAGTTTGGTTATTTATTAGTGAATTTGACAAACAAATATTTTATTAAGGCCAATTGTTTAAGTTTAAAATGTAATAGTCTTTAAGAAATATGTGGCTCTCACAATATTGAGTGAACGCTCTTATATTGTGAGAACGCCGTTACTTTTATTATTAATTTTTTTTAAATTTTATTTTTAAAATGTCTATAAATATCCATACATCCATGGGTTTCTACTATCGTTGTTTAATGCAAGAGTTAATGATTTTTCTTTATAGTATTTCCAGAGTAATCTAATTACATATGTGCCATCATTTGATTTATGAGAGTCATGCATCACTCTTGAAACAAAATGTCACTCTTGAATCCTTCCTCCGCCCCCCCCCAATAATTCATTTACAGATTTGTGCAATTCTTTTTTTTTTTTTTTTGTAGTTGACCGACTAACACTTAATAGCTCTAACATACTTTTATCAGAGTTTTAAATTATGTTCAAAGATTTAATTTTACTACTTTGTTTGAAATTTTTATTAAAAAAATTACACGGGGGTAGCTGAATCTGATTATTCTAACAGTGAGTTTTGAAATTAGGTTTTATTTCATTTAATCATATTTGTTAATTCCATGTATTATAATGGCGTGTTAATACATGCATCGAATTGTTGAATTTTTAGTATAAAAATCAAATTAGGTAAAAGCTTTACATGATTTAAAATTCAAAAATCGCTTGGTAAAATCCGTCTCAATTGTTCTTCATTATTATGACGATTTAAATTACAAATATCCCGAATAAGAATGTATCATCTAATTAGGAGATTAAATAATTTCATGGATAAAGAAGTTAATGACTATTACACAAATATTAAATTTAAAAATAAAAATATCTCATTTTGGATATTTAGAAGGAAAAGGAGATCCCAAACATGCTCTAACGGCTCCTATAGAGTCGAATCAGATCCTTTATGAGATATTCTTGAATCCAAGTTATAATAAATAGCATAAAAACTGATAATTTATTCTAAATGTATATTAGAAAGAATTTGAAGATGTCACTTGTTGATACCAGAGAACAACGAATGAATGAAAGAAAGTGAATTTTCTGGTACTAAAAGATTAAGAAAAGAAAAAGGTTTTATTAGCTAATTCAACTTGAAGCATTGCTTCAAAACTTGAATGAGGTGGAAGAAATTCTTTTTTACATTTTACTCAGTAAATATAAAATGCGTACTTTTGGACAGATCTAATCCTATTCCACTACTGGGCAAGATTACAACAACAATATAAAATAGGTGATTGTTTTCCTGTAAATTATGGACGCTAATACATTGTGCAGTTTCGAATTGAAAACACAATTCAAGGGATTTAAAGCGCCTGAATTTCATAAATATTTGTCAGTCAGATTTGGAAGTACGCAGAATTTTGCATAGTATTTTTTCTATTTTTAGCATCGCCAATTTGTTATAAGTTTGCATATTTATGAAAAGACCGAAGTCATGCTGAACTTTTTATTTATTGAATTGTTTTTAATGTGACGCTGCGAATAAATTGGGTCTTCTATGGTTATCATCTTTCTACTATTAAGATGAAAATACTTTTCTATTTCCTATAATTAGTTTGAATCATGCATATTGAAAAAAAACTCCATGCATTTTTTGTTGTACCTAAATATAGAAAGAAAAAGTAATGCTACCTTTTCTATCGCGAGATTTTGGATGAATCTCCACGCTTTATTTTAGTTTTCCTGAGGCATAATACAGCATTTTTGGAATGCTTTCTGTCTACGAACACAATCACTTAAAACCTCATTGAGCTCGGTAGATGAAATTAGGCAATCAAAATTTTATAACAAGAGATTTAAATATTTATACAATTTTGGATCAAATCCGTTTTAGGTTACGGTCTGTGTATTCGTGGATATGTGCACGCAACAATTCAAAAACATATGAGATTAATCAGTTAGAATTATAAATTTCAATAAAATTTTTACCGAATAGACTAAAAAGGAAAGAGCCGAAATGCACACTGTATGAAGATCAACACAAAATGCATCGCATTCTTTACAACAAGACACTAGTCCAACATTTTTTCATAGATTAGAATCTTTCATTAATAATAGGATAATCAACTAATTTGAATGCCAAAGGAAATGACTGTAGAAGTTTCTACAATTATCAACGAATAAGGACTTGAGATAATAACATTTAATTACGAATGTGTATTGGAGATGCTCATATGAATTTTTAGTATGACGGCCATCTGGTAGTCACTGAGTGGCAGTCAATAGTATATTAACATCTTGCAAACCTTTATGAAAGTAATGACAATCCAAATTTTTCCTGTAAATTTAAATAACTGAGTGGTTATAATTAAAATGTAAGTGTTTGAAAGACTCTAGAGGAAAAACTATTTGGAGTTTGTTGAAGAAACTTGGTATTTGTTATATTTATAGCATGGGAAAATGAAGTACGCAATAAAAAAATGTAGTCATTTTTTTTTTAGTTAGGTTGTAATTTTTATTGGCATTATTTTATACATTGAAATTATAACATAGTTCTTTTTGTTAAAAGATAAGAAATGGACTTTTACAAAATTTGCTCAGTATGTGTGCCTTCAAGTTCAATCAAATGCTGCAGTAATAATGTTTCCTAGCAAATTTCTAGGATATATCTAGCAATGCTGCTTTTTACATCAACAACACGATTATGTTTGTCCTTATAAAAGCGGTCTTTTAAATGTTCCCTTACCCAGAAATCGCAACGATTCAACTCAGGTGAACTTGGAGGCCCAGTATTTCATAAACATCTGCTAATTTCTAGATGCTTATTAAAAGTTTAGTCACGCAGTTGCTTAGCAAACTGAGCACTATGAGGCAGGGCTTCATCTTAAAAAATATCGGTGAATATAGGCAGTTTCTTTCTTTCAACGCTGGGGTCATATTATATTCTAGAATTTAACAGTACGTAGTTCATGCTACAATACAGCGAACAAACGCTGTTGATGTAAAATTTTAAATATAATTTTTACTGGCCGTGTAATATTTAATACTTACCAAATGATAGGCTTTCTGGAAAGAAACTGTTTTACCAGCGTGGAATTTCAGAAGGAATTGTGAACCCTATAATAAGATTTCACTAAATGAGATGATTTGAGTAGTGACTGTCCTTTTCGCTTTTAACAACAATAAAAAATTGAAAAAATCTTTTTTGGCATCCTGGCATCGACAACAGAGAAAGCATCATACATTTTTGGAAGAAATATTTACTGGAGATACACATTTTATTTGCCCATTTCATGTTCTTATCTGCAGAGTATACAAAAACTATCTTTTAAAATATTCGCCCTCGAAATTTTATTGGAATTTTTCTGATAACTTATAAGATAACGATAACATAACTAATGTAAGCATTTTTTTCTTTCTACAAAATTATCCTCAAATATATGTCGAGACATGTAACTCTAAATGGCTCGAAAAACCGACCTCTACTAAACGGATTACTCAAATATCTCTGGCAGGCCCCAGGGGAAATCCCGTTCGAGATTAATATTAAACAGTCAAATAGTCCTTAAGTGCTCAGACTATTTGATTTTCTAAGTTCCTCACCTAAAGAGCTTAGTGCTACGTAGTATTAGGTAAAGAAAACTGAAAGTGCATTTTGGGCAATTCGTTATTCTAAGTCGTTGTGTTTTATGGAATTAACATACATACAAAAACATAGACCGACAGGTAGTAATCCGTTAATGGATTTAATTCAAAATTTGGTACGAATCTATACTATCTCTTTTTTTAGATAATAAAACTGCGTACAAATTTTAAACACGTAGATCATTCCTTTTTTTTAATTGTGTTCAGTTGTACTTGAAGAGCTAGACAGACTGCCTTCCTAGGAATGAATTTTGTTCAAAATTTAATATAATGTCTGTATACCAAATTTGTTGTCAGATTTAATCCAACCAGCCAGCTCAATTATAGTTTTCGCAGACTGTTACAAACAAACAAACATAATTACAAAACTGTGTTTTTCCGATTCGAAAAAAATCAAACTTGGAGATTTATCAAAATCACGAGTTTTTGGCGATTACATTACCTTTTCTTTGTATACTTTGTATTCGAAAAAATAAGCAGGATGCTACTTTTATGTCACATTATTGAAACAGTATAGCTATATCTGGACTTTTTGCTGTTCTCAATATTTGCCTGCCATTGTCCCATATTTTAAAATGCATCAGATTGTAAAGCAAAGTCTTTTTTACGTATAGAAAGCTTGAAGTGATTATTTCACTTAATCTATAATTACATAAAAATATGCATGAAATAAATAGAACATCGAAATATATTTCGTTTTCGCAGTATTTGCAAAAACACGACCTCGCCCATTTGCAATGCAAATAAATTTACTAGCGGATACAACCATTTCTAGTTTTTTAGAAAGTACACTTAAATGACATAAAATGGTGTCTAGCTGTGATGCAGCATTGATTTAAATTGTACTTTGGTGTTTGTTTTACCACTTGTAATAAGATGGTTTATAGCAATGAAACTGATGTGTCATACAAAAGATTGAAAATGTTATATATTTTTGAATTATTAAACTTTTTGATTTTATATAACAAATGTTGGAGCTGGTTTATGAAGATATGTTATTAATTCTTTCTTTTCAATTCCAAAATGTGAAATCTTGGAGGTTCATATTCTGAAAGCTGGTGGTTGATTAACGATCTAGAACACCCAAGTGAACCAACAATTCATCGGAAAAGTGTTTTCTAGTGCACAGATTTTTCATCATGATGAAAATATCCGACAGAGTTGTCTTTTTATCGATGCGGAAAGATTTTTTTGATTCCACATCAAACCTCCACTTTCATCTTGCTAAACCATTGGGCTAACTTTCTTCGCCTATGAATGAGCTGAAAATAGTTCCAAGGTAAAGAATTTACATAATTTAATTTTTAATTTAGTTTTTAATTTTTAAATTATTGCTATTCTACAATATGTTGTCGAATTACCCGAATTATATTAAAAGTACAACAAACTATGACTGATTCTCATACAGCAGAATAAACAATCCTATATTAAGCTTAAAATGAATTTAAATTTGTCAGGTTTTATTGTTTTGCCTATCTTAAATAATTAACTTCTTTATTTTTATTTTCATAAATAATAAAATTGGCAGTTATGAGTAAACTAGTCGCGTTTAGCGATCACTTAGTTCGACAGGAGTAATACTTCTAAAATTTTCAATTAAATATTTATGTACAGTGGTTTCTTAATAGCTTCTTCAGCAAAATAGTTTTAAGCTTCAAATTGTGACAGTCATATTGCTCATACTATGTATTATAAAAGCTGTACGATATTCATTAAATTGCACTATATACCACTCTTGGTGAAAGTTTAAACCCTGAATGGCGTATTTTCATCAAGACCGTGGACGGAGAGGCCTAAAAATTGCGCATTTTTTTAGAATAGAATTCAAATTTTCATAAGTCAATACGTTTTAATTGCGAAAGCGAGAAACTTTTTTTAATTTAAAATATTAGTATATCAAGAATATTTTATTAAACATGACTCGCATAACAGAGGACCTGTATAAAAACTTGAAATTCGTAATTCATCAAAACATTTGATACAAGCTTCAAAGGTATGATTATTAATTTCATTTAGACCACTTTTTATCAGATGCAGCGGCCCAAGCCAAACTCGGACTTCAAAGAAAAGATGCTAATACTGTTAAAATTTTTAAACTAAAAATAAGAAAAATAGTTAATTGAATTTTTAATAGTATACTTATTGCAATTATAAAAACAAATAAAAATTATAAATTAATTCATTTTAACCAAAAATTATGGCAAAATATAAAACAAAACAGAAAATAATGTCATGCCAAATTCGGACAGATAAGATTTAAAAAACTAGTTAACATTTCAAATGATTTATTATTTTGTATGCAAACCTTTGTTTTTTTATAACCTTTTTAAGACGTTTAGGCATAGATAGCACTAATTTTTCACAAAAATTAAGTTTAATATTTTCTCATTCCTGCAACAATACTCTTTTAACTTCATTTTTATAGGAACTGGTGTGCTCCAGGACTTTTTTCTTCACGTATTCCATTAAATTTTCGATGGCATTTATATCGGTGTTTGGGGTGGAGTGTCCATGAAGTAAATATATTTATATAGAAGCCAGGAACGCGTTCGATAAGTTTTGTTTCTGATCATTATCCTGATAAAATCATCACTTGCTGCCAAGAGAAATTTTCAGCACACATTGATGTAAATGTTTCTTTAAAATGTCGAAGTATAAATTCTGATCCATTCTCCCTTCAATAAAATGTAGGGTTAATGGGCCAGTAGCTGAAATTGAGCCCCAGACCACTACCGATTCACCACCATGCTTCACCGTTGCTTTCATTTTATTTATTTGTTTATTTTTGTTTGAAAAATTCCTCGTTCAATTTTCCCCAAACATAATGCTTGCCATTAGATCCATAAATCTCGAATTTGCTCTCAACAGGAAATAAGACATTTTTCCAATAAAATTTTTTTGTTTTCACGTCCTTTGCGAATTTAAATCTTAGTCTGATTTCACTTACTTATGAAAGGTTTTTGTCTGGCTTTTGTTTAAAATGAAATCTCCTCTATGGAGCACATTTTTTTTTTATAGTTGATGGGCTAAATTCCTTTCCTAATTCTTTTTCATCAATAATAGATATGTTTGGTGCATTAAGAAACGGATTTGCTTTTACTTTTCTCATTAATATCGATCATTTGCTTCATCGAAAATCTTATTGTGGGCCTGATTACCGCCTGATAATTGAGTTTAAAGCGTTTTATGATGTCATTAACCTTGAATGATTTCTGAGGGCAATCGCTGATATTTCTTGTACATACTTTCCTATCTTCAGCATGCTTAATATCAATCTTCTTAACTCAATGCTCATTTAGCCCCTTTATCTTGATATTTTAATTAAATTAATATTTAATTCCACAGTAAATTAAAATAACACAATTAAGAAATTCCCCTGACCAATTATAACGGTAACCATAAAGGCGGCAGTAATTTTTACCCTGGATTTGGTGCTTAATTGTGAGATGTCCGAGTTTGGCTTACGGGCTCTTTTTCTCTAATTTTACTTTTATGCCTAAATTGTTAATTACAATTTATGAATTGGTGCTATTTGGTTTTGTTTTTAGCTGTACAGTAAACTGAGTTTAAAAAATCTTTTCGCGTTTTTTTTTCTAATTCATTTTAATTAAAATATGTTGGCAGAGAAAGTTATTTTCCTACGGTGTTCGAGTTTCGTTTGTAGCGACTGTATATTATCAATTAATAAAGTTTTAGAAATTATACTGCCTAGCCCTGATTATAGCAGAAATTCTGTGTATATCAAACTATGTATGCCTTAAATATAACTGAATAGAATGAATGATGTAGCTATTTTAAAACATTGCAGAACATTTTCTCTCATTTTTATTTTTTAATAGAAGATATCGTATTCCATATTTATTTCATTTCTTACAAACACGTCCTGTAAATTGCGCTTATATCGGTTCAGTTTGTAGTAAGTGTTAATTTAATCTTTTTTAGATTTTGTCAACGTGATGGCAAAGCATTGATGAAAGCTGACTTTTCCCCATGCATGCCTAAAAATGAAATTTTATTTTTATTTTGCGCGAAATAAGTTGAAAAATATGGTTAAAATATAATGTTTATATTCATTAAAAATTAAAATTTCTTTTATAAGTTAAAACATTGGTATTATTAGAAAGATAATTTTTTGAACTTTATATAAAAATCATTTTTATAGAATAATAATTTCGGAAGTTATCAAGTAAAAACGGCAAAATTTCGCTTAATTTTTAATTAAAATCGCTGCGAGATGCACGTTTCCGACATCAAAGGTAGGTGCCAAATTTGGTAGCTGTATTTCTTGTTGAGCGCGAGCGCACACATAGCTATTTATTGTAAGTACTAGCCGCCTTTGGCGACCTGCCGGTTCGAAAATATTAATGCTCTCAAAAAGTTTCAATTAAATATTTTATGTAAATTGTCTCTTAATAGCTTCTGCAGCAAAATACTTTAACGCTTCAAATTTTTATATCCCTATAATTCAGTTACACTATCATGGAGACCTTAAACCGCCCTGTACTTGTAGTATGCATCTCTTATTTTCTGTGAGCTAATAAAAACTTTATTTTTTTAATAGCTCACAGAAAATTTTTAAAAAAGTCAAGATATTTCAAAAAATTAATTTAACTTTAATTGCAATTTATTCATTTGCACTTTAATAGAAACATTTTTTTTCTTAAACTAAGCATTTAAAAAAAATATGTACTGAAAACAGTTTGATATGCATTACAGAATAATTTTCATAATTTATGCAACATCTCAAAGAATTATTCAACAGAAAATTTTTAAATTCCTCATAAAATTAAATTTAGTTTTACTATCAAAGGAATTTGAATGACATCAATAATACTATTTTATTTTGTTTCGGACTATAAATATGTTTAAAAAATTATGTAATCGTAATTTTATACAGTCTTTTCGTCCCAAGGAATCGCAATCTACTAAATATTCTTACCACTCCAACTTTGAAATAAATAAATGAACATGTCTTCTTCATAATCTTCAGCGATCAAATCTGCCCGATTTATAAAGATTGAATATAACAATTTTCAAATAATCAACATTTTCATAATTTAAAGCCTATCATTCTAGAGAAACCATAGACGCTAATTGGGTTATTTTTTTTGAGCCGGTCAATAAAGTGGTTTAAAATTGAATTGTAATATTCAGATTTTTATAAATCAATCAGTTTTAACTATTGATTTAGTTGATTGGAATGCGACTGTTTTTTTAACTATTAGCGTCTCAAGAGTATTTTGTTAAATACGAGTCATAAACCAGAGGATCTAGAAAAAAAAGTTTTAATTTGTAATTCTCCAGGGCATTTGTTAAATCAATTTACATAAAACTGATTTATAAATAAATTGATAATGATTTATAAATAAATATCGTAAAAAAATCAGAACTTTTTCTTATATTTATATTTTTGAAATAAATGTAAGGATATCACTTTCATATTTTATATTTATTTTTTTTTCATACAAATACGTGCTTAAAATTACTCTCAAATTTAATTTGCCGTAATAATTGACGAACTCAAATTAAAAATTAGTGTGATGGCAGCAAGTTGATGAAAGAACTTTTTGCTATGCATACCTAATGTGCTAATGCAGGTTAAATTTTATTTTTGGAAAATAAGTTATTGAAAAATATGATTAAAATAGATATATGAATAGGTAAAATCCTTTAACAAACGAAAGAGACATGTTTGAACTGCACTATTTCGTTCCATAATTTATGATTCATGCAATGCGATTACACATTTTGAGGAACATACCACACCGCTTGGTAGGAAAGACAGTTAAATTTATGTTGGTATTATTAGTTTTATCATTAAATTTCGAAGTTGAAGTGATTGGAAAGTAGGATGAAACGAAATTGGCCATAATTTTTTTTTAAAGATTTTAGTTTGTTAAAAGTGTGGAAATGTTGACTTTTAGCACGTAAATTTAATTTGAGGTAATAATTGACTAACTCAAATTAAAAGTAAGTCAGTACGATGGCAGTAAGTTGATGAAAGAACTTTTTGCTATGCACGCCTAAATGTGCTCGTGCCGGTTAAATTTTATTTTTTGAAAATAAATTGAAAAATATGGTTAAAATAGACATATAAAGTCCTCTAGCAATCGAAAGAGACATGTTTGAACTAGCACTAATTCGTTCAATAATTTATAATCCATACAATGCGATTACATATTTTGAGGAACATGCCACCCCTCTTGGTAGGAAAGACCGTTGAATTTCTTTTGGTATTACTAGTTTTATCATCAAATTTCAAATTTGAAGAGATTGGACTGTAGAGTAGAACAAAAATGACCTTAATTTTTTTTTTTTAGATTTTAGTTTGGTAATAGTGCGGAAAAGTTGCCTTTTAGGTTCAAAAACAATATTTAAAAATTTGCTTGAAATATTACATGATCTTGAGACGCTGCAAAAAGCTTGAAATTTACAAAAAAAATTGAAGTTTTTAGAAAGGGCCTTTAAAATTTTTTCTTAGATTTTAGTTTGATAATAGTGCGAAAAGTTACCTTTTAGATTCAAAAAGAATTTTAAAAAAAATTCTGATTGCAATACAATAATATTTCAAGGTGTCGCAAAGAGCTTCAAGTTTGTAAAAAAAAAATTGAAAAATTATAACGTTGATAAAATATTTTTCATGGATTTTTCGTTCACATAATGTTACAAAAGATGATTTTAAATACATGTATAAGCATTACAATTAAAAATATTATTTATTACAAAGAATAATTATAAAATATTTTTTATGTCCAATTTTGTGTTTCTTACTTCGGTATCCTTAATGATTACAGATGTTACAGATTTAAAATGTTTCTTTCTATTTCTTTGCAACATAAAACTGTTTTTAAATTTTGACAAAGCCGAGGAAAGTCGATAACCGAGTCCCCTATACTACTTGGTTCAGCTTCGGATGCCTTCTGTATAAAGTTTTAACTTAATATTAAACCGCACAGGCACTTGGTAGTTTTATCGCTTCTTGTTTATTTGATGGATCTGGTTGACCTGCTCTTTTTGTAAAGATGACCTTTGTTCTTCAGCGTTGTCATTGTCGTCAGTAATCCTTTCTGATACACTAGTATTTTTTGTTCCTTCTTGATTAAAATATTCTCTGTAGTTCTTTACTCTTTAGTGCTTCTTTCTTCCTCAAAGCGCTTGTGGTAGCAATATCATTATTACCTATAACCATTTTCCTGTTAGAGCATTGATCATTCAGAACCTTTTATTCCATAACTGGCACTTTTTTTTCTTTTATACTCTTTATAGTCATCAATATTAAATAAACGTCTAGCTTCTTCTCTAAATTCTGTGAGGTTGGAATTGAACTTATCTGAACATTTTCTGCTTTTATACTATATCATGCTAAATACAGGAATTTATTAATCTTTTATCATTTGTGCATTCTTTTGCTAGAAACAACTGGAGTAGAAGCTCTTGAGCCTATTTGTTCCATTATGGGAACTAAAGGGTCACATATTTCGCTTACAAAAGGATCCTTCTCTGAAGAAATTTTGAGGTTATGTCTAATATAATAAATATTTGTCAGTAGTGTGTTCAACTTCAAGCAAATCACTAAATTTTCCAAAAATAGAACACACCGATATTTGTCTTGTCTTAATTAATTTAGATTGAGTCATTTCTACTCACAGACAAACCACACAAGCACTAACAAATCAGTTGCACAATAGACGGGGGGAGAGAAGCCAATTCAACTGAACACGACAAAGCTACCGATTTGAAACCAGCTCTGTCCTTGTCACCGGAAGTAGACAAATTTAAGCCTTACCTCAATGACAACTGCACCGGTGACAACTCAGTGCCATGTCAGTGCAATAGTAAAACTGTTTTTATACTTTTATTCATATGACAATGCCTAATGAAAACTTTTTATTTCATAAGAGTCACGTAAAAATCCTTAAGAAGTGGCGAAAAGAGTGTTTTTATGAAACTTTAACGTCTTTTCGGCACCTCAAGACCTACTCCACTATTTTTAATATTTATAATTTATTTTATTACACCAAAAGGCAACTTTCCCACGCTGTTATAAATTAAAAATTAAAAATTGACTTTTTCGTTCCATCCTATCGGACAGCACTAATACACCATTATTATTTACATAATCAGTTCTAAACGTATGCACAAAAGTTAAAATAATTGGCAAAAGCGCCATAATCTAGTTATAATTTTCGTAGCGTGTATTATTGCAGAATATCTTATTTCGCGTTTGATTATCTTTTTTTTAACTGTAACTGATTTATTTTCCTCGGTAATTTGAATAATTTTAATAATCTGCAGTTATGTCACATAATCGGTATTTAAATATATCACGTTCTTTTGTTCGTTACGCATATTTTCTCGGAGAAAGGATAAAAGCAAATTTACATTCATCTTTATTATAAGTAAAGTGTGTGTATCTGTTGACGCTCTGCACATCAGACCCTCATGTATACTTGCAGATCAGGAATGTGCACCTCGGAGTGATTTTTTAAAATTTTTTATTAGAATTTTAATTAACTAAAAATCAGGCTAAATTTCAGCGTTTTTCCTTGATAACTTGCGAAAATATTACAGTGTAAAGCTGATTTTTACATTATCTTAAAGTTCAAAAAATGATCATATCAATGATACCATGGTTTTTACCTATAAATTAAGTTTTTGTTTTTAATGAATTTTTGAAAGAATGTTTTAACTTTTTCTCCCAACAATTTTTTTCGCAAATAATAAAATTAAGATTGAACTTGCCAAAGCACATTAAAAAACATTTTATCTACATGCTGTCATCGCATTGGCATAGTTCAAGTTAAAAAAAAGTTAACAATTACTGCAAATTAAAAAGATATTTTCTAAAAAATAAATGCTAGAAAATATATGTAACGTTTTAAAATAGCTATATTATTTATTTAGTAAATTAGTTTTATTTAAAGCAAACATAATGATTAATTTTATAATTTTTATAAGATATTCCCTCTAATCCTTGCCGAACAGCTAATTTGTAAACTTTTAGTAATCAGCCTTGGCGAAATGATGTAAATGAAGTAAATAATTATATTTTATGTAACTTGAATCAATAAATGCTCTGATGAATTACGCATTTCAAATCTATATTTAACTCTTCTGGTTCTGAAAAGTATTTAACAAAATAATCTTAACACTAATATTTTAAATAGAGAATTGCACTCTAGTCATCTAAACCAGTCACTAAAACTGACTGATTTGCGAAAATTTCAATAACGCATTTTCTTACACCATCTTAAAAAAAAAAAAAATTATCAATGTCCAAGGCTGTTTATTATAAGTAGAGGAATCTATGTTTGCACACGCGTGTGTGTTGGGGTTTTACATTCCAGATCGTTTGATCTAACAACTTGGCACATATATATTTTGGAGGGTGGAAATGTGCATCTCGGAGCGATTATTTTTGGCGGGGGGGGGGGATTTTTGATTAGAATTTTTTTGGGGGGGAAATTACAATGCAGGCGAAATTTTGGTGTTTTTCCGTGATAACTTCCGAAAATATTACTGCACAAAACTGATTTTTACATCAAGTTAAAATTCAAAAAAAAAAAAAATCTTTAAAATGATATTAGGGTTTAAGCAATTAATTTAAGTTTATATTTTTAATGAATTTTTTTAAAGAAATATTTTAATCATATTTTCCAATTTATTTCGCAGAAAAGAAAAAAAACTTTAACCTGCACGAGCACGTTAAGAGATCGTGGGAAATACTAGCTTTTATCAGCGCACCGCCATCACGTTGACCAAAAAAAAAAAAAAAAAAAAAAAAAATCGGATAAATTTACACTTAAAAAAAAAAGTCAAACTTACTCTTACTACAAGCTAAACCTAGGAAAGTAAAATGCTTAACACACGTATGTTTTAAATGGAATAAATATGAAACGTGATATCTTTGTATTATGTAAAAAAATTTTTATAAGCATTGCATTTTATTCGCTTTGTAACTGGTAGACAGCGAGTCACCTGATTGATGACATTTCAGATTTTTTACCAGTATTGTTTGAAACGTTGAATGAAAATGAGTATTACGTCACAATAAGTATTTATATTGCATTTGACGGTGAAATAGGGACAAAAAAAAGGAAGTGTAAAGCTTTAATCAACACCAAATGAACAGCGAATGAGTTGAAAACACTATTATTTGTTAATTGTACTTTTGGACGCATCGTTTGTGGTAACATTAATGAATAGCACGTCTGAATAAATTCAAAGCTTTACTGAACTGAGTGAGATATTCCTCTCTCGGCCAAGAATCATCTGAATACTTAAGCTAAACATGTGTT
Organism: Argiope bruennichi; assembly: GCF_947563725.1. Classification (NCBI taxonomy): domain Eukaryota; kingdom Metazoa; phylum Arthropoda; class Arachnida; order Araneae; family Araneidae; genus Argiope; species Argiope bruennichi. Next base: position 37,642,806 of record NC_079156.1, read on the forward strand.
CTTTTGTTTTCAAAAAATATTAATGGTGTGTCTAAAGATATCAAATGAAGGGGGGGGGGGAGAAATGCGAAGAAAGACTGAGCGAGAATCTGCTCATTTAAAAAGAAAAGCTGATCCTAAAGGTGCTGTGTTGGCGGCAAAACGTGAAAAATTGGAATAATATTTAGATATTGGAGATATGAGCAAAGAAAGTTCTCGCCTTGGGGCTTTCAGTTTTAAATCGGAAGTGGATTAATTGGAAAATTTTATGTTGTCTTCATGGAATGATTAAACTTTCAACACTGAACGAATAGCCAGTGAAGTTTAAAAACTTGCTAAATGGAACTGACAAACATCGGGTACAGTATCGGACAATATCGGTGTTTAGGAGCAAAAATAAGAAGGATTCGAACACCCCTGGTTTCCTATAAAAATGAATGCGGGAAAAAGGTTTCTGTGAAGTTTTAAAATACTAGTATTTTTATGACCAGTATTATTCAATTTTATCTTAATATATACAGGCTATCTGCTCTAACCAGGGCCCAACAATTAATTTCTAAAACTTTATTAATTGACGTATATATCTAATAAAAATGTCTAAATGAAATAATTACATTTTTTATAGTTTGAATCAATAATTAATCTGATGAATGACGAATTTTAAATTTTTATACCGATCCTCTTCTCTGAGAGTCATATTTAAAATATTCTCGAGTCGCTAATATTTTTAAAGAAAAATTTTTGTAATTAAAACTAATGGAGTTATGAAAATTGGAATGTTTCTATTCTATAAAAGCGTGCGGATTTGGACTTTCCATCGACCAATTCCGCCAAGACTGATCGTCTAAAATGATGAAATTGTTAATTTTCCTAAAATAATGGTACTTAAAGCTGCTTTATAACTTGGTCAGGTTTGATAGCAGAAGATGAAACGTTAATTATCGAGATAATTTCACTGAATATGATTTATAGGATCTAAGGATTTAATAAAATGTAGACTTCAAAATTGTTTCAAGTATATTGATTGATTGATTGAAATAAAATATTACCACATTTAAATCTTTTTGAAAGTAAAATGGAATTTCATGATGAATCAGAAAAGATTTCTATTGGATAATTCTTGAAAGATTTGTATAAATCATAAAAAAAAGTATTATGTAATACACGTTAGATTGCAATGCTGAAGATTCGATTTTCCGTTGTCATCTTTTGAAGATATGCTTGGTTTCAGCAAAAACGCTTGATTAAAGTTTTCTCTTCCCTTTCAAATTCAAATTTAAATATTACCGAAACTGATAAAAAATTAGAGACATATACTGTAAAATGTACTGAATGTAAGGTTCCTTTAATAATATTTCCTTTAATAGTATTAAGTTACTATTAAAAACTGAAGCTTAAAAATATTTTGCTGAAGATGCTATTAAGAGACCAAGTTACATAGATATTTAATTATAAAATTTAGTGAGTACTACTGATTATGAACCGGCTGGTCGTCAATGGCAGCTGGTATTTAATAATTTTAATAAAAATTTTAGGTTTTTGTCTTCAAAATATATATATATATATATTTTACTTCTGAAATTAATTTCTATGTTCGTCGAAACAGCCAGACAGCAAGAAACTGCAATGCAAAATTTCAGTGATTTCAGTTCAGTAGTTTCAGAGATATACAGTTAGATTCTAGAATATTTGTTAGTGCTGATGTCTATTCTCATTTCTAGAGTCTTCGCAGTATAACGTATAAATTGAGGGGGTGGGGGGGTAAGTCGCTAAAAGTTTGCAAGAAATAAAGTTCTCTGTTATTTTAAATTGATTGAGTATTTATATAATTATTAATTCAAAAAGCACAGGAGCAACGGACAATCGATTCAGCTAACGACTTTAATATGATTAACATTCAAACAAAATGGTTCTATGTAATAATGAGAGGAAATGTGTTGGGATTGCTAAAAAGTTTTCGAAATCATTAATTTTTAAAAAAAAATTTACAAGGTAGGTTCAACGTCGTTCAACTTAATGAGACTATAAAAATATAATTAAATGCAAAGCGAAATGATTAAAATAATAATTATATTAAAGATAATTAATACCTGTTTTAAATTTTGATGCAATGCTTTTTCGAAAGAGAAATATAAATTAGGAGACCTTTAAATTTCGTTTTATTAGGGATTCTGTCTAGTTAAAAAGATTTGAATCTAAATGCTGTATTAAAAATTATCGGGACTTGTTTCCATTTTTATGAATAAACGCTTTATTTAATGAAGTATTAAGTTGAAGCTTCAGTAATGAAATTTATTTTTCATAGTAAAAAAGGCTTCAAACTAATCACCTAATCATAATTTTTCAGCTGTCTCCTCCTCCCCCCCCATCCGAGTTAAAATAATACTCTATTTACTTAAATTAAAATTTCTTATACCGTAAAACACTTAAAACATCAACCTCCTTGTGTGCAAAAGGAGCAAAAAATAAAATAATAATAAAAATTTCCTTAATTTTTCTAACATCTGTTATTGAATTAAATTATAAATAAATTATATATATTATATTATATCAAATATAATATATATATTCGTGTGTGTAGTGTAGACTTTAATTACAATGCAGACTTTAATACACTCTTTTAATATTTTGGTGTTTCACTCGAGGATGATTTTATATAAACTGATCATGTTTATTTCATATAGCCTTCCAATTAAAGGATTTTTATTTCTTTTTTAACTTAGTCAGTGTTTCTAAAACCATCCTCTCAGTTCACAAAATGTTTTTCGATATGAAATACGTTATTTCATTTATAAATCTCCGTATAAAATAATTAACAAATAAGTGGAAATTTTGAATAAATTACTGTAATATGAAAAGTATCAGCATATTTAATATATTATGTAAAATTTTAAAGGGAAATTTCTTTTATTAGGCGATTGAATTTAAAAGACCTGCCGTTAATGATAATTTCCCTTATTGAAAATGCAAATTCGAATTTATGTAAAAATCATATTACAAATTGCTCTCTTACATCGTTAACTAATTCGGAAACTGACTGCTTGAATTAGAAAATGAATCTGAATAAAATTTTAGCTATTGAAATGTATCGGGATATTCGCATTATTTTTAACCACCATTCAACGAACATTTAATATAAATGATGGATCGTCAGGTAAATGATTCAATCGTGTTTTATGTCATTCACGTGATCTCCTTGGGACAATTAAATAGTGAAATCCAAGTTGTTATATTGACGAGAAGCCATATAAAGAGATTTAGTTAATATTCCCTCCTTGTTTTCTTTGTATGAATGAACATAATAGAGTAATTTTTTATTCATATTTTCAAAAATGTTCTATGCTTCTGTGCACAATTTTGTTGGAATGACTAAAGAGACCAATTTGTAAATTTATATTAAACTTAGGAAGTATTAAAATTATTCTGAGGAAACCCTTTTTCACATAAATGCGTATTGAGGAAAACTCTTGAGCTTTTTCTTCTACCATATATCGGATTATTTTGCTTCTAAATATCTCAAATTTCATGTTATAAGGTTTTTAAAAGTGAAATCATTTAAAAATTAACAATTAGTCTCGTCATTGGAGTATTTGAAAATATGAAAATTTAATACGATAAATGAATTAACTATTAAGTTGTTTGGGTCCAAATGTTTCTTTGTCGGGGTTAGACTGTTTGTAAATACGATTTGCGTTTTGGGTAAAAAAAAAAAAAAATTGTTCCAAAAGCTACATCGTCTTATTGCAGAGTCTTTCTTAAATACATGTAATGATATCTAATTAATCTTCGTTCAAAAAAATATTTGCTTGTCTCGAACTCTGCCTTTAGCCAACTCGATCTAAGTTGTGCTGACTATTTTCCTATTAAACCAAAACGCTATGTCGGCAAATTCCCTTTCTAAAACTATATAAGTTCAGAATAATTTTTCAGTCTCTTTTCTTGCTTACTATATTTATAATCTGTAGCTGCACTGTTCAAGATGATGCTTTTAAAAATAAACTTTCATGATAAATTTTTAAAAATTGAACTAATTCTTCAAATTTCGAATTAAAATTAAATCCGCGCCTGTTTCGCCAAAGAATATTTTTACTTATATATTATTAATATTTTTTGTCTTATTTTTAGGAATTTTTGACACCAAGCTGATGACCGAGGGAAATAAATACAAGGCCTCCTCTTTAGACTATCCTTCAACCCTTCACGAAGAGCAACAGTTTCACCTTGATATTGCTCTATTTCAATATGCAAGAGAACACTGAACTGCAGTGGTTAGTCCTGATGATTCCGGAAAGCTTCAACCCCTGGACCTTCCTCCCCTCTCAAGGAGTTGGCCAGCCAGCCGTTCTTGAACAACAATGGACAAATTGCAGCAAACATCATAAGTTTGTGCTGTAACTTTAACATATAGTTATGTATACAGATAAACAGCATGCTACTTAAAGAAAGAAAGAAAGAAAGAGCTTATATCTGAAAGAAATGCATTTACCAATGAAGTAGCAATGTTTAGTCTTGATAAGCGTGCTGTACTGGTGGTCGAAATACGGAGTGTGCATTTTCTAAAATTTCGTAACATTTCCATCTAATATTCATTCAACATTTTAATTTCCCACCTAAAACATTGATTTCTATTAAGCAAACAAAGAGCCTTGGATAAATAACTTAAAGGAAAGGATATTATGAAAAAGAAATAAGAATGTGAAATCTGAATATATATATAAAATATAATCCTTCAAAATACTACAGCTATCTGTCAACAGCTGTATATAAAGTTTTGGTCATTTCCTGCCGTCATTTGCTAATAATATGACTTCATTTTAAATTCGTTTTGTGATTCTGTGAACTAATTTACTGTAGTTGATGCTTTAAAATTATTCATTTTGTTCCAGATCCTCATTATTTGACTTTTTTTCCCCACCAAAGAAATTCCATTTTTAAGGACTTTATAAATTAGGGTTTGAACTGGATTTACTGTAAAAAGTAGCTCAAGCTACGGAAAATATTATTGTTGTAACTTTTTTTATTTTTATTTTTAATGATGTAACATAATGGGTTGTTTTTTTCAACAAGCAGAAATTAATCTTCTGATGATTACTGAATAATATTAATGTTGTTCTCCCACAAAAGAAAAGGGAGTTTTTAAAGTAGCCCAAACGGCTTATTGGACATTAATCAATCGCATCCAGACGCCAAAAATTTTATGAGCTGGTATGCGACTGCTTAGTGGTCTGAAAAGTAAATTGTGTTATTTCTCTTTTTTTGATCTACAATTTTAAAAATTTGATTATTCTTCTTATCTTCCACAGCATCTCTTAAATTTTAAGTTTTTCAAAATTTAATATTTAGTATCATTATTTCTTATTAAAAAAACTCTTGGAAGTGTTTTTGTGCAGCAGAACTTCTTTAACTATACATTTGCTTTTAAATGGGTCGCCGAGTGTGATTAAGAAAATGTTCTGGAATTATTGTCGGAAATGTGTTAGCTTCATGAAAATATTTCAAGTATTTAACGAAAGTTTCCCTCCTTTATCACAACGTTATCAAATTTTTCTGCCGCTGATCAGACTACGAAAAACGCAAAAAAAAAGGTGGTGGCAAAAACAAAAGATAATGTGCGTGTTTTGCTAGCTAATTTGTTCTGAAGTGGGGAAGGAGTTAACAAATTTTGCAATCAGAAACTGTTCTCAATATATCTGCAATGATATTTTCCGAAACTAGCTATTGTGTACTTGAATTTTGAGTTAAGAAACAATCGCTTAGAATGGTTCGTATCGGTAAGATCCAGAGGGAAAATCACGATTATGGTGAGTACTGTAAATGTGTATTGAATGACCAGGTTGCTTTGTGAATTGTTGGGTGAAGAAACTTAGTATAAATCTACAGGAAATGTAATTAAAATACGTATGAGTATAATATGGCTCATATTAACTATATTTCGGCGCGTATGCTGAGAATTAGGCTACATTTTTAATCGGTGTGCCGAATACGGTAAATGTAATTGCCGAGTTTTAATGAGCTTTGGTTGTATTTTTAGTATCGACTTTTGATTTTAGAATTTATATTGTGGGTGGTTTCTGATCCATTAAAATTTTAATCTTTAAAGGAGTTTGAACGTTTACAGCAATAGTATGCAGACACGATTGACATTATTGCTAAATGGGTGTCTTTCCGATTTTATAATGTGTTGAATCAGAAAAAAATCTTCCGCGTATTAATGATATTGAACGTCGCAATAAAATGCGATTTTCATAAAATAGTTATTTTAGTAGGAAGCGCCATTCAAGTCTTTCTACAGCGTGCGTTAAATTTTTGTCGCCGCAAAGTGTAGTAAATTAATTCCATAAATCAATTTAATGGATTCAAAGATGGGCTCAGGGTATTATTTATAATAATAATATTAATAGAGGCTAGTGTCTCATTTTAGTCGCATGATTTATAATATGTTATAAACCACTTCTAAGAGGATGCCGGAAGTCGAATTCGAATATCTGTGAAGCCGTATCTTGGTGTAGAATTGCTTAGTCGGGTATACATCATTTATTAGTTTGTTAAACATTGCGTTCTGTCTTAAACGTTAAAATTGTGCATCTTCAATGTGGAATTGTGGCGTACAAATTTGTGTGGTAATGCATTTATATTGAGCACTTCCCCCTTTGAGGACATTAAGGATAGTTAAAATGGAAATTTTAAAGCAGGCCTTCTGTGAACTAAGAGATCTTTCATAAAAAGTTAGTTTTTTTCTAGTTTTTAAATGGGTGTGAGGGTGTGTCCGATTATTATAAGGAGCATAATTTACGCAATCAGTTAATGAAAATTTCGTTCTGTCAACTTCATTTACTAATTACGCTTCTTTTTTTTAATGCCAGAAATAATACCTCGATCATTACGTTTTTAAGTGTAGAAGCAAATTTGAATGAAATACTTTGTTCTTGCATTGACGTACTAGTTTAATGTGAATTGCATTTCAAGGCAGTTGCTGTTGTTGTATCGGAGCAATGAAAATCTGCCCTGGTGATAATTTTGGCAAATATGCTGTGTGAATTCCGATTGGGAAGGGGCTCCATGTTCTGTATTTTCTTGGATGAGTGTCATGATTATTCCAGTTTCATTCACACGTTGGCGGCGTATATGACTTCGAGCATCTGAATTCTCTCGGTACATGTATATTTCAATTATATAGGAAAATTCACATGTGTTTGGCTTTATTAGTTAAAACATATTTCTGGTAAGAACCGATTTAAATTGAACAGTAAGTTTTATAATACACGGATTGCAATTCTGATTGAAAGAGTTTTGTTTCTTGTCCACAACTGAGCGGTAATATTTCACAAGAACTGTAGCTCCTCTCTTTTTCTCCTAGATTTAATCCCTCTGTCTCGACTTTCATTTATTTGGAAACTCTTTGTTGTATATCTGGATTAAGATGAATAGGTATTTTCGGGATTCTTACAAAGTCTGTTAAATTAATTGGAAATTATTGTAAATATTGATCAAGATTGTAGATTCGCATGTAAAATAAACGACTTAAAATGGATTCCTTATTCAATATAAGTGGGGTTATGCAGAAGACAAATTTGCTTAATACTTTTCTTAAACATGATTGATAACATGCTTATTTAAAATACATTTATAAGAGGTCCATATGGCGCGAGTTTATATTGAGTTTTGGAGAAATGTCTTGGTATTGGTATTAGTTTGGCGGAAGTGGGCTTTCTAATATCTAATTGATTGATTTATTGTTGTTGTAAGTTTGACTGAATTATTCAACCATAAACAAATCCAAAATTTTGTAGATTTTAAGTTTTTTTTTTTTTCTACAGATTTCACTTCGATTTTTTCCATTGAATTTTTTAAGATATGCGCCTTAGTTGCAAATTTTAATTTAAAAGATGGATTTAGTGGAATGTAGAAAAAAAAATGAATCTATCAAAAATGCGGTGGTTTAATTTTTATAGTATCAAGTTAAAACTTAATATTAGCCTTAATGATTAAATCTCTTAGTAATAAATGGAAAAAAATGTGGTGTTTGTTTGAAATTTAGTAAGTATATTTATGGTCGGGGAAAAAATTAAATTGCATTTTGTTCTCTATAGATTAATTATACTTTTTAGGAAGCGAATTCATTTTTAATATTGTTGTTATGGTGGATATTTTTTTCAAGTTATGTTTAACAGAGATTTCAAGGAATGCGATCTCCTCTAACAATTTAATCCTCTTATGAAAGAGGATTAAATTGTCAAATTATTCTTCAGATTTCTACTCATCAATAGGATAATTACTTTTTAAAAATTAGGGTTTAGTTTAAGAATCCTTACATTTTCAATTTCATTGATGTACGATTTCAGTTCTAGAAATTTCTGGTAAAGTCTAATAATTAAAAGTAACCGCGTATATTTTTCGTAAAAGATGATTTGCATGAAATTTTTGCAACAGTTATTTGTAAGAGATCTAAAGCTTCGTATTTTTTTTCTTTACTAATAAAGTTTAGGAAAAGGCAAGTTTGCGGTCAGAAATAAAAACTTTAAAAAACTTAAATTTTTTTTATGGATTTTCGTGAAACACGGATCATTAATTTGTGAGTTTTTGTCATCGAATTATTGCACGGGAGTAGCTGCAGTGTTAAAAAAAATGTTTCTCGTATCTGATTTTTCATTATACTGATTAGTAAGCACTCAAAAAAACTCTTGGAAGTAAAAGAACACGAAATGTGTCTAACTTGCGGCTAAAAACATTATGTTTGTTGGCTATTTTTCCATTCGGAAACGGCTATTTTTATTTAGCAATTTATGAGCAAGTTTTCAGAGGTTTACAAATGCGTGTTCAGGTCTGTCTGCTTACCTTTCGGTTTTTGTTAATGGCCAATATTGTCTTATCTTCAGAATACATGGTAGTGATAGCTTGTCAGTTCAGAAACTAGCAGTACTGCTAAATATATTTATCAAATAATTGTATTTTAAAAAAAAGAACTGCTCTACCCATAAGTAGACCAAAACTTGTAAATCCACAGATGAGGTTTCTTGCATTTTCGGTATTCAATAATCGGTATAAAAATCCTTTATAGTTTTCGCAACAGAAAATGATGTGATAGTTCAGCAGATAAAAGGATTGGTTTTCATCCCCACACAGTCTTATTCTAGTCAGCTAATTCTCTTCCAAAAATGAATATCGCATAAGATATGCATTAAATTATCCGCAGTGTTAATGTTTTTTTTTAATGTACTGATTAAGTCTTTGCACGCAAGAAGTGACTCATGATCACCATTCAAGACGTGGCATCATTTTAACGTTTTTTTTTTTAATTTATTTTTCAATTTCGATTATTAAAAATTCCTACAGAATGGTAAAGAGTTGTAAATTAACTTTTAGGGAAAAATTCAACTTGATATATATATATATATATATATATATATATATATATATATATATATATATATATATATATATATATATATATATATATACACAGTGGGTAAAAAAAGTTTCCGTACGCAGCTATGACTGTTAATAAAAGTTTAATTTTTGGCCCAAATTATTTTGTTATGAAAATGAAAATTTTAAAATTGGTTTAACACAATTCCATTTATTATTTATGAATATTATAAAGGAAAAGCTATGAAGAAAATTAAATAAATTGAAAGAATTAAAAAATGTCACTAATAAGGAGCAAAAAAGTTTCCGTACGGTATTTACATAATACATGAAAAACCGTTTTCATGCTGACCAACTTGCATTTAATGATCGGTAGGCCTTCCTTTGGCCTTTAACACTTCTCTCAAATGTTGTGGCATAACCCCCATCAGTTTTTTTTTTGTTGTTGTTTCTCGAGAAATACTGCTCCAAATGTCTTGAATGACCCTTTTCAGTTTAACCTTGTTCTTTTTGTCATATTTTTTTTTAGTTCACGACCGATTTCTTCCAATAAATGTCCTATAAGGATTGAATCGGGAGACTGGGGAGGGCTATGAAGCTGTTTTTTAACATTATTGAGACATTACTCTTGACAAATCTTGGAGGTGTGCTTCGGATCGTTGTCCTTTTGAAAAGTAAAGTCCATTCCAAAGGACAGTTTATCTGCATTGGTTAAAACATTTTTTCTAGAATGTCAAGATGTATGTACCTATCCATATTTCCATTTATAAAACATAAATATCCGACACGAGCAGCACTTATGCACCTCCGTACTATATTCTAACCATCACCGTGCTTCACAGTTCCTCATAAATTCTTAAGTAAGATATGCTGTTTTAATTCCCTCCAGATCATAACTCGAACATCTGACCCGCGGTTATTAAATTTTGATTCATCACTAAAAAGGACTGATTCCCAAAAAGATAGAGGCTTGCTTATACGCTTCTTTGTAAACTCGAGACCCTTTTTCTATGGCAGAGACTTATAACAGGCTTCTTATGGGCCCCATATCCATTATAACCTTTTTTTAAATGACATTTCTCACAATTTAAGATGCGAATGTAATGTTGTAATTAACCATTAAATCAGTTGCAAGTTGAGGTGCTCTAATCCGAGGGATTATCTTGCACCTTACACATGATATATCTTTTATGCAAGCTATTTAACTTCGGAGTTCTTCGGGATCGATCTCTATCTTCAAATGTTTACACATCACGGTATCTTTCAATAATATACTGCACTTTAGACTTTGGTTTGTAAGTCTTTTCCTGATTTTTTTCATAAATAATCCATTTTGTCGCAACCGAATCACTAATTCTCGAATGGATTTCTGAATTTCCATTTTAAGACGATCAACGAAACATTGGAATTAAACAACTGTTGTTATGTCGTATTCTTCACTCTGACAAACCATCAAACTTCGAATATTTACTGTAGATTAGTTGTAGAGCACGTCAGGAGGAATTTGCATATTGCGTACGGAAACTTTTTTTCCATGATACTTCGTCATTTATCTTAAAAATTGCAATCGGACTTGCTGAATTTTGTAAAAAAGAGAAATTTATTATGAAACTCCCTTTTAAAGACTCATATTAACAATATATAAGTAGTTTATAAATATAAAACGCAAAAATTAGAAATCATGCTAATTTATTTTTATTTTAGTCTTCCGTACGGAAACTTTTTTTACCCACTGTATATTCATTTTTCGGAATAATAAACATGTCTAATATACATGTTAAATCTTATGGATGCCGACGAAATAACGCATAACTGAAACGCACGCCTATTTTTTTTTTTTTTTTGCCATTAATTTAGTTATATTCACGTCCAGTTTTAAAGCCACACAAGGTCAACCTCGTAATTTTGAGCCATAGTTAGATGACGATGACGGTACCTGAGCTGATTTATAAAAATAAATTCGAAATTAGTTCCAATCTGATTTCTGTGTAAATGTTTAGAATTCTAGAAAACTTTTATTCTATAATTTTCATCAATAGAAAATATTTTTGGACATGAGTATTGTTTAGGGGGAAAAAACCCTCGAGTATAAATGATTATATAAATTCCAAAAATTAGAATCGTTTTTCAAAACAACATTTTTTTTTTTTGAAAAATTTATAATAAAAACTTCTTATTTCATTGGACATTACTTTTAACATTGTTGAATTCATTTATTACAAATATTTTAATGTAATTAGAAAAGAAAAAAAAAGAAGAAACATATCAATAGTAAAAACTTTATTATTCATTGTAACATTTTATTAAATGCTTTTATAGAATATCATTTTTTTAGCTGTCATTTTAGAATATTAATTTACAACTTTTAATAAAAAAATAGTAGAAAAGTAATTTTATAAAATTCAATAAAGTTCTTCATTTTCCTTTCATGTAATTGAAAGACAAAATATAAATAATGTTCAATTTGTAAAGAATGGATAAAAATATTTATTAATTATCTTTCTTCATAAAAATGAAAAGACAAATAAAAAAATGAGTAGCCACTCATTTTCTTTATTTCTTCAAACATTTCCAGATTTTTTTTATAATGAAATTCCTTCAGACATATGCGATAGACAACAGGATCTTAAGCTTTTGCTTGGTAAATTTATTATTAAACAATCTTTTATGAAACTACACAATACAAATATTTCATTTGCATAAATAATTGTGCAATTTATTTCTCAGAAATCAAAATTTTGGGTGATGGGGGGGGGGGGGGGGGGGGTTGAGCAATGAAAGGCACAATTCTATCTCCAATTCAACTTTTATTGATGTATCGCATATTTGTAGTAAAAACTGCTGCTATACTCATTTTCTATGCAATAAAAATTGAACATATTTGCATTCAAAATCGAACAATGTACTTCATTTTCAGATGGTCGCATGTTTTTCAAAGGAAAATTTTAATAAAGCGTCTGAAATTTCTATTTTCAGTTCAGGTCTGCAAAAAAACTTTATGTAGTTTTTATAGTCTGGTGTTCTTTGAAAGTCAAACAACTATTTTAATGCAGATAAATTTTATTTTTCGTGTTTTTAAATTAAAAATAATGACATATGCATTAAATATAAAGGAATATGCTCTGTTAATTTCTATTCAAGTTTATTCTCGAAATTTAATGACAACATTTTGGGAATTTTTTTTTAGTAGAATGACATGAAAGCAAAATTTTAATGAAAAACAAACATTTCAACTGTTTAAGGGAAATGCTTCAAATTAATTAAAAGGTATATGCATTTAGTTCAGATGCATCTGTTTAGATAATGCATAAATTTTTATTTATTTATTTATTTTTGCAAAATATTTCCTTGTTATCTGAAAAGTTTTTGACAGAAATTAATTTTTATTCAAATTTACTTGGGATTAAATTATTTATAGCATTTTACGATTTTATATGGAAATTTTAAAATTCTAAAAGTAAAAGCGTTCACCCATTATATTTCTAATAAAATGGATATTAGAAGCATATTAATATAGTGGACATGGATTTTCTTTTAAAATAACTTTATTTTATGGATGCTTAGTTTTGTCTTTTGTTGCAAGGTTTTATTTATTTTTTATTTTCATTTAGCCCTTTGATTTCTAAAAGTAAAGTAGTACGAAAGATACGTGTTTTTCTTTAAAAGATATAAAAAATTTCCCTTCCTTCTCTTCCCTCAATAATCTCAAGATGAGAAAAATTCCTTTCCCACAACTCCCTTAAAAATCGCTGTAGTTTCTTGGACGCATGTAGCATTGCAGTCAATGAGTTTTCATTTCTTTTTCGGTATTCCAATACTTTTCTGAGATATTTTAAATGCTCAGTTCCTCAAATTTCGATATATTAAATATTCATTTCGAAATTTAAAATATAATGAACGTTTAAATCCAAATTCGTGATAAGCTCCACTAAATTTTAAAATATGCGTGCCTTAGAAAATTTTGTGGATTTGAAAATGATTGTGGATGAAAAGTGTGAAACTTTCTAATGCACAAACCATGGACGAAAGTACAAAATGTAATTCCATACAAAAATGTAATTTTTACAATTTTTTATTATGAATTGGTATAGAAGAAGCCTATATTGGTTTTATAAAATTACTTATTTGATTTGAAGAATATTTGCAATTGAATGTATGAAGTTAGGTGCAATAGCCAAGAAAATATATGCTCGATCCCCCTTTTGGGGGATGCCTTGTATATATCTGTATAAGTTGAGATTCGGTATTCTGAATACTATGAAATCCAAGTATAGTTAAATGACTAATTGGACCTTTTACACACTAGGGCTATTTTATGCTCAAGCACTATATTATTAACGTCAATGTGTTTAGTCACATCATTAAATATTGGCAGAATGATTTTGACTACGCAATAAACTGTTAGCCGAACTTTATCTAATCGGGTTTGAAATAAAGAAAATATTCAGCCATAAAACGAAGATTGCGAACTCAGATTACACCGTACACATATTTTATGTTGATAATTATCTGTCCTTTGTTTCCTATTTTTTTTTTTTTTGGATAGAAATACTCGGAAAATATAAAGGATATTAATATTTAGTTTCTATAATGATAATAACAACAAAACATTCAACAAATACCAATGGTTAATTTTATTTTATGATTAATAACCTTTCTATAACCTAATAAATATTAACCTTTAACCTAATGAAAGCAAAAATTTTACTGAAAAAAGTGCCATAAGGTATAACATAAAAACTAAATGTGTTAGCAACTAAAGAAAGAGATGTGTAATGCACGCTTCATCATCAAGTAATAAAGCACTCGTTTATTAAGCTAAGGATCTACTAAGTTTAAGAATTTTTAGAAATTTTATTTTATTAGAAGCACACACACACACAAATATAGCATTAGATATATCCATTATATTTTTTAAAAAAACTGTTATATTTGTAGAAAAGCTATAAAACTTTCTCATCTTTATCGTTTTGGTTTAGATGCAATTAAAAGTTAATTTTCCTTTTTATTTATCTGACAAATAAATTAAAATGGAAACATAGATTCTACATTGTTTTAAAGTTTACGAGAAAAATTACATAGATTGTTTTTAAAAAAGAAGTCAATTTCATGATATAATTTAATGAATACCTTGTCAAAAATTCTGAAACAACGTAAAATTTAGAAAAAAAAAAGTAAATGATGTTAAATCTTATGGAAATATTTCAACAAGATGTAGAATTGTAATATTTATCAATTAGGAAATTCATTGTTTTAAATATCACTCTAATAAATGCTGCATAGAAAGAATTGCTTATATTATCACAATATATCAAAGAGTCGTATGTGAAATTTCACAATAAAGGACACCTGACTTTTTGTTATAATAACTATAATGACTAGCAATAAATGACATTTTATCCTTCAAAATTAGTTTCAACTTTTTATTATTTAAAATGTTTTGAAAACAGATGTAACATACCGCAACAAATGTTTTATATCAATAAAAATGTTGTGGTAAATTCTATATTTCAAATTTTGATATAACAGCGATGATATTACAAGAAAATATATTAAATATTCTTTTGTTTTCGATTACATAAATGCTTAGCATTATGTATTATAAATTGCATCAGATAAAATGTAGAAATTTTGTTTATTTGTACGAGTTTGAATTATTAATTAAAATTTATTTGATGAATATCATTCAATGAAAGCTATAAATTCAGAAAATTTTCTTAAACTTATTACAGCCAAAAAAAGTTTGAAATTTGATTTACATCTTTTTCAGTTTAATCCATTAATTGAAATAAAATAATGTTTAAAAATACCATTAAATACGGTATCTCAAAAATATGAAATAAATCTCTATCCCAGGATACCTACCTACCTAAACATAAGTCATATTATATTGTATTTTTTTTATCAGAATATTTGGCCAGAAATGTTAAGAACATGTTATTTTTCCTGTCTAGACTCCTGATATTTCTTTAGCTAAACTTTGTAAGTATGATCCTGAAGCTCAGTAACTATATGTAAAAAGACAAAATACACCCTGAGGCCAAAAGTAAAGAAACTAACTAGCAAGAAAGACTTTCTGCAGATTGATAATTTCCAAGATATAGTAATATGAGAAATTTTAACCATGCAAAATATATCTCAAAAACTGAATCATCATTTAAAATTGCACTATAGTTCCTCTGTTTTTTTCAATAGAAATTATGTCTATTTCGTAAAAAGGATTTTTTTGTCGGCAAATTTTCTAATGATGAAAAGCTTTTTTAAACTGGTGAAACGAATTTTGAATATTAATAAAAACGATTAACAAATAATAGATAAATAAACAAATCTAATAAAACTGAGGAAAGAATAAACAGTTGCCAAGGGATTTTTCATCAGAATTTCATTTTTCCTAAAAGTAAAATCAATTTGCTAAAATAAACACCATTCCCAGCAATGTTTGTAAATGCTGAATTGCAATGGCAATTTGCCGTATGATGTCGTATAAATTGACGTTACTGTAAATGTGACAACTTGCTTCAAAAATTCTTTAGGAGAAATACTCTCTGTTAAAATAAAAACTAACTATCAGCGCCTTGAAATAATATTGACATTTATTCTTTAGTTTAATGTAAATATTCTTGTATTTTACAATTTTATTTTTAATCCATAGTAAAAATCTCTTTGTAGAAATCATGCTTCAAATCATAAAGAGACTCGTATACTTATTTGCTAACATGTGAGTAAGCATCAGCTTGAAATCGGCTAAATAACAGCACCCTGAAATCTAATATATAAAAATCTCATGTCACGGTGTTTGTGTTCATAATCCTCCGAAACGGCTGGACTGATTTTTATGAAATTTCTTTTGTGTATTTGGTAGGTATGACAATAAGTCGTAAAGTATATTTCATAACGCTAGGTAATTAGGGTGTTCCTATACACGTTCACTGTACGCTGGTGAGATCAACGCTTGCTTGAAATCATCGCCACTGTGACGTAATGTTGAAAAAGTCCAGCTAAAAATAAACACGCGCGTCCAAATGCTACAAGCTGACACATTCTTGGACCAATTGTTAGATATCGGCGATGGAAAAGTTGCTGTCTAATAAAATACTGGATGCATAAAATTGCTCACTCATTTCTGCACTATCGTTGATTCGCAAAATACTCTCATTGACCGCATATTTCCCGATGTACTCATACCATACATAAATCATGCGTGGCTGGCAGAAAGAGCCATTTGGGCAGCAAAAAATGTGGACGTCGACGATTTAAATTTCAAGATACAGCAGTTGTTGCCAGGTGACTTGGTGTCATACAAATTGATCGATACAGTTTGCGATGCTAACGAAGCTGCAAATGATCCAACAGAGTTTTTGAACTCACTGGATTTGCCAGGCATGTCATCACACCTTCTACCACTGAAAGTTGGATCTCCGGTTATTTTATTTCGGAATTTGAACCCACCATGGCTGTGCAATGACACGCGATTGGTCATTAAAAAATTGATGAAAAACGCTATGGAAGCCGCCATTTTGAATGGTAAATTCCGAGCCGAAAATGTTTTGCTGCCATGAATTCCAATGATTTTTACAGACGTGCCAATCGAATTCAAACGTGTTCAATTTCCTATTAGATTCGCATTCGCAGTGACAATCAATAAGTCGCAAGACCAAACGATGTCTGTTTGCGGCTTAGATTTTGGCACACCATGTTTTTCATATGTGACATGTTCTCGCGTGGGCAAACTATCGAGCTTATTTGTGTTGGATAAAGACGGACTAAGAAAAAATACACTCAATTGCTCTTCGAAATGAATATGGATTTTCTTAATTTCATTTTTATACTTTAGGACAAAAACTATATTACTTTTTTCACTTTACGTTTAACTTTTAAGAGATCAAACAATGTATATGTTCATTATGTTAATGAAATGCATGGTATTGAGAAAATGTATGGTTGGTGTTTTTTAGTTTTTATCGGCGATCATCGTCTACAGTGCTCCATTCCTCTTTCTGTCATAGATCCCATCGCTACACACTTACAATGCATTCATTAACAACCAAAATATTCAATAGAAATAATTTATAAGGCAGAACAACGTTTGCCGGGTCAGCTAGTAATATATACATTCATTCTTTAAATTAATGTAAATATTATTATATTTAACAATTTTATTTTTAATACATGGTAAAAATCTCAACCTAGAAATCATGCTTTAAATCATAAAGGGACTCGTATAATTATCTGTTAATGAGTGAGTAAAAATCGGCTTGCATTCGGCTAAATAACAGCACCCTGAAATAATATATACATTCATTCTTTAAATTAATGTGAATATTCTGATATTTTACAACAGCGTTTCTCAACCTTTCAGTATTTGCGGCCCAGTTTTCAATCAAAATTTTCATCGCGCCCTACGCTTACTATAAAATGTATACAACAATAATGTGTATTGAGAATTTTGGATTCTGTTTTTAAATTATTTTTTTAACTAACTGCCAAAACAAGAGTAAAAGCGAGCCAACGTTGGCGAGAAACCACATCTTGCATTTTGGACAAGCGGGCGGTAAACAGATGAAACGAATGAAACCGGGAAAAATTTAAATATTATATTTGAAATGAAAACCAAACAGGGAGATGAAACGTTAAAAGAATATGAAAGTAGAAAAATCCATTAATGAAAGTTAACCTAGACGGGGTGAGCTAAATTTAGAAACAGGGAATACATTTTTTCGTATAATAAAAGAAATAAAACAAAAGCATGACTAAACAAAAATGAAAAAATAAGCAATGTTTGTGGAAAGGAATCCACACGACCGATGCCGTCTCGAGCATGCTCGGAGCAAATGTTTTCTCATAGGAAGAAGGGAAATGTTCGATAACGCCAGTTTCAATTCCAGCCAGTCTCATTCGAGTCGATCCTTCTATCGCTATCGAATCTATAGTGAATGTGTATGTTATATATGTTTTCGTGTAAATTGCAATTCACCATATTAAATATTCAAGGCAATAGATTTATGCAGACTCATGGATAAATTTTTAAGCGGAAGTAAGCATGCATTAGACGATATTCAAGCATCAACAAGTACACAGACGAGCGTGGTTCCGAAAAAAAAATCAAGAAAATATTCTCAAGAATACTTAAATTTTGGGTTTATCAGGTGCTGAAGTAAATGAAAAAGAAAGGCTCCTATTTATCATTTGCTCAAAAATGTTGGCCGGAGACAGCATGAAACCTAATAAACTTAAACGACATTTGGAAACGCTTCATAGTGAGTACGTCAACGAACTCAGAGAATTCTTCGAATGAAATTTAAAATTATATAAAAAGCAAAAATCATGTTTTAAAGAAACTTTGTCTGTGAATAAAAAAGCTTTAATTGCATCTTACAAAGTTCATATAAAATAGCAAGATGTAAAAAACCTGACACCATTGGTGAAGAGCTTATTTTGCCAGCAGCAATTGAGATTGTAGAAACTATGTTTGGAGATAATTTTTCAAAACAATTGCAGTCCATACCACTTTCAAATGATACTGTTGCTCGTCGAATTGGCGATATAGCCGATGATGTACAGTGTCAGCTTTTCTCGAAGTTTCGTGACAAATTGCTTTCAGTACAGCTGGACGAAATAACAGATAGTAATAAATATAGTAATAAAGATGCTCATTTTATTATCTATGTTCGAATTTGTGATAATATGTCAGTAGTAGAAGAACTACTTTTCTGCAAACCAATAGAACTCAAAACAAGAGCGCTCGCCTTATTTGCTATTTTAAAGGATTTTATGAACGAGGCAAACATAGAATGGAAAAATTGAGTCAGAATATGCACCAATGTTCGGAAGATTCCAAGGTATACAAGTACTTGTAAAACAAAAATCGCCTCAGTGCACACATTGCAAGACATATTACATGATACACAGAGAAGCTTTGGCTTCGAAAGCTATGAGTCCTTGTCTAAATATTGTGTTTACTATGGTCGTAATTGTAGTAAATTATATAAAAATGAGACCCCTGAAATCGAGAATTTTTCCCGTACTTTGTAAAGACATGGGTTGAGTACATTCAGCGTTACTATTTTATTTCAAGGCAAGATGGTCATCACGTGGGAAATTTTTGCAACTTTTTTATGAATAAAGAGAAGAAATCACCATTTTCCTAGAAGAAGAAAACAGACAGGAGGCCGAGAATTTTCGCGATGGTTTATTTGTGATGAAATTGAGGTACTTGGTCGACATATTCGATAAATTAAATAGCTTGAATCTTCAACTCCAAGGAGCAAATGCGCATATGTTGAATACGAGTGATAAAGTTAATGCTTTTTGTTGAAAATTGGAATTGTGGAGCAGAAGTTTAAAGCAAAAAAACCTATCAATGCTCGCAAATATGGATGATTGTACTAAAACTTACAAGACTGAACATGTAAAAGTTGTTTTTGCAACCATTAAAAATCTTTTAGCTATGCTAGCAAAGAATTTTAAAAAGTATATTCTTTCTGACGACAAACTGATAGCAAGTTACGAGTGGGTTAAGGATCCATTTCATAAGACTCTCGAAGGACTCTCAATTGATGAAAAAGAAAAATTCATAGACTTCATGACAAGTGGCGAAACTAAAAGACAATTGACCATTTAGCAATAAATCACTTTTTGAATTTTGGGCGGGAGTAAGGATGATTTTTCTGCACTAAAAACAAGGGCATTTCACATTCTATTACCATTTTCAACATCCTACCTTTGTGAAACTTGATTTTCTGCTGTGGCTTCTTTGAAGACAAAATTTAGAAACAAAACTGAGAGTGGCTATTTCTAATATCAAGCCTTCCTTCAAAAAACTTTGCTCTGCAAGACAGGCCCAAGAAAGTCACTAATAATTATTAAATTTGTCTTTAATTTAGTATGTTTTGATTAAGTAAGTTTTGATTTAGTAAGTTGTTTTACTTTAATAAGTTATTAAATATGTCGAGATGTATTTTGTTTTCTATGTGTATGTATGCTTTCCTTTCAGTCAGTTAATCAATTTTTTAAAATATTATTTTATTTTGGATATTCCCGCGCTCTCCTAGGGGGGGGGCGAGGCCCACAGGTTGAGAATCGCTGTTTTACAATTATATTTTTAACACATGGTAAAAATCTCATCATAGAAATCATGCTTTAAATCATAAAGGGACTCGTATACTTATCTCTTAATGAGTAAGTAAGAATCGGTTTGAAATCGGCTAATTCACAGCACCCTGAAATAATATATACATTCATTCTTTAAATCAATGTAAATATTCTTATATTTTACAATTTTATTTAATACTTGCTAAAAATCTCTTCAAAAAATCATGTTTTAAATATTAAAGAGACTCGCATACTGATATGCTCACAAGTGGGTAATATTGAGATTGCACTTTAATAATCTTTTATAATAAAATACAATGTTTACACTATTTATCTCAATGTGCTTGGAAAATAAACAAAATTTAGTCCTTCGATAGATGAAAGTAAGAAATATCCACAAGAATAAAGAAGAAATGGATAGTTAGTTTGATAAATAAGCACTACAGTATCCTAAGGGAAACTCAACACCTGTTTTTTGTTTCAAAACATGCATATTTTATTTGATCGTGTTGGAAGTATTTGAGCTTTTGATCATGCTGCATCTGGAGAGCATTCTTTATTTAAATATTCTTGAGCTACCATTTCCGATTTTTTTTATCTGGGCTTTCTATATCTAGTTTTCAATTAAATTTTCCTGAATATTAGTTAGGATTTTTCAAATTTAAATAATACAGTATTTAGCTGTTGTTCGAAACTTAACTTTCACGTTAGTTTCATATTAAATTTTTGGCGAAATTCGTTATTTTACAATATATTATTTGGCTAAGATAGTTTAAAAAAATTTCCAATGCATTTCGATGAAAACCAGAACTTGTTCTTATACTTTAGTCTTGCATTAATATCAATTTTTTATGTTTTATTTTAGTTTAAATAAGATTTTTTAAAAAATTTGAAATCTTTCAAGACTTTCAAAAAATTATCTTTTCGAATGTTACACAAGGTCGAATTTTAAAGTAAGGATACATATAATATTTTTGCATATTTTCCTAATATGTGGATATTCAGACTTATCTATTTGTTTTCGAGCGGGTCGGAGTAATTTGTTTGTGGTTCTCCCGATAACATTTCAAACTTTAGTTGAAATCTAATAAATTCATTCTGGTTATGTTTTGCAGAGTTCATTCTAGTTATAAAATTGATGAGGTGTATAATGTAAGATCAAGTGGAATTTAAATGTAAAATAAAATCTTTCATGAAATTGGGCTTCATTAAGTTTTAGGTTTCATTAAATTATCATACAGATGTATACTATATCCTTTATATTATTTTTGCTTTCTGCTATTCGATGATAATCCTTGAAATTGTTAAAATAAAAATTCAAGAACATTTACAATTGCAATGATTAAAACCTTCGAAAAATTATGATATTCAAATCTTAATTGTATAGGTTATATGTTTCTTTCGTATAATATTTATTCTATAGTTGTTCTCTCATGAATTGTTAAATAGCTGTTCGTGAAAAAATTAGTGATCTAAAAAAAGGAATGAACTCGGATGGTGCTTTTCATTCACCATTCAAGACGGGGCATCATTTTGATATCTTATTTATTTATTTCTTTAATTTTAATTGTTAAAAATACCTAACATAAAAAATACATAACAATAGATCAGGGGGGAGGAATTGCTCCAAGTCCTTAATTTACTGATAGTTTAGTTTTATTAAAATCACATCTTAAAGTAACACTAAGGCCATTTTGGGACTCTCCACGTAATTCTGAACAGCGGTAAGATGACGAGGATAGCTCCCTAGCTGTAACCACCATTTCAAACTTTCGCACCACACTAGTGGGACATCCTGAAAGATTAAACAAGCACCAGATCCTCTTCAAAGCAGCTCTTCGATAGAATCTGGTCTCGAAGCCCGATACCTACCCATATGGCCACCACGTGCTCTATTTCTAGGCTTTATACGCCATCTTCTAAATTACGGAAGATGATCGCATTTGCTTCAACATATGAACCAGCTCCTCGCCCCCCTCTCCCCTATTCTCAAAATACTACTTATTAGATTACTAACTTACTATTAATTAGGATTATTAACGAGGTTCGACAATCGTAATTAGTACCGATATTTATTCGTTTAAACTAATAAAAAAAAATTTCTTCTAAATTTGTCGCTTTTATACAGATTTGATGAAATACCTACTTTTCGTATCATATTGTTCTCCTGTAAATTGAAAATACTAATTACGAAATTTCATTTACAGATAACTTATTGATTTAAAAATCAAAATTAAATATCGTTACCTTATCCATACTTCAACTGATCACCGCCTTCATTTTACTAGTTTCTTCTCTCTTCTCTTTCCAATCGAATTTGTTAAAAAATCCATTATCGATTTTGTCAATCCAATGAGTGATAAGCTGCTTAAATAAAAATTTTATTACATTAATAAAATCTTTTATAATAAAGTCACAATTATTGAACCTTACTAAAATTCATCTTTCAAATTACTTTAAAAGTTCGTCAAATTTCTCATTCCCAGATTAGTAAAATTCTGCATATTCTCATCAATTTAGTATTAGACAACACAAGTTTTATACAAATCTAGAATCTTAATATCAGTGCTTTTCATGCATTTAACGATTAATATCAAATAAAATTATCCTTGATTATTGATCATATAATACATAGAATATTCTTCATAATTACACTAAGAGCATTAGATCTTATAGTAATGAAGTTTAACTTCTTTTCTTACTACTGCATTAAAGGATATTCAGTAACTTTTTTTTTATCTCTATTTAAAAACTCATAGAATTATTCAAGATTCCAAAACATATGCGAAGATGTATTTTCATCAAACATAGCAAAAGTTTTTGTAGTGTTACATTTTACCTAAATTAATTTTTTTTACCATAAATAGTATGTAGCGGGCAAATAGCTGTTGGTTTAATTTTCATTGCAAGTTAATTACATATAACACTAATTTACACTAAAAGTACTCTACATTCAAAAGTAGTTGGTTCAGGATTTTATGATTCCGTTCCAATACAATTGTTACCAGTGCACTTCTTGTATGCATAAGATGTATTTTGTAATAAATTCTGGAGTGAAATGAAAAGAATTACAGTTTGGTTGATTTTATTTAATCGACTTTCAAATATATATAAAAAATGTTTTAAAACTTCCGAAAATTTATTAGTAGAAATGGAGTCAGAGAGATTTGATATTTTAATAGACTTTCAAAGCTATCGTTCGTAATCGTGATAAATTTATGAACGACGTAATTTTTTTTTCTAATCTGTAATTTTTCCACTTTACATTCTGAACATTTATGAATTGATATTAATGAATCTCTGTTTCGGTTCTCATCAATTCTGAAAAAACATGTTTGGAATTATGTCCGTTAATGAACAATGTTTTAACAAGGTAGACGAAATTTTATATCTAGCCATTTAACCAAATTCGTAAATTTGTCAAATTTTGAACGAAATCCTTTTATAGGATCAGTTATATTAACGTCTCGTTTTATAGCAACGCTAGGGCTGTTTTGGAACGGACCTCGTATTTTTGAACCTCGGTCAGATGACGAGGCCGACACCTGACTTGGCACCCTCCTCTCCACACCACACCACACCACACCACACCTGCGGGAGGACGTTTGGCCTGGACGGTTTAGTGTGCACCAGACCCTTACACGACTGTTCCTCGGTGGAATCGGGTGTCGAACCTGAAACCCTCCGTTTCTGAAGCCGAGATCTTACCACCAGGCCGCCACGACCCTCAATTTATAGGAATTGTGTACTTTCTTCTGCCAAAGTTTAAGTGAACATGGCGACTGTAAAACTCAGAAACCTAGACAAATAAAATTTGCACAGGGTTAGCATCAAAAGTCCTGATCTATACCAAATTTGGATCAGATTGGTCAAAATATTTACCATCCTTCGGTCTATACTTTCACATGAAATAAAAATGCCATAAATCGAAAGTAAAGCGATTTAAACAAATGAAATATGGTACAAGATTTTGTGACTACAATTATAGTTCTGTCAAATTTTTGCTTTCACCAAGTATCTGAATTTAACCAACTTTCCGATTAATCGCCAAAAAACAATCGCAATAGAACGCAGTCTAATAAACTCTCATAACCATTTATCGCTGATAGCATGTGGCTAATAACTTATGAATTGGCAGGAAACTAATTTCTCGAAAATTGTGAGCGATTTGGTTCATCACTTTTAAATTCCAGCCCTAATAATGAATGTTGGATCAATTTAACAATCACAGATCTTAAATTATAATGGAATATGAGGAAACAGCATAGACAACCTACTAATATTAATTTTACAAATTACAATGCAATAATTTTATTGCAGAAGCTCTGAAACCGAATGATCTTCAAAATATGAACAATTGATAGAAAAATTAAAGTTCAAGAATTTTATGCAAATGTCAAAGTTATTTAAAATATTCTAGAATAGCTCAAAAAAATTTATGAATTAACGGCATATTCTATAAAGAA
Organism: Argiope bruennichi; assembly: GCF_947563725.1. Taxonomy (NCBI): domain Eukaryota; kingdom Metazoa; phylum Arthropoda; class Arachnida; order Araneae; family Araneidae; genus Argiope; species Argiope bruennichi. The sequence goes on from NC_079156.1 coordinate 37,667,708, forward strand.
ATTTTATGCATATATTTTATACACTATATCCCATTAATGTTCAGGTAATTTAAATATCAATTTTTTTTTTTATTTGAATTGGTTAAATCATAATGTTTACAGCATGAAAAAAAGAATGCGAGACAAGAACTTTATTTGCAATTTTACATAAAAACAATAATGTTTTATAAAATTACAGTATTTCAAGAATTATACACATAAATTATACATGCAATACAAATGTTAAAATACGAACAAAATCTGCTATTTGCTATTTTATTTAAGAATGCATTCAGAAAAGCAATTCTTGCACTAAAAATATATTTTATATATTAAAACTAAATGCAGAAGATGCAATCCATTGTTATAAATATTATTTTATCCTAGAATTTGTTTTTAAATTAACCGTAAGGTGGCGAGATTGATAATAAAACAAAATTTAATTAGATTAATTCACTCTCATCCTTTTAATGTATTATCAATAAGACAACTGCATAAAGTTCCAAAACTATAGCAAAGCAGAAAGAAAAACTGCCTGTTAAAATTACTGTAAAATATTAAAAATTAAAACGATGCATCCACTTTCATAGATTATTACATATAATTGTTAAACTAATATATTTACTTAAGATTATAGCGAACATTTCAAGTCAAATCAACAGAGACTAACTACGCTTATATATTTTGTTCATTTAAAAAAAAACTTATTGATAAAGTAAACTAAAATTAATTACATTATAGCAATTTAATAAAATTTGTTTGGAGAAATCTCAAATTTAACAATTTTATAAGTATATTCAGAAAAAAGTAATTCGTAACTTTTGATAATAATGGGAAAGAAATTAAAATTATTCTGCACCTGCGCTATTATTAATTGCATCCATTCGATATTTTTTTTAAAACACGATACATTTTATTCATAGAACTTTCTTACGAATTAAAACTTTTATAAAAATTTAATTACACGATTAAATTACACTTGCGTTTAAAGCACATTGATCACCATGATGATCAGGCATGGCGATCAAATAAATGCTTTCTTAAATTCAGAACATTCTTGATTGACTGGCCGGCCGAGTCAATCAATCGTCCTCGAATTTAAAAAATAGAGGAGTTAGAATGAAGCCAAACATACGTTTTTTATTGCACATACTCTTACTAGAATGCGAAAACATATCTATTCGGTAACTTTGAAAAAGAATTTTACACGCAACTTTTCAAGCATTAAGATAATTAGAATTTATTTTAAGAAAAAGAAATTTGCTGTATTTTTTTAATAGATGCAATTAATATTTTCAGCACATTTATGTTAACCTAAGAAATTTTACTTTTAAAACTGCGATTACTGTGAAACCGTTTTAAAGTGATTTAATATAGAATACAATTAAAATGCAGTTAAAAAGAATATAAGGCATAATAGCATATCTGCGATGACAAAGTTCATGAAAAGTGAAACTTATTAAAAAGTATTTTATAAAATTGCCTATTTGCATCTATAAGCAGAATAATCAGCATCTAACCGCAGCAATTTATCATTAGCCGTGGAATATTCCACCCTCACATTAAAGTTCTGTCTCGGCAAACATTTCCTATAAATAGTACCATTGCAAATCGACACTTAAGGATTAACAACTTAGATAGGTCTATTTCATTTTATATTTTTTGTGAAAGTATAATTTGATCTTTTTTTCTGGTTACTACAGGTAAATTCTAAATGAAATCAATTAAAAACGTAATTAGATATATAAATTACATTTAGAAAACAATTATATTATATATTAACAATTACATTATTTATTGTTATATTTACAATATTAAACATTTTTGCAATTTCATATATTTAAGGGTTAACATTTTAAATATAAACTTTGATTTAGGCGCAACATACATCCAGCTTAGTTTCATGCAAGCTAGATTAAAATTTTCAAAGGATTAAATTTTTAAATCAGTAATTGGAAATTTAAAACAAATTATTTGCTGAAAATATAATTAACAAGATTATAATAGGTTCAATCCGTGCTGTTGTTTTGACTTTTTTGTAGCCTCTTTCTCATTGCATTATTTATTTTTTATTTTTTTGTAATGAGATGAGGGATGATAATTTAATAAAAGGTTTGTTCTTAAATCAAAGATTTAATTAAAATTGATTCTTACGATATTAAGGGGCAGTTATTTCAAGTTTGAGATCTTTAAAATTAGTATTTCATATTCTTTATACATATCCTGAATATATTTAGTAATTAAGTCTTAAATAACAATACAATTTTGTTTACTTAATGAATTCGTCATCTTTCGCATAAAATTGGGTTGTGAAAGTTGACAAAAATTTTTTTATATAATCGCACCCTCATTTTCACTTCGATAACGATTAAGTGTTTGAGAAAACATTTATATGTATAAATGCTCTTGCTCAACATTAATTTACACACAAGTATTGTGCTGATAAATTTAGTCATATAGTCACAAGTTTTTAGAAATCCGTTATAAAAACACTATAGTATTCTTCAATTTAGATAAATATCAAATTATCAAACAAATGACATTCTGAAAAGGTGTCATTGTCGTTTCAGATTTATTGTTCTATAGTTTCAGACAATAGAACAATAAAATTCTATTGTTAAAACACATAGAAGGTTGCAACGAAATCAAGCAAAAGCTTAAACAATTTTTGAAATATTTATATTTTTGTATCGATAAATTCAGTGCTTGCTACATATCATTGATAAAAACTATATGAAAGGACTGATAAACTAGGTTAATTAAGTAACTTTAAAGCATAAGATTACTATTCTAAGAAAACAATTTACACATCTAACTGAAACCAATATCACAAGGGTGCATTCACAAAATGAAGCAACAATAAAAATTAATAGGGTGAACTTAAGAACAAATTCATTATTATACTATATTCTAAAATCAAACTTAAAAATTCAATTTCTGCAAATTCATTTCGATTGCTTAGCTTAAATCATAATTTTCGGGAACTAAAATTAGAAATAAAATCATGACTGAAAGTCAAACACACCTTTTCAATTAGATTTGCAGATAATTCAAATATATAAACTGATCAAAAGAAGATAATTTAAAATATTTATATAAAAAGTAAATATTCCATCAAGTTTTTGTAAAGCAGATGAGAGTTCCGAAATATTAAATTGTTTTTCAATAGTGCAATAGCCAAATATGATTATTGTGCCAAGATCAGAAATCGATGCATTTAATATCACTAATATTTGAAATTAAAGAAAATGTTTCAAAGAAGAATTAATTTTCTATCAAACAATACTTGGCCTTATGTAATATATAATATTTTCATTTAGCAAAGAATTTTCGTTTCTTCACTTCTTGATTTCTAATGCTAAATCTGATGCAACAAATGTTCTATAAGTTGTTGGCAACTGGATGTGCTGGATGTCCATTTTCCACCTGTTCTTGTAAAATTCTTGAATTTCAAGAAATGATTGACGATGGTTTCTCTTCAGCTTGACTCATGATATCAAGTGTTATCTGAAAAAAAATGAATTTATAGAGATCAGATACGAAATCACAACTCGATCATGTAAAAATTGAATATTGATATACAATACTGCTAATCAGCAATTATGTCAGTAACTCTGAAGAATTATCCGAAATTAAAATAGAAACTTCAGCATCGATGAGATAAATAACAGAAATTTGCCTTTCGGTAATTTAGTTAATTGTCGAGCCTGAAATCGATCTAATTTCAATTTTTGAAATATAGAATAATTTATTTTATCTCGTTGAGTGTATTATTGACGCTCTTTTCAAAACTTTTGATGTCTTTGAATAGAACTGATGTTATGTATAGTAAAATTATTAGTGTAAATTTGGAAAAACTAATAAGAATCAGAAAAATTACCAAATTTTAATTTTTAACTATCACAGCTGCCACTACGGGAACATTAGGTTTTAAGCCTAATTCAGGCTTGAAAGATATACAATCTGTCGAGTAACAAACGCTGAATTTTACAAAGATTGTCACTACTAATTTTAAATAACCGTTTCCTCTTTTAAAGAAATTAACGATCTTTCAGTATTAAAATAACACCGTTTAAAATTAATTCCAAAACTGTTATTAATATTTAGCAACTTACCTAGTCTTTGAACTCCGAGAATGCTGATTCCAACTATGAGAAAGCACTCTTTATCCAGGATAGTTGATATATTGACAGAAAATGGATCTTGACCTAGAAAAGTATCCAATCAATAGATATAGAAAGATGGCATGTAATATCGCAATTCATTTTATCTCAAATGCTGATGGAAATTCAGGGCTTGAAATCTAAAAACAGGATGTAAGCTTGAAGCTGTAAACCTTCTAAGCCGGATCTCTAAAATTCTGGAAAAGTGGAGTGATGTAAGCAGTTTAGAACATAGAATAAAAACTAAACAATTATCGGTTAGAAATTTTCCCGGAATTTCAGAGTATAAAAATGGATGTTTTCATTAAGGGTTTATTCTTTAAGAAATAGTTGTCGATATGAATACGATGCCGATATTTTGAAGTTTATCTTTGCTTGTTGTTTCACGTTCCATTCTGTTTCAGGTTTGGGATCTTCCAGTTGATTTCTTTTTACCAAAGAATTCATTGCTTCATTCGCTTTCTACGAACAGTTAACTTCAGAAGACTAAATATCAGAAATTTAATCTCTTCGATCTTGAAAAGGTACCAAAAAAATATTAAAGTTTTTCATCCCTCATTCTTGGCGCAATGTTGTTAATTGACTGAGCAACGTTTCCTATTTATGCACTACTTCAGAGTCAATTTCCAATGCAGCCACCAAGCATCATCTTCAGAAGACTTCTTTTACTCACTTTTTTTTATGCCATGATTCAGGTGTTTAAGGGGGTTTTTCAAGTGTTGTGGATATTTTCTACTGCGCTGAGCCAAATAAATTGATCAATTGTGAAACTAGCCATCTGAAGTAGATATAATCTTCTGATAACAGATTATGAGATGTCTATTGTTATCGATCTTTCAAATTTATTAATCTAAACTGATAAGAAATCGAAAAATCCATGATCTCCATAGCTTCGAAGTCTGGCAAATCCGTAAAATTCTGGTTCTTCCTCTTTCTATCATCAGCAGTTCAGAACATACTAAATGATCCTAGATTAATCACATGGAACGCAAACAGCAAGATCGTAAGATTTTGGAATTTTCAACTATAAAATTTCAGCTAAATGTAATATTTAGAGTTACTCTTAACCTACTCTATCAAGCGAAATTTAGTTAACTATTCGATTTTTTTAATGCATTAAATAAAAAAAAACGAAAAATAATTGTTAAATCATGAAATTCCAGGATGTTCTTTATCAGAAATAATTCCTTTGAAGTCGAAGAGAATTCAATATTACCCGTACTATACATCTAAAATTGTTTGATGGTGAATTTATATTATCTACAATTCATTATTTAAAGTAGTTTTACCTATTCTTACATTTCTACTTGATAATTTTTAATATTGAAAAATTATTAATTCCTTTTATATGGCCCATATATATTCGTATTTGATTAATCAAAAAGGTTTCATTTAATATCAAAACATTTTAACTCAGAAAAAAAACTCCTTTCGATATACTTATCGGTCACGGATCAAAGGGTGTCATTACGACTTTGAAGGAGTTCTTCGAATTATTTGAATCAATTGGAACAGCAATTAGATACACGTAGTCTGTACAAGTGACTATTTCAAAATAAGGGCCCGAATTAGAGCTGGTCGAAGGAAAAAATACCTGCAAAATTAAAGAATTTAGAAAATGCTTCTAATTTAAAAAAATTTCTGAATTCGTAATGGGTAAGAGTTTATCTAACCAATTAAGTTCCACTATTTTATTCCTAACTTCAAAAAAAAAAATTCTTTGATATTCACAATGAATTATTAATTTATGCTGAAGAAATATAGAATTATATCGAATCAAACCCTCTACGAGGTGATATACCTCACAATGAAGGATACGGTTAGGAGCATCTACAGAAAGACGAAAGGAGAACATTGCAATAATCGAATAAAAAGAATTTAATATATTAAAGAAAAGAAAATAAATTGAATAAAAATATCAAGAAAAAGCGACAAGAAACCGTAATTACGAATTCCTTTAGACTAATTGAAAGGATAATTCGGGCAAAATGTAATTCAAGAATGTAGAAATGATCGCAGTTTCAGATTTTAAGAAATCGGATTATATTATATATATTTATCGGAAACTTCGGATTATATTTTTGGAGCTTCAACAGTTATAAATGGAACTGTATGCATGACTTATCCCCAAAAAAGAATGATTTATTTTCGAATGCTAGTTATTCCTTTTGGATTAATGCAATATTGTAAAGGAACAATGCAAGTTCTGAAAAAATCTTGTTAATCGTTTTATAAGCCATTAATTTTTAATCAAGTCAGATATTTCTACCGAATTCGAATGCAATCAGTTTTGAAATTTTAGATTATATCTACAAGTAAATTAAACTGTGGTGAAAGCTTATAAGCCAGTTAACAGCTACGCTACACTGGTAACTGCTTTTGTATTGTGGCCTTGTTGCTCGGCTGCGAACCATGAAGTCCCAGGTTCTATTGACGCTCATCCTAATTCGCTACAAAACTATTCACTTAACTAAATTTCACAGCTATTTTTTTCCATCGCCAAAAATTCTTTTCTAACGAGATGCTAGGTTTATTTTTTGACAGAATCATATAAATGGTTATAATGATTTTAGTAAATAACTATTATAGTTACTTATTGGACATTCCGTGGAATGAGGCATTTGTTATCTCGGGAACTGAATTTTTATACATAATTAGAAATCCTCAACCGAGTTGTTGACATCTAATTAAAAAGTAAATTTTTTTAAATATCATGCTAGTGTTAAATTTTGTAAAAGAATTGCAATTTTGATCCTGGATGATATCTGATAAATCCAAAATGGTATTTCGGGAACTAATACAATTAAAGTCCTATGTTATTAAGAAATCCTTTTTCCATAACTTAATTTAATGAGGGAAACTTAATTTTCTAAAATTGTATACCGAATCAAGAAAATTCTCTAGTTCTTACTGAAAACATTGAGGGATTTTTTTTAATTAGGCCCTAAACAATAATCCCTTAATGTAGATAAAGTATGAATAATTTTACGTCAAGTACATTAATTGCATCGATGTACGAATACATTAATCAAAATTAAATTCACTTGATTTCGGAAGAAATTTCGCATCCTAAAATTTTCTCTAATAGCGTTTTGCGCGTAGATAACGGTGCTTGTAAGCTCATCTTTTGTCAAAACAGAATCTGTTTGAAATTCTAGTAATAAAATTACAATTTTATATGGCTTTATATGGCTTATTACATTCAAATTCTTAAAGAATTAAAAAAAAATTATTTCCAACCTGAATATCTCTATAGGCAACTTTTATTGCAAAACTATTAGCATTAACAGTTGAACAATATGAATAAACTTGTGAAATGCGTAGTTTTAAACAGAATATTAATATCCATTGAATGCTAAACTAATTGGATTACTGTCTCATACTCAACTAGAACAACTAGAAGGAAATTTACAAAACGAAGTAAAAGAAGCAAAAATGTAGGTCACCTCCCTAATTTACGAAAATCTATCAGGTAAAACTGCCCGCATAATTCCTATTTTCATCGAACGAAATTCTCTCTAGGCATGAGAAATTCTAACGTCTTCAAAAATTTGAAGGCTTGAGAAATAAGTAAATTATACATTACAAAGCTTTTATTTATAAAACATGTACAATTAAAACAACAAAAACCCCTCTCTTGACTAGTACGTCAATAAAGTCTGCGACATTATCTCCACACAGCAAACACATCTTCAACAAGATTCATAATTCACGCACTTCTTCCGCTCTCAGAATTCATTCTAAACAGCCATTGTTATGGATTAGGTACTTCAAATAATGATAAAGTTCACAATTTACATTCCACACACATCATCTCACTCAGTCAGTCAAGATCAACACTTCTCACTGCATAAATCACTCTTAGTCATCACTCCACACACACATTACCCGCTCCGTCCAACCCCCCATAGAGTCTCTCTCCACACACACATTACCCGCTCCGTCCAAGCCCCATAGAATCTCTCCACACACACACACACGCGCATTACCCGCTCCGTCCAAGCAACATAGAATCTCTCCACACACACACACACACGCGCATTACCCGCTCCGTCCAAGCAACATAGAATCTCTCCACACACACATGACCCACTCCGTCCAACCCCCATAAAAACGCTCCACACACACACACACACACACACACACACATGACCCACTCCGTCCAACCCCCATAGAATCTCCACACACACACACATTACCCGCTCCGTCCAACCCCCATAGAATCTCCCCACACACACACGCACACAGTACTCGCTCTGTAGCCAGTCCCCAAAGCACCACTCCAACACACATTACCCGTTTCATATCCAATCCCCAAAGCACCACTCCACACACACATTTCCCGCTCCGTAGCCAATCCCCAAATCTTTATTCTCTATACAGACACATTTCCCGCTCTGTCTAGCACCAAAACTTCACCATCCACTCACATTTCCGTCCAGTCTCCAAATTTTCACACCCGACATACATTTCCGCTCCATCCAGAACCGAAATCACTTCACAAACATTACACTCTGTCGGGGCATTATATCATCTCTCCACACACATGCATATATACATACATTCCCCATCCAGTCCTCAAATTTCCACACCAACATTATTCACTTCTACAAGTCTCAAAATTTTCATGACACATTAGCCACTTCGACGAGATTCACAATTCTCATTCATTCACTACAACAAACTATACTCCTTCTGCGCTTTTATATATAAAATAAAACGAGAACTTCTTTTGATTACAATACGCTAACAATTATTGTTGCATATTTCACCTATTCTCGACGCCACTTACTACATATCCCTATATTGTTACTCCCAAGCCCACATACCCATTCGTCTTCATACGACCCAACTCGAACTCATGAACTCCTCAGGTTTAAGTTTCATATTGTCACTGAAGACTCGTATCTGATGTATTGTAAAATCAGTGTGACTAATACACTGCCAATATTACAAGATCCGTCCAACTCTCAAATTATCACTCCACACATATTACCCACTCCCTCCAACCTCCAAATTACCACTCCATATATTGCCTATTTAAACAAAGCCCATAATTCTCAGATCACATATCCACTTCGATACGATTCACAATTCTCACCCATTCCCTTTAAACGGTACTCACTCCGCACATTTGTATCTAAAATAAAATGAACGCTTCTTTAGATTCTAATTAATGACGAATAGTTCATTTAATCTCAACCGTCATCTCTTCATACCCATATATTGCTAGAAAAACCCACATTCCCATTCTTCAGACAATCTACAAATCCGATTCTTCCTCACACAACCTATCTTTAATTTCAGTTTTGAAGCTTCAAAATAATCACTACAAAAACGTGCGTTTGATATATTGCAAAATCAATTTGACTAACATATTGCCTACAAGGACAACATTTTCACTACACATACCATTCTGGCAAATTCATTCTGAGCTATGCGCACACAACTCAACGAGAAGCGAATAAGGTATTTTAACGCGTCAGTGATGAGGATCATGGCAGAGATATGCATGTTCATTTAAATAAAAAATTTTGAAGGGGAAATAGGGAAAGAGTAAATCCTATCTCATTTTCTAATATTTTCTTTCTGAATCGGTTCACTGTATTCATCTTCATGTAATAAAAACATCACTCGGACAAATAATAAATTTCTTAATATCTGTATCAAACTGAATCAGTCGGGCAATGTTTTATGCTTTTATTGAGATTTTTTTCAACATAACTTACTTTTTCTGGTTATTTTTAAATTTAATTTAAAAGCAATTTAGATATTTTCTTTAAAATTGCGTAGAAAATTTAAAATAAATCTCAATTTTATCAAAAAGTATTATTTTTGACTTTAATAAAAGTGTAAAAATTTAATCTATCAATATTTGAAAGCTATTAAGATTATATTTCAAAGAAGTAACAAGTTTTTAGCTTTCAAAAGTTTAAACTTTGCTGAAAATCCAAAACATTATTTTGAAAATCATTGCTCAGAATACTGCGCATAGTCACGACATAAATCGACAGATTCCGGCATTAAATCTAGCATTAAAAATTATTGATACTCTCGGACATTAATAGCGTTTCTTCCCAGAAATAGCCATTGAATTTTATCAGATATCGGGGAGGATTATAAAAAATTAACTAACCTGCTCTGAAAAATTTGTTTATGTTACGATAAATGAGATTCCTGTCTATATTAATTCATAATATTTAGATAAATTTGAGACTTTCCAAAAATAACTTCCTTTGACAATTTGCTTGTAAAGAATGTTAAAGTGATGCTTGAAACGGATGCTACATTCAGTTGCCTGAATAGTTTATTCACTTGCAGAAATAATAAACTTTGCAAAATTGATTGCGATCAAGTTCGATGAGAAATCTCTAGCTTCATGAAATTTAACGACAAATAATTCGATCAACAAAATTATTAAAACTTCGTTGTTTTTTTAATACTGCATTCATTAATCGGAAATAATTGGTATTCGAAAATTTAATATCTTTCCAAGAATGGATCATGTTGCAATTCTGTTCACTTCTGAAACTCGGAAGTTACAATCTGGTGTAAATTTTCTTAATTATTTTTTAATATAGTATGCTCTTAAAATCTAACATTGAAACAATTTCCCTGATTATAAAATAAATTATTCTGAATTATCTTTTCAAAGTGAGTCGATTTTAGTCTTTAGTCTCGATTTCATTCCAAAAAATTAAAAAAAAGAAATTCCTTCTCGGTAAGCTGGAAGGCAAAGGTAGAATCATTTACATCTAAGCTATGCAATCTATCAACAAATTGATGTTAAAAAAAGTCAAAATTTGGGCTTGTAAGTCACTTTAATACCTAACTTCTAAAATATTGCAGTTATCTAAATACTTTAAATACAAAAGGTCTTCGTGCTAATGAGGCTCTAGTTTGATTAATTGGATTTATTTTTCTATCTTCAATATTAAGAAAATTAAAGGAAAATGAAAATCTCATCTCTCCCACCATTTCTACCCCTTTTGAACTAGATTGGTCGTTTACGAACTGGTTCGAAAACTTTACATTTCTAACATATTGGAAGCCAGTTAAAAAATTACTTTATTATCCTATTTACTAGATAGCATGGGCGAAGTATTATACACATATATAATATATAAACTTTTGAAAGAAGGGTGGTCTTGTGTTCTAGGGACCAAGATGGGTAAAGAACTGAAGAAATTTATCCGATGACTTGTCGTTAGAACAATTGAAATAAGTAATCTTCCTATAGGGATCTGCGTAAAAACAGTTGAATAGATTCTTTATTTCGGCTTTTAATCATTTCTAGTGACTGAGCCTTATGAGATACTTCAGTGATAATGTCCAACTTGCAGCATATTCGATAATAAATTAATACTTTTGACAATTTATAAATCAACTATAGATGAAAAAACTATTAAAACTAGCATAAGAATAAGCAATAAACTTTTAAATTGCTTTAAGATTAAAATTCAGTTTTGGAGAATTCCTGAATCCGTCTATATGGGCATCACGTGGGAATTATTGAAATTTCTTTCAACCTGCAAAGGAAAAACTTCCTGCACACCTTTCAATTCATAATTGGACGATTATTCTTCAATTTTATTGATTAACAATTCGAGATTTTTAGAACACTAAATTCATATTAAAACCTAATTTTTCATAATTAATCGTTTCCTTCTTTAACATGCAAGTGTTCCGTGAAGATTCCAAAATCATACGATCTTACTTGTAATGAGTGAGATTGAAGAAAGTTTCTGCGTTGCAGTATATGAATGGAAGAAGCATTGTATCGTGTACAAATCGGTTGTTCTTTCAACAGACCATTTGATCCAACGTTGAATTCAGGGTCGCCAACATGCAAGGCTGGAGAAAATAACTTGAAATCTTCTGTTTTTAGACTGGAATGCCGGACAGAATTGGCACCACTTTATATTGAATAATTGTTTCCTTAAGGTATTGAAACTGAAAAGAAAAAAAAAGTTACGTCAATTATTGTGTAAAAGCAATGCTGCAGCTTGTTCCATACACTGAAATACAAATTTTTATGTTACAATTTAACGAAAAAGTCACTAATTGTTATAATTTATTAATGTTAAATATTCACTAATGTATTATGAGAATTGAACTATTTTATTTCGTCAGAAATTGCTATATCAATATTTTAGAGCAAGACAGCAGGTTTCTTATCCATAAAAAAGTCTGGAAGGCATTTTCTCAAAAATGTTTCATGTTGCTAATAATCTTCTAATTACACTTAATATCTTAAATTTAATATTTAGGGGATTTTCATTACATTACGCTTTATTATTAGAAATATTTAAGAAGATTTCTATCACAATTTGGACAGTGGAATATCCGTCCATATATATGCGATGAACAAAATAAAGCAGTGTAATAAGCCGTATAAAATTTCACAATTTTATTACTAGATTTATAAATCGATGCCAATATTTATACCGATTATCCAAAAGATGTGCTTCACAAACGTCGTCACTTCAAAACGCAACATGCTAGTATTTGAATGCGATATTGAATATGCAGGGTGGTTATAGTTGAAGTTCCATTTTGAAATTGTCATAAAAGAAAAACTAATGGATCAAATGTTATCAAATTTGGTTAAAGTTTAAAGAAAGTCATGGAAATTTCTTTCCTACAAAATAAATAAATAAATAATAATAATAATAATAATAAAGTTCAAAAATTCATCACCAGCAGAGGAAATGGCGCTGTATGCAATATTGTTAAACCAAATAGGACATAAAGACAGTTTTAAAATGTCTAATCGTTCCTGAAATGTGTTATAAAACATTTTCAATGCTGCATTTATTTTGTAAAAGCAAGTTAAATCGCATTAATGCACTCTCATCAAGAAGTCTTAGCATATCTCTCTCACTGAATAATACCTTTGCAAAGCACGGCAATCGATGCTATCACATTCATACTAACTTTTATCAAGAAAAACATGTACTTGCATGGTTAGAGACATTGTCGATTCGTAACAATGAGAACTCCGACAAACAGGCTCACTTTTATCTGGAAAACAAAATGACATGTAAAGCGCATCTGCATAAATCATTTGCTTCTTCCTGCTGTAAGCCATTTGCAAGCCATATCGGCTTTTCATAACCCCACAAACAGTTTTGTTTCGGAAACGATTAAACACATTTTAAACCGATGTCTTATTTTGTTTAACAATATTGCATACAGCGCCATTTCCCCCTGGTAGTAAGTCTTTGAACTTTTAGTAGAAAAGAAATTCCCATGACCTTCTTTAAAATATTGCCTTACCAAGTTTGATAACATTTGGTCCAGTAGTATTACTTTTATGACCATTTCAAAGTGGAACTTTAATTATAACCACCAAGTATATAACTAATAAGAATAGGAGAAGGCGGATGCGACAAATTCAATGAAACCATTATATCCATAAATTCCATCGACTGCATTTCATACATCTACTCTTTCAAAAAATGCATTCATTTGCCTCATGTAGAAGGATCAACTTATATTCTAATTGGCAACTAAAATTCAGCAGATTAAACATATCAATGGTTACATACCCACATGATTTAAGGAGGAGGGGGCGAAGTTCTTTCATTCGCATCCAATTCGCAAGACAAAAACACTTATTTCCAAAAGTTCATTGAAAAATTGGAATTTAAATAATTCAATGTTGGCAGGATCATATGTCAATATATTTGAAAAGGTAAATTAAGAAAACTTGAATATACAAATAAATGCAGAAAGAAAAATTACAATTTTAAGGCTTAAATTGTCAGAAATTTTTTTAATATCTAGCATCTTATTAAAAATGCATATAATAAATAGTTTTAATAAATAAAAATATTTCATTTTAAAAGTTAAGAATCTCCGAGTCTTGTCTTGAGTTGTTTGGAGGAAAGGTGATAATGCGAAGCTATATCAAATGCGTAAAGCGTTCATTAAATTGCTCATGAAAAGCAATGATAATGGTTTTATTTTTAAATTGAGTGCACTACCCGGTATCGAATTTCTTATGTGACTTTTCTTTTCAACACTTTAATAACCGATTCGTATATAATCATTGAGGTCAAAAGGTGCGGACGCATTTAACAAATACAGTTCAAAATTAATTTCCCTTTACAATTTGAAGTTTTGACTTCCAACTAATCAATAATACGGCTGGCAGACACTATATTAATATTCGAAAAGTCAAAGAATCAAGCAAATACTAAACACACTGTTGACTCTATGCATTTGCCTAGTTTCTTTTTATCTGATAATATGGCCCTGCAACGATGATTGTTTTATAAACTTTGATTGTTTTATAAACTTTAAAATCCAATTGCCTCCAAGTATCAGCCCCGTCTATTAACGAAGTCATTTTGTGCGTTTTCCTGAATTTTGCATATTGCTAAACGAGAAATATTCTAAACCGAAAAGATGAAGAAAAATTTCTCGAATAAAATAATGAATAAAAATAAGTCGAGTACGCAAAAAAAATATACTTATATATAAACGAATAACAAAGTTAATTTGATTTATTGAAAAAAAATTTCAATTTAAAATACAACACATTAAGTGTGAGAAAATATTTCAATAGAAACAACATAATTATTGGCAGATATTTTAATCAAGCGGAATCAAAATGCATTCACTAATAACAAATTTTGATCCAATTTATGCAAGCAGTAGAAGCAAATTATCTTACCTTATTATTATCGTTCGTTTGAGAAACGAGTTCCTATTATAAATGTAGAATCTAGAAGAATCAGCGTGGGAACGATGACAAAACTCGAGAAGATTGCGAAAAAAGTACACGCATCAAATGAAGAATTTTAAAATTGAGCCCTGTAATACAAAGATGTAGACTTAAATCATTAAATATTCTCTTCTTCTAAAAAATTTTATTTTCCAGTCGGCCAAAAGGCATGGAGATTAAAAAAAATTATATTAATATTTGGACTCGACATCAAAAGAAGCAGTCTCTAACTTATGAAAAGATTTTGAGAGATTTCTACAATGTAAATATAGCTTAAATAATATTTCAAAAAAAATCAAGCAGCTGGAAGAGATTTTTTAAAAAAATAAAGCAGTAAATTATCTTCTGGAATGACGGAACAGATTATTTGGATTCGAAGGCTATGTTGGCATGGTGATAAGTGTCTGTTTTAGTACCAGAGGTTGCAATTCCTGCAGACATCTACCTTTTATGTCTGTTCTATGTTAAATACTGGGTGGGCAAACAGTTCGTAAAAATTTTAAATATTTATGAAACCCGGAAAACTGAGCAAAATAAAAAATGGTTTGCAGGTTTAGCATCTGTAGTTGCGGGATTTTTTTTTTAAAGATAAGGAAAAAAATTTATTCAAAAAACTGTGTCGGATTCGGATTGCGATGAGCGAGGATAGAACCTGGGACCTTGTGGTTCGCCGCCCAGTGACATGACCACGATATAAAACAATTGCTCGGGTAGCGTCGCTTATAAGCTTTCACCGCAGACTCTCCCTCCTGTGAGACGAACGGTATGGCTGTTGAGTGGTGATGTATTTATTTGTTGTCTAATGGGTCTGTACCCAGCTGAGTAGCGCCAAGCGTTATGGCGAGCGTGTGTGGGCGAGTGGTTGCTGATGCTGTTGCGCCAAGTGAGTCTGGCGACTTTGGTTGCTGCGTTAAGTGAGTCTGACGACTTTGATTGTGGGTAGTTGGGGCCACAAGAGCTGTACAAAAGTTGAAGGTTCATCAACCGAAGTTACCAATTTCGTGAACTGGATTGAGTGAGGATAGAGTCTGGGACGTTGTAGTTAGCAGCCCAGTAATATGACCACGATACGAAAGCAATTGCTCGAGTAGCTTAGCTGTTAACTGGCTTATAAGCTTTCGCCACAAAACACATAAGTGAAAGAATGGGTGCGCATATACCAAAAATAATGTTATCAAATCATTTATTACTGCAATATGTTTTCTGCATGTCCTCCACCCCAGGTGATTACCCATTGCAGGCGTGTCCCAAATCCAGCAGCGGCAGAGTGCAGCGTGCCCGACTCTCTTCATGACAGTTCTCGACGGGTACTTGCAACGGTTGCTGAGGTTAACTAGAGTCGAAATGGAGCGAAAAATGAGCTTCATCTGTAGGGATGACGAATATTTTACGAGCGGTTATTACGTAACCAATATCATAAAATTACACATACCAGTGATCAATACTTTTCAAAGAGAGGTGTTATTCAAATCCTTAATACGATGTTACGGGTGATATTTAGATTACAGGTCTTGGATCACGATAGAAAGTAACAATCGATACGATCTGCCGAAAGGAAGCTCCCGAACAAGAGTTCAATCGTGCATAGAGAAAGTTCCTGATGCGTTTTCCAGGGACAGGCCTTCCACAAACAGTTGTGGCTGGCGGCGGGACCTATTGATCACATCTTCGACTTCGACTTCGATAGCAGACTTATCAAGGCTCCCGTCCTCAGAAAAGGACTCTCCCCTTATTGATTGAGACTAATAGGGCATATTCATTTAATATGTTGCCATGAATTTGTTATAGTAATTCTTGAGAACTTAATATTTCGTCCGGAGAAGTAAAAATTTGAAAATAAATAATAAAAAAAAAAATGTATATGAAAATTACGCATCTGCTCGAGATTCGAACTGAGGACATCTAAACAGTTAAACGACCAGCCGTTCTATCCATCAGGCCACACCTCGCACGAAATAGTGTGAGATGTAAGATTCGAAATACGGTTGGCAGTTTTTATTATTAATAATTGTGAAATTCGGATGTAAAAGTACAATGCTAAGAATGGTAGATAAGTTTGAGCATGTGCGAGAACTTAATAAAGAAAGACCCTTAATTTTATAGATATTTTAAAGTAAAATTTTATTCAACGTTGCATGTGCAAGGGAATAATGCTTGAGAACTTTATATTTCATCCGGAGAAATAAAAATGAAGAAATAAATAAAAAAAATGTTTATAAAAACTACCTATCATCTCGAGATTCGAACTGAGGACCGCAGAAGCGTTAAACGATAAGCCGTTCTATCCATCAGGCCACACCTCGCACGAAATAGGGGGAGATGTAAGATTCCAAATACGGTTGTCAGTTTTTATTATAAATAATTGTGAAATTCGGGTGCAAACACACAATGCTAAGAATGGTAGATATGTTTGTGCATGTGCGAGAACTTGATAAATGAAAGACCATTAATTTTATAGATATTTTAAAGTAAAATTTTATTCAACGCTGCATGTGCAAGGGAATAATCCCTGAGAACTTTATACTTCGTCCGGAGAAATAAAAATTTGAAAATAAATAAAAAAAAAATGTATATAAAAACTACGTATCAGCTCGAGATTCGAACTGAGGACCTCAAAACAGTTACACGACAAGCCATTCTATCCATCAGGCCACACCTCGCCCAGTATAGCGAGAGATGTAAGATTCCAAATACGGTTGGCAGTTTTTATTATGAATAATTGTGAAATTCGGGTGTAAAAGCACAATGCTAAGAATGTTAGATATGTTTGCGCATGTGCGAGAACTTGATAAATGAAAGACCATTAATTTTATAGATATTTTAAAGTAAAATTTTATTCACCGCTGCATGTGCAAGGGAATAATCCCTGAGAACTTTATACTTCGTCCGGAGAAATAAAAATTTGAAAATAAATAAAAAAAAAATGTATATAAAAACTACGTATCAGCTCGAGATTCGAACTGAGGACCTCAAAACAGTTACACGACAAGCCATTCTATCCATCAGGCCACACCTCGCCCAGTATAGCGAGAGATGTAAGATTCCAAATACGGTTGGCAGTTTTTATTATGAATAATTGTGAAATTCGGGTGTGAAAGCACAATGCTAAGAATGGTAGATATGTTAGCGCATGTGCGAGAACTTGATAAATGAAAGACCATTAATTTTATAGATATTTTAAAGTAACATTTTATTCAACGCTGCATGTGCAATGGAATAATGCTTGAGAACTTTATATTTTGTCCGGAGAAATAAAAATTTGAAAATTAATAAAAAACAATAAAAAATATATCAAAAAACTGCGTATCAGCTCGAGATTTGAACTGAGGACCTCAAAATAGTTACACGAAAAGCCGTTCTATCCATCAGGCCACACCTCGCACGGTATAGTGAGAGATGTAAGATTCCAAATACGGTTGGCAGTTTTTATTAATAATAATTGTGAAATTCGGGTGTAAAAGCACAATGCTAAGAATGGTAGATATGTTTGCGCATGTGCGAGATCTTGATAAATGAAAGACCATTAATTTTATATATTTATTTTAAAGTAAAAATTTATTCAACGTTGCATTTGCAAGGAAATAATCCCTGAGAACTTTACATTTCGCCCGGAGAAAAAAAATATTAAAAATAAATTTTTAAAAAATGTATATAAAAACTTTGTATCAGCTCTAGATTTGAACTGAGGACCTCAAAAGACTAAAACGACAATTTTTTCTTTCCACCAGGCCAAGCCTTGCACGTTAGCGAGAGAGTTGTAATATTCCAAATACGGTTGGCAGTTTTTGTTATTAATAATTGTGGAATTCGGGTGCAAACACACAATGCTAAGAATGGTAGATATGTTTCTGCATGTGCGAGAACTTGATAAATGAAAGACCATTAATTTTAAAGATATTTTAAAGTAAAATTTTATTCAACGTTACATGTGCAAAGGAATAATTCTCGAGAACTTTAGATTTCGTCTGGAGAAAAAAATTTAAATATGAATTAAAAAAATGTATACAAAAATTATATTAGCTCTAGATTAGAACTGAGGACCTCAAAAGAGTTAAACAATCAGCCGTTCTAGCCATCAAGCCACGCCTCGCACGGTAGAGTATGAGATGTAAGATTCTATATAAGGTTGGCAGTTTTTATTATTAATAATTGTGAAATTCGGGTGTAAAAGCACAATGCTAAGAATGGTAGATATGTTTGCGCATGTGCGAGAACTTGATAAATAAAAGACCATTAATTTTATAGATATTTTAAAGTAAAATTTTATTCAACGCTGCATGTGCAATGGAATAATGCTTGAGAACTTTATATTTTGTCCGGAATTTGAAAATCAATAAAAAACAATAAAAAATATATATAAAAACTACGTATCAGCTCGAGATTCGAACTGAGGAACTCAAAAGAGTTAAACGACCAGCCGTTCTTTCCAACACGACAAGCCTCGCACGCCATAGTGTGAGATGTAAGATTCCAAATACGGTTGGCAGTTTTTATTATTAATAATTGTGAAATTCGGGTGTAAAAGCACAATGCTAAGAATGGTAGATATGTTTGCGCATGTGCGAGAACTTGATAAATAAAAGACCATTAATTTTATAGATATTTTACAGTAAAATTTTATTCAACGTTGCATGTGCAAGGGAAAAATGCTTGAGAACTTTATACTTCGTCCGGAGAAATAAAAATTTGAAAATAAATAAAAAAAAATGTATATAAAAACTACGTATCAGCTCGAGATTCGAACTGAGGACCTCAAAACAGATACACGACAAGCCATTCTATCCATCAGGCCACACCTCGCACAGTATAGCGAGAGATGTAAGATTCCAAATACGGTTGACAGTTTTTATTAATAATAATTGTGAAATTCGGGTGTAAAAGCACAATGCTAAGAATGGTAGATATGTTTGCGCATGTGCGAGAACTTGATAAATGAAAGACCATTAATTTTATAGATATTTTTAAGTAAAATTTTATTCACCGCTGCATGTGCAAGGGAATAATCCCTGAGAACTTTATTCTTCGTCCGGAGAAATAAAAATTTGAAAATAAATAAAAAAAAATGTATATAAAAACTATGTATCAGCTCGAGATTCGAACTGAGGACCTCAAAACAGTTACACTACAGGCCGTTCTATCCATCAGGCCACACCTCGCACAGTATAGCGAGAGATGTAAGATTCCAAATACGGTTGACAGTTTTTATTAATAATAATTGTGAAATTCGGGTGTAAGAGCACAATGCTAAGAATGGTAGATATGTTTGCGCATGTGCGAGAACTTGATAAATGAAAGACCATTAATTTTATAGATATTTTTAAGTAAAATTTTATTCACCGCTGCATGTGCAAGGGAATAATCCCTGAGAACTTTATACTTCGTCCGGAGAAATAAAAATTTGAAAATAAATAAAAAAAAATGTATATAAAAACTATGTATCAGCTCGAGATTCGAACTGAGGACCTCAAAACAGTTACACGACAAGCCATTCTATCCATCAGGCCACACCTCGCACAGTATAGCGAGAGATGTAAGATTCCAAATACGGTTGGCAGTTTTTATTATGAATAATTGTGAATTTCGGGTGTAAAAGCACAATGCTAAGAATGGTAGATATGTTTGCGCATGTGCGAGAACTTGATAAATGAAAGACCATTAATTTTATAGATATTTTAAAGTAAAATTTTATTCACCGCTGCATGTGCAAGGGAATAATCCCTGAGAACTTTATACTTCGTCCGGAGAAATAAAAATTTGAAAATAAATAAAAAAAAAAATGTATATAAAAACTACGTATCAGCTCGAGATTCGAACTGAGGACCTCAAAACAGTTACACGACAAGCCATTCTATCCATCAGGCCACACCTCGCACAGTATAGCGAGAGATATAAGATTCCAAATACGGTTGGCAGTTTTTATTATGAATAATTGTGAAATTCGGGTGTAAAAGCACAATGCTAAGAATGGTAGATATGTTAGCGCATGTGCGAGAACTTGATAAATGAAAGACCATTAATTTTATAGATATTTTAAAGTAAAATTTTATTCACCGCTGCATGTGCAAGGGAATAATCCCTGACAACTTTATACTTCGTCCGGAGAAATAAAAATTTGAAAATTAATAAAAAACAATAAAAAATATATCAAAAAACTGCGTATCAGCTCGAGATTTGAACTGAGGACCTCAAAATAGTTACACGAAAAGCCGTTCTATCCATCAGGCCACACCTCGCACGGTATAGTGAGAGATGTAAGATACCAAATACGGTTGGCAGTTTTTATTAATAATAATTGTGAAATTCGGGTGTAAAAGCACAATGCTAAGAATGGTAGATATGTTTGCGCATGTGCGAGAACTTGATAATTGAAAGACCATTAATTTTATAGATATTTTAAAGTAAAATTTTATTCAACGTTGCATGTGCAAGGGAATAATGCTTGAGAACTTTATATTTTGTCCGGAGAAATAAAAATTTGAAAATTAATAAAAAAAATAAAAAATATATAAAAAAAACTGCGTATCAGCTCGAGATTCGAACTGAGGACCTCAAAATAGTTGTACGAAAAGCCGTTCTATCCATCAGGCCACACCTCGCACGGTATAGTGAGAGATGTAAGATTCCAAATACGGTTGGCAGTTTTTTTTTATTAATAATTGTGAAATTCGGGTGTAAAAGCACAATGCTAAGAATGGTAGATATGTTTGCGCATGAGCGAGAACTTGATAAATGAAAGATACTTAATTTTATAGGAATTTTAAAGTAAAATTTTATTCAACGTTGCATGTGCAAGGGAATAATTCTTGAGAACTTTCTTTTTGTCCGTAGAAATAAAAATTTGAAAATTAATAAAAAACAATAAAAAATATATATAAAAACTGCGTATCAGCTCGAGATTCGAACTGAGGAAATCAAAACAGTTACACTACAAGCCGTTCTATCCATCAGGCCACACCTCGCACAGTATAGTGAGAGATGTAAGATTCCAAATACAGTTGGCAGTTTTTATTATTAATAATTGTGAAATTCGGGTGTAAAAGCACAATGCTAAGAATGGTAGATATGTTTGCGCATGTGCGAGAACTTGATAAATAAAAGACCATTAATTTTATAGATATTTTACAGTAAAATTTTATTCAACGTTGCATGTGCAAGGGAAAAATGCTTGAGAACTTTATATTTTGTCCGGAGAAATAAAAATTTGAATATTAATAAAAAACAATAAAAAATATATATAAAAACTACGTATCAGCTCGAGATTCGAACTTAGGACATCAAAATAGTTACACGACAAGCCATTCTATCCATCAGGCCACACCTCGCACGGTATAGTGAGAGATGTAAGATTCCAAATACGGTTGGCAGTTTTATTATTAATAATTGTGAAATTCGGGTGTAAAAGCAAAATGTTAAGAATGGAAGATATGTTTGCGCATGTGCAAGAACTTGATAAATGAAAGACCATTAATTTTATAGATATTTTAAAGTAAAATTTTATTCAACGTTGCATGTGAAAGTTAATAATTCTTGAGAACTTTATATTTTGTCCGGAGAAATAAAAATTTGAAAATTAATAAAAAAACAATAAAAAAATATATATAAAAACTATGTATCAGCTCGAGATTCGAACAGAGGAACTCAAAACAGTTACACTACAGGCCGTTCTATCCATCAGGCCACACCTCGCACGATATATTAGAGATGTAAGAATCCAGATACGGTTGGCAGTTTTTATTAATAATAATTGTGAAATTCGGGTGTAAAAGCACAATGCTAAGAATGGTAGATATGTTTGCGCATGTGCGAGAACTTGATAAATGAAAGACCATTAATTTTATAGATATTTTAAAGTAAAATTTTATTCAACGCTGCATGTGCAAGGGAATAATCCCTGAGAACTTTATACTTCGTCCGGAGAAATAAAAATTTGAAAATAAATAAAAAAAAATGTATATAAAAACTACGTATCAGCTCGAGATTCGAACTGAGGACCTCAAAACAGATACACGACAAGCCATTCTATCCATCAGGCCACACCTCGCACAGTATAGCGAGAGATGTAAGATTCCAAATACGGTTGACAGTTTTTATTAATAATAATTGTGAAATTCGGGTGTAAAAGCACAATGCTAAGAATGGTAGATATGTTTGCGCATGTGCGAGAACTTGATAAATGAAAGACCATTAATTTTATAGATATTTTTAAGTAAAATTTTATTCACCGCTGCATGTGCAAGGGAATAATCCCTGAGAACTTTATACTTCGTCCGGAGAAATAAAAATTTGAAAATAAATAAAAAAAATGTATATAAAAACTATGTATCAGCTCGAGATTCGAACTGAGGACCTCAAAACAGTTACACGAAAAGCCGTTCTATCCATCAGGCCACATCTCGCACGTTATAGTGAGAGATGTAAGATTCCAAATACGGTTGGCAGTTTTTTTTTATTAATAATTGTGAAATTCGGGTGTAAAAGCACAATGCTAAGAATGGTAGATATGTTTGCGCATGTGCGAGAACTTGATAAATGAAAGACCATTAATTTTATAGATATTTTAAAGTAAAATTTTATTCAACGTTGCATGTGCAAGTGAATAATGCTTGAGAACTTTATATTTTGTCCGGAGAAATAAAAATTTGAAAATTAATAAAAAACAATAAAAAATATATCAAAAAACTGCGTATCAGCTCGAGATTTGAACTGAGGACCTCAAAATAGTTACACGAAAAGCCGTTCTATCCATCAGGCCACACCTCGCACGGTATAGTGAGAGATGTAAGATTCCAAATACGGTTGGCAGTTTTTATTAATAATAATTGTGAAATTCGGGTGTAAAAGCACAATGCTAAGAATGGTAGATATGTTTGCGCATGTGCGAGAACTTGATAATTGAAAGACCATTAATTTTATAGATATTTTAAAGTAAAATTTTATTCAACGTTGCATGTGCAAGGGAATAATGCTTGAGAACTTTATATTTTGTCCGGAGAAATAAAAATTTGAAAATTAATAAAAAAAATAAAAAATATATAAAAAAAACTGCGTATCAGCTCGAGATTCGAACTGAGGACCTCAAAATAGTTGTACGAAAAGCCGTTCTATCCATCAGGCCACACCTCGCACGGTATAGTGAGAGATGTAAGATTCCAAATACGGTTGGCAGTTTTTTTTTATTAATAATTGTGAAATTCGGGTGTAAAAGCACAATGCTAAGAATGGTAGATATGTTTGCGCATGTGCGAGAACTTGATAAATGAAAGATACTTAATTTTATAGGAATTTTAAAGTAAAATTTTATTCAACGTTGCATGTGCAAGGGAATAATTCTTGAGAACTTTCTTTTTGTCCGTAGAAATAAAAATTTGAAAATTAATAAAAAACAATAAAAAATATATATAAAAACTGCGTATCAGCTCGAGATTCGAACTGAGGAAATCAAAACAGTTACACTACAAGCCGTTCTATCCATCAGGCCACACCTCGCACAGTATAGTGAGAGATGTAAGATTCCAAATACAGTTGGCATTTTTTATTAAAAATAATTGTGAAATTCGGGTGTAAAAGCACAATGCTAAGAATGGTAGATATGTTTGCGCATGTGCGAGATCTTGATAAATGAAAGACCATTAATTTTATATATTTATTTTAAAGTAAAAATTTATTCAACGTTGCATTTGCAAGGAAATAATCCCTGAGAACTTTACATTTCGCCCGGAGAAAAAAAATATTAAAAATAAATTTAAAAAAAATGTATATAAAAACTTTGTATCAGCTCTAGATTTGAACTGAGGACCTCAAAAGACTAAAACGACAATTTTTTCTTTCCACCAGGCCAAGCCTTGCACGTTAGCGAGAGAGTTGTAATATTCCAAATACGGTTGGCAGTTTTTGTTATTAATAATTGTGGAATTCGGGTGCAAACACACAATGCTAAGAATGGTAGATATGTTTCTGCATGTGCGAGAACTTGATAAATGAAAGACCATTAATTTTAAAGATATTTTAAAGTAAAATTTTATTCAACGTTACATGTGCAAAGGAATAATTCTCGAGAACTTTAGATTTCGTCTGGAGAAAAAAATTTAAATATGAATTAAAAAAATGTATACAAAAATTATATTAGCTCTAGATTAGAACTGAGGACCTCAAAAGAGTTAAACGATCAGCCGTTCTAGCCATCAAGCCACGCCTCGCACGGTAGAGTATGAGATGTAAGATTCTATATAAGGTTGGCAGTTTTTATTATTAATAATTGTGAAATTCGGGTGTAAAAGCACAATGCTAAGAATGGTAGATATGTTTGCGCATGTGCGAGAACTTGATAAATAAAAGACCATTAATTTTATAGATATTTTAAAGTAAAATTTAATTCAACGCTGCATGTGCAATGGAATAATGCTTGAGAACTTTATATTTTGTCCGGAATTTGAAAATCAATAAAAAACAATAAAAAATATATATAAAAACTACGTATCAGCTCGAGATTCGAACTGAGGACCTCAAAAGAGTTAAACGACCAGCCGTTCTTTCCAACACGACAAGCCTCGCACGCCATAGTGTGAGATGTAAGATTCCAAATACGGTTGGCAGTTTTATTATTAATAATTGTGAAATTCGGGTGTAAAAGCAAAATGCTAAGAATGGAAGATATGTTTGCGCATGTGCAAGAACTTGATAAATGAAAGACCATTAATTTTATAGATATTTTAAAGTAAAATTTTATTCAACGTTGCATGTGCAAGTTAATAATTCTTGAGAACTTTATATTTTGTCCGGAGAAATAAAAATTTGAAAATTAATAAAAAACAATAAAAAAATATATATAAAAACTATGTATCAGCTCGAGATTCGAACTGAGGAACTCAAAACAGCTACACTACAGGCCATTCTATTCATCAGGCCACACCTCGCACGGTATATTAGAGATGTAAGATTCCAAATACGGTTGGCAGTTTTTATTAATAATAATTGTGAAATTCGGGTGTAAAAGCACAATGCTAACAATGGTAGATATGTTTGCGCATGTGCGAGAACTTGATAAATGAAAGGCCATTAATTTTATAGATATTTTAAAGTAAAATTTTATTCAACGTTGCATGTGCAAGTTAATAATTCTTGAGAACTTTATATTTTGTCCAGAGAAATAAAAATTTGAAAATTAATAAAAAACAATAAAAAAATATATATAAAAACTATGTATCAGCTCGAGATTCGAACAGAGGAACTCAAAACAGTTACACTACAGGCTGTTCTATCCATCAGGCCACACCTCGCACGATATATTAGAGATGTAAGAATCCAGATACGGTTGGCAGTTTTTATTAATAATAATTGTGAAATTCGGGTGTAAAAGCACAATGCTAAGAATGGTAGATATGTTTGCGCATGTGCGAGAACTTGATAAATGAAAGACCATTAATTTTATAGATATTTTAAAGTAAAATTTTATTCAACGCTGCATGTGCAAGGGAATAATCCCTGAGAACTTTATACTTCGTCCGGAGAAATAAAAATTTGAAAATAAATAAAAAAAAATGTATATAAAAACTACGTATCAGCTAGAGATTCGAACTGAGGACCTCAAAACAGATACACGACAAGCCATTCTATCCATCAAGCCACACCTCGCACAGTATAGCGAGAGATGTAAGATTCCAAATACGGTTGACAGTTTTTATTAATAATAATTGTGAAATTCGGGTGTAAAAGCACAATGCTAAGAATGGTAGATATGTTTGCGCATGTGCGAGAACTTGATAAATGAAAGACCATTAATTTTATAGATATTTTTAAGTAAAATTTTATTCACCGCTGCATGTGCAAGGGAATAATCCCTGAGAACTTTATACTTCGTCCGGAGAAATAAAAATTTGAAAATAAATAAAAAAAAATGTATATAAAAACTATGTATCAGCTCGAGATTCGAACTGAGGACCTCAAAACAGTTACACGACAAGCCATTCTATCCATCAGGCCACACCTCGCACAGTATAGCGAGATTTAAGATTCCAAATACGGTTGGCAGTTTTTATTAATAATAATTGTGAAATTCGGGTGTAAAAGCACAATGCTAAGAATGGTAGATATGTTTGCGCATGTGCGAGAACTTGATAAATGAAAGACCATTAATTTTATAGATATTTTTAAGAAAATTTTATTCACCGCTGCATGTGCAAGGGAATAATCCCTGAGAACTTTATACTTCGTCCGGAGAAATAAAAATTTGAAAATAAATAAAAAAAAATGTATATAAAAACTATGTATCAGCTCCAGATTCGAACTGAGGACCTCAAAACAGTTACACTACAGGCCGTTCTATCCATCAGGCCACACCTCGCACAGTATAGCGAGAGATGTAAGATTCCAAATACGGTTGACAGTTTTTATTAATAATAATTGTGAAATTCGGGTGTAAAAGCACAATGCTAAGAATGGTAGATATGTTTGCGCATGTGCGAGAACTTGATAAATGAAAGACCATTAATTTTATAGATATTTTTAAGTAAAATTTTATTCACCGCTGCATGTGCAAGGGAATAATCCCTGAGAACTTTATACTTCGTCCGGAGAAATAAAAATTTGAAAATAAATAAAAAAAAATGTATATAAAAACTATGTATCAGCTCGAGATTCGAACTGAGGACCTCAAAACAGTTACACGACAAGCCATTCTATCCATCAGGCCACACCTCGCACAGTATAGCGAGAGATGTAAGATTCCAAATACGGTTGGCAGTTTTTATTATGAATAATTGTGAATTTCGGGTGTAAAAGCACAATGCTAAGAATGGTAGATATGTTTGCGCATGTGCGAGAACTTGATAAATGAAAGACCATTAATTTTATAGATATTTTAAAGTAAAATTTTATTCACCGCTGCATGTGCAAGGGAATAATCCCTGAGAACTTTATACTTCGTCCGGAGAAATAAAAATTTGAAAATAAATAAAAAAAAAAATGTATATAAAAACTACGTATCAGCTCGAGATTCGAACTGAGGACCTCAAAACAGTTACACGACAAGCCATTCTATCCATCAGGCCACACCTCGCGCAGTATAGTGAGAGATGTAAGATTCCAAATACGGTTGGCAGTTTTTATTATTAATAATTGTGAAATTCGGGTGTAAAAGCACAATGCTAAGAATGGTAGATATGTTTGCGCATGTGCGAGAACTTGATAAATAAAAGACCATTAATTTTATAGATATTTTACAGTAAAATTTTATTCAACGTTGCATGTGCAAGTGAATAATGCTTGAGAACTTTATATTTTGTCCGGAGAAATAAAAATTTGAAAATTAATAAAAAACAATAAAAAATATATCAAAAAACTGCGTATCAGCTCGAGATTCGAACTGAGGACCTCAAAATAGTTACACGAAAAGCCGTTCTATCCATCAGGCCACACCTCGCACGGTATAGTGAGAGATGTAAGATTCCAAATACGGTTGGCAGTTTTTTTTATTAATAATTGTGAAATTCGGGTGTAAAAGCACAATGCTAAGAATGGTAGATATGTTTGCGCATGTGCGAGAACTTGATAAATGAAAGACCATTAATTTTATAGATATTTTAAAGTAAAATTTTATTCAACGTTGCATGTGCAAGGGAATAATGCTTGAGAACTTTATATTTTGTCCGGAGAAATAAAAATTTGAAAATTAATAAAAAAAATAAAAAATATATAAAAAAAACTGCGTATCAGCTCGAGATTCGAACTGAGGACCTCAAAATAGTTACACGAAAAGCCGTTCTATCCATCAGGCCACACCTCGCACGGTATAGTGAGAGATGTAAGATTCCAAATACGGTTGGCAGTTTTTTTTTATTAATAATTGTGAAATTCGGGTGTAAAAGCACAATGCTAAGAATGGTAGATATGTTTGCGCATGTGCGAGAACTTGATAAATGAAAGATACTTAATTTTATAGGAATTTTAAAGTAAAATTTTATTCAACGTTGCATGTGCAAGGGTATAATTCTTGAGAACTTTCTTTTTGTCCGTAGAAATAAAAATTTGAAAATTAATAAAAAACAATAAAAAATATATATAAAAACTGCGTATCAGCTCGAGATTCGAACTGAGGAAATCAAAACAGTTACACTAGAAGCCGTTCTATCCATCAGGCCACACCTCGCACAGTATAGTGAGAGATGTAAGATTCCAAATACAGTTGGCATTTTTTATTAAAAATAAGTGTGAAATTCGGGTGTAAAAGCACAATGCTAAGAATGGAAGATATGTTTGCGCATGTGCGAGAACTTGATAAATAAAAGACCATTAATTTTATAGATATTTTAAAGTAAAAATTTAATCAACGTTGCATTTGCAAGGAAATAATCCCTGAGAACTTTACATTTCGCCCGGAGAAAAAAAATATTAAAAATAAATTTTAAAAAAATGTATCTAAAAACTTTGTATCAGCTCTAGATTTGAACTGAGGACCTCAAAAGACTAAAACGACAATTTTTTCTTTCCTCCAGGCCAAGCCTTGCACGTTAGCGAGAGAGTTGTATTATTCCAAATACGGTTGGCAGTTTTTGTTATTAATAATTGTGGAATTCGGGTGTAAAAGCACAATGCTAAGAATGGTAGGTATGTTTCTGCATGTGGGAGAACTTGATAAATGAAAGACCATTAATTTTAAAGATATTTTAAAGTAAAATTTTATTCAACGTTACATGTGCAAAGGAATAATTCTCGAGAACTTTAGATTTCGTCTGGAGAAAAAAATTTAAATATGAATTAAAAAAATGTATACAAAAATTATATTAGCTCTAGATTCGAACTGAGGACCTCAAAAGAGTTAAACGATCAGCCGTTCTAGCCATCAAGCCACGCCTCGCACGGTAGAGTATGAGATGTAAGATTCTATATAAGGTTGGCAGTTTTTATTATTAATAATTGTGAAATTCGGGTGTAAAAGCACAATGCTAAGAATGGTAGATATGTTTGCGCATGTGCGAGAACTTGATAAATAAAAGACCATTAATTTTATAGATATTTTAAAGTAAAATTTTATTCAACGCTGCATGTGCAATGGAATAATGCTTGAGAACTTTATATTTTGTCCGGAATTTGAAAATCAATAAAAAACAATAAAAAATATATATAAAAACTGCGTATCAGCTCGAGATTCGAACTTAGGACATCAAAATAGTTACACGAAAAGCCGTTCTATCCATCAGGCCACACCTCGCACGGTATAGTGAGAGATGTAAGATTACAAATACGGTTGGCAGTTTTATTATTAATAATTGTGAAATTCGGGTGTAAATGCACAATGCTAAGAATGGTAGATATGTTTGCGCATGTGCGAGAACTTGATAAATGAAAGACCATTAATTTTATAGATATTTTAAAATAAAATTTTATTCAACGTTGCATGTGCAAGTTAATAATTCTTGAGAACTTTATATTTTGTCCGGAGAAATAAAAATTTGAAAATTAATAAAAAACAATAAAAAAATATATATAAAAACTATGTATCAGCTCGAGATTCGAACTGAGGAACTCAAAACAGTTACACTACAGGCCGTTCTATCCATCAGGCCACACCTCGCACGGTATATTAGAGATGTAAGATTCCAAATACGGTTGGCAGTTTTTATTAATAATAATTGTGAAATTCGGGTGTAAAAGCACAATGCTAAGAATGGAAGATATGTTTGCGCATGTGCGAGAACTTGATAAATAAAAGACCATTAATTTTATAGATATTTTACAGTAAAATTTTATTCAACGTTGCATGTGCAAGGGAATAATCCCTGAGAACTTTATACTTCGTCCGGAGAAATAAAAATTTGAAACTAAATAAAAAAAAAATGTATATAAAAACTACGTATCAGCTCGAGATTCGAACTGAGGACCTCAAAACAGATACACGACAAGCCATTCTATCCATCAGGCCACACCTCGCACAGTATAGCGAGAGATGTAAGATTCCAAATACGGTTGACAGTTTTTATTAATAATAATTGTGATATTCGGTTGTAAAAGCACAATGCTAAGAATGGTAGATATGTTTGCGCATGTGCGAGAACTTGATAAATGAAAGACCATTAATTTTATAGATATTTTAAAGTAAAATTTTATTCAACGCTGCATGTGCAAGTTAATAATCCCTGAGAACTTTATACTTCGTCCGGAGAAATAAAAATTTGAAAATAAATAAAAAAAAAATGTATATAAAAACTATGTATCAGCTCGAGATTCGAACTGAGGACCTCAAAACAGATACACGACAAGCCATTCTATCCATCAGGCCACACCTCGCACAGTATAGAGAGAGATGTAAGATTCCAAATACGGTTGGCAGTTTTTATTATGAATAATTGTGAAATTCGGGTGTAAAAGCACAATGCTAAGAATGGTAGATATGTTTGCGCATGTGCGAGAACTTGATAAATGAAAGACCATTAATTTTATAGATATTTTAAAGTAAAATTTTATTTAACGTTGCATGTGCAAGGGAATAATGCTTGAGAACATTATATTTAGTCCGGAGAAATAAAAATTTGAAAATTAATAAAAAACAATAAAAAATATATATAAAAACTGCGTATCAGCTCCAGATTCGAACTGAGGAACTCAAAACAGTTACACCACAAGCCATTCTATCCATCAGGCCACACCTCGCACAGTATAGAGAGAGATGTAAGATTCCAAATACGGTTAGCAGTTTTTATTAATAATAATTTTGAAATTCGGGTGTAAAAGCACAATGCTAAGAATGGTAGATATGTTTGCGCATGTGCGAGAACTTTATAAATGAAAGACCATTAATTTTATAGATATTTTAAAGTAAAATTTTATTCAACGTTGCATGTGCAAGGGAATAATGCTTGAGAACTTTATATTTTGTCCGGAGAAATAAAAATTTGAAAATTAATAAAAAACAATAAAAAATATATCAAAAAACTGCGTATCAGCTCGAGATTCGAACTGAGGACCTCAAAATAGTTACACGAAAAGCCGTTCTATCCATCAGGCCACACCTCGCACGGTATAGTGAGAGATGTAAGATTCCAAATACGGTTGGCAGTTTTTTTTTATTAATAATTGTGAAATTCGGGTGTAAAAGCACAATGCTAAGAATGGTAGATATATTTGCGCATGTGCGAGAACTTGATAAATGAAAGACCATTAATTTTATAGATATTTTTAAGTAAAATTTTATTCACCGCTGCATGTGCAAGGGAATAATCCCTGAGAACTTTATACTTCGTCCGGAGAAATAAAAATTTGAAAAAAAAAAAAAATGTATATAAAAACTACGTATCAGCTCGACATTCGAACTGAGGACCTCAAAACAGTTACACGACAAGCCATTCTATCCATCAGGCCACACCTCGCACAGTATAGCGAGAGATATAAGATTCCAAATACGGTTGGCAGTTTTTATTATGAATAATTGTGAAATTCGGGTGTAAAAGCACAATGCTAAGAATGGTAGATATGTTAGCGCATGTGCGAGAACTTGATAAATGAAAGACCATTAATTTTATAGATATTTTAAAGTAACATTTTATTCAACGCTGCATGTGCAATGGAATAATGCTTGAGAACTTTATATTTTGTCCGGAATTTGAAAATAAATAAAAAACAATAAAAAATATATCAAAAAACTGCGTATCAGCTCGAGATTCGAACTGAGGACCTCAAAATAGTTACACGAAAAGCCGTTCTATCCATCAGGCCACACCTAGCACGATATAGTGAGAGATGTAAGATTCCAAATACGGTTGGCAGTTTTTTTTTATTAATACTTGTGAAATTCGGGTGTAAAAGCACAATGCTAAGAATGGTAGATATATTTGCGCATGTGCGAGAACTTGATAAATGAAAGACCATTAATTTTATAGATATTTTACAGTAAAATTTTATTCAACGTTGCATGTGCAAGGGAATAATCCCTGAGAACTTTATACTTCGTCCGGAGAAATAAAAATTTGAAACTAAATAAAAAAAAAATGTATATAAAAACTACGTATCAGCTCGAGATTCGAACTGAGGACCTCAAAACAGATACACGACAAGCCATTCTATCCATCAGGCCACACCTCGCACAGTATAGCGAGAGATATAAGATTCCAAATACGGTTGGCAGTTTTTATTATGAATAATTGTGAAATTCGGGTGTAAAAGCACAATGCTAAGAATGGTAGATATGTTAGCGCATGTGCGAGAACTTGATAAATGAAAGACCATTAATTTTATAGATATTTTAAAGTAACATTTTATTCAACGCTGCATGTGCAATGGAATAATGCTTGAGAACTTTATATTTTGTCCGGAATTTGAAAATAAATAAAAAACAATAAAAAATATATCAAAAAACTGCGTATCAGCTCGAGATTCGAACTGAGGACCTCAAAATAGTTACACGAAAAGCCGTTCTATCCATCAGGCCACACCTAGCACGGTATAGTGAGAGATGTAAGATTCCAAATACGGTTGGCAGTTTTTTTTATTAATAATTGTGAAATTCGGGTGTAAAAGCACAATGCTAAGAATGGTAGATATGTTTGCGCATGTGCGAGAACTTGATAAATGAAAGACCATTAATTTTATAGATATTTTAAAGTAAAATTTTATTCAACGCTGCATGTGCAAGTTAATAATCCCTGAGAACTTTATACTTCGTCCGGAGAAATAAAAATTTGAAAATAAATAAAAAAAAAATGTATATAAAAACTATGTATCAGCTCGAGATTCGAACTGAGGACCTCAAAACAGATACACGACAAGCCATTCTATCCATCAGGCCACACCTCGCACAGTATAGAGAGAGATGTAAGATTCCAAATACGGTTGGCAGTTTTTATTATGAATAATTGTGAAATTCGGGTGTAAAAGCACAATGCTAAGAATGGTAGATATGTTTGCGCATGTGCGAGAACTTGATAAATAAAAGACCATTAATTTTATAGATATTTTAAAGTAAAATTTTATTCAACGCTGCATGTGCAATGGAATAATGCTTGAGAACTTTATATTTTGTCCGGAATTTGAAAATCAATAAAAAACAATAAAAAATATATATATATATGCGTATCAGCTCGAGATTCGAACTTAGGACATCAAAATAGTTACACGAAAAGCCGTTCTATCCATCAGGCCACACCTCGCACGGTATAGTGAGAGATGTAAGATTCCAAATACGGTTGGCAGTTTTATTATTAATAATTGTGAAATTCGGGTGTAAATGCACAATGCTAAGAATGGTAGATATGTTTGCGCATGTGCGAGAACTTGATAAATGAAAGACCATTAATTGTATAGATATTTTAAAATAAAATTTTATTCAACGTTGCATGTGCAAGTTAATAATTCTTGAGAACTTTATATTTTGTCCGGAGAAATAAAAATTTGAAAATTAATAAAAAACAATAAAAAAATATATATAAAAACTATGTATCAGCTCGAGATTCGAACTGAGGAACTCAAAACAGTTACACTACAGGCCGTTCTATCCATCAGGCCACACCTCGCACGGTATATTAGAGATGTAAGATTCCAAATACGGTTGGCAGTTTTTATTAATAATAATTGTGAAATTCGGGTGTAAAAGCACAATGCTAAGAATGGAAGATATGTTTGCGCATGTGCGAGAACTTGATAAATAAAAGACCATTAATTTTATAGATATTTTACAGTAAAATTTTATTCAACGTTGCATGTGCAAGGGAATAATCCCTGAGAACTTTATACTTCGTCCGGAGAAATAAAAATTTGAAACTAAATAAAAAAAAAATGTATATAAAAACTACGTATCAGCTCGAGATTCGAACTGAGGACCTCAAAACAGATACACGACAAGCCATTCTATCCATCAGGCCACACCTCGCACAGTATAGCGAGAGATGTAAGATTCCAAATACGGTTGACAGTTTTTATTAATAATAATTGTGATATTCGGTTGTAAAAGCACAATGCTAAGAATGGTAGATATGTTTGCGCATGTGCGAGAACTTGATAAATGAAAGACCATTAATTTTATAGATATTTTAAAGTAAAATTTTATTCAACGCTGCATGTGCAAGTTAATAATCCCTGAGAACTTTATACTTCGTCCGGAGAAATAAAAATTTGAAAATAAATAAAAAAAAAATGTATATAAAAACTATGTATCAGCTCGAGATTCGAACTGAGGACCTCAAAACAGATACACGACAAGCCATTCTATCCATCAGGCCACACCTCGCACAGTATAGAGAGAGATGTAAGATTCCAAATATGGTTGGCAGTTTTTATTATGAATAATTGTGAAATTCGGGTGTAAAAGCACAATGCTAAGAATGGTAGATATGTTTGCGCATGTGCGAGAACTTGATAAATGAAAGACCATTAATTTTATAGATATTTTAAAGTAAAATTTTATTTAACGTTGCATGTGCAAGGGAATAATGCTTGAGAACATTATATTTAGTCCGGAGAAATAAAAATTTGAAAATTAATAAAAAACAATAAAAAATATATATAAAAACTGCGTATCAGCTCCAGATTCGAACTGAGGAACTCAAAACAGTTACACTACAAGCCATTCTATCCATCAGGCCACACCTCGCACAGTATAGAGAGAGATG
The DNA here is from genome assembly GCF_947563725.1 of Argiope bruennichi. Classification (NCBI taxonomy): domain Eukaryota; kingdom Metazoa; phylum Arthropoda; class Arachnida; order Araneae; family Araneidae; genus Argiope; species Argiope bruennichi. Next base: position 37,703,176 of record NC_079156.1, read on the forward strand.
TAAGATTCCAAATACGGTTAGCAGTTTTTATTAATAATAATTGTGAAATTCGGGTGTAAAAGCACAATGCTAAGAATGGTAGATATGTTTGCGCATGTGCGAGAACTTTATAAATGAAAGACCATTAATTTTATAGATATTTTAAAGTAAAATTTTATTCAACGTTGCATGTGCAAGGGAATAATGCTTGAGAACTTTATATTTTGTCCGGAGAAATAAAAATTTGAAAATTAATAAAAAACAATAAAAAATATATCAAAAAACTGCGTATCAGCTCGAGATTCGAACTGAGGACCTCAAAATAGTTACACGAAAAGCCGTTCTATCCATCAGGCCACACCTCGCACGGTATAGTGAGAGATGTAAGATTCCAAATACGGTTGGCAGTTTTTTTTTATTAATAATTGTGAAATTCGGGTGTAAAAGCACAATGCTAAGAATGGTAGATATATTTGCGCATGTGCGAGAACTTGATAAATGAAAGACCATTAATTTTATAGATATTTTTAAGTAAAATTTTATTCACCGCTGCATGTGCAAGGGAATAATCCCTGAGAACTTTATACTTCGTCCGGAGAAATAAAAATTTGAAAAAAAAAAAAAATGTATATAAAAACTACGTATCAGCTCGAGATTCGAACTGAGGACCTCAAAACAGTTACACGACAAGCCATTCTATCCATCAGGCCACACCTCGCACAGTATAGCGAGAGATATAAGATTCCAAATACGGTTGGCAGTTTTTATTATGAATAATTGTGAAATTCGGGTGTAAAAGCACAATGCTAAGAATGGTAGATATGTTAGCGCATGTGCGAGAACTTGATAAATGAAAGACCATTAATTTTATAGATATTTTAAAGTAACATTTTATTCAACGCTGCATGTGCAATGGAATAATGCTTGAGAACTTTATATTTTGTCCGGAGAAATAAAAATTTGAAAATTAATAAAAAACAATAAAAAATATATCAAAAAACTGCGTTTCAGCTCGAGATTCGAACTGAGGACCTCAAAAGAGTTAAACGACCAGCCGCTCTTGCCACCATGCCAAGCCTCGAACGGTATACTATGAGATGTAAGATTCCAAATACGGTTGGCAGTTTTTATTATTAATAATTGTGAAATTCGGGTGTAAAAGCACAATGCTAAGAATGGTAGATATGTTTGCGCATGTGCGAGAACTTGATAAATGAAAGACCATTAATTTTATAGATATTTTAAAGTAAAATTTTATTCAACGTTGCATGTGCAAGGGAATAATGCTTGAGAACTTTATATTTAGTCCGGAGAAATAAAAATTTGAAAATTAATAAAAAACAATAAAAAATATATATAAAAACTATGTATCAGCTCGAGATTCGAACTGAGGAACTCAAAACAGTTACACTACAGACCGTTCTATCCATCAGGCCACACCTCGCAAGGCATATTGAGAGATGTAATATTCCAAATACGGTTGGCAGTTTTTATTAATAATAATTGTGAAATTCGGGTGTAAAAGCACAATGCTAAGAATGGTAGATATGTTTGCGCATGTGCGAGAACTTGATAAATGAAAGACCATTAATTTTATAGATATTTTAAAGTAAAATTTTATTCAACGCTGCATGTGCAAGGGAATAATCCCTGAGAACTTTATACTTCGTCCGGAGAAATAAAAATTTGAAAATAAATAAAAAAAAAAGTATATAAAAACTACGTATCAGCTCGAGATTCGAACTGAGGACCTCAAAACAGATACAGGACAAGCCATTCTATCCATCAGGCCACACCTCGCACAGTATAGCGAGAGATGTAAGATTCCAAATACGGTTGACAGTTTTTATTAATAATAATTGTGAAATTCGAATGTAAAAGCACAATGCTAAGAATGGTAGATATGTTTGCGCATGTGCGAGAACTTGATAAATGAAAGACCATTAATTTTATAGATATTTTAAAGTAAAATTTTATTCACCGCTGCATGTGCAAGGGAATAATCCCTGAGAACTTTATACTTCGTCCGGAGAAATAAAAATTTGAAAATAAATAAAAAAAAATGTATATAAAAACTACGTATCAGCTCGAGATTCGAACTGTGGACCTCAAAATAGTTACACGAAAAGCCGTTCTATCCATCAGGCCACACCTCGCACGGTATAGTGAGAGATGTAAGATAGAATGGTTCATTTATCAAGTTGCGCATGTGCGAGAACTTGATAAATGAAAGACCATTAATTTTATAGATATTTTAAAGTAAAATTTTATTCAACGTTGCATGTGCAAGGGAATAATGCTTGAGAACTTTATATTTTGTCCGGAGAAATAAAAATTTGAAAATTAATAAAAAAAAATAAAAAATATATAAAAAAAAACTGCGTATCAGCTCGAGATTCGAACTGAGGACCTCAAAATAGTTACACGAAAAGCCGTTCTATCCATCAGGCCACACCTCGCACGGTATAGTGAGAGATGTAAGATTCCAAATACGGTTGGCAGTTTTTTTTTATTAATAATTGTGAAATTCGGGTGTAAAAGCACAATGCTAAGAATGGTAGATATGTTTGCGCATGTGCGAGAACTTGATAAATGAAAGATACTTAATTTTATAGGAATTTTAAAGTAAAATTTTATTCAACGTTGCATGTGCAAGGGAATAATTCTTGAGAACTTTCTTTTTGTCCGTAGAAATAAAAATTTGAAAATTAATAAAAAACAATAAAAAATATATATAAAAACTGCTTATCAGCTCGAGATTCGAACTGAGGAAATCAAAACAGTTACACTACAAGCCGTTCTATCCATCAGGCCACACCTCGCACAGTATAGTGAGAGATGTAAGATTCCAAATACAGTTGGCATTTTTTATTAAAAATAATTGTGAAATTCGGGTGTAAAAGCACAATGCTAAGAATGGTAGATATGTTTGCGCATGTGCGAGATCTTGATAAATGAAAGACCATTAATTTTATATATTTATTTTAAAGTAAAAATTTATTCAACGTTGCATTTGCAAGGAAATAATCCCTGAGAACTTTACATTTCGCCCGGAGAAAAAAAATATTAAAAATAAATTTTAAAAAAATGTATATAAAAACTTTGTATCAGCTCTAGATTTGAACTGAGGACCTCAAAAGACTAAAACGACAATTTTTTCTTTCCACCAGGCCAAGCCTTGCACGTTAGCGAGAGAGTTGTAATATTCCAAATACGGTTGGCAGTTTTTGTTATTAATAATTGTGGAATTCGGGTGCAAACACACAATGCTAAGAATGGTAGATATGTTTCTGCATGTGCGAGAACTTGATAAATGAAAGACCATTAATTTTAAAGATATTTTAAAGTAAAATTTTATTCAACGTTACATGTGCAAAGGAATAATTCTCGAGAACTTTAGATTTCGTCTGGAGAAAAAAATTTAAATATGAATTAAAAAAATGTATACAAAAATTATATTAGCTCTAGATTAGAACTGAGGACCTCAAAAGAGTTAAACGATCAGCCGTTCTAGCCATCAAGCCACGCCTCGCACGGCAGAGTATGAGACGTAAGATTCTATATAAGGTTGGCAGTTTTTATTATTAATAATTGTGAAATTCGGGTGTAAAAGCACAATGCTAAGAATGGTAGATATGTTTGCGCATGTGCGAGACCTTGATAAATGAAAGACCATTAATTTTATAGATATTTTAAAGTAAAATTTTATTCAACGTTGCATGTGCAAGGGAATAATGCTTGAGAACTTTATATTTTGTCCGGAATTTGAAAATCAATAAAAAACAATAAAAAATATATATAAAAACTACGTATCAGGTCGAGATTCGAACTGAGGACATCAAAACAGATACACGACAAGCCATTCTATCCATCAGGCCACACCTCGCACGGTATAGTGAGAGATGTAAGATTCCAAATACGGTTGGCAGTTTTATTATTAATAATTGTGAAATTCGGGTGTAAATGCACAATGCTAAGAATGGTAGATATGTTTGCGCATGTGCAAGAACTTGATAAATGAAAGACCATTAATTTTATAGATATTTTAAAGTAAAATTTTATTCAACGTTGCATGTGCAAGTTAATAATTCTTGAGAACTTTATATTTTGTCCGGAGAAATAAAAATTTGAAAATTAATAAAAAACAATAAAAAAATAGATATAAAAACTACGTATCAGCTCGAGACTCGAACTGAGGAACTCAAAACAGTTACACTACAGGCCGTTCTATCCATCAGGCCACACCTCGCACGGTATATTAGAGATGTAAGATTCCAAATACGGTTGGCAGTTTTTATTAATAATTGTGAAATTCGGGTGTAAATGCACAATGCTAAGAATGGAAGATATGTTTGCACATGTGCGAGAACTTGATAAATAAAAGACCATTAATTTTATAGATATTTTACAGTAAAATTTTATTCAACGTTGCATGTGCAAGGGAATAATCCCTGAGAACTTTATACTTCGTCCGGAGAAATAAAAATTTGAAACTAAATTTAAAAAAAAAATGTATATAAAAACTACGTATCAGCTCGAGATTCGAACTGAGGACCTCAAAACAGATACACGACAAGCCATTCTATCCATCAGGCCACACCTCGCACAGTATAGCGAGAGATGTAAGATTCCAAATACGGTAGACAGTTTTTATTAATAATAATTGTGATATTCGGTTGTAAAAGCACAATGCTAAGAATGGTAGATATGTTTGCGCATGTGCGAGAACTTGATAAATGAAAGACCATTAATTTTATAGATATTTTAAAGTAAAATTTTATTCAACGTTGCATGTGCAAGGGAATAATGCTTGAGAACTTTATATTTTGTCCGGAGAAATAAAAATTTGAAAATTAATAAAAAACAATAAAAAATATATCAAAAAACTGCATATCAGCTCGAGATTCGAACTGAGGACCTCAAAATAGTTACACGAAAAGCCGTTCTATCCATCAGGCCACACCTCGCACGGTATAGTGAGAGATGTAAGATTCCAAATACGGTTGGCAGTTTTTTTTATTAATAATTGTGAAATTCGGGTGTAAAAGCACAATGCTAAGAATGGTAGATATGTTTGCGCATGTGCGAGAACTTGATAAATGAAAGACCATTAATTTTATAGATATTTTAAAGTAAAATTTTATTCAACGTTGCATGTGCAAGGGAATAATGCTTGAGAACTTTATATTTTGTCCGGAGAAATAAAAATTTGAAAATTAATAAAAAACAATAAAAAATATATATAAAAACTATGTATCATCTCGAGATTCGAACTGAGGAACTCAAAACAGTTACACGACAAGCCATTCTATCCATCAGGCCACACCTCGCACAGAATAGAGAGAGATGTAAGATTCCAAATACGGTTGGCAGTTTTTATTATGAATAATTGTGAAATTCGGGTGAAAAAGAACAATGCTAAGAATGGTCGATATGTTTGCGCATGTGCGAGAACTTGATAAATGAAAGACCATTAATTTTATAGATATTTTAAAGTAAAATTTTATTCACCGCTGCATGTGCAAGGGAATAATCCCTGAGAACTTTATACTTCGTCCGGAGAAATAAAAATTTGAAAATAAATAAAAAAAAATGTATATAAAAACTATGTATCAGCTCGAGATTCGAACTGAGGACCTCAAAACAGTTACACGACAAGCCATTCTATCCATCAGGCCACACCTCGCACAGAATAGAGAGAGATGTAAGATTCCAAATACGGTTGGCAGTTTTTATTATGAATAATTGTGAAATTCGGGTGAAAAAGAACAATGCTAAGAATGGTAGATATGTTTGCGCATGTGCGAGAACTTGATAAATGAAAGACCATTAATTTTATAGATATTTTAAAGTAAAATTTTATTCACCGCTGCATGTGCAAGGGAATAATCCCTGAGAACTTTATACTTCGTCCGGAGAAATAAAAATTTGAAAATAAATAAAAAAAAATGTATATAAAAACTACTTATCAGCTCGAGATTCGAACTGAGGACCTCAAAACAGTTACACGACAAGCCATTCTATCCATCAGGCCACACCTCGCACAGAATAGAGATAGATGTAAGATTCCAAATACGGTTGGCAGTTTTTATTATGAATAATTGTGAAATTCGGGTGTAAAAGCACAATGCTAAGAATGGTAGATATGTTTGCGCATGTGCGAGAACTTGATAAATGAAAGACCATTAATTTTATAGATATTTTAAAGTAAAATTTTATTCAACGTTGCATGTGCAAGGGAATAATGCTTGAGAACTTTATATTTTGTCCGGAGAAATAAAAATTTGAAAATTAATAAAAAACAATAAAAAATATATATAAAAACTATGTATCAGCTCGAGATTCGAACTGAGGAACTCAAAACAGTTACACTACAGGCCGTTCTATCCATCAGGCCACACCTCGCACGGTATATTGAGAGATGTAAGAATCCAAATACGGTTGGCAGTTTTTATTAATAATAATTGTGAAATTCGGGTGTAAAAGCACAATGCTAAGAATGGTAGATATGTTTGCGCATGTGCCAGAACTTGATAAATGAAAGACCATTAATTTTATAGATATTTTAAAGTAAAATTTTATTCAACGCTGAATGTGCAAGGGAATAATCCCTGAGAACTTTATACTTCGTCCGGAGAAATAAAAATTTGAAAATAAATAAAAAAAAAATGTATATAAAAACTATGTATCAGCTCGAGATTCGAACTGAGGACCTCAAAACAGTTACACGACAAGCCATTCTATCCATCAGGTCACACCTCGCACATTATAGAGAGAGATGTAAGATTCCAAAAACGGTTGGCAGTTTTTATTATGAATAATTGTGAAATTCGGGTGTAAAAGCACAATGCTAAGAATGGTAGATATGTTTGCGCATGTGCGAGAACTTGATAAATGAAAGACCATTAATTTTATAGATATTTTAAAGTAAATTTTATTCAACGTTGCATGTGCAAGGGAATAATTCTCGAGAACTTTCTTTTTGTCCAGAGAAATAAAAATTTGAAAATTAATAAAAGACAATAAAAAATATATAAAAAAACTGCGTATCAGCTCGGGATTCGAACTGAGGACCTCAAAAGAGTTAAACGACCAGCCGTTCTTTCCACGATGCCAAGCCTCGCACGGCATAGTATGAGATGTAAGATTTCAAATACGGTTGGCAGTTTTTATTATTAATAATTGTGAAATTCGGGTGTAAAAGCACAATGCTAAGAATGGTAGATATGTTTGCGCATGTGCGAGAACTTGATAAATGAAAGACCATTAATTATATAGATATTTTAAAGTAAAATTTTATTCAACGTTGCATGTGCAAGGGAATAATGCTTGAGAACATTATATTTTGTCCGGAGAAATAAAAATTTGAAAATTAATAAAAAAAAATAAAAAATATATAAAAAAACTGCGTATCAGCTCGAGATTCGAACTGAGGACCTCAAAACAGTTACACGACAAGCCGTTCTATCCATCAGGCCACACCTCGCACGGTATAGTGAGAGATGTAAGATTCCAAATACGGTTGGCAGTTTTTTTTATTAATAATTGTGAAATTCGGGTGTAAAAGCACAATGCTAAGAATGGTAGATATGTTTGCGCATGTGCGAGAACTTGATAAATGAAAGACCATTAATTTTATAGATATTTTAAAGTAAATTTTATTCAACGTTGCATGTGCAAGGGAATAATTCTCGAGAACTTTCTTTTTGTCCAGAGAAATAAAAATTTGAAAATTAATAAAAGACAATAAAAAATATATATAAAAACTGCGTATCAGCTCGGGATTCGAACTGAGGACCTCAAAAGAGTTAAACGACCAGCCGTTCTTTCCACGATGCCAAGCCTCGCACGGCATAGTATGAGATGTAAGATTCCAAATACGGTTGGCAGTTTTTTTTATTAATAATTGTGAAATTCGGGTGTAAAAGCACAATGCTAAGAATGGTAGATATGTTTGCGCATGTGCGAGAACTTGATAAATGAAAGACACTTAATTTTATAGGAATTTTAAAGTAAAATTTTATTCAACGTTGCATGTGCAAGGGAATAATGCTTGAGAACTTTATATTTTGTCCGGAGAAATAAAAATTTGAAAATTAATAAAAAAAAATAAAAAATATATAAAAAAACTGCGTATCAGCTCGAGATTCGAACTGAGGACCTCAAAATAGTTACACGAAAAGCCGTTCTATCCATCAGGCCACACCTCGCACGGTATAGTGAGAGATGTAAGATTCCAAATACGGTTGGCAGTTTTTTTTATTAATAATTGTGAAATTCTGGTGTAAAAGCTCAATGCTAAGAATGGTAGATATGTTTGCGCATGTGCGAGAACTTGATAAATGAAAGACACTTAATTTTATAGGAATTTTAAAGTAAAATTTTATTCAACGTTGCAAGGGCAAGGGAATAATTCTTGAGAACTTTCTTTTTGTCCGGAGAAATAAAAATTTGAAAATTAATAAAAAACAATAAAAAATATGTATAAAAACTGCGTATCAGCTCGGGATTCGAACTGAGGACATCAAAAGAGTTAAACGACCAGCCGTTCTTTCCACGATGCCAAGCCTCGCACGGTATAGTATGAGATGTAAGATTTCAAATACGGTTGGCAGTTTTTATTATTAATAATTGTGAAATTCGGGTGTAAAAGCACAATGCTAAGAATGGTAGATATGTTTGCGCATGTGCGAGAACTTGATAAATGAAATACCATTAATTTTATAGATATTTTAAAGTAAAATTTTATTCACCGCTGCATGTGCAAGGGAATAATCCCTGAGAACTTTATACTTCGTCCGGAGAAATAAAAATTTGAAAATAAATAAAAAAAATGTATATAAAAACTACTTATCAGCTCGAGATTCGAACTGAGGACCTCAAAACAGTTACACGACAAGCCGTTCTATCCATCAGGCCACACCTCGCACAGTATAGAGAGAGATGTAAGATTCCAAAAACGGTTGGCAGTTTTTATTATGAATAATTGTGAAATTCGGGTGTAAAAGCACAATGCTAAGAATGGTAGATATGTTTGCGCATGTGCGAGAACTTGATAAATGAAAGACCATTAATTTTATAGATATTTTAAAGTAAAATTTTATTCACCGCTGCATGTGCAAGGGAATAATCCCTGAGAACTTTATACTTCGTCCGGAGAAATAAAAATTTGAAAATAAATAAAAAAAAATGTATATAAAAACTACTTATCAGCTCGAGATTCGAACTGAGGACCTCAAAACAGTTACACGACAAGCCGTTCTATCCATCAGGCCACACCTCGCACGGTATAGTGAGAGATGTAAGATTCCAAATACGGTTGGCAGTTTTTTTTATTAATAATTGTGAAATTCTGGTGTAAAAGCTCAATGCTAAGAATGGTAGATATGTTTGCGCATGTGCGAGAACTTGATAAATGAAAGACACTTAATTTTATAGGAATTTTAAAGTAAAATTTTATTCAACGTTGCAAGGGCAAGGGAATAATTCTTGAGAACTTTCTTTTTGTCCGGAGAAATAAAAATTTGAAAATTAATAAAAAACAATAAAAAATATATATAAAAACTGCGTATCAGCTCGGGATTCGAACTGAGGACATCAAAAGAGTTAAACGACCAGCCGTTCTTTCCACGATGCCAAGCCTCGCACGGTATAGTATGAGATGTAAGATTTCAAATACGGTTGGCATTTTTTATTATTAATAATTGTGAAATTCGGGTGTAAAAGCACAATGCTAAGAATGGTAGATATGTTTGCGCATATGCGAGAACTTGATAAATGAAAGACCATTAATTTTATAGATATTTTAAAGTAAATTTTATTCAACGTTGCATGTGCAAGGGAATAATTCTCGAGAACTTTCTTTTTGTCCAGAGAAATAAAAATTTGAAAATTAATAAAAGACAATAAAAAATATATATAAAAACTGCGTATCAGCTCGGGATTCGAACTGAGGACCTCAAAAGAGTTAAACGACCAGCCGTTCTTTCCACGATGCCAAGCCTCGCACGGCAGAGTATGAGATGTAAGATTCCAAATACGGTTGGCAGTTTTTTTTATTAATAATTGTGAAATTCGGGTGTAAAAGCACAATGCTAAGAATGGTAGATATGTTTGCGCATGTGCGAGAACTTGATAAATGAAAGACACTTAATTTTATAGGAATTTTAAAGTAAAATTTTATTCAACGTTGCATGTGCAAAGGAATAATTATTGAGAACTTTCTTTTTGTCCGGAGAAATAAAAATTTGAAAATTAATAAAAAAACAATAAAAAATATATATAAAAACTGCGTATCAGCTCGGGATTCGAACTGAGGACATCAAAAGAGTTAAACGGCCAGCCGTTCTTTCCACGATGCCAAGCCTCGCACGGCATAGTATGAGATGTAAGATTTCAAATACGGTTGGCAGTTTTTATTATTAATAATTGTGAAATTCGGGTGTAAAAGCACAATGCTAAGAATGGTAGATATGTTTGCGCATGTGCGAGAACTTGATAAATGAAAGACCATTAATTATATAGATATTTTAAAGTAAAATTTTATTCAACGTTGCAAGGGCAAGGGAATAATTCTTGAGAACTTTCTTTTTGTCCGGAGAAATAAAAATTTGAAAATTAATAAAAAACAATAAAAAATATATATAAAAACTGCGTATCAGCTCGGGATTCGAACTGAGGACATCAAAAGAGTTAAACGACCAGCCGTTCTTTCCACGATGCCAAGCCTCGCACGGTATAGTATGAGATGTAAGATTTCAAATACGGTTGGCATTTTTTATTATTAATAATTGTGAAATTCGGGTGTAAAAGCACAATGCTAAGAATGGTAGATATGTTTGCGCATATGCGAGAACTTGATAAATGAAAGACCATTAATTTTATAGACATTTTAAAGTAAAATTTTATTCAACGCTGCATGTGTAATGGAATAATGGTTGAGAACTTTATATTTTGTCCGGAATTTGAAAATAAATAAAAAACAATAAAAAATATATATAAAAACTACGCATCAGCTCGAAATTCGAACTGAGGACCTCAAAAGAGTTAAACGACCAGCCGTTCTTTCCACCACGACAAGCCTCGCACGCCGTAGTATGAGATGTAAGATTCAAAATACGGTTGGCAGTTTTTATTATTAATAATTGTGAAATTCGGGTGTAAAAGCACAATGCTAAGAATAGTAGATGTGTTTGCGCATGTGCGAGAAGTTGATAAATGAAAGACCATTAATTTTATAGATATTTTAAAGTAAAATTTTATTCAACGTTGCATGTGCAAGGGAATAATGCTTGAGAACTTTATATTTAGTTCGGAGAAATAAAAATTTGAAAATTAATAAAAAACAAATATAAAAACTGCGTATCAGCTCGAGATTCGAACTGAGGAACTCAAAACAGTTACACTACAAGCGGTTCTATCCATCAGGTCACACCTCGCACATTATAGAGAGAGATGTAAGATTCCAAAAACGGTTGGCAGTTTTTATTATGAATAATTGTGAAATTCGGGTGTAAAAGCACAATGCTAAGAATGGTAGATATGTTTGCGCATGTGCGAGAACTTGATAAATGAAAGACCATTAATTTTATAGATATTTTAAAGTAAATTTTATTCAACGTTGCATGTGCAAGGGAATAATTCTCGAGAACTTTCTTTTTGTCCAGAGAAATAAAAATTTGAAAATTAATAAAAGACAATAAAAAATATATAAAAAAACTGCGTATCAGCTCGGGATTCGAACTGAGGACCTCAAAAGAGTTAAACGACCAGCCGTTCTTTCCACGATGCCAAGCCTCGCACGGCATAGTATGAGATGTAAGATTTCAAATACGGTTGGCAGTTTTTATTATTAATAATTGTGAAATTCGGGTGTAAAAGCACAATGCTAAGAATGGTAGATATGTTTGCGCATGTGCGAGAACTTGATAAATGAAAGACCATTAATTATATAGATATTTTAAAGTAAAATTTTATTCAACGTTGCATGTGCAAGGGAATAATGCTTGAGAACATTATATTTTGTCCGGAGAAATAAAAATTTGAAAATTAATAAAAAAAAATAAAAAATATATAAAAAAACTGCGTATCAGCTCGAGATTCGAACTGAGGACCTCAAAACAGTTACACGACAAGCCGTTCTATCCATCAGGCCACACCTCGCACGGTATAGTGAGAGATGTAAGATTCCAAATACGGTTGGCAGTTTTTTTTATTAATAATTGTGAAATTCGGGTGTAAAAGCACAATGCTAAGAATGGTAGATATGTTTGCGCATGTGCGAGAACTTGATAAATGAAAGACCATTAATTTTATAGATATTTTAAAGTAAATTTTATTCAACGTTGCATGTGCAAGGGAATAATTCTCGAGAACTTTCTTTTTGTCCAGAGAAATAAAAATTTGAAAATTAATAAAAGACAATAAAAAATATATATAAAAACTGCGTATCAGCTCGGGATTCGAACTGAGGACCTCAAAAGAGTTAAACGACCAGCCGTTCTTTCCACGATGCCAAGCCTCGCACGGCATAGTATGAGATGTAAGATTCCAAATACGGTTGGCAGTTTTTTTTATTAATAATTGTGAAATTCGGGTGTAAAAGCACAATGCTAAGAATGGTAGATATGTTTGCGCATGTGCGAGAACTTGATAAATGAAAGACACTTAATTTTATAGGAATTTTAAAGTAAAATTTTATTCAACGTTGCATGTGCAAGGGAATAATGCTTGAGAACTTTATATTTTGTCCGGAGAAATAAAAATTTGAAAATTAATAAAAAAAAATAAAAAATATATAAAAAAACTGCGTATCAGCTCGAGATTCGAACTGAGGACCTCAAAATAGTTACACGAAAAGCCGTTCTATCCATCAGGCCACACCTCGCACGGTATAGTGAGAGATGTAAGATTCCAAATACGGTTGGCAGTTTTTTTTATTAATAATTGTGAAATTCTGGTGTAAAAGCTCAATGCTAAGAATGGTAGATATGTTTGCGCATGTGCGAGAACTTGATAAATGAAAGACACTTAATTTTATAGGAATTTTAAAGTAAAATTTTATTCAACGTTGCAAGGGCAAGGGAATAATTCTTGAGAACTTTCTTTTTGTCCGGAGAAATAAAAATTTGAAAATTAATAAAAAACAATAAAAAATATGTATAAAAACTGCGTATCAGCTCGGGATTCGAACTGAGGACATCAAAAGAGTTAAACGACCAGCCGTTCTTTCCACGATGCCAAGCCTCGCACGGTATAGTATGAGATGTAAGATTTCAAATACGGTTGGCAGTTTTTATTATTAATAATTGTGAAATTCGGGTGTAAAAGCACAATGCTAAGAATGGTAGATATGTTTGCGCATGTGCGAGAACTTGATAAATGAAATACCATTAATTTTATAGATATTTTAAAGTAAAATTTTATTCACCGCTGCATGTGCAAGGGAATAATCCCTGAGAACTTTATACTTCGTCCGGAGAAATAAAAATTTGAAAATAAATAAAAAAAATGTATATAAAAACTACTTATCAGCTCGAGATTCGAACTGAGGACCTCAAAACAGTTACACGACAAGCCGTTCTATCCATCAGGCCACACCTCGCACAGTATAGAGAGAGATGTAAGATTCCAAAAACGGTTGGCAGTTTTTATTATGAATAATTGTGAAATTCGGGTGTAAAAGCACAATGCTAAGAATGGTAGATATGTTTGCGCATGTGCGAGAACTTGATAAATGAAAGACCATTAATTTTATAGATATTTTAAAGTAAAATTTTATTCACCGCTGCATGTGCAAGGGAATAATCCCTGAGAACTTTATACTTCGTCCGGAGAAATAAAAATTTGAAAATAAATAAAAAAAAATGTATATAAAAACTACTTATCAGCTCGAGATTCGAACTGAGGACCTCAAAACAGTTACACGACAAGCCGTTCTATCCATCAGGCCACACCTCGCACGGTATAGTGAGAGATGTAAGATTCCAAATACGGTTGGCAGTTTTTTTTATTAATAATTGTGAAATTCTGGTGTAAAAGCTCAATGCTAAGAATGGTAGATATGTTTGCGCATGTGCGAGAACATGATAAATGAAAGACACTTAATTTTATAGGAATTTTAAAGTAAAATTTTATTCAACGTTGCAAGGGCAAGGGAATAATTCTTGAGAACTTTCTTTTTGTCCGGAGAAATAAAAATTTGAAAATTAATAAAAAACAATAAAAAATATATATAAAAACTGCGTATCAGCTCGGGATTCGAACTGAGGACATCAAAAGAGTTAAACGACCAGCCGTTCTTTCCACGATGCCAAGCCTCGCACGGTATAGTATGAGATGTAAGATTTCAAATACGGTTGGCATTTTTTATTATTAATAATTGTGAAATTCGGGTGTAAAAGCACAATGCTAAGAATGGTAGATATGTTTGCGCATATGCGAGAACTTGATAAATGAAAGACCATTAATTTTATAGATATTTTAAAGTAAATTTTATTCAACGTTGCATGTGCAAGGGAATAATTCTCGAGAACTTTCTTTTTGTCCAGAGAAATAAAAATTTGAAAATTAATAAAAGACAATAAAAAATATATATAAAAACTGCGTATCAGCTCGGGATTCGAACTGAGGACCTCAAAAGAGTTAAACGACCAGCCGTTCTTTCCACGATGCCAAGCCTCGCACGGCAGAGTATGAGATGTAAGATTCCAAATACGGTTGGCAGTTTTTTTTATTAATAATTGTGAAATTCGGGTGTAAAAGCACAATGCTAAGAATGGTAGATATGTTTGCGCATGTGCGAGAACTTGATAAATGAAAGACACTTAATTTTATAGGAATTTTAAAGTAAAATTTTATTCAACGTTGCATGTGCAAAGGAATAATTATTGAGAACTTTCTTTTTGTCCGGAGAAATAAAAATTTGAAAATTAATAAAAAAACAATAAAAAATATATATAAAAACTGCGTATCAGCTCGGGATTCGAACTGAGGACATCAAAAGAGTTAAACGACCAGCCGTTCTTTCCACGATGCCAAGCCTCGCACGGCATAGTATGAGATGTAAGATTTCAAATACGGTTGGCAGTTTTTATTATTAATAATTGTGAAATTCGGGTGTAAAAGCACAATGCTAAGAATGGTAGATATGTTTGCGCATGTGCGAGAACTTGATAAATGAAAGACCATTAATTATATAGATATTTTAAAGTAAAATTTTATTCAACGTTGCAAGGGCAAGGGAATAATTCTTGAGAACTTTCTTTTTGTCCGGAGAAATAAAAATTTGAAAATTAATAAAAAACAATAAAAAATATATATAAAAACTGCGTATCAGCTCGGGATTCGAACTGAGGACATCAAAAGAGTTAAACGACCAGCCGTTCTTTCCACGATGCCAAGCCTCGCACGGTATAGTATGAGATGTAAGATTTCAAATACGGTTGGCATTTTTTATTATTAATAATTGTGAAATTCGGGTGTAAAAGCACAATGCTAAGAATGGTAGATATGTTTGCGCATATGCGAGAACTTGATAAATGAAAGACCATTAATTTTATAGACATTTTAAAGTAAAATTTTATTCAACGCTGCATGTGTAATGGAATAATGGTTGAGAACTTTATATTTTGTCCGGAATTTGAAAATAAATAAAAAACAATAAAAAATATATATAAAAACTACGCATCAGCTCGAAATTCGAACTGAGGACCTCAAAAGAGTTAAACGACCAGCCGTTCTTTCCACCACGACAAGCCTCGCACGCCGTAGTATGAGATGTAAGATTCAAAATACGGTTGGCAGTTTTTATTATTAATAATTGTGAAATTCGGGTGTAAAAGCACAATGCTAAGAATAGTAGATGTGTTTGCGCATGTGCGAGAAGTTGATAAATGAAAGACCATTAATTTTATAGATATTTTAAAGTAAAATTTTATTCAACGTTGCATGTGCAAGGGAATAATGCTTGAGAACTTTATATTTAGTTCGGAGAAATAAAAATTTGAAAATTAATAAAAAACAAATATAAAAACTGCGTATCAGCTCGAGATTCGAACTGAGGAACTCAAAACAGTTACACTACAAGCGGTTCTATCCATCAGGCCACACCTCGTACGTCATATTGAGAGATGTAAGATTCCAAATACGGTTGGCAGTTTTTATTATTAATAATTGTGAAATTCGGGTGTAAAAGCACAATGCTAAGAATGGTAGATATGTTTGCGCATGTGCGAGAACTTGATAAATGAAAGACCATTAATTTTATAGATATTTTAAAGTAAATTTTTATTCAACGTTGCATGTGCAAGGGAATAATGCTTGAGAACTTTATATTTTGTCCGGAGAAATAAAAATTTGAAAATTAATAAAAAATAATAAAAAATATATAAAAAAACTGCGTATCAGCTCGAGATTCGAACTGAGGACCTGAAAATAGTTACACGAAAAGCCATTCTATCCATCAGGCCACACCTCGCACGGTATAGTGAGAGATGTAAGATTCCAAATACGGTTGGCAGTTTTTTTTATTAATAATTGTGACATTCTGGTGTAAAAGCACAATGCTAAGAATGGTAGATATGTTTGCGCATGTGCGAGAACTTGATAAATGAAAGACACATAATTTTATAGGAATTTTAAAGTAAAATTTTATTCAACGTTCCATGTGCAAGGGAATAATTTTGAGAACTTTCTTTTTGTCCGGAGAAATAAAAATTTGAAAATTAATAAAAAACAATAAAAAATATATATAAAAACTGCGTATCAGCTCGGGATTCGAACTGAGGACCTCAAAAGAGTTAAACGACCAGCCGTTCTTTCCACGATGCCAAGCCTCGCACGGCATAGTATGAGATGTAAGATTTCAAATAGGGTTGGCAGTTTTTATTATTAATAATTGTGAAATTCGGGTGTAAAAGCACAATCCTAAGAATGGTAGATATGTTTGCGCATGTGCGAGAACTTGATAAATGAAAGACCATTAATTTTATAGATATTTTAAAGTAAATTTTATTCAACGTTGCATGTGCAAAGGAATAATTCTTGAGAACTTTCTTTTTGTCCAGAGAAATAAAAATTTGAAAATTAAAAAAAAAACAATAAAAAATATATATAAAAACTGCGTATCAGCTCGGGATTCGAACTGAGGACCTCAAAAGAGTTAAACGACCAGCCGTTCTTTCCACGATGCCAAGCCTCGCACGGCATACTATGAGATGTAAGATTCCAAATACGGTTGGCAGTTTTTATTATTAATAATTGTGAAATTCGGGTGTAAAAGCACAATGCTAAGAATGGTAGATATGTTTGCGCATGTGCGAGAACTTGATAAATGAAAGACCATTAATTTTATAGATATTTTAAAGTAAAATTTTATTCAACGCTGCATGTGCAAGGGAATAATCCCTGAGAACTTTATACTTCGTCCGGAGAAATAAAAATTTGAAAATAAATAAAAAAAATGTATATAAAAACTACGTATCATCTCGAGATTCGAACTGAGGACCTCAAAAGAGTTAAACAACCAGCCGTTCTTTCCACCATGACAAGCCTCGCACGCCGTAGTGTGAGATGTAAGATTCAAAATACGGTTGGCAGTTTTTATTATTAATAATTGTGAAATTCGGGTGTAAAAGCACAATGCTAAGAATGGTAATTATGTTTGCGCATGTGCGAGAAGTTGATAAATGAAAGACCATTAATTTTATAGATATTTTAAAGTAAAATTTTATTCAACGTTGCATGTGCAAGGGAATAATGCTTGAGAACTTTATATTTAGTCCGGAGAAATAAAAATTTGAAAATTAATAAAAAACAATAAAAAATATATATAAAAACTGCGTATCAGCTCGAGATTCGAACTGAGGAACTCAAAACAGTTACACTACAAGCGGTTCTATCCATCAGGCCACACCTCGTACGTCATATTGAGAATGTAAGATTCCAAATACGGTTGGCAGTTTTTATTATTAATAATTGTGAAATTCGGGTGTAAAAGCACAATGCTAAGAATGGTAGATATGTTTGCGCATGTGCGAGAACTTGATAAATGAAAGACACTTAATTTTATAGGAATTTTAAAGTAAAATTTTATTCAACGTTGCATGTGCAAGGGAATAATGCTTGAGAACTTTATATTTCGTCCGGAGAAATAAAAATTTGAAAATTAATAAAAAACAATAAAAAATATATATAAAAACTGCGTATCAGCTCGGGATTCGAACTGAGGACCTCAAAAGAGTTAAAGGACCAGCCGTTCTTTCCACGATGCCAAGCCTCGCACGGCATAGTATGAGATGTAAGATTTCAAATAGGGTTGGCAGTTTTTATTATTAATAATTGTGAAATTCGGGTGTAAAAGCACAATGCTAAAAATGGTAGATATGTTTGCGCATGTGCGAGAACTTGATAAATGAAAGACCATTAATTTTATAGATATTTTAAAGTAAATTTTATTCAACGTTGCATGTGCAAGGGAATAATTCTTGAGAACTTTCTTTTTGTCCAGAGAAATAAAAATTTGAAAATTAAAAAAAAACAATAAAAAATATATATATAAACTGCGTATCAGCTCGGGATTCGAACTGAGGACCTCAAAAGAGTTAAACGACCAGCCGTTCTTTCCACGATGCCAAGAATCGCACGGCATAGTATGAGATGTAAGATTCCAAATACGGTTGGCAGTTTTTATTATTAATAATTGTGAAATTCGGGTGTAAAAGCACAATGCTAAGAATGGTAGATATGTTTGCGCATATGCGAGAACTTGATAAATGAAAGACCATTAATTTTATAGACATTTTAAAGTAAAATTTTATTCAACGCTGCATGTGCAATGGAATAATGTTTGAGAACTTTATATTTTGTCCGGAATTTGAAAATAAATAAAAAACAATAAAAAATATATATATAAACTACGCATCAGCTCGAGATTCGAACTGAGGACCTCAAAAGAGTTAAACGACCAGCCGTTCTTTCCACCACGACAAGCCTCGCACGCCGTAGTATGAGATGTAAGATTCAAAATACGGTTGGCAGTTTTTATTATTAATAATTGTGAAATTCGGGTGTAAAAGCACAATGCTAAGAATGGTAGATATGTTTGCGCATGTGCGAGAACTTGATAAATGAAAGACACTTAATTTTATAGGAATTTTAAAGTAAAATTTTATTCAACGTTGCATGTGCAAGGGAATAATGCTTGAGAACTTTATATTTCGTCCGGAGAAATAAAAATTTGAAAATTAATAAAAAACAATAAAAAATATATATAAAAACTGCGTATCAGCTCGGGATTCGAACTGAGGACCTCAAAAGAGTTAAAGGACCAGCCGTTCTTTCCACGATGCCAAGCCTCGCACGGCATAGTATGAGATGTAAGATTCCAAATACGGTTGGCAGTTTTTATTATTAATAATTGTGAAATTCGGGTGTAAAAGCACAATGCTAAGAATGTTGGATATGTTTGCGCATATGCGAGAACTTGATAAATGAAAGACCATTAATTTTATAGACATTTTAAAGTAAAATTTCATTCAACGCTGCATGTGCAATGGAATAATGCTTGAGAACTTTATATTTTGTCCGGAATTTGAAAATAAATAAAAAACAATAAAAAATATATATAAAAACTACGCATCAGCTCGAGATTCGAACTGAGGACCTCAAAAGAGTTAAACGACCAGCCGTTCTTTCCACCACGACAAGCCTCGCACTCCGTGGTGTGAGATGTAAGATTTCAAATACGGTTGGCAGTTTTTGTTATTAATAATTGTGAAATTCGGGTGTAAAAGCACAATGCTAAGAATGGTAGATATGTTTGCGCATGTGCGAGAACTTGATAAATGAAAGACCATTAATTTTATAGATATTTTAAAGTAAAATTTTATTCAACGCTGCATGTGCAAGGGAATAATCCCTGAGAACTTTATACTTCGTCCGGAGAAATAAAAATTTGAAAATAAATAAAAAAAATGTATATAAAAACTACGTATCATCTCGAGATTCGAACTGAGGACCTCAAAAGAGTTAAACAACCAGCCGTTCTTTCCACCATGACAAGCCTCGCACGCCGTAGTGTGAGATGTAAGATTCAAAATACGGTTGGCAGTTTTTATTATTAATAATTGTGAAATTCGGGTGTAAAAGCACAATGCTAAGAATGGTAGATATGTTTGCGCATGTGCGAGATCTTGATAAATGAAAGACACTTAATTTTATAGGAATTTTAAAGTAAAATTTTATTCAACGTTGCATGTGCAAGGGAATAATGCTTGAGAACTTTATATTTTGTCCGGAGAAATAAAAATTTGAAAATTAATAAAAAACAATAAAAAATATATAAAAAAACTGCGTATCAGCTCGAGATTCGAACTGAGGACCTCAAAACAGTTACACAAGCCGATCTATCCATCAGGCCACACCTCGCACGGTATAGTATGAGATGTAAGATTCCAAATACGGTTGGCAGTTTTTATTATTAATAATTGTGAAATTCGGGTGTAAAAGCGCAATGCTAAGAATGGTAGATATGTTTGCGCATATGCGAGAACTTGATAAATGAAAGACCATTAATTTTATAGACATTTTAAAGTAAAATTTTATTCAACCCTGCATATGCAAGGGAATAATCCTTGAGAACGTTATACTTCGTCCGGAGAAATAAAAATTTGAAAATAAATAAAAAACAATAAAAAATGTATATAAAAACTACGTATCAGCTCGAGATTCGAACTGAGGACCTCAAAAGAGTTAAACGACAAGCCGTTCTTTCCACCATGCCAAGCCTTGCACGGCATAGTGTGAGATGTAAGATTCCAAATACGGTTGGCAGTTTTTATTATTAATAATTGTGAAATTCGGGTGTAAAAGCACAATGCTAAGAATGGTAGATATGTTTGCGCATGTGCGAGAACTTGATAAATGAAAGACCATTAATTTTATAGATATTTTAAAGTAAAATTTTATTCAACGTTGCATGTGCAAGGGAATAATGCTTGAGAACTTTATATTTAGTCCGGAGAAATAAAAATTTGAAAATTAATAAAAAACAATAAAAAATATATATAAAAACTGCGTATCAGCTCGAGATTCGAACTGAGGAACTCAAAACTGTTACACTACAAGCCGTTCTATCCATCAGGCCACACCTCGCACGGTATATTGAGAGATGTAAGATTCCAAATACGGTTGGCAGTTTTTATCTATACTTATAATAAAGCTCAATGTGTGTGTGTGTGTGTGTTGGCGCTCTACAGGCCAGAACGTTTGACATACAGCTACCAAATTTGGTACATGTATACCTTGGAGGTTGGGAATGTGCACCTGGGGTTTCTTTTTTCGAATTTTTAATTAGAATTTTAATTATTAATTAAAAACTAACTTTCCCGAGAAAAAAAATCTTCCATTTTCCCCACCGCCAACTTTTCCGCCAAAAAAAAATCTTCCATTTCCCCCAGCGCCAAACGAGAAAGGCTTCAGTTTTTTTTTCTCCCAACAGTAATGAGGCTAGGGTTAAAATTTTTCGGCGGATTATTTCAATCGGTTCTGTTTAATTTCTTAATGTTTGATGCATTTAAAATTAAACATTGTTAATTAATCAATCTTTCAGATTCATTCTGAAGTACTTTTGAATTAAAATAAAACAGAATAAAGGAAATTAAAAATTTCTAATCCGCATAGCGTTACCCCAAATGGCGTAGAAAAAATCACGTATTTGCGTTACGTAACCGGCGAAGAAAATTCACGCATGCACATTCTGTTCTGATTGTTGCCATGACAACGTTATCAATGGATGATTTAAATTATTTTTGGGTTAGTTGCATGCTTTTGTAAGTAAATTGTATTTATGTGAGTTGTATATTTTTTGTATATGCTTATAGTTTTAAGTACATCGTTTTTTAAGTAGTTTTTTTAAAACCTGTTTTCAACCGTTTATTTTAAACGATTCGTTTTATTATCTTAGTGTTTGATGCATTTAAATTTAAACATTGTTAATTAATCGATCTGCTCATAATGAATCTAAGAAAATTTTGTTCACCAACTCTTGAGATATTACATAAATTAAAAAAGATATTCTTTAGTGGACATAAAGTTTAAACGATGAGTGACTCTATTTTCAGTAATCAGATTATGAAAAAATGCTTTGTTTCAATAAAAAATATTATTATATTAATTGAAGATAAATTCTTTCCACTTTAATTTAAAGCATAAATTCTACTGGTGCTAACAGAAAAAGAGAGAGATACATATTACGTTATGACTGAAGGCCTTTATAATATTATGAATGAATTATATGATAATAAAAATTTGAAGTTTTAAAATATTTTGATGAAGAAGCTATTAAAGTAGAAATTGCATAAAATATTTAATTATTAAAATTTTAACGAACATTAAGATTGGCGAACCGGCTGGTCGCCAAAGGCGGCTAGTTAATAATAATTGTGAAATTCGGGTGTAAAAGCACAATGCTAAGAATGGTAGATATGTTTGCGCATGTGCGAGAACTTGATAAATGAAAGACCATTAATTTTATAGATATTTTAAAGTAAAATTTTATTCAACGCTGCATGTGCAAGGGAATAATCCCTGAGAACTTTATACTTCGTCCGGAGAAATAAAAATTTGAAAATAAATAAAAAAAATGTATATAAAAACTACGTATCAGCTCGAGATTCGAACTGAGGACCTCAAAAGAGTTAAACGACCAGCCGTTCTTTCCACCATGCCAAGCCTCGCACGGCATAGTGTGAGATGTAAGATTCCAAATACGGTTGGCAGTTTTTATTATTAATAATTGTGAAATTCGGGTGTAAAAGCACAATGCTAAGAAAGGTAGATATGTTTGCGCATGTGTGAGAACTTGATAAATGAAAGACCATTAATTTTATAGATATTTTAAAGTAAAATTTTATTCAACGTTGCATGTGCAAGGGAATAATTTTGAGAACTTTCTTTTTGTCCGGAGAAATAAAAATTTGAAAATTAATGAAAAACAATAAAAAATATATATAAAAACTGCGTATCAGCTCGTGATTCGAACTGAGGATCTCAAAAGAGTTAAACGACCAGCCGTTCTTTCCACGATGCCAAGCCCCGCACGCCATAGTGTGAGATGTAAGATTCCAAATACGGTTGGCAGTTTTTATTATTAATAACTGTGAAATTCGGGTGTAAAAGCACAATGCTAAGAATGGTAGATATGTTTGCGCATGTGCGAGAACTTGATAAATGAAAGACACTTAATTTTATAAGAATTTTAAAGTAAAATTTTATTCAACGTTGCATGTGCAAGGGAATAATGCTTGAGAACTTTATATTTTGTCCGGAGAAATAAAAATTTGAAAATTAATAAAAAACAATAAAAAATATATCAAAAAACTGTGTATCAGCTCGAGATTCGAACTGAGGACCTCAAAATAGTTACACGAAAAGCCGTTCTATCCATCAGGCCACACCTCGAACGGTATAGTGAGAGATGTAAGATTCCAAATACGGTTGGCAGTTTTTATTATTAATAATTGTGAAATTCGGGTGTAAAAGCACAATGCTAAGAATGGTAGATATGTTTGCGCATGTGCGAGAACTTGATAAATGAAAGACCATTAATTTTATAGATATTTTAAAGTAAAATTTTATTCAACGTTGCATGTGCAAGGGAATAATGCTTGAGAACTTTATATTTAGTCCGGAGAAATAAAAATTTGAAAATTAATAAAAAACAATAAAAATATATATATAAACTGCGTATCAGCTCGAGATTCGAACTGAGGACCTCAAAAGAGTTAAACGACCAGCCGTTCTTTCCACGATGCCAAGCCCCGCACGGCATAGTATGAGATGTAAGATTCCAAATACGGTTGGCAGTTTTTATTATTAATAATTGTGAAATTCGAATGTAAAAGCACAATGCTAAAAATAGTAGATATGTTTGCGCATGTGCGAGAACTTGATAAATGAAAGACCATTAATTTTATAGATATTTTAAAGTAAAATTTTATTCAACGCTGCATGTGCAATGGAATAATGCTTGAGAACTTTATATTTTGTCCGGAATTTGAAAATAAATAAAAAACAATAAAAAATATATATAAAAACTACGTATCAGCTCGAGTTTCGAACTGAGGACCTCAAAAGAGTTAAACGACCAGCCGTTCTTTCCACGTTGCCAAGCCCCGCACGGCATAGTATGAGATGTAAGATTCCAAATACGGTTGGCAGTTTTTATTATTAATAATTGTGAAATTCGGGTGTAAAAGCACAATTCTAAGAATGGTAGATATGTTTGCTCATGTGCGAGAACTTGATAAATGAAAGACCATTAATTTTATAGATATTTTAAAATAAAATTTTATACTTCATCCTTAAAAATAAAAATTTGAAAATAAATAAAAAAACAAAAACAAAAAAATTTATATAAAAACTACGTATCAGCTCGAGATTCGAACTGAGGACCTCAAAAGAGTTAAACGACCAGCCGTTCTTTCCAACACGACAAGCCTCGCACGCCGTAATGTGAGATGTAAGATTCCAAATACGGTTGGCAGTTTTTATTATTAATAATTGTGAAATTCGGGTGTAAAAGCACAATGCTAAGAATGGTAGATATGTTTGCGCATGTGCGAGAACTTGATAAATGAAAGACACTTAATTTTATAGGAATTTTAAAGTAAAATTTTATTCAACGTTGCATGTGCAAGGGAATAATGCTTGAGAACTTTATATTTTGTCCAGGGAAATAAAAATTTGAAAATTAATAAAAAACAATAAAAAATATATATAAAAACTGCGTATCAGCTCGGGATTCGAACTGCGGACCTGAAAAGAGTTAAACGACCAGCCGTTCTTTCCACCATGCCAAGCCACGCACGGCATAGTGGGAGATGTAAGATTCCAAATACGGTTGGCAGTTTTTATTATTAATAATTGTGAAATTCGAATGTAAAAGCACAATGCTAAAAATAGTAGATATGTTTGCGCATGTGCGAGAACTTGATAAATGAAAGACCATTAATTTTATAGATATTTTAAAGTAAAATTTTATTCAACGCTGCATGTGCAATGGAATAATGCTTGAGAACTTTATTTTTTGTCCGGAATTTGAAAATAAATAAAAAACAATAAAAAATATATATAAAAACTACGTATCAGCTCGAGTTTCGAACTGAGGACCTCAAAAGAGTTAAACGACCAGCCGTTCTTTCCAACACGACAAGCCTCGCACGCCGTAATGTGAGATGTAAGATTCCAAATACGGTTGGCAGTTTTTATTATTAATAACTGTGAAATTCGGGTGTAAAAGCACAATGCTAAGAATGGTAGATATGTTTGCGCATGTGCGAGAACTTGATAAATGAAAGACACTTAATTTTATAGGAATTTTAAAGTAAAATTTTATTCAACGTTGCATGTGCAAGGGAATAATGCTTGAGAACTTTATATTTTGTCCGGAGAAATAAAAATTTGAAAATTAATAAAAAACAATAAAAAATATATCAAAAAACTGTGTATCAGCTCGAGATTCGAACTGAGGACCTCAAAATAGTTAAACGAAAAGCCGTTCTATCCATCAGGCCACACCTCGAACGGTATAGTGAGAGATGTAAGATTCCAATTACGGTTGGCAGTTTTTATTATTAATAATTGTGAAATTCGGGTGTAAAAGCACAATGCTAAGAATGGTAGATATGTTTGCGCATGTGCGAGAACTTGATAAATGAAAGACCATTAATTTTATAGATATTTTAAAGTAAAATTTTATTCAACGCTGCATGTGCAATGGAATAATGCTTGAGAACTTTATATTTTGTCCGGAATTTGAAAATAAATAAAAAACAATAAAAAATATATATAAAAACTACGTATCAGCTCGAGTTTCGAACTGAGGACCTCAAAAGAGTTAAACGACCAGCCGTTCTTTCCACGTTGCCAAGCCCCGCACGGCATAGTATGAGATGTAAGATTCCAAATACGGTTGGCAGTTTTTATTATTAATAATTGTGAAATTCGGGTGTAAAAGCACAATGCTAAGAATGGTAGATATGTTTGCTCATGTGCGAGAACTTGATAAATGAAAGACCATTAATTTTATAGATATTTTAAAATAAAATTTTATACTTCATCCTTAAAAATAAAAATTTGAAAATAAATAAAAAAACAAAAAAAAAATGTATATAAAAACTACGTATCAGCTCGAGATTCGAACTGAGGACCTCAAAAGAGTTAAACGACCAGCCGTTCTTTCCAACACGACAAGCCTCGCACGCCGTAATGTGAGATGTAAGATTCCAAATACGGTTGGCAGTTTTTATTATTAATAATTGTGAAATTCGGGTGTAAAAGCACAATGCTAAGAATGGTAGATATGTTTGCGCATGTGCGAGAACTTGATAAATGAAAGACACTTAATTTTATAGATATTTTAAAGTAAATTTTATTCAACGTTGCATGTGCAAGGGAATAATTCTTGAGAACTTTATATTTTGTCCAGGGAAATAAAAATTTGAAAATTAATAAAAAACAATAAAAAATATATATAAAAACTGCGTATCAGCTCGAGATTCGAACTGAGGATCTCAAAAGAGTTAAACGACCAGCCGTTCT
Organism: Argiope bruennichi; assembly: GCF_947563725.1. NCBI lineage: Eukaryota > Metazoa > Arthropoda > Arachnida > Araneae > Araneidae > Argiope > Argiope bruennichi. The sequence goes on from NC_079156.1 coordinate 37,729,756, forward strand.
TTCCACAATGCCAAGCCTCGCACGGCATAGTGGGAGATGTAAGATTCCAAATACGGTTGGCAGTTTTTATTATTAATAATTGTGAAATTCGGGTGTAAAAGCACAATGCTAAGAATAGTAGATATGTTTGCGCATGTGCGAGAACATGATAAATGAAAGACCATTAATTTTATAGATATTTTAAAGTAAAATTTTATTCAACACTGCATGTGCTAGGGAATACTCCTTGAGAACTTTATACTTCGTCCGGAGAAAAAAAAATTTGAAAATAAATAAAAAACAAAAAAAAATGTATATAAAAACTACGTATCAGCTCGAGATTCGAACTGCGGACCTGAAAAGAGTTAAACGACCAGCCGTTCTTTCCACCATGCCAAGCCACGCACGGCATAGTGGGAGATGTAAGATTCCAAATACGGTTGGCAGTTTTTATTATTAATAATTGTGAAATTCGAATGTAAAAGCACAATGCTAAAAATAGTAGATATGTTTGCGCATGTGCGAGAATTTGATAAATGAAAGACCATTAATTTTATAGATATTTTAAAGTAAAATTTTATTCAACGCTGCATGTGCAAGGGAATAATCCTTCAGAACTTTATACTTCGTCCGGAGAAATAAAAATTTGAAAATAAATAAAAAAAGCAGAAAAAAATGTATATAAAAACTACGTATCAGCTCGAGATTCGAACTGAGGACCTCAAAAGAGTTAAATGACCAGCCGTTCTTTCCACTATGCCAAGCCTCGCACGGGATACTGTGAGATGTAAGATTACAAATACGGTTGGCAGTTTTTATTATTAATAATTGTGAAATTCGGGTGTAAAAGCACAATGTTGAGAATGGTAGATATGTTTGCGCATGTGCGAGAACTTGATAAATGAAAGACACTTAATTTTATAGATATTTTAAAGTAAATTTTATTCAACGTTGCATGTGCAAGGGAATAATTCTTGAGAACTTTATATTTTGTCCAGGGAAATAAAAATTTGAAAATTAATAAAAAACAATAAAAAATATATATAAAAACTGCGTATCAGCTCGAGATTCGAACTGAGGATCTCAAAAGAGTTAAACGACCAGCCGTTCTTTCCACAATGCCAAGCCTCGCACGGCATAGTGGGAGATGTAAGATTCCAAATACGGTTGGCAGTTTTTATTATTAATTATTGGGAAATTCTGGTGTAAAAGCACAATGCTAAGAATGGTAGATATGTATGCGCATGTGCGAGAACTTGATAAATGAAAGACCATTAATTTTATAGTTATTTTAAAGTAAAATTTTATTCAACGTTGCATGTGCGAGGGAATAATGCTTGAGAACTTTATAATTCGTCCGGAGAAATAAAAATTTTAAAATTAATAAAAAACAATAAAAAATATATATATAAACTGCGTATCAGCTCGAGATTCGAACTGAAGACCTCAAAAGAGTTAAATGACCAGCCGTTCTTTCCACCATGCCAAGCCTCGAACGGCACAGGGCGAGATGTAAGATTCCAAATACTGTTGCAGTTTTTATTATTAATAATTGTGAAATTCGAATGTAAAAGCACAATGCTAAGAATAGTAGATATGTTTGCGCATGTGCGAGAACTTGATAAATGAAAGACCATTAATTCTATAGATATTTTAAAGTAAAATTTTATTCAACGCTGCATGTGCAAGGGAATACTCCTTAAGAACTTTATACTTCGTCCGGAGAAATAAAAATTTGAAAATAAATAAAAAACAGAAAAAATGTATATAAAAACTACGCATCAGCTCGAGATTCGAACTGAGGACCTCAAAAGAGTTAAATGACCAGCCGTTCTTTCCACTATGCCAAGCCTCGCACGGTATACTGTGAGATGTAAGATTTCAAATACGGTTGGCAGTTTTTATTATTAATAATTGTGAAATTCGGGTGTAAAAGCACAATGTTAAGAATGATAGATATGTTTGCGCATGTGTGAGAACTTGATAAATGAAAGATTATTAATTTTATAGATATTTTAAAGTAAAATTTTATTCAACGCTGCATATGCAAGGGAATAATCCTTAAGAACTTTATACTTCGTCCGGAGAAATAAAAATTTGAAAATAAATAAAAAACAAAAAAAATGTATATAAAAACTGCGTATCAGCTCGAGATTCGAACTCAGGACCTCAAAACAGTTACACGACAAGCTGTTCTATCCATCAGGCCACACCTCGCATGGTATAGTGAGATATGTAAGATTCAAAATACTGTTGGCAGTTTTTATTATTAATAATTGTGAAATTCGGGTGTAAAAGCACAATGCTAAGAATGGTAGATATGTTTGCGCATGTGCGAGAACTTGATAAATGAAAGACCGTTAATTTTATAGATATTTTAAAATAAAATTTTATTCAACGCTGCATGTGCAAGGGAATAATCCTTGAGAACTTTTTACTTCGTCCGGAGAAATAAAAATTTGAAAATTAATAAAAAACAATAAAAAATATATATAAAAACTGCGTATCAGCTCGAGATTCGAACTGCGGACCTCAAAACAGTTACACGGCAAGCCGTTCTTTCCACCATGCCAAGCCTCGCACGGCACAGGGCGAGATGTAAGATTCCAAATACTGTTGCAGTTTTTATTATTAATAATTGTGAAATTCGAATGTAAAAGCACAATGCTAAGAATAGTAGATATGTTTGCGCATGTGCGAGAACTTGATAAATGAAAGACCATTAATTCTATAGATATTTTAAAGTAAAATTTTATTCAACTTTGCATGTGCAAGGGAATAATGCTTGAGAACTTTATATTTCGTCCTTAGAAATAAAAATTTATAAATAAATAAAAAAAATGTATATAAAAACTATGTATCAGCTCTAGATTTGAACTGAGGACCTCAAATGTGTTAAACGACCAGCCGTTCTATCCATCAAGCCTTGCCTCGCACGGTAAAGCGTGAGATGTAATATTCTATATACGGTTGTCAGTTTTTATTATTAATAATTGTGGAATTCGAGTGTAAAAGCACAATGCTAAGAATGGTAGATATGTTTGCGCATGTGCGAGATCTTGATAAATGAAAGACCATTAATTTTATAGATATTTTAAAGTAAAATTTTATTCAACGTTGCATGTGCAAGGGAATAATCCTTGAGAACTTTATACTTCGTCCGGAGAAATAAAAATTTAAAAATAAATAAAAAAATGTATAGAAAAACTGCGTATCATGTCGAGATTCGAACTGACCACCTCTAGAGTGTTAAACGACCAGCCGTTCTATCCATTAGGCCACACCTCGCACGATATAGTGTGAGATGTAAGATTCCAAATACGGTTGGCAGATTTTATTATTAATAATTGTGAAATTCGGGTGTAAAAGCAAAATGCTAAGAATGGAAGAGATGTTTGCGCATGTGCAAGAACTTGATAAATGAAAGACCATTAATTTTATAGATATTTTGAAGTAAAATTTTATTCAACGTTGCATGTGCAAATGAATAATTCTCGAGAACTTTATATTTTGTCCGGAGAAATAAAATTTGAAAATAAATAAAAAAAAAATTAATGCATATAAAAACTACGCATCAGCTCGAGATTCGAACTGAGGATCTCAAAAGAGTTAAACGACCAGCCGTTCTTACCACAATGCCAAGCCTCGCACGGTATAGTGGGAGATGTAACATTCCAAATACGGTTGGCAGTTTTTATTATTAATTATTGGGAAATTCGGGTGTAAAAGCACAATGCTAAGAATGGTAGATATGTTTGTTCATGTGCGAGAACTTGGTATATGAAAGACCATTAATTTTATAGATATTTTAAAGTAAAATTTTATTCAACGTTGCATGTGCAAGGAAATAATGCTTGAGAACTTTATATTTTGTCCAGAGAAATAAAAATTTGAAAATTAATAAAAAACAAAAAAATGTATATAAAAAATACGTATCAGCTCGAGATTCGAACTGAGGACCTCAAAAGAGCTAAATGACCAGCCGTTCTTTCCACAATGCCAAGCCTCGCACGGCATAGTGGGAGATGTAAGATTCCAAATACGGTTGGCAGTTTTTATTATTAATTATTGGGAAATTCGGGTGTAAAAGCACAATGCTAAGAATGGTAGATATGTTTGTTCATGTGCGAGAACTTGGTATATGAAAGACCATTAATTTTATAGATATTTTAAAGTAAAATTTTATTCAACGTTGCATGTACAAGGGAATAATGCTTGAGAACTTTATATTTTGTCCAGAGAAATAAAAATTTGAAAATTAATAAAAAACAAAAAAAAATGTATATAAAAAATACGTATCAGCTCGAGATTCGAACTGAGGACCTCAAAAGAGCTAAACGACCAGCCGTTCTTTCCACCATGCCAAGCCTCGCACGGCATAGTGTGAGATGTAAGATTCCAAATATGGTTGGCAGTTTTTATTATTAATAATTGTGAAATTCGTGTGTAAAAGCACAATGTTAAGAATGGTAAATATGTTTGCGCATGTGCGAGAACTTGATAAATGAAAGACCATTAATTTTATAGATATTTTCAAGTAAAATTTTATTCAACGTTGCATGTGCGAGGGAATAATGCTTGAGAACTTTATACTTCGTCCGGAGAAATAAAAATTTTAAAATTAATGAAAAACAATAAAAAATATATATAAAAACTGCGTATCAGCTCGAGATTCGAACTGAAGACCTCAAAAGAGTTAAATGACCAGCCGTTCTTTCCACCATGCCAAGCCTCGCACGGGATAGGGTGAGATGTAAGATTCCAAATACGGTTGGAAGTTTTTACTATTAATAATTGTGAAATTCGAATGTAAAAGCACAATGCTAAGAATAGTAGATATGTTTGCGCATGTGCGAGAACATGATAAATGAAAGACCATTAATTTTATAGATATTTTAAAGTAAAATTTTATTCAACACTGCATGTGCTAGGGAATACTCCTTGAGAACTTTATACTTCGTCCGGAGAAATAAAAATTTGAAAATAAATAAAAAACAAAAAAAAATGTATATAAAAACTACGTATCAGCTCGAGATTCGAACTGCGGACCTGAAAAGAGTTAAACGACCAGCCGTTCTTTCCACCATGCCAAGCCACGCACGGCATAGTGGGAGATGTAAGATTCCAAATACGGTTGGCAGTTTTTATTATTAATAATTGTGAAATTCGAATGTAAAAGCACAATGCTAAAAATAGTAGATATGTTTGCGCATGTGCGAGAATTTGATAAATGAAAGACCATTAATTTTATAGATATTTTAAAGTAAAATTTTATTCAACGCTGCATGTGCAAGGGAATAATCCTTCAGAACTTTATACTTCGTCCGGAGAAATAAAAATTTGAAAATAAATAAAAAAGCAGAAAAAAATGTATATAAAAACTACGTATCAGCTCGAGATTCGAACTGAGGACCTCAAAAGAGTTAAATGACCAGCCGTTCTTTCCACTATGCCAAGCCTCGCACGGGATACTGTGAGATGTAAGATTCCAAATACGGTTGGCAGTTTTTATTATTAATAATTGTGAAATTCGGGTGTAAAAGCACAATGTTGAGAATGGTAGATATGTTTGCGCATGTGCGAGAACTTGATAAATGAAAGATTATTAATTTTATAGATATTTTAAAGTAAAATTTTATTCAACGCTGCATGTGCAAGGGAATACTCCTTGAGAACTTTATACTTAGTCCTTAGAAATAAAAATTTGAAAATAAATAAAAAACAATCAAAAATATATATGAAAACTGCGCATCAGCTCGAGATTCGAACTGAGGACCTCAAAACAGTTACACGACAAGCCGTTCTTTCCACCATGCCAAGCCTCGCACGGCACAGGGCGAGATGTAAGATTCCAAATACTGTTGCAGTTTTTATTATTAATAAATGTGAAATTCGAATGTAAAAGCACAATGCTAAGAATAGTAGATATGTTTGCGCATGTGCGAGAACTTGATAAATGAAAGACCATTAATTTTATAGATATTTTAAAGTAAAATTTTATTCAACGTTGCATGTGCAAGGGAATAATGCTTGAGAACTTTATATTTTGTCCGGAGAAATAAAAATTTGAAAATTAATAAAAAACAATAAAAAATATATCAAAAAACTGCGTATCAGCTCGAGATTCGAACTGAGGACCTCAAAACAGTTACACGACAAGCCGTTCTATCCATCAGGCCACACCTCGCACAGTATAGAGAGAGATGTAAGATTCCAAATACGGTTGGCAGATTTTATTATTAATAATTGTGAAATTTGGGTGTAAAAGCGCAATGCTAAGAATGGTAGATATGTTTGCTCTTGTGCAGAACTTGATAAATGAAAGACAATTAATTTTATAGATATTTTAAAGTAAAATTTTATTCAACGTTGCATGTGCAAGGGAATAATGCTTGAGAACTTTATATTTCGTCCTTAGAAATAAAAATTTAAAAATAAATAAAAAAAAATGTATATAAAAACTACGTATCAGGTCGAGATTCGAACTGAGCACCTCTAGAGTGTTAAACGACCAGCCATTCTAACCATCAGCCCACACCTCGCACGATGTAGTGTTAGATGTAAGATTCCAAATACGGTTCGCAGATATTATTATTAATTATTGTGAAATTTGGGTGTAAAAGCGCAATGCTAAGAATGGTAGATATGTTTGCTCTTGTGCAGAACTTGATAAATGAAAGACAATTAATTTTATAGATATTTTAAAGTAAAATTTTATTCAACGTTGCATGTGCAAGGGAATAATGCTTGAGAACTTTATATTTCGTCCTTAGAAATAAAAATTTAAAAATAAATAAAAAAAAATGTATATAAAAACTACGTATCAGGTCGAGATTCGAACTGAGCACCTCTAGAGTGTTAAACGACCAGCCATTCTAACCATCAGCCCACACCTCGCACGATGTAGTGTTAGATGTAAGATTCCAAATACGGTTCGCAGATATTATTATTAATTATTGTGAAATTTGGGTGTAAAAGCGCAATGCTAAGAATGGTAGATATGTTTGCTCTTGTGCAGAACTTGATAAATGAAAGACAATTAATTTTATAGATATTTTAAAGTAAAATTTTATTCAACGTTGCATGTGCAAGGGAATAATGCTTGAGAACTTTATATTTCGTCCTTAGAAATAAAAATTTAAAAATAAATAAAAAAAAATGTATATAAAAACTACGTATCAGGTCGAGATTCGAACTGAGCACCTCTAGAGTGTTAAACGACCAGCCATTCTAACCATCAGCCCACACCTCGCACGATGTAGTGTTAGATGTAAGATTCCAAATACGGTTCGCAGATATTATTATTAATTATTGTGAAATTTGGGTGTAAAAGCGCAATGCTAAGAATGGTAGATATGTTTGCTCTTGTGCAGAACTTGATAAATGAAAGACAATTAATTTTATAGATATTTTAAAGTAAAATTTTATTCAACGTTGCATGTGCAAGGGAATAATGCTTGAGAACTTTATATTTCGTCCTTAGAAATAAAAATTTAAAAATAAATAAAAAAAAATGTATATAAAAACTACGTATCAGGTCGAGATTCGAACTGAGCACCTCTAGAGTGTTAAACGACCAGCCATTCTAACCATCAGCCCACACCTCGCACGATGTAGTGTTAGATGTAAGATTCCAAATACGGTTCGCAGATATTATTATTAATTATTGTGAAATTTGGGTGTAAAAGCGCAATGCTAAGAATGGTAGATATGTTTGCTCTTGTGCAGAACTTGATAAATGAAAGACAATTAATTTTATAGATATTTTAAAGTAAAATTTTATTCAACGTTGCATGTGCAAGGGAATAATGCTTGAGAACTTTATATTTCGTCCTTAGAAATAAAAATTTAAAAATAAATAAAAAAAAATGTATATAAAAACTACGTATCAGGTCGAGATTCGAACTGAGCACCTCTAGAGTGTTAAACGACCAGCCATTCTAACCATCAGCCCACACCTCGCACGATGTAGTGTTAGATGTAAGATTCCAAATACGGTTCGCAGATATTATTATTAATTATTGTGAAATTTGGGTGTAAAAGCGCAATGCTAAGAATGGTAGATATGTTTGCTCTTGTGCAGAACTTGATAAATGAAAGACAATTAATTTTATAGATATTTTAAAGTAAAATTTTATTCAACGTTGCATGTGCAAGGGAATAATGCTTGAGAACTTTATATTTCGTCCTTAGAAATAAAAATTTAAAAATAAATAAAAAAAAATGTATATAAAAACTACGTATCAGGTCGAGATTCGAACTGAGCACCTCTAGAGTGTTAAACGACCAGCCATTCTAACCATCAGCCCACACCTCGCACGATGAAGTGTTAGATGTAAGATTCCAAATACGGTTCGCAGATATTATTATTAATTATTGTGAAATTTGGGTGTAAAAGCGCAATGCTAAGAATGGTAGATATGTTTGCTCTTGTGCAGAACTTGATAAATGAAAGACAATTAATTTTATAGATATTTTAAAGTAAAATTTTATTCAACGTTGCATGTGCAAGGGAATAATGCTTGAGAACTTTATATTTCGTCCTTAGAAATAAAAATTTAAAAATAAATAAAAAAAAATGTATATAAAAACTACGTATCAGGTCGAGATTCGAACTGAGCACCTCTAGAGTGTTAAACGACCAGCCATTCTAACCATCAGCCCACACCTCGCACGATGTAGTGTTAGATGTAAGATTCCAAATACGGTTCGCAGATATTATTATTAATTATTGTGAAATTTGGGTGTAAAAGCGCAATGCTAAGAATGGTAGATATGTTTGCTCTTGTGCAGAACTTGATAAATGAAAGACAATTAATTTTATAGATATTTTAAAGTAAAATTTTATTCAACGTTGCATGTGCAAGGGAATAATGCTTGAGAACTTTATATTTCGTCCTTAGAAATAAAAATTTAAAAATAAATAAAAAAAATGTATATAAAAACTACGTATCAGGTCGAGATTCGAACTGAGCACCTCTAGAGTGTTAAACGACCAGCCATTCTAACCATCAGCCCACACCTCGCACGATGTAGTGTTAGATGTAAGATTCCAAATACGGTTCGCAGATATTATTATTAATTATTGTGAAATTTGGGTGTAAAAGCGCAATGCTAAGAATGGTAGATATGTTTGCTCTTGTGCAGAACTTGATAAATGAAAGACAATTAATTTTATAGATATTTTAAAGTAAAATTTTATTCAACGTTGCATGTGCAAGGGAATAATGCTTGAGAACTTTATATTTCGTCCGGAGAAATAAAAATTTAAAAATAAATAAAAAAAAATGTATATAAAAACTACGTATCAGGTCGAGATTCGAACTGAGCACCTCTAGAGTGTTAAACGACCAGCCATTCTAACCATCAGCCCACACCTCGCACGATGTAGTGTTAGATGTAAGATTCCAAATACGGTTCGCAGATATTATTATTAATTATTGTGAAATTTGGGTGTAAAAGCGCAATGCTAAGAATGGTAGATATGTTTGCTCTTGTGCAGAACTTGATAAATGAAAGACAATTAATTTTATAGATATTTTAAAGTAAAATTTTATTCAACGTTGCATGTGCAAGGGAATAATGCTTGAGAACTTTATATTTCGTCCTTAGAAATAAAAATTTAAAAATAAATAAAAAAAAATGTATATAAAAACTACGTATCAGGTCGAGATTCGAACTGAGCACCTCTAGAGTGTTAAACGACCAGCCATTCTAACCATCAGCCCACACCTCGCACGATGTAGTGTTAGATGTAAGATTCCAAATACGGTTCGCAGATATTATTATTAATTATTGTGAAATTTGGGTGTAAAAGCGCAATGCTAAGAATGGTAGATATGTTTGCTCTTGTGCAGAACTTGATAAATGAAAGACAATTAATTTTATAGATATTTTAAAGTAAAATTTTATTCAACGTTGCATGTGCAAGGGAATAATGCTTGAGAACTTTATATTTCGTCCTTAGAAATAAAAATTTAAAAATAAATAAAAAAAAATGTATATAAAAACTACGTATCAGGTCGAGATTCGAACTGAGCACCTCTAGAGTGTTAAACGACCAGCCATTCTAACCATCAGCCCACACCTCGCACGATGTAGTGTTAGATGTAAGATTCCAAATACGGTTCGCAGATATTATTATTAATTATTGTGAAATTTGGGTGTAAAAGCGCAATGCTAAGAATGGTAGATATGTTTGCTCTTGTGCAGAACTTGATAAATGAAAGACAATTAATTTTATAGATATTTTAAAGTAAAATTTTATTCAACGTTGCATGTGCAAGGGAATAATGCTTGAGAACTTTATATTTCGTCCTTAGAAATAAAAATTTAAAAATAAATAAAAAAAAATGTATATAAAAACTACGTATCAGGTCGAGATTCGAACTGAGCACCTCTAGAGTGTTAAACGACCAGCCATTCTAACCATCAGCCCACACCTCGCACGATGTAGTGTTAGATGTAAGATTCCAAATACGGTTCGCAGATATTATTATTAATTATTGTGAAATTTGGGTGTAAAAGCGCAATGCTAAGAATGGTAGATATGTTTGCTCTTGTGCAGAACTTGATAAATGAAAGACAATTAATTTTATAGATATTTTAAAGTAAAATTTTATTCAACGTTGCATGTGCAAGGGAATAATGCTTGAGAACTTTATATTTCGTCCTTAGAAATAAAAATTTAAAAATAAATAAAAAAAAATGTATATAAAAACTACGTATCAGGTCGAGATTCGAACTGAGCACCTCTAGAGTGTTAAACGACCAGCCATTCTAACCATCAGCCCACACCTCGCACGATGTAGTGTTAGATGTAAGATTCCAAATACGGTTCGCAGATATTATTATTAATTATTGTGAAATTTGGGTGTAAAAGCGCAATGCTAAGAATGGTAGATATGTTTGCTCTTGTGCAGAACTTGATAAATGAAAGACAATTAATTTTATAGATATTTTAAAGTAAAATTTTATTCAACGTTGCATGTGCAAGGGAATAATGCTTGAGAACTTTATATTTCGTCCTTAGAAATAAAAATTTAAAAATAAATAAAAAAAAATGTATATAAAAACTACGTATCAGGTCGAGATTCGAACTGAGCACCTCTAGAGTGTTAAACGACCAGCCATTCTAACCATCAGCCCACACCTCGCACGATGTAGTGTTAGATGTAAGATTCCAAATACGGTTCGCAGATATTATTATTAATTATTGTGAAATTTGGGTGTAAAAGCGCAATGCTAAGAATGGTAGATATGTTTGCTCTTGTGCAGAACTTGATAAATGAAAGACAATTAATTTTATAGATATTTTAAAGTAAAATTTTATTCAACGTTGCATGTGCAAGGGAATAATGCTTGAGAACTTTATATTTCGTCCTTAGAAATAAAAATTTAAAAATAAATAAAAAAAATGTATATAAAAACTACGTATCAGGTCGAGATTCGAACTGAGCACCTCTAGAGTGTTAAACGACCAGCCATTCTAACCATCAGCCCACACCTCGCACGATGTAGTGTTAGATGTAAGATTCCAAATACGGTTCGCAGATATTATTATTAATTATTGTGAAATTTGGGTCTAAAAGCGCAATGCTAAGAATGGTAGATATGTTTGCTCTTGTGCAGAACTTGATAAATGAAAGACAATTAATTTTATAGATATTTTAAAGTAAAATTTTATTCAACGTTGCATGTGCAAGGGAATAATGCTTGAGAACTTTATATTTCGTCCTTAGAAATAAAAATTTAAAAATAAATAAAAAAAAATGTATATAAAAACTACGTATCAGGTCGAGATTCGAACTGAGCACCTCTAGAGTGTTAAACGACCAGCCATTCTAACCATCAGCCCACACCTCGCACGATGTAGTGTTAGATGTAAGATTCCAAATACGGTTCGCAGATATTATTATTAATTATTGTGAAATTTGGGTGTAAAAGCGCAATGCTAAGAATGGTAGATATGTTTGCTCTTGTGCAGAACTTGATAAATGAAAGACAATTAATTTTATAGATATTTTAAAGTAAAATTTTATTCAACGTTGCATGTGCAAGGGAATAATGCTTGAGAACTTTATATTTCGTCCTTAGAAATAAAAATTTAAAAATAAATAAAAAAAAATGTATATAAAAACTACGTATCAGGTCGAGATTCGAACTGAGCACCTCTAGAGTGTTAAACGACCAGCCATTCTAACCATCAGCCCACACCTCGCACGATGTAGTGTTAGATGTAAGATTCCAAATACGGTTCGCAGATATTATTATTAATTATTGTGAAATTTGGGTGTAAAAGCGCAATGCTAAGAATGGTAGATATGTTTGCTCTTGTGCAGAACTTGATAAATGAAAGACAATTAATTTTATAGATATTTTAAAGTAAAATTTTATTCAACGTTGCATGTGCAAGGGAATAATGCTTGAGAACTTTATATTTCGTCCTTAGAAATAAAAATTTAAAAATAAATAAAAAAAAATGTATATAAAAACTACGTATCAGGTCGAGATTCGAACTGAGCACCTCTAGAGTGTTAAACGACCAGCCATTCTAACCATCAGCCCACACCTCGCACGATGTAGTGTTAGATGTAAGATTCCAAATACGGTTCGCAGATATTATTATTAATTATTGTGAAATTTGGGTGTAAAAGCGCAATGCTAAGAATGGTAGATATGTTTGCTCTTGTGCAGAACTTGATAAATGAAAGACAATTAATTTTATAGATATTTTAAAGTAAAATTTTATTCAACGTTGCATGTGCAAGTGAATAATGCTTGAGAACTTTATATTTCGTCCTTAGAAATAAAAATTTAAAAATAAATAAAAAAAAATGTATATAAAAACTACGTATCAGGTCGAGATTCGAACTGAGCACCTCTAGAGTGTTAAACGACCAGCCATTCTAACCATCAGCCCACACCTCGCACGATGTAGTGTTAGATGTAAGATTCCAAATACGGTTCGCAGATATTATTATTAATTATTGTGAAATTTGGGTGTAAAAGCGCAATGCTAAGAATGGTAGATATGTTTGCTCTTGTGCAGAACTTGATAAATGAAAGACAATTAATTTTATAGATATTTTAAAGTAAAATTTTATTCAACGTTGCATGTGCAAGGGAATAATGCTTGAGAACTTTATATTTCGTCCTTAGAAATAAAAATTTAAAAATAAATAAAAAAAAATGTATATAAAAACTACGTATCAGGTCGAGATTCGAACTGAGCACCTCTAGAGTGTTAAACGACCAGCCATTCTAACCATCAGCCCACACCTCGCACGATGTAGTGTTAGATGTAAGATTCCAAATACGGTTCGCAGATATTATTATTAATTATTGTGAAATTTGGGTGTAAAAGCGCAATGCTAAGAATGGTAGATATGTTTGCTCTTGTGCAGAACTTGATAAATGAAAGACAATTAATTTTATAGATATTTTAAAGTAAAATTTTATTCAACGTTGCATGTGCAAGGGAATAATGCTTGAGAACTTTATATTTCGTCCTTAGAAATAAAAATTTAAAAATAAATAAAAAAAAATGTATATAAAAACTACGTATCAGGTCGAGATTCGAACTGAGCACCTCTAGAGTGTTAAACGACCAGCCATTCTAACCATCAGCCCACACCTCGCACGATGTAGTGTTAGATGTAAGATTCCAAATACGGTTCGCAGATATTATTATTAATTATTGTGAAATTTGGGTGTAAAAGCGCAATGCTAAGAATGGTAGATATGTTTGCTCTTGTGCAGAACTTGATAAATGAAAGACAATTAATTTTATAGATATTTTAAAGTAAAATTTTATTCAACGTTGCATGTGCAAGGGAATAATGCTTGAGAACTTTATATTTCGTCCTTAGAAATAAAAATTTAAAAATAAATAAAAAAAAATGTATATAAAAACTACGTATCAGGTCGAGATTCGAACTGAGCACCTCTAGAGTGTTAAACGACCAGCCATTCTAACCATCAGCCCACACCTCGCACGATGTAGTGTTAGATGTAAGATTCCAAATACGGTTCGCAGATATTATTATTAATTATTGTGAAATTTGGGTGTAAAAGCGCAATGCTAAGAATGGTAGATATGTTTGCTCTTGTGCAGAACTTGATAAATGAAAGACAATTAATTTTATAGATATTTTAAAGTAAAATTTTATTCAACGTTGCATGTGCAAGGGAATAATGCTTGAGAACTTTATATTTCGTCCTTAGAAATAAAAATTTAAAAATAAATAAAAAAAAATGTATATAAAAACTACGTATCAGGTCGAGATTCGAACTGAGCACCTCTAGAGTGTTAAACGACCAGCCATTCTAACCATCAGCCCACACCTCGCACGATGTAGTGTTAGATGTAAGATTCCAAATACGGTTCGCAGATATTATTATTAATTATTGTGAAATTTGGGTGTAAAAGCGCAATGCTAAGAATGGTAGATATGTTTGCTCTTGTGCAGAACTTGATAAATGAAAGACAATTAATTTTATAGATATTTTAAAGTAAAATTTTATTCAACGTTGCATGTGCAAGGGAATAATGCTTGAGAACTTTATATTTCGTCCTTAGAAATAAAAATTTAAAAATAAATAAAAAAAAATGTATATAAAAACTACGTATCAGGTCGAGATTCGAACTGAGCACCTCTAGAGTGTTAAACGACCAGCCATTCTAACCATCAGCCCACACCTCGCACGATGTAGTGTTAGATGTAAGATTCCAAATACGGTTCGCAGATATTATTATTAATTATTGTGAAATTTGGGTGTAAAAGCGCAATGCTAAGAATGGTAGATATGTTTGCTCTTGTGCAGAACTTGATAAATGAAAGACAATTAATTTTATAGATATTTTAAAGTAAAATTTTATTCAACGTTGCATGTGCAAGGGAATAATGCTTGAGAACTTTATATTTCGTCCTTAGAAATAAAAATTTAAAAATAAATAAAAAAAATGTATATAAAAACTACGTATCAGGTCGAGATTCGAACTGAGCACCTCTAGAGTGTTAAACGACCAGCCATTCTAACCATCAGCCCACACCTCGCACGATGTAGTGTTAGATGTAAGATTCCAAATACGGTTCGCAGATATTATTATTAATTATTGTGAAATTTGGGTGTAAAAGCGCAATGCTAAGAATGGTAGATATGTTTGCTCTTGTGCAGAACTTGATAAATGAAAGACAATTAATTTTATAGATATTTTAAAGTAAAATTTTATTCAACGTTGCATGTGCAAGGGAATAATGCTTGAGAACTTTATATTTCGTCCTTAGAAATAAAAATTTAAAAATAAATAAAAAAAAATGTATATAAAAACTACGTATCAGGTCGAGATTCGAACTGAGCACCTCTAGAGTGTTAAACGACCAGCCATTCTAACCATCAGCCCACACCTCGCACGATGTAGTGTTAGATGTAAGATTCCAAATACGGTTCGCAGATATTATTATTAATTATTGTGAAATTTGGGTGTAAAAGCGCAATGCTAAGAATGGTAGATATGTTTGCTCTTGTGCAGAACTTGATAAATGAAAGACAATTAATTTTATAGATATTTTAAAGTAAAATTTTATTCAACGTTGCATGTGCAAGGGAATAATGCTTGAGAACTTTATATTTCGTCCTTAGAAATAAAAATTTAAAAATAAATAAAAAAAAATGTATATAAAAACTACGTATCAGGTCGAGATTCGAACTGAGCACCTCTAGAGTGTTAAACGACCAGCCATTCTAACCATCAGCCCACACCTCGCACGATGTAGTGTTAGATGTAAGATTCCAAATACGGTTCGCAGATATTATTATTAATTATTGTGAAATTTGGGTGTAAAAGCGCAATGCTAAGAATGGTAGATATGTTTGCTCTTGTGCAGAACTTGATAAATGAAAGACAATTAATTTTATAGATATTTTAAAGTAAAATTTTATTCAACGTTGCATGTGCAAGGGAATAATGCTTGAGAACTTTATATTTCGTCCTTAGAAATAAAAATTTAAAAATAAATAAAAAAAATGTATATAAAAACTACGTATCAGGTCGAGATTCGAACTGAGCACCTCTAGAGTGTTAAACGACCAGCCATTCTAACCATCAGCCCACACCTCGCACGATGTAGTGTTAGATGTAAGATTCCAAATACGGTTCGCAGATATTATTATTAATTATTGTGAAATTTGGGTGTAAAAGCGCAATGCTAAGAATGGTAGATATGTTTGCTCTTGTGCAGAACTTGATAAATGAAAGACAATTAATTTTATAGATATTTTAAAGTAAAATTTTATTCAACGTTGCATGTGCAAGGGAATAATGCTTGAGAACTTTATATTTCGTCCTTAGAAATAAAAATTTAAAAATAAATAAAAAAAAATGTATATAAAAACTACGTATCAGGTCGAGATTCGAACTGAGCACCTCTAGAGTGTTAAACGACCAGCCATTCTAACCATCAGCCCACACCTCGCACGATGTAGTGTTAGATGTAAGATTCCAAATACGGTTCGCAGATATTATTATTAATTATTGTGAAATTTGGGTGTAAAAGCGCAATGCTAAGAATGGTAGATATGTTTGCTCTTGTGCAGAACTTGATAAATGAAAGACAATTAATTTTATAGATATTTTAAAGTAAAATTTTATTCAACGTTGCATGTGCAAGGGAATAATGCTTGAGAACTTTATATTTCGTCCTTAGAAATAAAAATTTAAAAATAAATAAAAAAAAATGTATATAAAAACTACGTATCAGGTCGAGATTCGAACTGAGCACCTCTAGAGTGTTAAACGACCAGCCATTCTAACCATCAGCCCACACCTCGCACGATGTAGTGTTAGATGTAAGATTCCAAATACGGTTCGCAGATATTATTATTAATTATTGTGAAACTTGGGTGTAAAAGCGCAATGCTAAGAATGGTAGATATGTTTGCTCTTGTGCAGAACTTGATAAATGAAAGACAATTAATTTTATAGATATTTTAAAGTAAAATTTTATTCAACGTTGCATGTGCAAGGGAATAATGCTTGAGAACTTTATATTTCGTCCTTAGAAATAAAAATTTAAAAATAAATAAAAAAAAATGTATATAAAAACTACGTATCAGGTCGAGATTCGAACTGAGCACCTCTAGAGTGTTAAACGACCAGCCATTCTAACCATCAGCCCACACCTCGCACGATGTAGTGTTAGATGTAAGATTCCAAATACGGTTCGCAGATATTATTATTAATTATTGTGAAATTTGGGTGTAAAAGCGCAATGCTAAGAATGGTAGATATGTTTGCTCTTGTGCAGAACTTGATAAATGAAAGACAATTAATTTTATAGATATTTTAAAGTAAAATTTTATTCAACGTTGCATGTGCAAGGGAATAATGCTTGAGAACTTTATATTTCGTCCGGAGAAATAAAAATTTGAAAATAAGTAAAAAACAAAACAAAATGTATATAAAAACTATGTATCAGCTCTAGATTTGAACTGAGGACCTCAAAAGAGAAAAACGACAATTTGTTCTTTCCACCAGCCAAGCCTCGTACGTTAGCGAGAGAGTTGCAAGATTCCAAATATTGTTGGCAGTTTTTATTTTTAATAATTGTGGAATTCGAGTGTAAAATCCCAATGCTAAGAATGGTAGATATGTTTGCGCATGTGCGAGATCTTGATAAATGAAAGACCATTAATTTTATATATATTTTAAAGTAAAAATTAATTCAACGTTGCATGTGCAAGGGAATTATCCTTGAGAACTTTAGATTTCATTCGGAGAAAAAAAATTTAAAAATAAATAAAAAAAATGTAAATAAAAATTATGCATGATCTCTAGATTTGAACTGAGGACCTCAGAAGAGTTAAAGAACCAGCCGTTCTATCCATCAAGCCAGGCCTCGCACGGTGTCGAGAGAGTTGTAAGATTCCAAATACGGTTAGCAGTTTTTGTTAATAATTGTGGAATTCGGGTGTAAAAGCACAATGCTAAGAATTGTAGATATGTTTGCGCATGTGCAAGATCTTGATAAATGAAAGACCATTTATTTTTTAGATATTTTAAAGTAAAAATTTATTCAACGTTAGGGGAAAGGGAAAAAGTCCTATTGATCACAAGCAGAGAGTTTTCTATTTATATTTCCCTATCCCTTCGCATGATTACGACTATCGCTGGAAGACATGCGCGGCTTGTTTCATCGTACGAAAACAAGTTTTCTTTCGCACTCAAGTCGGCACAGAAAAATATTTACTCGGGGGAAAAACTCTATCTGAAAAAGGATTAATATCTTTCATTTAATTAAGCTATTACTAAACACATGTGGAGACTTGAATATGTTTTTTCTACACCACTCTTTTTTAATATTTGCTGTTTTATTTTGTTTACGGCTTCTGTCATCTTTAAAAGCTTTAGTTTTAAATATAAAAAAAAATTAGAATTAGAATTATTTTATTTTATTGTTCATCAAATTTTAAATTGATAATTTTTTAACAATCTCTTTTGAAAACCACTGGCGAAATATTTGATTCGCTAATCTTGATTGTGATTATTGTAGATTTCAAATCAAAATGTTCTCTAAATTTAATTTAATTGACTTAACGTTAAAAAAAATGCAAGGTCGCTGGAGACTATACAATTTTATGCAAAAATGAAAGGTAATAAAACATTCTGAAAAAATGTGTTTATATGATATTTGGATAACCATTAGAGATATTTTATTTACTTGAAAATTTCGTTCCAAGTAGTGATAATAATTGTTAAATTTGTTACTTATTGTATTATAACTATTTGTTATAATTTGAATTTTAATGCAGTTGTACATCTTATACGATTCTTATTAGTTATTATTTTATTGTAAAATCGAATCTGTCTTTTCTTTATTTTTATGAACGCAAAAGAATATATACATTCAAATTATTGGCAATGCAGCAAGAAATTTAATCCCTTGAAAAATTGTGAAAAAAGTTCAAAGCCTAAGTCTGCTTAAGGTAAACTTGCAGAATAAGACTATCAATGAAAAAAATGAAAGCAATTTAATACAGAAAAATCTTATTTTTCTGGAGGTAGTATTCCCAACATAGTATTCGCAACATTTTAGTGAATACTATGAAGAAATGTGGTATAATAAAAATGCAGTGTAAATAATTATGATTTTAATTCATTAATGATGATAAAATATTCTAACAATACTATTTTTTCGACAGTATGAAATCAAATCAGTTCTACCTATTCTTAAAAATAGACACACACACACACACAAAATAGATACAAATATTTTAATAGCAGAACTAGAAATAAATCCACCCCATATAAAAATTATACAAAAATATACATATTTGTTTTTGTTTCTTTCAAGAATTAAATCTTTCTCCCTAATTTCGAGAAATAATTTTAGAATTCAATGTAATAAAAATGTTTTAATAAATTTAAACATTTTAAAAAAATTCATGAGAATGAAAACATTTAATTATTAACAACTAGAAATTTATCAAAGCAAAAATTACAAATATTTTTTTATGTAAGTTTTATGCAGTGTCATATGAAACACAAATACCAATTTCCACTCAGATTTGCTACGTTTTGAAATTATAAGGTAATTCTAATTTTTCTGAGAAATTGAAAAAAAGAAGGATCTATTTTCCTCCCAAAGAGAAAATTTGGCGCGTAAAGCAATTACTTTCGGATGGCTGGGAATTAATTAGTATTCCAAATGGGTGGAAAACCTGCAGAAGGGGAAAGTAATATCTTTGCTCAATTTGTGACACTTAAAAGTAGTAAATAATGTAGGAAATGTAGAAATTCAATTTTAAAAGAATCGTATTTCAGAGCAATGCATACATATATATTATGTCATCCATCCTTAAAAATTAGATTTAAAACAGACATTTTAAGAAAAAAAATTGTTTATATGTTTTTCAAAATATTTTGTAAAGAATAAAAAAAACTATAAAAGGAATATAAAATTAGTTATGCTTAGAATAATCCATTCATCTAACGATTCTTTCTAATTGGATAGAAGAAATGAATGGTTTCATTTACAAAGATCTATGAAATCACATCCATAAAAATATGTATTTTGTATGAGAAATATTTACACGACAACATTTTTTTCAACATATATTTAACAAAAAAGAATATAAGACCTCCTTGTTGTATAATACACGGAAAATAATCAAATTAAAAATAAATTCTTTTCACTTTATTAATACAAAATTAATCCTTATCAGGTTAATGTACCATGAAACCTCATGATAAAAACTAACAATGCTTCGTTATTAAAAACAGCAGAAATGAGATAGAATTATCAAGAACTGCAATTACAAATTCAAGTAAAATGAATTGCAAGTTTCCTCAGTATTGATATTTTTACCTTAAAATACTGAAAAATGCTTAAAGGTTTATACACGATTGATCATTCTTAGGTGAATGTATTAAAAAGATATCGAAGAAGTCAGTCGATTTCAATGTTATGTACGGTATTAAAGTAAAATCTTAAAGTTGGCAATAGGCAAATATGTTTGCCCATCCTCTTAACGCGAATAAAGAGAAATCTGTGAATGGGTTGAAAAGTGAATGGACAGGAAATTCTTGGAATAATCGTATCATCGAATTGCGTATCACTGACATTTATCAGAGCGGTGACTTCACTGGAAAGTGTGAGACTGCATTGGAAAATGTGAAGTCACCGCTCCACTTCATGGGAGTGACCTTTACTTTCCTTATTCGCATTTGACGATGCACTATTCCATAAAGATCATTTTTAATTTCTTCTGACTTTGATTGCATGTATTCTTTTTATTGCTGGCGCCATCTATCGGTAGAATAAAGAACTAAAGTAAACATTTTAAAGAAATGACATATATTTAATTCCAATTTTTCAGAAAATGGTTTACTCCAATAAAGAAATTAAATAGTTCTGAAAAAAAATCAAATTTAAGAAGTAAGCTGAGATAAATAAATTAATTCAATCACGTTACTTAAATTAGTAAATTAAGTATTAATTACAACTAATAAATTTTATATTTAATACTAATTAATAATAGGATTGAAATAACAGATATTTGCAAAAAATATTTAAAAATAAGAATAGCAAAATTATTTGTTATTCAAAAAAATCGTGGATTATGCATCTCTATTCATCTGTCCACAAGATGTTAAAGAATCGGGAGGGATGACATCCCGCATATGCTTCTTTCTTTACGGTATTCGATTGTAAAGGTTTATGGCAGACTTTAATTTCTATGGATACTGATGAAGAATGTTACGTATGGAGGGTAGTGGAAGCCCAAGCGTGCACTGATAATCCCGTGCACTGATAATCCCTGCAGTAGATTTTGGCGCTAATTTTTTCCTTCTGGCTGCAATGAACGCCGAGTACAGTCGTCTGAGTCTGATAAAAAACATTTTATTTATGTTTGAGGAAAAGTAAAGAAAAAAATCAAACTTTAACCATCCTATCTTGTCAGGATTCTAGGAATCAATTTAGATTTCTAAACAGGATAAAACTATGTTGCTAGTTTACAAAGAAAGAAAAGGCTTAGTTGATTAAGAGATAGGTACAATATTGGTTATTCCAGAATTGATCCTTGAAAACCCAAAATTGCTCATTTCTAAGTGATAATATGACATTATACTGTTCTATTTAGAAAAAAGCAGTTTCGAATGTTACCAAATTGTAAATTAAATTAAATTTCACCTCAAATAAGAAATATAGCAACCATGGAAAAATAAGGAATGTGAGTAAAATTAATCTTTTCATATTTCTGAAAATAAAAATGTAACCTTCCATTATTCTTAAATAAGCAAAACATAAAATTTTTCGACAGATTTTTCAGATTGTCAAAAAAAAAAAAGTGAATAAATTAAAAAAAAAATGGGACAAACTAATAAAACAACTAATTTATATTCTTTAAAATTGAATTGGCGATATCAGAAATAAATCACTGACACCAACAATTTTCATTTAGTTTGCTTTATACTAATACCTTTCAAAGTTTAGAACTTTAAACTTTACAAATTATTTTAGAACATAACCTAATGATTATTTTTTTCAACATAACATTCTATGAACTATCATCAGCAATCAATTAAGTAAAGCATTAATAATCATGTAATTTGCTATGTTGATTATTCTAGATTTATAAAATCGGCAAAGATTTAAAAAAACTTGTGCCACTGATTTTGAACCAAAATATAATTTCTTCAATCGGATATTTTTTTAAATATGTAATTTAACCACAAAATTTTTCAAGTTAAAAATTCCAATGTACAAATTTTCGAAAAGTTTTAGAATCATATCTTCCCACTGTGTGTGTGTGTGTGTGTGTGTGTGTGTGTGTGTTTTCACTCTGTAGATTATCATCAATACGTATTTAGACACTTTATCAAATTTCTTGTAACTTAATCAATAACATTTATTAAAACTCTCTTGCGACATAATGGACTATATATTAGAAATTTGTTTCAAATCTTTATAAAAATCTTTTTTTCTTATACGGCTTTTGCAGAATACTTCATGCCTATAGCAATAGAATTTCTTTTGCATTTAAAAGTATTTTAGTTAAAAGTAGTTGCCTATTGAATATTTATTTTAAACTTCGACAAGAAATAATTAACATTTCAAAAATAAAAACATATTAAATACTTTTTTATACTAAATATTTCCTTCAATTCATAACCACTAAATAATTAAATATTTTAAAAATTATAAATATATTTTCAAAACTATTTTGTTTTTCCAGAACCTTACGATTTCATTATATTTTCAGTATGATCATTTAACAATAAAAAAAATCAGAAATTTAAAATTGAACATTAGGACAAAAAATATATAACTAATTTAAAAACACATTAACAGCTACCATTAGCTGAAAAAACTTACATTTCATTTCTAAGAATATCTTCACTTTCTTTGCCGAATGAAAGTAAAGTTTTAGAAATTAAATGTGGTTACTATTCAAATAAAATGTAATATGAAACTGAAAAATTGATATTATTACAAAAATTAACGATGAATTGCAAAATTTTTAATAAATTTAATTTTTATTTCAGTTTATTAGAAAAGGAAAAATTGGAGAATGAATCTGAAAAAAAAAGGCAGTTATTCCTTTTCCCCAAACTCAGTAATTGAATTTTATAATATGTATCAAACAATTCAATGAAGGTAATAAAAACAAAAAGAATATAATGATGACCATGAAACATTACTTGATTTTAATTTCATTCATATAATTGATTTAATTTTAATTATATAAAAAAATGACAAGAATATAACGAAGACCATTAAAAAAAAAGTTACTGTTAATTTATATTAAAATTACTGTAATATTATTTCCTCACAGAATTTAGTAGAAAAATACACATACACAAATTCATGCTTCAGGAGATTTTGTACTACACCTACATCTAAATGATGAGGAAGTCGAGGAATTTAAAGCTAGTCCCAAACAGTGTTGGCAGTCAGAAGATCATGTTCAATGCAAAAAACGTTTCGACGAGGAATTCAAGAGAAAAGTGTCCGTTAGAATGAAATCTCGTATTACTATCTCTGAATTAACTTTAGAAATGTATAAAGCCACCATTTCTTCTCTTCTGCATGTTATTCATTGTTTTTCAAAACATGCTGGTCTCCCGGACGTGCAGTGCAAAAAGGATTTTAAGCAGAATTGTTCCTGGCTCCGCATTCCAGAATTATTAGACAAAGGTGATGTTCCTCATGCATACCAACATGTGCTCAATGATAACACAACTGCATATAGGGATGTTCCTCATGAATCTGAAGACATTACATTCGACAGCTGAACTTGCATGAGAGATACATACAAATACTACATTCGAAACTAAAATTAGAGATACATATAAATATTTAAATGTAACATTTTAATAACGATTTATTTTATACACTAATATCTTATGCACTCATAATAAATATACCTTTTTCTCTAATTTGCTGCCTCCTTCTAGATTTTTTCTTCTAATACTGGGTTAATTTATCCTAAAAGTCCAAGTGAAATGAGAGCCAAGTCATTTGGACAATCAATGCACTAGACCATTGGGATTTTGTTTCCCAGCTTTATTTATCATTACAATATACAGTATAATTAATTAAGTATTATTACACATACAACAATCAAATAAACAAATTGAAAAAGTATTTAAAAAAACATATATCATTAACATATATATGTAAATGAAAAAGCATGAAATGCATTGATAACAGCATAAAAGTACAGATTACTTGCACACACACACAAAAGTCGTCACGCAAATATGAAAAATGGTCACGAGTTCACAGATACATTTTAGGAAACAATTTAAATCCTAAATTCATTTGTCGAAGTCTTTAAGTACGTCATCCTCTCTTCTCGCCTGGACTTGCCCACAAATTTTAAAATATCCAAGTACAAAGATGAATAACACTCACTCAAGTTAATAAAATCTTCCTTTTTCTCTAGAACAGTGATATTTTTGTAGATAAACTCCAACGCAAATGTCTTCAATTCGTCGTCGTGTAGATATCCAAGAACTAGAACATTTAGTGCATTTTCGGTTGAAACGGAACTCTTCAGAAACTCAGAGCATTTCCTTTTAAGTTCCAAAAGTTCATATTTGTCACCAGCGAACAAAAGACCTTCCACCGAATCAAAAGTGAGTTGTCCCGTTTCACCGGAGTAAATGTAAGATAGTAAAACTCTAAAATTCTGCGGGCTTATATCGGTTATCTCCACTTGGTTGTTAAGATTCTCCGTCATGTCTGTTGTGAACATGGCCCTGAAAACTGGAGATCTCGTAGACAGGATAATCTTATGAGCTGAAAAAGATTCAGCTCCGCATTTAAATTTGACGTCGGAGAGGGGAGCTCTTTCATCAGCCCGCAAACGCTCATAATCACTTGATAATAAAAATAATGATTCCATATCTCGCTTTCCCAATGCAGAGGGAATTCTTAAATTGCCGCTTATGGAGAGTGGATCTCTGGAAAAATCGTCGTTATAAGCACCAAACTCTATAATAGCGGTCTTACAACCAGTATCCATTAGTTGACCGAACTTTCGATTCAGCAAGCACTTTTCACCCCTGAATAGCTTAAATGCTCCAGATATGAAGATTTCTTCAGCCGTCGATTCTCGTTCTAGTTTTAGAAATCCGGGCCTGGAATACGTCGGACCATACCGCGTCCACAAGCAGGTTGCCTTCCATTCTTCATTGATGTTATATCTAGGAACTAATTCCACATTGCTTCCTGGTAAACATTTTCGTCTTTCCAACAAATCAAAATGGAAATTTAATTCGATCATTTTTTTTAACTGATACTTTAGTCTTAGGAGACTGTTTTAAAATAGCGATCAGATTAGCTGCTGCTTTCCGTGGAGTATGCACGATTTCTGCTGGGAAAATGCAGCTTTATGAAGCAGGAGAACGCACAGGAGAGATAAGATCGGACGATGACAATAGAGATTCCTGAAAACGGACAGTGAGTGGTGGAAATATCTCCCCTCCCAATGGCTCATAATGGATGGACTGTCTTCTATTGTAATGAAATGCGGCCTGGCATTTTTGCATGGCATTTTTGCGTGAGTTTGGGATGTTGAACTGAGAGGACGTGTCTTGCCTCAGCTCCGACCTTGACCAGACCATGCGGAATTCCGCCGACCCTACCGCACCTGCTAAGCCCGACTCGTCCTTTTTAGGATCTGTTATGGAAGGGCTGATGACGATGAAGATACCCACGGTTGATGAACTGTACCAGATCTATCTAACAGAGGACCTGACACCGAAAACGATATTTAAGTACATTAATCTGCTCAAAGCGAATGAAATCGATTTCCCAGAGCGTAAGGACGAGATCCAGGAACTCATCGCAAAGTACGAAGAATCCTTGGAGCTGATAACCGCCGGAGAAGACATCCGAAAGGGAAAGATGCATTCAACTTCTAACACTACTATTGTGCATACTAACCCCCACCCCCCCGTTCAGGCACTAACCACTAACAAAGCAGTCACTGAGGCTCAAGCCGATAAAGAAAAAATGGAAGTAGAGATCCATCAGGACCCCGAAGCAATTAATAATAATGTAAAGAAGTCAGCAAAAATAAACGCAGCGAAAAAGAATAACCCCGCAATTTTTAACGGTGAGGAGCAAATAACTGTGTTGCAAGTAGAAGACGATGAGGGATTCCAAACCCAAAAATTAAGAAATAAACATAAAAGGCGACTCTCAGATGAAAATAAATCAGGGAAGAAACACCTCATAGAAAAAAATATTACAGTAGAAACAAAAAATAAATTCAGCCCCCTAGAAAATATGCAAGATCTGACAATAGGCCCAAATATCCCACCAATTGTATTTAAGAAAACAATTAACTACCAAGCAATAATCAAGAGACTTAATGAAACGCATAAAATCAGTTGTAAGGCAAAGCCATCGGGAGAGTTCCTCCACCTTTACTGCGAGACCACCGAAAAATAACCAATTACTTTGACGAAGAAAAAATAGAATATTATGTAATCTCCAATAGAATAGAAAAGCCGACGAAAATAGTTATCAAAGGACTGCCAATTGATACCCCATCTGAAGAAATAAAAAACGAATTAATTAAAAAAGGATACAGAGTTGACAGGGTAAACCAACTTAAACAATTCAGAACGAAGCAGCTCCTCCCAATCTTCCAGGTCCACTTATACAAATCAGATAATTTACAAAGTATCTATAATGAAGACACGCTATGCTATATGATCATCAAAGTTGAAAAATACATCCGCAAAACCGTTGGTCAAGGCTTCAAATGTCAATCCTTTGCGCACGTAAGCCAAAACTGCAGAATGCAAGAAAGATGTGTAATCTGCGCGGAGAATCACGATTCACGCAAATGCCCACAAAAAAAAGCTGAAATAGTTATAAAAAAATGTGCGAACTGCGGTGGTTCGCATACTGCATCTTATCGAGGATGTCCCAAGTTCCCGAAATTAAATGTCAACAAGAATGGAGAAATCCAGCAAGGCAAATCTTTTGCATCCCTGTTCAAGAAAGTAAATATCCAACCAACCCCAGCACCCTCTAAAACTCCCGCAATATCAACTCCTCCAAACGTAACAGAACCAGCAATCCAACTAACGGAAAACAATCAAGAGTATGAAGATACCTTCAAACTGCTCAACCACCTAAAAACAATAACAGCAGCTATCCCGAATCTAAAAGAAATCCTACAAAAACTTGACAAAGAAAAAAACCCTCTTAATAAACTCTTCATTCTAGCTGAAGCATTCTCCTCAAATAGCGTATAAACCAATAAAAAGAAAAGAAAAAAAAAATCTTAAGAAGAAATAATAAAAAATGTATGGGATTAGGAGCGAACTTAAAGAAGGAAGAAAAAAAAAAGAACCACGCCCACCCGCCGACGCCTGAGCAAAGACGCAACGTAAACATAAAAGGGTTAGGAAGAACCAACAACCCTTTCAAACACCATCTGGAGAACTGCTAATGGACTCCCCCACTCATCCCCTCTCCTATCCAGCTAGACGCGACTGCGAACTGCCGGCCTGCTCAAAAAGGGGATTTCCCCTCACTGATCTGCTTATTACGTAAACAAACCCAATTTTTTCTCTCTGTTTCTTGTTTACCAACTTGCTAAGTAAAAAATTACACACCCCACCTATCTCCCTTTTCTTTTTTTTTTTACTAACAATGCACAATAGAATTATGTTAGATTATGTTGTTATGTATCTGTCTAGCACATCGCACTGGAATGGAGGTTATAGGCGCTCCGCGCCCGGGTCCTCCCTACTAATTTCTCTATCGGCTGAAATGCGGCCTTTGAAGGTCACAGCTGAAGAAAGTTGTCAGGTGGTTCAAGCAGGAAAGACGGCGTTTAAACAATGCATGAAACTTGCATATGAGTGATAAATCGACATACTATATTTCCGAGCTTACTATATTTCATGAAATGAAAAGTTCTACCATCAATATACAAGAACAAAAATTTCAGACAACCAACAAAATGCAATTTAAAAAGAAATGCAAGAGAGCCAGAAATGTTTAAATTCTTGATAACAAGTTACTACTTCGTGAATTTTGTTTTACAGCTGATATAATAGGGCGCCTCTTTAAAGCTTAGCTTTCGTACTATAGCTTAGCTTTCGTACTATAGCTTAGCTTTAGTACTTGGGACTCTCTTTAATTTTGTATTACATTTCAAGATTATTCTTTTAGCAATTACTTCCTTTTTATATATGATTCCAATACCATGAACCACGTTTAAGTATTCTTCAACTTTCAAAAATAACTATTTAATTGACTATAATGAAGTACCGTATATTTTTCTGTTAGAACATTTAAATTTAAACAAGAAGAAATAAAGCAAAACAGCAACAAAACAAAGATGTCGAAATCCATTAGCTTTCCATTTGTTAAATTGGTTGCATTTCAGGACAGAAACAAGTTGATATTTACAATAAAATCAATATTTAAAATGAAGAAGTTCCTATTGTTTCTTTGTGTGTTATTTATATGAGAACAATCATGTTTAATTATCCTTCATACATTTTTGCGAAAATTTATTGAAAAACTGTTCAATAAATAATTTTTTCAGTATAATAATTTTTTTCAATTATTTTCATATATATTATATCAATTATTTTCATTTTTTATTTTATTTTATACTAGCCGCCTTTGGCGACCAGCCGGTTCGCCAATCTTAATGTTCGTTAAAATTTTAATAATTAAATATTTTATGCAATTCCAACTTTAATAGATTCTTCAGCAAAATATTTTAAAACTTCAAATTTTGATAATCATATAATTCACTCATAATATTATAAAGGCCTTCAGTCATAACGTGATATGTATCTCTCTAATTTTCTGTTAACCCTCGTAGAATTTATGCTTTAAATTAAAGTGTAAATGATTAATCTGCAATTAATATAATAATATTTTTTACTAAAACAAAGCATTTTTTTAATAATATGATTACTGATAATAGAGTCACTGAGCGTTTAAACTTTATGGGCACTAAAGAATATCTTTCTTAATTTATGTAATATCTCAAGAATTTGTCAACAAAATTTTCTCAGATTCATCATGAACAGATCGATTCATTAACAATGTTTCATTTTAAATGCATTAAACACTAAGAAAATAAAATGAATCGTTTAAAATAATTGGTCGAAAACAGGTTTAAAAAAACTACTTAAAAACGATGTACTTAAAACTATAAGCATATACAAAAAAATATATAACTAACATAAATACAATTTCATTACAAAAGCATGCAACTAACCTAAAAATAATTTTAATCAATGAAAACAGGTTAAAAAAAACTACTTAAAAAACGATGTACTTAAAACTATAAGAATATACAAAAAAATATATAACTAACAAAAATACAATTTACTTACAAAAGCATGCAACTAACCTAAAAATAATTTAAAACATCCGTTGAAAGTGATTGTCATGACAACAATCAGAACAATGCGCATGCGTGAATTTTCTTCGCCAGTTAGGTAACGGAAATGAGTGATTTTTTCTACGCCAGTTGGGGTAACGCTATGCAGATTATACATTATTAATTTCCTTTATTCTGTGTTATTTTAATTCAAAAGTACTTCAGAATGAATCTGAAACATGGATTAATTAACAATGTTTAATTTTAAATGCATAAAACATAAAGAAAATAAACAGAATCGTTTAAAATAATCCGCCGAAAAATATTAACCCTAGCCTCATTACTGTTGGGAGAAAAAAGAAACTGAAGCCTTACTCATTTGGCGGTGGGGAAAATGGAAGATTTTTTTTGGCGGAAAAGTTGGCGGTGGGGAAAATGGAAGATTTTTTGGCGGGAAAGTTAGTTTTTAGTTAATAATTAAAATTCTAATTAAAATTTCAAAAAAAGGGACCCCAGGTGCACATTCCCGACCTCTAAGGTATACATGTACCAAATTTGATAGCTGTATGTCAAATGACCTGGCCTGTAGAGCGCCAACACACACACACACACACATTGAGCTTTATTATAAGTATAGATTATATCAATTATTTTCATATTATATTTCAATTATTTTTATATTTTCTTCACACATTTTTGTGAAAATTTATTGGAAAAAATTCATTTCTTATAAACTCAACGTGGAAATTATTACGATAGATTCAATTTTTTTTTAAAGTTTTTCCTTTTTCGCGAAATCTTGCATTTGTACATAACATTTAACGTGTTGGAAGTTTTTCAAGAATTGATTCTTATCATTAGTATAACCAGCTGTTGAAAGAGATATTGTTTGATAATTTTATGACAGATACGCACATTCTTGTATGGATGAGTCATTCAATCCTTTTATTAGTGATGAGTTTGCAATTAAATAACGAAAAGTGTTAATGTTTGGAGCTGTTATACTAATTATGAGTGCACAGTAAACAAGATGTACAGATATAACCCTCCCCTTATTTATCACCCAACATAAGTTAGATAAAAATGATTTATAGTGCCCTCAAAAGAATGCTATAACATTGGTAATATCCGACATGGCTATATATGGGGCCATGTATTCCTATGTAAAGAACCGCATATTTCTGTATGAATGTGTGATGCGTTTAAGTAGAAAAATTCGTACTAACCGCCTTTCGCGACCATTCGTTCAACGGGGTCAATTGTTTTCCTAATGAAATATTTTTAAACTTCACATTTTAACAGAAGTGTAACTCATATTGTTTCAAAGTGCCGCGGTGACCTGGTTGTAAAAGTCTTGACTTTGGAACCGGAGGGTATTAAGGTTTGAAACCCGATTCCACAGAAGAACAGTCGTTTAAGCGGGTCTATTGCATGTTAAATCTGTCTGGGCTAAACGTCCTCCTACTGGTGTGGTGTGAAAGTTTGGAGGGGAGTGCCAGATAAGATGCCCTTCTCCTCATCTGACCACGGTTCAAAATGACGAGGTCCGCCCCAAAATAGCGGTAGTGTTGCTTTAAAACGGGACGATGATATAGCAAACCTTATACTGTTTCAAAAGCTTTACAACGTTGTTGTGCTTTCCATTTCCCAAATTTTAGATGCACGTCTTTATGCACCCCGTTATACCAAAGGAAAGAGAAGCAATGTTATAGCATCACACAAAATATGTATTTGTTGTCGTTATAATGACGTTTCAAATAAAAAATATAATGAAAATTTAAAAATAGCAACGTTTAATTCCACATCATTTCAAGAGAGTCGGTATCAGTTATTCGCATTAGAAAAATTAAATTAAATTGAATCTTGAACTAATTTTAAAGATAGCGGCAAAAAAAAAAAATTGCAAATTTTTAACAACACAATTTAGATCACTATACAAAGTTTGCCATACAGGCGAATTTTTTTACTTTTGTGGCAGAGGGACGTTTTGAAATTAAAGCAACTGCTAATTAAATTGAACGACTTCCAGTAGATCTTGTAAATCAAATGAAAGCATGACCTGGTTTAGGTTAGTTATATTAACGTCCCGTTTTAAAGCAATACTAGGGCTGTTTTGGGACAGAGCTCGTAATTTTGAAACGCGTTCAGATGACGAGGACGACATGTGAGCGCACTTTTCCAAACTGCCACACCACAACAGCGGGAGGATGATTGACCACGACGTACGCGCACCAAACCCTTTTACCCGCAGGTTTTTCGGTGAAATCGGGTCTCGAACCTGAATCCCTCCGGTTTCTAAGATGAGAACTTACCACCAGGCCACCGCGGCCCAGTATGTTCTGGAAATTATTGCTTAAAAAAATCTCAAGGCTTACCTCTCAAACTCACTTTCGGAATAGTTATGCCTGTGGCAGTTGCTTACTTTGCTGTTTTTCTATTCTAGTTCTGCTTCTGCAAGAGTTCTTAAGAAAAAGAGCTTCAAAAAAATCTTAGGTCTTTATTTTGTTTGAAGAATATATACATTATATATATATATATATATATATATATATATATATTAAAAAATAAGACATGCTGAATAATAAATAGACTTTTGAAGGCAAGAGACAATATGAAAATACTGTCTTCTCTTATGGATACAGCACTTTTGGACGTTATTCAGGTCGAGGTGGCCTAGCTGTAAGTTCTCGGCATCGGAAGGCTTCATGTTTGTGACCTGATTACACCGGAGAACCGTCGTGTAAGCAGGTCTGGTGCATGTTAAATCCGTCGGGGCCAAATGTCCTTCCATTCGTTTCGTGTGGAAGTTTGTGGAGACGTGTGCCAGCTCAGGTGTCGTTCTCGTCCTCTGACCTCAAAATTATGAGGTTCGTCTCAAAATAGCCTTTGTGTTTCTTAAAAAGGGACGTTAATGTAATTAACCTAATCTAATTGTGATGCTATTCCTACACACGATAGATCTTCAAATGAATTAATCCTCGAACCAACTGTCTTAGACTTTTCCAAGAAACCATCGTAACTTCGTCGTAGGCAGAATAAAAAAAATTAAACATTTATAAACAAATTTTATCTACGAGTGGATTTATCAATTCTTAACTTCGAAGAGTATAAAAAAAATTCATATAAACAATGTCAGAGTAATCAGATATTTATTCAAATTATCTTTCTGTCTTTAGTGGTCAGAGTTCCGATTAAATATTATGACAGTGCATAGGCAAGATTACATTTCACCCAGTAGTGAAAATGTTCGAAATCATTTTTTTTTAATCGATTGTAATTTAAATCTATGTACTGTTCGTTTCTGTATTCTGAGACGACCGCCTTTCGACGATTCTATCTCATTTAGGAGAGAGACGTGGAAAGATGAAAGCATTTCCGGAATTCTTCGCCATTCTTTGATCCTGATTTTCGCCCTATTAGACACTTATTTGTTCATTTTTTTTTTCATGTGTATCGTAGAGTTTTTGACCGTATTATTTTAATTCCGTCTGCGAGTAATCCGAGTTTATTTTATTGTTAAAACATCTCCTACTTTCCACACATCTCTATTTTGACGAATTAAACCCATCCTACCGCATCCTTAAAAGGGTGGAGGGTTTTAGAGTCCGTTGCCAAACAATATTTATAAGAAACTGGAAAATAATAATCATTACAATAAGTAAAATAACAAAATAGTTACTAATACCTTTCCATTCAGTTGGATTCAATACGCCACCAATTAAAAGAATAAGATTAATTGTAAAAAAAAATTAAAAACGTATACAAATTCTTTCAACATATTCTAAAGAACCAAACTGCTTAATCAATCAGAAAACTGAAGAAAAAAAAATGAGGAAATGAAAAAACTCGTTTGCTAATTCAGAGAAACAAAACATTAACCTGGTAGTAAATTTGGAAATATGAAAAAAAAAAAAAAAAATCTAAGAACTGTTATCTAGAAATTTAAGTGATATCTAATTCTAATTTGACTTTTATTCGGGAAGTTGCGGGTCCCTAGGCAGTTGATTACTTGGCGGCTTAAATAATCTGCTTACTAGCAGAAACTGCTCGCCCACAGTAACCGTTGCAATGATGAAACCGTTACCACATTCCTAAATAAAAATTTAATTATTAGTCAATAAAGAATCTTGACCTGCTTTTTGCACTGATGTTGTTAAGTTTATTGGTGAAAATTGAAGGACGGAGAGAAGCATGCATCATCGAGGAACGTATCTGAAGCTCTGAAATGAAATAAAATTGGCGAAATCAACACAATGATTGGAAATAGGGCATTGTTTCCTAGTTTCTCTCCGTAACACTAAGCATACCAACAATTAATAACTATTTCTACTATAACCAGTCAAATGACCGGACTTTATATTTCCTGATTGAATGAATGAAATATTAATGTTAAAAAGGAAATAAACATATTAACGTCAGTATAATTAAACAAAATTATGCATTGTCAATTTATGTATTAAAAATGAAAAGAATAAGAAATTTTAATGCATTGCTTATCGCAATTTACTAATACAGGGTGTTTCCATTGCACATTTTCCGCAAACATATTTTTCACATTTAGACATATTTTGATTGCTTTTTATTTTCATTATAATATCCTATTTGACATGCCTTACATTGATAAGAATCTGTAATCAATTTAGGCATCAATCGTTTTATATTTGCTTTTTCTTTTGGTTGTTCACGGGCTTCTCGAAAATCGGCGGCAAGTTTTACAAGTAAAAAATCTTGCCTCGAGATATTTTCGTCTGTCGTCAAGTATTTCTCGAAATAAACAAAATACAAAAAATATATATATATTAAAATATAAACTGTATATAATTCTTAGAAAAAGTCATGAATTCAAATGTGCAAAAGTGATTAGATGATATGCGATTTTCGATGCAAAAGTTCATAATCGGTCGGTTGACCAGCTATGATATGCTTATTGTTAAAAACAGGAAAAGATTTATTGGAATGGATATGAAAGATTTAGTTTTGTAAAATTCTTTTTAAAAAATAATTGTAATTTAAAAAAGCCAGGCACCATCAAGAAGGTATATAAAATCTAAATATATCAAAACAGCAGTAACGTAATAGGAAACTATAGACTTTCTGGTCAACTAGTCACATGCTCACAGCCTGACACGGCATAAGATTTATTATATAGATAAGGTGCTTTTAAAAACATCGTTTAAATTTAATGTTATGACATCGTTTATCGTTAAAACATCGTTTAAAATTATGGGTTACATAAACATCGTTTAAATTAAATCAAACGTAAATGACAATAACTAGAAGAAAGCATGAAGATGTTAATGTAAAATAAAGTGTGTGATCAATCACTACTAGTGTCCGATTGACCACCCCACCCCATTATTGTTTTCTAGAAGACATATCACTGATTATATTGAGAGCCTAGTATGGACGTGCGCTTCCTGAAAAGGTCATCACTCTTACAATAGTCATCGAGTAGGTAGAAAAGGTACAAAGGTTTGAGTACAAAGCGTACCAGGGGACATATGGACAGAAACAGGTGGAAGACGAATACGATAAGCCACCCTCAAAGAAAGAAATCCATCATCCGTTATCATGTCAAGGGGTTCTTCCGCAAATGTTCCCAAGGTGAATAGAAGGGTCATTTCAATAGAAGAATTTCTTAAATTTTTGTTTGATTCATCCAATTTGAAAATGCAGCTAGCTCTCTAAGCTTGCTTTTTTTTTTTTAGAATATATTCAGAGAAGTAATGGAATTTTTCAGGCATCTTCAGGAGAAAGAATCTTATTTGTAAAGGCATACGGCGAACAAAATTCTTTTTTTTTCTTATTGCCTGAAGTATATATACAAATGCCAAGACAGAATCAATCAATATGTTAATTCCAAGGAAGCATGACGACAAGGCCCTTAGGAATTGAATCTTTAAAGCTAGTGTTTTTTCCTCATATTTTACATAATATTACATAAATCTGAAGTTGGAGGTCTGATTATTTAACTTGAAGCTAGAACGGAATAGCAACAGATACATTTAATGAAAGAATTAAAGTCATATGTCTCGTCAATCGACTGAAACATCAACAATATTTAGTTATCTTTTCCTTTTCTTCATGATTAGCAACCCATTTCGGAAGGCATGTGCATTTTGCATAACAAAGTAGTCTGTTTCGCTAAAACGTTAACTCACTACCCCAACCACAATATTCAAAATAGTCTGAAAACACGCTTCTTCAATTTTGGTCGCGAGTCATCCCACTGATAAAATACAAGACCAGTCCTTCCTACACTTGGAATATTTTGGATTTTGGAATATATTCCTAGAGGGAATGAGAGTCTCAAGACATTTTCTGATAAATGAATTTGGGCTGCAAAAGAATTTCGTTAGTCAATTTGTAAGAAAAATTCATTTTTCTCATTGGCTCAAATATGTATAAAAATAACAAATCAGAATCAATAAATAGGATAGCTGCAATGAACTTTCGCTACATAGCCCTTGGGAATTGAGACACTAAAGCCATTTTTTTTTCTTCTTTCATATTTTTGCTATATATATTTAAATAATATAATATTGTGCTTCATTTCATTTACAAGAGACAAATTGTTGAGATGAAATTCAAGTCGAGTTTACATTTTGGAATATCAATCCAACCCAAACTTTATTGCTTCGGTTTTTCTCATTTTTTTATGTTATGTAGCTTTATAATTAAAAAAAAAAATATTTAAACTAATAATAAAACAGCATTTTAGTTGCAAAAAATGTTTTTTTTTTCTTTTAAAAGCATTTTATTAGATTTTTTTCTGTACGTTGGGTATTGATGGCAATTCTCTACGAAGTGATCCATAATTAAATGTTTTATCATTTCCACTTTATCAAAATTTACTACTTAAAATTTTTTGTTATATAAATTAAAACTAACTTTTTAAACGCATTTTTGAAAATACACTTTTTATACGAAAACCCGCACTTTTCATATCTTTTAGTACAATTCAGTGCTTGTGTGTTAGTTATTAGAATGCCTATTTTAAAAGTTTGAAGGAAATGCGAGAATAAAAATACTAAACCCGTTTTGAAATAATTTTTATAATGTCTAAGTACACTTCAGGTATTATAAAATCATGTACACTTTTAACCTATAGGGTGCGAACATACACACGCATGCTATCATTTTTATTATTTGTAAAGAATGTATTCAGTAAAATGCTCATGAAAGTTAAATTTTTTTTTTATTTCCAAATTCTTGCTTTATATTTTTATTAAAGCAGGTTATTATTATGGGAAGTTCCGGCTGGTACCGGTAAGTAATACTCAGCATTTTACACTTTATTTTCCATTTACAGCATTTCTTTCCTAACATTCTTTTTTTTAATAGTTGTATATTACTATAACCGATGAAACTCAATTTAATCAGAGAGACAGAAGCAACATATTCATCAACAAGAAATGTCTTCTTATTTTTTTTATATTTCTGTTCAGAACATTTCTTCAAAACGCTCATAATTTCTTTCTAAAGTGTGTAAACATTTTTCATTCCAATTTAAAATAAAATGAAATAGAATTTTTTTTTCAAAAAAATCAATAGTATTAATTTATATGCAATACTATAAATGTATGAAGAGAAGAGACTAAAACATTTTTATGATAACTAGTAAAATCGGGTTTATTTAAAAAGCTTCCTTTTTCTATTATTTTTTTTTCCAATAACCTCTGAAATCTCAAAACCGCACACCAATTATTAGTCAGATTTATTATTCATTTTATAAGATTTTTGAATATCAGATTTGCACACCTATCATTGGTCACACCACTTATCATTCTGATAATATTATTTCATGGATAGATTAAAAAATACAACGAATTATTTTACATTGGATCAAAACCTAGATGCATCTACTAGCTAGTGTGCTATTGAGATCACGTGACTTTTCCAAGAATGGAAAACTTAAAATGCAAACAACACAACGACTGTCATTAGCATTTATAATATCGTGAACATTCAAATGCACATACAGCATAATGATTTAGTGATGTAAAAGATGACTTTCCTCTCATTTTCTTGCATTTTTTTTACAATTATTTTTTTAAAATAATAAAAATTTAACCGCAACAGTATTAAAGCTTCAATTTTAACCATTTCATGTAAACTTCATATTCAAAATCATATTTATTTTAATCAATTCAATGATTGTATTCGATTTTGTTTTATTCGAGTAAAGTAAGATTGTGGGCCGGGATAGCCTGGTTGGTAGGGCGTTGTATTCGCGTCCCTTGGGTTGCGAGTTCGAATCCCGCCAGCCGAAGACTCTCCGTGTGTGGTGGCTGGCGCAAGTATAAATCTGTCGTGGTCACAAAATCCACAATGTCGAGAGTAATACCACTGGGGGTACTGAATCAGGGATGATCGTTCTCTGAATCAGGTCTAAATTGCGATCTGTAGAAGAGTGAATGAAATGCATGAATGAAGTCCGCTCCATAAAACAGGTTGTGACGTGTGGGTAACAAAGACGTACTCTTGGCCCTAGATTGCTCTACTGAAAAACAAGAGACGCACCCTTGGCCTAAAATCACTAACTTCGTCAGTGGGCTTGTCTATCACAAGTGCCATTAGAAACAACAACGAAATATAATAGTCTCGTTTCATTAATAGACATATGAAATTATCTTTCATGTACAAGTTAATTGTGAGAAAATCTAACAAACAGGCTATTTGTCTCACAAATCTTTTGAAATGCGATGGCCACTTGATAGGATGATCGTAAGTTCGATACCAGTTTCCTTCAAAAATCCGCATTGTATATCAGACTGGGGCAGTTTAAATTTACTATAATAGTTGAAATGTTTTAAAGATAGCATTGCTATAGCTGTTTAGAAAATAACGATCCGTTTCAAGTGTCAAGCGAAATATTAATCTAACTAAAACTCAGTACTTAGCCAGGGTTTATGTGATCAACTGCAAGAATGATATATTACATCGTTGAATCACACAAATATTATCTTTAGGATGTTAAAACTTTGTTATAGATTTTTCTAACTAAATAATTGAAAATATCTTTATCTATAACAAATTGATGGAATAAGGTTACCAATGTCTGATATATAATTTTAAAGATTATAATGTGCTTATCTTTTTATTTAATTTTTCCGTCTACGACAAAAAAATTAAAAACATTACTAATATTCGCCATATTTCTAAAATTTCCTCCCAAGTCTTCAAATTTAGTTTAGATATGTTCATCTGCAAACAGTTTTTGACAGTTGAATTAAGACAAAATAGCTAATTAAATTTCTTTACCTGGAATAGAATCGATCTTGATTTCTTAATACTGATTCAAATCTGAAATACATAACAATAGATCAGGGGGGAGGAGTTGCTCCAAGTCCTTAATTTACTGATAGTTTATTTTTATTAAAATCACGCTTTAAAATAACACTACGGCCATTTTGAGACACTCCTCGTAATTCTGAACAGTGGTCAGATGACAAGGAAAGCACCCTAGCTGGCACAACCATTCCACACTTTCACACCACACCAGTGGGACATCCTGAAAGATTAAACAAGCACCAGATCCTCTTCAAAGCAGCTTTTCGATGGAATCGGTAATCCACCAATTCGATCGGAATCGATCCACCATCGTAATTAGTACCGATATTTTTTCGTTTAAACTAATAAAAAAAAATTTTTTTTCTTCTAAATTTGTCGCTTTTATACAGATTTGATGAAATACCTACTTTTCGTATCATATTGTTCTCCGGTAAATTGAAAATACTAATTACGAAATTTCATTTACAGATGACTTATTGATTTAAAAATCAAAATTAAATATCGTTACCTTATACATACTTCAACTGATCACCGCCTTCATTTTACTAGTTTCTTCTCTCTTCTCTTTCCAATCGAATTTGTTAAAAAATCAATTATCGATTTTGTCAATCCAATGAGTGATAAGCTGCTTATATAAAAATTTCATTACATTAATAAAATCTTTTATAATATTAGAAAAGATGATAAGTCACAATTATTGAACCTTAATAAAATTCATCATTCAAATTACTTTAAAAGTTCGTCAAATTTCTCATTCCCAGATTAGTAAAATTCTGCATATCATCATCAATTTAGTATTAGACAACACACGTTTTATACAAATCTAGAATTTTAATGTCATTGCTTTTAATGCATTAAACGATTAATATCAAATAAAATTATCCTTGATTATTGATCATATAATACATAGTGTAATTATGAAGAATATTCTAAGAGCATTAGATGTTATAGTAATGAAGTTTAACTTCTTTTCTTACTACTGCATTGTAGGATATTCAGTAACTTTTTTTTTATCTCTATTTAAAAACTCATAGAATTATTCAAGATTCCAAAACATATGCGAAAATGTATTTTTATCAAACATAGCAAAAGTTTTTGTAGTGTTACATTTTACCTAAATTAATTTTACCATAAATAGTATGTAGCGGGCAAATAGCTGTTGGTTTAATTTTCATTGCAAGTTAATTACATATAACACTAATTTACACTAAAAGTACTCTACCTTCAAAAGTAGTTGGTTCAGGATTTTATGATTCCGTTCAAATACAATTGTTACCAGTGCACTTCTTGTATGCATAAGATGTATTTTGTAATAAATTCTGGAGTGAAATAAAAAGAATTACAGTTTGGTTGATTTTATTTTATCGACTTTCAAATATATACAAAAAATGTCGTTTTAAAATTTCCGAAGATTTATTAGTAGAAATGGAGTCAGAGAGATTTGATAATTTAATAGACTTTCAAGGCTATCGTTCGTAATCGTGTTAAATTTATGAACGACGTAATTTTTTTTTCTAATCTGTAATTTTTCCACTTTTTATATATTCTAAACATTTATGAATTGACATTAATGAATCTTTGCTTCGGTTCTCGTCAATTCCGAAGAACATGTTCGGAATTATGTCCGTTTGTGAACAATGTTTTAACTAGGTAAGCGAAATTTTGTTTTTAGCCATTAAACCAAATTCGTAAATTTGTCAAATTTTGAACGAAATCCTTTTATAGGATCAGTTATATTAACGTCTCGTTTTATACCAACGCTATTGCAATTTTGGAACGGACCTCGTATTTTTGAACCTCTGTCAGATGACGAGGCCGACACCTCACTTGGCACCAGCCTCCCCACACCACACCTGCGGGAGAACGTTTGGCTTGGACGGTTTAGTGTGCACCAGACCCTTACACGACTGTTCCTCGGTGGAATCGGGTGTCGAACCTGAAACCCTCCGTTTCTGAAGCCGAGATCTTACCACCAGGCCGCCACGACCCTCCATTTATAGGAATTGTGTACTTTCTTCTGCCAAAGTTTAAGTGAACATGGCGACTGTAAAACTCAGAAAGCTAGACAAATAAAATTTGCACAGGGTTAGCATCAAAAGCCCTGATCTATAGCAAATTTGGATCAGATTGGTTCAAAATATTTACCATCCTTCGGTCTATACTATCACATGAAATAAAAATGCCATAAATCGAAAGTAAAGTGATTTAAACAAATGAAATATGGTACAAGATTTTGTGACTACAATTATAGTTCTGTGTCAAATTTTTTCTTTCACCAAGTAACCAAGTATCCGATTAATCGCCAAAAAAATATCGCAATAGATCGCAGTCTAATATATTTTTTCATAGCCATTTTTCGCTGATAGCATGTGGCTAATAACTTATGAATCGGCAGGAAACAAATTTCACCAAAATTGTGAGCGATTTGGTTCATCACTTTTAAATTCCAGCCCTAATAATGAATGTTGGATCAATTGAACAATCACAGATCTAAAATTATAATAGAATATGAAGAAACAGCATAGACAACCATACTAATATTAATTTTACAAATTACAATGCAATAATTTTATTGTAGAGGCTTTGAAAGCGAATGATCTTCAAAATATGAACAATTGATAGAAAAAGAATTCAGGAAATGATCAAGAATTTTATGCAAATGTCAAAGTTATTTAAAATATTCTAGAATAGCTCAAAAAATTTATGAATAAACGGCATTTTCTATAAAGAAATTTTATGCATATATTTTATACACTATATCCCATTAATGTTCAGGTAATTTAAATATCAATTTTTATTTGAATTGGTTAAATCATAATGTTTACAGCATGACAAGAAACAGAATGCGAGACAAGAACTTTATTTGCAATTTTACATAAAAACAATGTTTTATAAAATTACAGTATTTCAAGAATTATACACATCAATTATACATGCAATACAAATGTTAAAATACGAACAAAATCTGCTATTTGCTATTTTATTTAAGAATGCATTCAGAAAAGCAATTCTTGCACTAAAAATATATTTTATATATTAAAACTAAATGCAGAAGATGCAATTCATTGTTATAAATATTATTTTATCCAGGAATTTGTTTTTAAATTAACCATAAGATGGTGCAATTGATAATAAAGTGTAATTATATAATTAGGTAAATACGCTCTCATTTTTTTAATGCATTATCAATAGGACAATAGCATAAAGTTTCAAAACTATAGCAAAACAGAAAGAAAACCTGCCTGTTAAAATTACTGTAAAATATTAAAAATTAAAATGATGCATCCCCTTACATAGATTAATGCATATAATTGTTAAACTAATATATTTACTTAAAATTGTAGAGAACATTCCAAGTCAAATCAACAGAGACTATACATATATACGTTGTTGATTTCAAATAAACTTATTGCCAAAGTAAACTAAAAATAATTACATTATAGCAATTTAATAAAATTTGTTTGGAGAAATCTCAAATTTAACAATTTTATAAGTATATTCACAAAAAAATAATTCTTTTGAAAATAATGGGAAAGAAATTAAAATTATTCTGCACCTGTGCTATTATTAATTGCATCCCTTCGGTATTTTTTTTAAACATTTTACTCATAAAACATTCGTACGAATTAAAACTTTTTATAAAAGTTAATTCCACGATTCAATTACACTTCCGTTTAAAGCACATTGATCACCATGTTGATCAGGCATGGCGATCAAATAAATGCTTTCTTTCTCAAATTCAGAGGGTTCTTGATTGACTGGCCGGCCGAGTCAATCAAGACGTCCTCAGCTTTAAAAAAATATAGAGGAGTTTGAATGAAGCTAAACATAAGTTTTTTATTGCACATACTCTTACTAGAATGCGAAAACATATCTATTCGGTAACTTTGAAAAGTATTTTACACGCAACGTTACAAGCATTAAGATAATTAGAATTTACTTTTAAGAAAAAAAAAATTGTATTTTTTTAATGGATGCAATTAATATTTTTAGCACATTTATGTTGACCTAAGAAATTTTACTTTCGAAACTGATTACAAATTACATTTACAACACAAACGTTTAATATTGTAAATATAATACATTTTTGCAATTTCATATATTTAAGGGTTAATATTTTAAATATAAACTTTGATTTAAGCGCAGCATAAACCCAGCTAAGTTTCATGCAACCTAGATTACAATTTTCAAAGGATTAAATTTTAAAATCAGTAATTGGAAATTTAAAACAAATTATTTGCTGAAAAATATAATTAACAAGATTATAATAGGTTCTGTCCGTGTTGTTGCTTTGACTTTTTTGTAGCCTCTTTCTCATTGCATTATTTATTTTTTATTTTTTTGTAATGAGATGAGGGATGATAATTTAATAAAAGGTTTGTTCTTAAATCAAAGATTTTATTAAAATTGATTCTTACGATATTAACGGGAGTAGATTCAAGTTTGAGATCTTTAAAATTAGTATTTCATATTCTTTATACGTATCCTAAATATTTTTAGTAATTAAGTCATAAATAACAATACAATTTTGTTTACTTAATGAATTCGTCATCTTTCGCATAAAATTGCGTTATGAATGTTGACAAGATTGTATATACACGCACCCTCATTTTCACTTCGATAACGATTAAGTGTTTGAGAAAACATTTATATGTATAAATGGTATTGCTCAACATTAATTTACACACAAGTATTGTGCTGATAAATTTAGTCATATAGTCACAAGTTTTTAGAAATCCGTTATAAAAACACTATAGAATTCTTCAATTTAAATAAATCTCAAATTATCAAACAAACGACATTCCGAAAAGGTGTCATTGTCATTTCATATTTATTGTTCTATAGTTTCAGACAATAGAACAATAAAATTCTATTGTTAAAACACATGGAAGGTTGCAACGAAATCAAGAAAAATCTTAAACAATGTTTGTAATATTTATATTTTCGTATCTATAAATTCAGTGCTTGCTACATATCATTGATAAAAACTATATGAAAGGACGAGATCTGATAAACTGTTAATTATGTAACTTTAAAGCATAAGATTACTATTCTAAGAAAACAATTTACACATCTAACTGAAATCAATATCACAAGGGTGCATTAACAAAGGAAGCAACAATAAAAATATAGTGAACTTAAGAAAAAATTCATTATTATACTATATTCTAAAATCAAACTTCCATATTCAATTTCTGCAAATTCACTTCGATTGCTTCGCTTAATTCAATTTTTGGAGGCTAAAATTAGAAATGAAACCATGACTGAAAGTCAAACACACCTTTTCAATTAGATTTGCAGATAATTCAAATATATAAACAGATCAAAGGAAGATAATTTTAAATATTTATATAACAAGTAAACATTCCATCAAGTTTTTGTAAAGCAGATGAGAGTACCGAAATATTAAATTGCTTTTCAATACTGTAATAGCCAAATATGACTGTTGTGCCAAGATCAGAAATCGATGCATTTAATATTACTAATTTTTGAATTTATAGAAAATGTTTCAAAGAATTAATCTTCTATCAAACAATACTTGACCGCATGTAATATATAATATTTTCATTTAGCAAAGAATTGTCATTTCTTCTCTTCTTGATTTCTAATGCTAAACCTGATGCAATAAAAGTTCCATTAGTTGTTGGCAATTGGATGTGCTGGATGTCCCTTTTCCACCTGATCTTGTAAAATTCTTGAATTTCAAGAAATGGTTGGCGAGGGTTTCTCTTCGGCTTGACTCTCATGATATCAAGTGTTATCTGGGAAAAAAATGAATTTATAGAGATCAGATATGAAATCACAAATCGAGCATGTAAAAATTAAATATTGATATACAATAGTGCTAATCAGCAATTATGTCAGTAACTCTGAATTATCCGAAATTAAAATAGAAACTTCAATATCGATGAGGTGAATAACAGAAATTTGATTTCAGTAATTTGGTAAATTGTCGAACCTGAAATCGATCTAATTTCAATTTTT
The DNA here is from genome assembly GCF_947563725.1 of Argiope bruennichi. Taxonomy (NCBI): domain Eukaryota; kingdom Metazoa; phylum Arthropoda; class Arachnida; order Araneae; family Araneidae; genus Argiope; species Argiope bruennichi. The sequence continues at coordinate 37,774,393 of NC_079156.1, forward strand.
GAAATATAGAATATTTTTTTTTATCTCATTGAGTATATTATTGACGCTATTTTCAAAACTTGTGATGTCTTTCAATCGAACTGATGTTTCGTATAGTAAAACAATTACTGTATATTTTGAAAAATTAACAAAAATCAGAAACAAGTATCAAATTTTAATTTTTAACCTTCACTGCTGCCACTACGGAAACATTAGGTTTTTATCCTAATTCAGGCTTGAAAGATATACAATCTGTTGAATAATAAACGCTGAATTTTACCAAGATTGTCACTACTAATTTTAAATAACCGTTTTCTCTTTTAAAGAATTTAACGATTTTTCAGTATTAACATAACACCGTTTAAAATTAATTCCACAACTGCTATTAATATTTAGCAACTTACCTAGGCTTTGAACAACGAGAATGCCGATTCCAACTAAGAGAAAGCACTCTTTATCCAGGATAGTTGATATATTGACAGAAGATGGATCTTGAACTAGAAAAGTATCCAATCAATAGATAGAGGAAGATGGCATGTTACATCGCAAGTCATTTTATCTCAAATGTTGAAGGAAATTTTCAGGGCTTGAAATCTAAAAACAGGATGTAATCTTGAAGCTGTAAACCGTCTAAACCGGTTCTCTAAGATTCTGGAAAAGTGGAGTGATGTCAGCTGCTTAGAACAAAGAATAAAAACTAAATTCTCGGTAAAGAATATTCCAGGAATTTCAGAGTATAAAAATGGATGTTTTCATTACGGATTTATTCTTTAAGAAATAGTTGTCGATTTGAATTCGATGCTGACATTTTGAAGTTTATCTTTGCTTGTTGTTTCGCGTTCCATTCCGTTTCAGATTTGGGATCTTCCAGTTGATTTTTTTTACCAAAGAATCCCCGGCTTCATTTGCTTCCTACGAACAGTTACTTCAAAAGATTAAATTTCAGAAATTTAATCTCTTCGATCTTGACAAGATAACGAAAAAATATTAAAATTTTGCTTCCCACATTCTTGGCGCAATGTTGTTAAATGACTGAGCAACGTTTCCTATTTATGCACAACTCCAGAGTATATTTCCAATGCAGCCACCAAGCATCATCTTCAGAAGACTTCTTTTACTCAGTTTTTTTTATGGCATGATTCAGGTGTTTAAGGGGCGTATTTGAAGTGTTATGGCTATTATCTGCTGCACTGCGCCAAATAAATTTATTAATTGTGAAACTAGCCATCTGAAGCGGGTATAATTTTCTGATAACAATTATGAGATGCATATTTGTATCGATCTTAAAAATTTATTAATCTAAACTGATAAGAAATCGAAAAATCCATAATCTTCATAGTTTCGAAGTTTGTCAAATCCGTAAAATTCTGGTTCTTTCTACGTTTATTTTTATCATCAATAGTTCAGAACATACTAACTGATCCCACATTAATCGCATGGAACGCAAACAGCAAGATCATACGATTTTGGAATTTTCAACTATCCAATTTCAGCTAAATGTAATATTTAGAGTTACTCCTAAACTACTCTATCAAGCGACATTTAGTTAACTATTCGATTTTTAAAATGCATTAAATAAAAAAAAACGAAAAATAATTGTTAAATCACGAAATTCCAGGATGTTCTTTATCAGAAATAATTCCTTTGAAGTCGAACAGAATTCAATATTTCCCGTACTATACATCTAAAACTGTTTGATGGTGAATTTATATAAAATTATTTACAATTCATTATTGTAAATAGTTTTACCTATTCTTACATTTCTACTTGATAATTTTTAGTATTGAAAAACTAATAATTCCTTTTATATGGCCCATATATATTCGTATTTGATTAATCAAAAGGTTTCATTTAATATCGGAACATTTTAACTCAGAAAAACTCCACTCGATCTACTTATCATCGGTCACGGATCAAAGGGTGTCATTCCGACTTTGAAGGAGTTCTTCGAATTATTTCAATCAATTGGAACAGCAATTGGATACACGTAGTCTGTACAAGTGGCTATTTCAACTTAAGTGCCCGAATTGGTAGCTGGTAGAAGGAACAAATACCTGCAGAATTAAAGAATTTAGAAAATGCTTCCAACTCGGAAAAATTGTCTTAATTCTTAACGAGTAAGAGTTTTTTCTACCAATCATGTTCCGCTATTTTATTCCTAACTTCAAAAAAAAAATTCTTTGATATTCACAACGAATTATTAATTTATGGCTGAAGAAATATAAAATTATATCAAATCAAACCGTCTACGAGGCGATATACCTCACAATGAAGGAGCATCCACAGAAAGACGAAAGGAACGAAGAACACTGCAATAATCGAATAAAAAGAATATATTAAAGAAGAGAAAATAAATTGAATAAAAATATCAAGAAAAAGCGACAACAAACCGTAATTGCGAATTCTTTTAGACTACTTGAAAGGATAATTCGGGCAAAATTTTATTCAAGAATAAAGAAATGATATCAGTTTCAGATTTTAAAAACTCGGATAGCAAACTTCGGATTTTATCTTTGGAGCTTCAACAGTTATAAATGGAACTGCATGCATGACTTATCCCCAAGAAAGATGATTTATTTTCGAATGCTAGTTATTCCTGTTGGATTAATACAATATTGTAAAGGAATAACGCAAGTTCTAAAAAAATCTTGTTAATCGTTTTATAAGCCATTAATTTTTAATCAAGACGGATATTTCTATCGAATTCGAATGCAATCAGTTTTGAAATTTCAGATTATATCTACAAGTAAATTAAACTGTGGTGAAAGCTTATAAGCTAGTTAACAGCTACGCTACACGGGTAACTGCTTTTGTATTGTGGTCTTGTAGCTCGGCTGCAAAGCACATGTTCTCAGGTTCTATCCCCGCTCATCCCAATTCGCTACAAAACTTTTCAGTAAACTAAATTTCACATCTATTTTTTCCATCGCCAAATATTCTTTTCAAACGAGATGCTAGGTACAAATTTATTTTTCGACAGAATCAGATTTACTAAAATTATAAAAATGATTTATAACCATTATAATTACTTATTGGACATTCCGTGGAATGAGGCGTTTGTTATTTCGTGAACTGAATTTCATACATAATTAGAAATCCTCAACCGAGTTGATATCTAATTAAAAAGTAAATTTTTTAAATATCATGCTAGTGTTAAATTTAGTAAAAGCATACCACTTTTGATCCTGGATATTATATCTGGTAAATCCAAAATGGTATTTCGGGAACTAATACAATTAAAGACCTATGTTATAAAATCATTTTTCCATCACTTAATGAGGAAAACTTGATTTTCTAAAATTGAATACCGAATCAAGAGAACTCTAGTTCTTAATGAAAACATTGAGGGATTTTTTTTTTAACTAGGCCCTAAATAATAATCCCTTAATGTAGATAGTTAAAGCATGAATAATTTTACGAATCGTACATTAATTGTATCTATTTACGAATACATATATTAAAAATAAATTTGCTTGTTTTTGGAAGAAATTTCGCATCATAAAATTCTCTAATAGCGTTTTACGCGTAGATAACGGCGTTTGTAAGCTCATCTTGTCAAAACTGAATCTGTTTGCAATTCTGGTAATAAAATTACAATTTGACATGGTTTTATATGGCTTATTACAATCAAATTCTTAAAGCAATATTTAAATTTTTAATGCATTATTTCAAACCTGAAAATCTGTATTGGTACCTTTTATTGCAAAACTATTTGCCTTAACTGTTGGACAATATATATAAACATGCGAAATACGTAGCTTTGACCAAAATATTAATATCCATTGAATGCTAAAAGAAAATGGATTACTGTCTCATACTCAACTAGAACTTCTAGAAGGAAATTTAAAAAACGAAGTAAAAAAAGAGGCGGAGATGTAGGTTACCTCCCTAATTTACGAAAATTTATCAGGTAAAACCGCCCACATAATTCCAACTTTAATCGAACGAAATTCTCTCTAGGTACGAGAAATTCTAACGTCTTCTAAAACTTGGAGACTTGAGAAATAAGTAAATTATACATTACAAAACTTTTATATATAGAGCATTTACAAGTAAAACAACAAAAACGCCTCTCTTGACTATAAAACGTCAATAAAGTCAGCGCCATATCTCTTCACACAGCAAACACATCTTCGACAAGATTCATACTTCACGCATTTCTGCCGTTCTCAGAATTCATTCTACACATTAGCCATTGTTAGGGATTAGGTACTTCAAATAATGACAAAGTGCGCAATTTACATTCCACACACATCTCAGTCAAGATCAAAAATTCTCACTGCATAAATCACTCTTAATCATCACTCCACACACGCATTACCCGCTCCGTAGCCAGCCCTCAAACAATCACTCCACACACATTACCCGCTCCATAGCCATCCCTCAAACAATCACTCCACACACATTACCCGCTCCATAGCCATCCCTCAAACAATCACTCCACACACATGCATTACCCGCTCCATAACCAGCCCTCAAACAATCACTCCACACACATGCATTACCCGCTCCATAGCCATCCCTCAAACAATCACTCCACACACATGCATTACCCGCTCCATAACCAGCCCTCAAACAATCACTCCACACACATGCATTACCCGCTCCATAACCAGCCCTCAAACAATCACTCCACACACATTACCCTCTCCGTAGCCGACCCCCAAATAACCACTCCACACACACATTACCCGCTCCGTGGCCAACCCCCAAATAACCACTCCACACACACATTACCCGCTCCGTGGCCAACCCCCAAAGAACCACTCCACACACACATTACCCGCTCCGTGGCCAACCCCCAAAGAACCATTCCACACACACACACATTACCCGCTCCGTAGCCAACCCCCAAAGAATCATTCCACACACATTACCCGCTCCGTTGCCAACCACCAAAGAACCATTCCACACACATTACCCGCTCCGTAGCCAACCCCCAAAGAACCAATTCACACACATTACCCGCTCCGTAGCCAACCCCCCCCAAGAACCACTTTACCACACACACATATATATTACCCGCTCCGTAGCCAGTCCCCAAATCTTCATACTCTATACAGACACATTACCCGCTCTGTCCAGCTCCTCAATCTTAACCCTCCACTCACATTTCCATCCAGCCTCCAAATTTTCACACCCGACATATATTTTTCGCTCCGTCCAGAAGCGAAATAATTACTCCACAAACATTACACTCTTCCGGGCCATTACATCATCTCTCCACACACATGCCCCATCCAGTCCTCAAATTTCCACACCAACATTACTCACATCCACAAGTCTCGAAATTTTCATGACACATTTTAGCCACTTCAAAGAGATTCACAATTCTCATTGATTCACCTCAACAAACTATGCGCTTTTATATATAAAATAAAACAAAAACTTTTGATTACAATACGCTAACAATTATTGCTGCATATTTCACCTATTCTCTACCCCGCATAATACATATTCCTATATTGTTACTCCCAAGCCCACATATCCATTTGTCTTCACACGACCCATCTCTAACTAATGAACTCCTCAGGTTTGAGGTTTCATATAGTCACTGTGAAGACGCATATCTGATGTGACTAATACACTGCCAACATTAACTCATCCGTGCAACTCCCAAATTATCACTCCAAGCATATTACCCACTCCCTCCAACCTCCAAATTACCTGTCCACATATTACCCATTTAAACAAAGCCCAAACCACATTATCTCAAACCACATATTATCCACTTCGACGAGATTCACAATTCTCATGCATTCCCTTTAAACTGGACTCGCTCCGCACATTTGTATCTAAAATGAAATGAACGCTTTTTTATATTGTAAGGCCGAATAGTTCATTTAATCTCATCCGTCATCTCTTCATGCCCATAGATTGCTACAAAGACCGACATTCCCATTCTTCAGAAAACCTACAAATTTGATTCTTCCTCGCACAACCTATCTGACTTCAGTTTTGAAGCTTCAAAATAATCACTACGAAGACGTGCGTTTGATATATTGCAAAATCAATTTGACTAACATCTTGCCAACGAGGACAATATTTTCACTACACATTCCATTCTGGCAAATTCATTCTGAGCTAAGCGCACACAACTCTACCAGAAACGATCAAGGAATTTTAACGCGCCCGTAATGAGGATCATGGCAGAGATATGCATGTTCATTTAAATAAACATTTTCGAAGGGGAAATGTGAAAAGAGTAAATCCTATCTCATTTTCTAATATTTTCTTTCTGAATCGATTCACTGTACTCGTCTTGATGTAATAAAAACACAACTCGAATAAATAATAATTTTTTTAATATCTGTATCAAACTAAATCAATCAGGCAAGGTTTGGTGCTTTGAGATTTTTTAATAAAACTTATTTTTTCTGGTTATTTTTAAATTTAATTTAAAAGCAATTTAAATATTTTCTTTAAAAATGCGTGGATAATTTGAAATAAATCTCAATAGTATCAAAAAGTATTATAATTGACTTTAATAAAAGAGTAAAAATTTAATCTATCAAAATATTTGAGATCTAGTAAGATTATATTTCAAAGAAGTAACATGCATATGACGTAAAGAAAGTTTTTAGCTTTCAAAAGTTTTTACTTTGCTGAAAATCCAAAACATCTACCTATTTCGAAAAGCATTGCTCAGAATACGGTCCATATTTACGACAAAAATCGTCAGCTTCCGAGCTTTTAGCTTTAAAGAAAATTTATAGATGCTCTCAGACATTAATAGTGTTTCTTCCTAGAAATAGCCATTAGATTTTATCAGATATAGGGGAGAATTAGAAAAAAAAATAGACTAAACTGCTATGAAAAATTCGTTTCTGTTACGATAAATGAGATTCCTGTCTATATTAATTCATAATATTTAGATAATTATAAAATTATATTAATTTATAGATAATAAAGCACTAATAAATTTGAGACTTTCCAAAAATAACTTCGTTTGACAATTTGCTTGTAAAGAACGTTAAAGTGATGCTTGAAACGGATGCTACATTTAGTTGTCTGATTAGATTATTCACTTGCAGAAATAATCAATTTTGCAAAATTGATTTTGATCTAGTTCGATGAGAAATCTCTAGCTCGATAAAATTTGACTAATGATTGGATCGACAAAATTATTAAATCTTTGATATTTCTTTTAATACTGCATTCATTAATCGGAAATAATTGGTATTCGAAAATTAGTATCTTTCCAAGAATGGATCATGTTGCAATTCTGCTCACTTCTGCTGAAACTCCGAAGTGACAACCTGGAGTAAATTTTCTTAATTATTTTTTAATATAGTATGCTTTTAAAATCCAGCATAGAAACCATTTCACCGATTATAAAATAAATTGTTCTGAATAATCTTTTTCAAATTAAGTCAGTTTTAGTCTTTAGTCTCAATTTCATTCCACAAAATTAAAAAATTCCCTCTCGGTAAGCTGGAAGACCAAGATTCATTTACATCTAAATTATGCAATCTAGCAACAAATTGATGTGAGAAACAGTCAAAATTTAGGCTTGTAAGTCACTTCAGTCCTAAATAGTTTAAATACAAAAGGTATTTGTCTTAATGAAGCGCTAGTTTGGCTAATTGGATTTATTTTTCTATCTTCAATATTAAGAAAGTTATAGGAAAATGAAAATATCATCCCCCCCCCGCCATTTCTACCCACTTTGAACTAGATGGGCCGTTTACGAACTCGTCCGAAAATTTTATATTTCTAACATATTCGAAGCCAGTTAAAAAATTGCCCATGTTATCTAGTAAATAGGATAATAGAGTAAAGTATTATACACATATATAAACTTTTGAACGAAGAGTGATCTTGTGTTCTAGGGACCCCGATCGGTAAAGAACCGAAGCAATTTTTCCCGATGACTTGTCAATAGAACCATTGCAATAGGTAATCTTCCTTTAGGGATCTGCGTAGAAACAGTTTAATAGATTCTTTATTTCGGTTTTTAATCATTTCTAGTGACTGACCCTTATGAGATACTCGGTTGATAATGTCCAACTCATATTCGATAATAAATTAACACTTATGACAATTTATAAATGAACTATAGCTGAAAAAACTATAAAAACTAGTATACGAATAAGCAATAAACTTTTTAATTGCTATAAGATTAAAATACAATTTTGGAGAATTTCTGAATCCGTTTATATGGGCATCGCGTAGGAATTATAGAAATTTCTTTCAACCTGCAAAGGAATATTTTTTGCACACCTTTCAATTCATAATTCGGCAATTATTCTTCAATTTTATTGATTAACAATTCGAGATTTTTAGAACACTAAATTCACATTAAAACCCGATTTTTCATAATAAATCGTTTTCATCTTTAACATGCATGTGTTCCGTTAAGATTCCAAAATCATACGATCTTACTTGTAATGAGATTGAAGAAAGTTTCTACGTTGCAGTATATGAATGGAAGAAGCATTGTATCGTGTACAAATCGGTTGTTCTTTCAACAGACCATTTGATCCAACGTTGAATTCAGGGTCGCCAACATGGAAGGCTGGAGAAAATATCTTGAAATCTTCTGTTTTTAGACTGGAATTCCGGACAGAATTGGCACCACTTTATTTCCTTAAGGTATTGAAACTGAAAAGAAAAAAAAAAGTTACGTCAATTATTGTGTAAAAGCAATGCTGCAGCTTGTTCCATACACTGAAATACAAATTTTTAAGTTATAATTTAACGAAAATTTCACTAATTGTTATGATTTCTTAATGTTAACAATTCACTAATGTATTATGAGAATTGAACTATTTTTTGTCTCGCCAGAAATTGCTATATCAACATTTTAGAGCAAGACTGCAGGTTTCTTATCCATGAAAAAGTCTGGAAGACATTTCCTCAAAAATTTTACATATTGCTAATAATCTTTTAATTAGATTTAATATCTTAAATTTTATATTTACGCGATTTTCGTCATATTAAGCTTTATTATTAAAAATATTTAAGAAATAGCAAAATATTTCTTCACTCTCCGTTTGCACCGTAATCATCAACTCTAGATATACAGGACAAGTCAATTTACTAATTAAAAATTATTACTGTTTATACATTAAAACGTTCATAACATTTAAATGCTCCATTCTTGAAAATTAAGCAATGAAATATTGAATTTCTGAATTATGCAATAACATGTCAAGCAGTGTTAATCCCACCAAAATTCCAGAATTTACGATAATTTAATATACTTCTCTCGCCAAATTTTGAGAAACAATTCAATAAACAAATTTCAATCTATTAAAAAATTTGTGCTGTTATGTTTAAAACTCATACAATTCCATTCTCCTTTAAAGGATTCAAACGAAACGTAGTGAACAGGTTGAATAGCACAGTCAACTAGAAAGATTTACATATAATGCTATTGGAACGATTTCATGTCCTTCTAAAACGTCTGAAAGGGGTGGGGCAGATTTCAGGGTGTTTTTTTTTTTTGTCATAATTTCTGAACAATTCAATCAATGCATGAAATTTCTACACCACCTTAAATATTAAAAATGTTTTTAAAGTTATTTTCAGCATAAACTCTATTCCAAATTCAGATTTATTCTATGTTCAATGTGATCTTCTTTGGTGCATATAACAATGATATGGGATTCCCCACCGAAGAGGATTAGTTCTCTACTGGAATGACTATTTAACATCCACCAATAGTTTTGACCAATGGTGCCGTAATGACATTTTTAAGACTACCCAAAAGAATGCCAAAAAGAAGAAAGATAATTCTTATGATTGTGATATTGCCAATTTAAAATCAACAATTAATTCTATATATTTTGATTACCACCTGCTATATTTTATTTAGTAAAAGATTAATATTAATGTCAGATAAACTTATAAAATCATTTTTTCTTGTGAAAAGAAATGGAAACTCATTCAATATAGTCGAGTATCAAAATATTAATATTAAAAAAAATTTATAGAAAGGTAAAATTTATACATTTTTTATTGACGTATATATATTGCAATGAAATCGGTTATATTTGACATATCTTTCGATCTATTTTTATGTACAAAATATAGAAAAAAATACTGCAATATCAAAGAAAAGTTTCCACATTGATATTTGATATTGCATGTTTCAAACGCAGTCTTAACGCAGATAAGTATATTAAAAATTAGTTCATCTTTTGATAACGTTTTCCATTTCATATTTCTTTCATAAGAATTATGGAAAAAGAAACCTTCGTACCAGCTAAAAAAATTCGATATTTAATGCATCTACACTTTTAAGAAAGCAATTTTAGGCTGTTTCTGGGAGCAATATTCAAAGACGGAATATACCTGAAGTAAAAATATGTGCCAATTTTCCACAAAATTGCGAGGGGGGGGGATTCTATCACAATTTGGACAATAGAATATCCGTCCATATATATGTGATAAACAAAATAAAGCAGTGTAATAAGCCGTATAACATTTCAAAATTTTATTACTAGAATTATAAATCGATGCCGATATTTATACCGATTAGCCAAAAGATGTGCTTCACAAACATCGTCACTTCAAAATGCAACATGCTAGTATTAGGATGCGATATTGAATATATTGGGTGGTTATAGTTAAAGTTCCATTTTGAAATGGTCATAAAAGGAAAACTAATGGATCAAATGTTATCAAACTTGGTTCAAGTTTAAAGAAGGTCATAGAAATTTCTCTTCTAAAAAAAAAATAATAATAATAATAAAGTTCAAAAATTCATCACCAACAGAGGAAATGGCGCTGTATGCAATATTGTTAAACAAAATAGGATATAAAGACAGTTTAAAATGTCTAATCGATCCTGATATGTGTTGCAAAACATGTTCAATGCGGCATTTATTTTCTGAAAGCAAGTTAAATCGCATTAATGCATTCTCATCAAGAACTCTTAGCATATCCTTCTCACTGAATAATACCTTTGCAAAGCACGTCAATCAATGCTATCACATTCATAGTAACATTTATGAAGAAAAACATGTACTTGCATGGTTCGAGACATTGTCGATTCGAAAGAGTAAGAACTCCGACAAACAGGCTCACTTTTATCTGGAAAACCAAACGACATGTAAAGTTCATCTGCATAAATCATTTGCTTCTTCCTGCTGTAAACCATTTGCAAGCCATTGTGGTTTTACATAACCCCACAAACAATTTCGTTTCGGAAACGATTAAACACATTTTAAACCGATGTTTTATTTTCTTTAACAATATTGCATACAGCGCCATTTTCCCCCTAGTGGTAAGTTTTTGAACTTTTTTTTAGTAGAAAAGAAATTCCCATGACCTTCTTTAAAATATTGCCTTACCAAGTTTGATAACATTTGGCCCAGTAGTTTTCCCTTTATGACCATTTCAAAGTGGAACTTTAATTATAACCATCCAGTATATAACTAATAAGAATTGGCAGGCGGATGCGACAAATTCAATGAAACCATTATATCCATAAATTCCATCGACTGCATTTCATACATCTACTCTTTCAAAAAATGCATTCATTTGCCTAATGTAGAAGGATCAACTTATATTCTAATTAGCAACTAAAATTCAGCAGATTAAACATATCAATGGTTACATACCCACATGATCTTAGGGGGGGGGTGAAGTTATCTTTCATTCGCATCCAATTCGCACGAAAAACACTTTTTTCCATAAGTTCATCGAAAAATTGTAATTTAAATAATTCAATATTGGCAGGATCATATGTCAATACATTTGAAAAGGTAAAGTAAGAAAACATGAATATACAAATGAATGCCGAAAGTAAAATTACAATTTTGAGGCTTAAATTTTCAGATGTTTTTTTTAATATCTAGCATTTTATTAAAAATACATATAATAAATAATTTTAATAAATAAAAATATTTCATTTTAAAAGTTAAGAATCTCCGAGTCTTGTCTTGAGTTGTTTGGAGGAAAGATGATAATGCGTAGCCATATCAAATGCGTAAAGCATTCATTAAATAGCACATAAAAAGCAATGATAATGGTTTTATTTTTTAATTGAATGCACTACTCGGTATCGAATTTCTTTTGTGACTTTTCTCTTCAAGGCTTCAATAACCAATTCGTATATAAACATTGAGGTCAAAAGGTGCGGACGCATTTAACAAAAACAGTTCAAAATTACTTTCCATTTACAATTTGAAGTTTTGACTTCCAACTAATCAAAAATACGGTTGGCAAACACTATATTAATATTCGAAAAGTCAAAGAATCAAGCAAATACGAAACACACTGGCGACTCTATGCAATTGTCTAGTTTCTTTCTATCTGATAATCTGGCCCTGCACTGACGATTGTTTTATTAACTTTCAAATCCATTTGCCACCAAGTGTCAACTCGGTCTATTATCGAAGTCCTTTTGTGCGTTTTCCCGAATTTTGCATATTGCTAAACGAGAAATATTCTAAACAGAAAAGATGAATAACAATTTCTCGAATAAAATAATGAATAAAAATAAGTCGAGCACACCCAAAAAGTGTATTTACATATAAACGGATAACAAAGTTAATTTGATTTATTGAAAAAAATTTCAATTTAAAATGCAACACATAAAGTGTGAGAAAATATTTCAATAGAAACAACATTATTATTGGCAGATATTTTAATCAAGCGGAATCAAAATGCATTCACTAATAACAAATTTTAATCCAATTTATACGAGCAGTACAAGCAAAATATCTTACCTTATTATTATCGTTCGTTTGAGAAACGAGTTCCTATTATAAATGTAGAATCTAGAAGAATCAGCGTGGGAACGATGACAAAAATTGAGACGATTGCGAAGAAAGTACACACATCAAGTGAAGAATTTTAAAATTGAGCCCTGTTAATACAAAGATGTAGACTTAAGTCATTAAATATGCTCTTCTTCTAAAAATTTTTATTTTCCAGTCGGACAAAAGGCATGGAGATTTTTAAAAAAATTATATTAATATTTGGATTTGACATCAAAAGAAGCAGTCTCTAACTTATGAAAAGATTTTGAGAGATTTCTACAATGTAAATATAGCTTAAATAATATTTCAGAAAAAATCAAGCAGCTGGAAGAGATTTTAAAAAAAATTAAAGCAGTAAATTATCTTCTGGAATGACGGAACAGAATATTTGGATTCGAAGGCTATGTTGGCATGGTGATAAGTGTCTGTTTTAGTGCCAGAGGTTGCAATTCATGCAAACATCTACCTTTTATGTTTGTTCTATGTTAAATACTGGGTGGGCAAACAGTTCGTAAAAATTTTAAATATTTATGAAACCCGGAAAATTGAGCAAAATAAAAAGTGGTTTGCAGGTTTAGCATCTATAGTTGCGGGATTTTTCTTAAGATAAGGAAAAAAATTTATTCAAAAAACTCTGTCGGATCCGGATTGAGATTAGCGAGGATAGAACCTGGGACCTTGTGGTTCGCAGCCCAGTAACATGACCACGATACAAAACAATTGCTCGGGTAGCGTAGCTTATAAGCTTTCACCGCAGACTCTCCCTCCAGTGAGACGAACGGTATGGCTGTTGAGTGGTGATGTATTTATCTGTTGTCTAATGGGTCTGTACCCAGCTGAATAGCGCCAAGCGTTATGGCGAGAGTGTGTGGGTGAGTGGTTGCTGATGCTGTTGCGCCAAGTGAGTCTGGCGACTTTGGTTGCTGCGTCAAGTGAGTCTGACGACTTTGGTTGCGGGTAGGGCCACAAGAGCTGTACAAAAGTTGAAGGTTCATCGTCTGAAGTTACCAATTTCGTGAATTGGACAAAGTGAAGATAGAGTCTGGGACCTTGTAGTTAGCAGCCCAGTAATATGACCACGATACGAAAGCAATTGCTCGAGTAGCTTAGCTGTTAACTGGCTTATAAGCTTTCACCACAAAACACATAAGTGAAAGAATGGGTGCGCATATACCAAAAATAATGTTATCAAATCATTTATTATTGCAATATGTTTTTTGCATGTCCTCCACCCCCAGGTGATTACCCAATGCAGGCGTGTCCCAAATCCAGCAGCGGCAGAGTGCAGCAAGTCCGACTCTCTTCATGACAGTTCTCGACGGGTACTTGCAACGCTTGCTGATGTTAACAAAAGTCGCCATGGAGCGAAAAATGAGCTTCATCTGTAGGGATGACGAATATTTTACGAGCGGTTATTACGTAACCAATATCATAAAGTCACAAATACCAGTGATCAAACTTTTCAAAGAGAGGTGTTATTCAAATCCTTGAAACGATGTAACTGGTGATATTTCAATTACAGGTCTTGGATCACGAAAGAAAGTCGATACGATCTGCCGAAAGGAAGCTCTCGAACAAGAGTTCAATCATGCATAGGGAAAGTCCCTGATGCATTTTCCAGGGCCAGGCCTCCCAAAAACAGTTAACGCTAGCGGCCGGACCTATTGATCATATCTTCGACTTCCACTTCGATGGCAGACTTATCAGGGCTCCCGTCCTCGTAGAAGGACCCTCCCCTTATTGATTGAGACTAATAGGGCATTTTCTTTTAATATGTTGAAATGAATTTGTTATAGTAATTCTTGAGAACTTTAGATTTGGTCCAGAGAAATAAAAATTTAAAAATATTTTTTAAAAAAACAAAATGTATATAAAAACTACGTATCATCTCGAGATTCGAACTGAGGACCACAAAAGCTTTAAACGACCACCCGTTCTATCCATCAGGCCACACCTAGCACGTTATAATGTGTTACCTCGCACGTTATAAATAAAAAACAAAAAAAAATGTGAAAAAACAACAAATCATGAGATTCGAACTGAGGACCTAAAAAGATTTTAACGACCAGAAGTTCTATCCATCAGACCACACCTCGCACAGTAGAGTGTGACATGTAAGATTCGAAAACGGTTGGCTGTTTTTATTATTAATAATTGTGAAATTCGGGTGTAAAAGCACAATGCTAAGAATGGTAGATATGTTTGCGCATGTGCGAGAACTTGATAAATTAAAGACCCTTAATTTTACAGATATTTTAAAGTAAAATTTTATTCAACTTTGCATGTGCAAAGGAATAATGCTTGAGAATTTTATATTTCGTCCGGAGAAATAAAAATTAAAAAATAAATTTTAAAAAAATATTTCTAAAAACTACGGATCGTCTCGAGATTCGAACTGAGAACCTCAAAAGCGTTAAACGACCAGCCGTTCTATCCATCACGCCACAACTCGCGCGATGCAGTGCGAGATGTAAGATTCGAAATACGGTTGGCTGTTTTTATTATTAATAATTGTGAAATTCGTGGGTAAAAGCACAATGCTAAGAATGGTAGATATGTTTGCGCATGTGCGAGTCCTTGATAAATGAAAGACCCTTAATTTTATAGATATTTTAAAGTAAAATTTTATTCAACGTTGCATGTGCAAGAGAATAATACTTGAGAACGTTATATTTCGCCCGGAGAAATAAAAATTAAAAAATAAATTTAAAAAAAATGTTTCTAAAAATTACGGATCGTCTCGAGATTCGAACTGAGGACCTCAAATGTGTTAAACCACCAGCCGTTCTATCCATCAGGCCACACATCGGACGATATAGTGTGAGATGTAAGATTCCAAATACGGTTGGCAGTTTTTATTTTTAATAATTGTGAAATTCGGGTGTAAAAGCACAATGCTAAGAATGGTAGATATGTTTGCGCATGTGCGAGAACTTGATAAATGAAAGACCATTAATTTTATAGATATTTTAAAGTAAAATTTTATTCAACGTTGAATGTGCAAGGGAATAATGCTTGAGAACTTTATATATCGTCCGGAGAAATAAAACTGTAAAAATAAATAAAAAAAAATGTATTTAAAAACTATGTATCAGCTCGAAATTCGAACTGAGGACATCAAAAAAGTTAAACGACCAGCTGTTCCATCCACCAGTCCACACCTCTCACGTAATCCAGTCAGATATAAGAATCCAAACACATTTGGCTGTTTTTATTAATAATTGTGTAATTCAGCTGTAAAAGCACAATGCTCAGAATAGTAGATATGTTTGCGCATGTGCGAGATCTTGATAAATGAAAAACCATTAATTTTAGAGATATTTTGAAGTAAAATTTTATTCAACTTTCTATGTGCAAGAGAATAATTCTTGAGAAATTTATATTTCGTCCTGAGAAATAAAAATTTGAAAATAAATAAAAAAAACGCATATAAAACTATGTATCAGCTCGAGATTCGAACTGAGGACCTCAAAAGAGCTACAAGACCAGCCGTTCCATCCACCAGTCCACACCTCTCATGCAATCGTGTGAGATATAAGAATCCAAATACATTTGGTGGTTTTTATTATTAATAATTGTGTAATTCGGCTGTAAACGCACAATGCTCAGAATAGTAGATATGTTTGCGCATGTGCGAGATCTTGATGAATGAAAAACCATTAATTTTATAGATAGTTTAAAGTAAAATTTTATTCATCGTTGCATGTGCAATTGAATAATTATTGTGAAATTTATATTTCGTCCGGAGAAATAAAAATTTGAAAATAAATAAAAAAAACGCATATAAAACTATGTATCAGCTCGAGATTCGAACTGAGGACCTCAAAAGAACTACAAGACCAGCCGTTCCATCCACCAGTCCACACCTCTCATGGAATCGTGTGAGATATAAGAATCCAAATACATTTGGTGGTTTTTATTATTAATAATTGTGTAATTCGGCTGTAAAAGCACATTGCTCAGAATAGTAGATATGTTTGCGCATGTGCGAGATCTTGATGAATGAAAAACCATTAATTTTATAGATATTTTAAAGGAAATTTTATTCATTGTTGCATGTGCAATTGAATAATTATTGAGAAATTTATATTTCGTCCGGAGAAATAAAAATTTGAAAATAAATAAAAAAAACGCATATAAAACTATGTATCAGCTCGAGATTCGAACTGAGGACCTCAAAAGAGCTACAAGACCAGCCGTTCCATCCACCAGTCCACACCTCTCATGGAATCGTGTGAGATATAAGAATCCAAATACATTTGGTGGTTTTTATTATTAATAATTGTGTAATTCGGCTGTAAAAGCACAATGCTCAGAATAGTAGATATGTTTGCGCATGTGCGAGATCTTGATGAATGAAAAACCATTAATTTTATAGATATTTTAAAGGAAATTTTATTCATTGTTGCATGTGCAATTGAATAATTATTGAGAAATTTATATTTCGTCCGGAGAAATAAAAATTTGAAAATAAATAAAAAAAAAAACGCATATAAAACTATGTATCAGCTCGAGATTCGAACTGAGGACCTCAAAAGAGCTACAAGACCAGATGTTCCATTCACCAGTCCACACCTCTCATGGAATCGTGTGAGATATAAGAATCCAAATACATTTGGTGGTTTTTATTATTAATAATTGTGTAATTCGGCTGTAAAAGCACAATGCTCAGAATAGTAGATATGTTTGCGCATGTGCGAGATCTTGATGAATGAAAAACCATTAATTTTATAGATAGTTTAAAATAAAATTTTATTCATCGTTGTATGTGCAATTGAATAATTATTGAGAAATTTATATTTCGTCCGGAGAAATAAAAATTTGAAAATAAATAAAAAAACAAAAAAACGTATATAAAAACTATGTATCAGTTCGTGATTCGAACTGAGGACCTCAAAATAGTTAAACGACCAGACGTTCCATCCACCAGTCCACACCTCTCACGGAATCGTGTGAGATATAAGAATCCAAATACATTTTGTGGTTTTTATTAATAATTGTGTAATTCGGCTGTAAACAAACAATGCTCAGAATAGTAGATATGTTTGCGCATATGCCAGATCTTGATAAATGAAAGACCATTAATTTTATAGACATTTTAAAGTAAAATTTTATTCAACCCTGCATATGCTAGGGAATAATCCTTGAGAACGTTATACATCGTCCGGAGAAATAAAAATTTGAAAAGAAATAAAAAACAAAAAAAATGTATATAAAAACTACGTATCAGCTCAAGATTTGAACTGAAGACCTCAAAAGAATTAAACGACCAGCCTTTCTTTCCACCATGCCAAGCCACGCACGGCATAGGGGGAGATGTAAGATTCCAAATACGCTTGGCAGTTTTTATTATTAATAATTGTGAAATTCGTGTGTAAAAGCACAATGCTCAGAATACTAGATATGTTTGCGCATGTGCGAGAACTTGATAAATGAAAGACCATTAATTTTATATATATTTTAAAGCAAAATTTTTTTCAACGTTGCATGTGCAAGGGAATAATTCTTGAGAAATTTATATTTCGTCCTTAGAAATAAAAATTTGAAAATAAATAAAAAAATATGTGTCTAAAAACTATGTATCAGCTCGAGATTCGAACTGAGGACCTCAAAAGAGTTAAACGAAAAGACGTTCCATCCACCAGTCCATACCTCTCCCGGAATCCAGTGAGATATAAGAATCCAAATACATTTGACTGTTTTTATTAATAATTGTGTAATTCGGCTGTAAAGGCACAATGCTCAGAATAGTAGATATGTTTGCGCATGTGCCAGATCTTGATAAATGAAAGACCATTAATTTTATAGACATTTTAAAGTAAATCTTTATTCAACCCTGCATATGCAAGGGAATAATACTTGAGAACGTTATACTTCGTCCGGAGAAATAAAAATTTGAAAATAAAGAAAAAACAAAAAAAATGTATATAAAAACTACGTATCAGCTCAAGATTTGAACTGAGGACCTCAAAAGAGTTAAACGACCATCCGTTCTTTCCACCATGCCAAGCCACGCACGGCATAGGGGGAGATGTAAGATTCCAAATACGGTTGGCAGTTTTTATTATTAATAATTGTGAAATTCGTGTGTAAAAGCACAATGTTAAGAATGGTAGATATGTTTGCGCATGTGCGAGAACTTGATAAATGAAAGACCATTAATTTTATAGATATTTTAAAGTAAAATTTTATTCAACGCTGCATATGCAAGGGAATAATCCTTAAGAACTTTATACTTCGTCCGGAGAAATAAAAATTTTAAAATTAATAGAAAACAATAAAAAATATATATAAAAACTGCGTATCAGCTCGAGATTCGAACTGAAGACCTCAAAAGAGTTAAATGACCAGCCGTTCTTTCCACCAGAACACACCTCTCACGATAACGAGTGAGATATAAGAATCCAAATACATTTGGCGGTTTTTAATATTAATAATTGTGGAATTCGCGTGTAAAAGAACAACGCTCAGAATAGTAGATATATTTGCGCATGTGCGAGATCTTGATAAATAAAAAAACCATTAATTTTATAGATATTTTTAAATAAAATTTTATTCAACTGTGTATCTGCAAGAGAATAATTCTTGAGAAATTTATATTTCGTCCTGAGAAATAAAAATTTAAAATAAATAAAAAAAAAATGTGTCTAAAAACTATGCATCAGCTCGAGATTAGAACTGAGGAACTCAAAAGAGTTAAACGACCAGACGTTCCATCCACCAGTCCACAGCTCACACGGATTCGAGTGAGATATAAGAATCCAAATACATTTGGTGGTTTTTATTATTAATAGTTGTGTAATTCGGCTGTAAAAGCACAATGCTCAGAATAGTAGATATGTTTGCGCATGTGCCAGATCTTGATCAATGCAACACCATTAATTTTATATATATTTTAAAGCAAAATTTTTTTCAATGTTGCATGTGCAAATGAATAATTCTTGAGAAATTTATATTTCGTCTGGAGAAAAAAAAATTTGAAAATAAATTTTTAAAAAACCAAATGTATATAAAAACTATGCATCAGCTCGAGATTCGAACTGAGGAACTCAAAAGAGTTAAACGACCAGACGTTCCATCCACCAGTCCACACCTCTCACGGAATCCAGTGAGATATAAGAATTTAAATACATTTGGCTGTTTTTATTAATAATTGTGTAATTCGGCTGTAAAAGCACAATGCTCAGAATAGTAGGTATGTTTGCGCATGTGCGAGATCTTGATAAATGAAAAATCATTAATTTTATAGATATTTTAAAGTAAAATTTTATTCATCGTTGCATGTGGAATTGAATAATTATTCAGAAATTTATATTTTGTCCGCAGAAATAAAAATTTGAAAATAAATTAAAAAAAACGTATATAAAAACTATGTATCAGCTCGAGATTCGAACTGAGGCCCTCAAAAGAGTTAAACGACCAGACGTTCCATCCACCAGTCCACACCTCTCACGGAATCGTGTGAGATATAAGAATCCAAATACATTTGGTGGTTTTTATTATTAATATTTGTGGAATTCGGCTGTAAAAGTAAAATGCTCAGAATAGTAGATATGTTTGCGCATGTGCCAGATCTTGATAAATGCAACACCATTAATTTTATAGATATTTTAAAGCAAAATTTTTTTCAACGTTGCATGTGAAAGGGAATAATTCTTCAGAAATTTATATTTCGTCCTGGGAAATAAAAATTTGAAAATAAATTTTAAAAAAACCAAATATATATAAAAACTATGTATCAGCTCGAGATTCGAACTGAGGACCTCAAAAGAGTCAAACGACCATCTGTTCCATCCACCAGTCCGCGCCTCTCACGGAATCGAGTGAGATATAAGAATCCAAATACATTTGGCTGTTTTTATTAATAATTGTGTAATTCGGCTGTAAAAGCACAATGCTCAGAACAGTAGGTATGTTTGCGCATGTGCGAGATCTTGATAAATGAAAAATCATTAATTTTATAGATATTTTAAAGTAAAATTTTATTCATCGTTGCATGTGCAATTGAATAATTATTGAGAAATTTATATTTCGTCCGGAGAAATAAAAATTTGAAAATAAATTTAAAAAAAACGTATATAAAAACTATGTATCAGCTCCAGATTCGAACTGTGGACCTCAAAAGAGTCAAACGGCCAGCCGTTCCATCCACCAGTCCACACCTCTCACGGAATCGCGTGAGATATAAGAATCCAAATACATTTGGCTGTTTTTATTATTAATAATTGTGGAATTCTGTGTAAAAGCACAATGCTCAGAATAGTAGATATGTTTGCGCATGTGCGAGATCTTCATAAATGAAACATCATTAATTTTATAGATATTTTAAAGTAAAATTTTATTCATCGTTGCATGTGCAATTGAAAAATTCTTGAGAAATTTATATTTCGTCCGGAGAAATAAAAATTTGAAAATAAATAAAAAAACAAAAAAACGTATATAAAAACTATGCATCAGCTCGAGATTCGAACTGAGGACCTCAAAAGAGTTAAACGACCAGACGTTCCATCCACCAGTCCACACCTCTCACGGAATCCAGTGACATATAAGAATCCAAATACATTTGGCTGTTTTTATTAATAATTGTGTAATTCGGCTGTAAAAACACAATGCTCAGAATAGTAGATATGTTTGCGCATGTGCGAGTTCTTGATAAAAAGAAAACCATTAATTTTATAGATAGTTTAAAATAAAATTTTATTCAACTTTGTATGTGCAATTGAATAATTATTGAGAAATTTATATTTCGTCCTGAGAAATAAAAATTTGAAAATAAATAAAAAAAAATGTGTCTAAAAACTATGTATCAGCTCGAAATTCGAACTGAGGACATCAAAAAAGTTAAACGACCAGCTGTTCCATCCACCAGTCCACACCTCTCACGTAATCCAGTCAGATATAAGAATCCAAACACATTTGGCTGTTTTTATTAATAATTGTGTAATTCAGCTGTAAAAGCACAATGCTCAGAATAGTAGATATGTTTGCGCATGTGCGAGATCTTGATAAATGAAAAACCATTAATTTTAGAGATATTTTGAAGTAAAATTTTATTCAACTTTCTATGTGCAAGAGAATAATTCTTGAGAAATTTATATTTCGTCCTGAGAAATAAAAATTTGAAAATAAATAAAAAAAACGCATATAAAACTATGTATCAGCTCGAGATTCGAACTGAGGACCTCAAAAGAGCTACAAGACCAGCCGTTCCATCCACCAGTCCACACCTCTCATGCAATCGTGTGAGATATAAGAATCCAAATACATTTGGTGGTTTTTATTATTAATAATTGTGTAATTCGGCTGTAAACGCACAATGCTCAGAATAGTAGATATGTTTGCGCATGTGCGAGATCTTGATGAATGAAAAACCATTAATTTTATAGATAGTTTAAAGTAAAATTTTATTCATCGTTGCATGTGCAATTGAATAATTATTGTGAAATTTATATTTCGTCCGGAGAAATAAAAATTTGAAAATAAATAAAAAAAACGCATATAAAACTATGTATCAGCTCGAGATTCGAACTGAGGACCTCAAAAGAGCTACAAGACCAGCCGTTCCATCCACCAGTCCACACCTCTCATGGAATCGTGTGAGATATAAGAATCCAAATACATTTGGTGGTTTTTATTATTAATAATTGTGTAATTCGGCTGTAAAAGCACATTGCTCAGAATAGTAGATATGTTTGCGCATGTGCGAGATCTTGATGAATGAAAAACCATTAATTTTATAGATATTTTAAAGGAAATTTTATTCATTGTTGCATGTGCAATTGAATAATTATTGAGAAATTTATATTTCGTCCGGAGAAATAAAAATTTGAAAATAAATAAAAAAAAACGCATATAAAACTATGTATCAGCTCGAGATTCGAACTGAGGACCTCAAAAGAGCTACAAGACCAGCCGTTCCATCCACCAGTCCACACCTCTCATGGAATCGTGTGAGATATAAGAATCCAAATACATTTGGTGGTTTTTATTATTAATAATTGTGTAATTCGGCTGTAAAAGCACAATGCTCAGAATAGTAGATATGTTTGCGCATGTGCGAGATCTTGATGAATGAAAAACCATTAATTTTATAGATATTTTAAAGGAAATTTTATTCATTGTTGCATGTGCAATTGAATAATTATTGAGAAATTTATATTTCGTCCGGAGAAATAAAAATTTGAAAATAAATAAAAAAAAAAAAACGCATATAAAACTATGTATCAGCTCGAGATTCGAACTGAGGACCTCAAAAGAGCTACAAGACCAGATGTTCCATTCACCAGTCCACACCTCTCATGGAATCGTGTGAGATATAAGAATCCAAATACATTTGGTGGTTTTTATTATTAATAATTGTGTAATTCGGCTGTAAAAGCACAATGCTCAGAATAGTAGATATGTTTGCGCATGTGCGAGATCTTGATGAATGAAAAACCATTAATTTTATGGATAGTTTAAAATAAAATTTTATTCATCGTTGTATGTGCAATTGAATAATTATTGAGAAATTTATATTTCGTCCGGAGAAATAAAAATTTGAAAATAAATAAAAAAACAAAAAAACGTATATAAAAACTATGTATCAGTTCGTGATTCGAACTGAGGACCTCAAAATAGTTAAACGACCAGACGTTCCATCCACCAGTCCACACCTCTCACGGAATCGTGTGAGATATAAGAATCCAAATACATTTGGTGGTTTTTATTAATAATTGTGTAATTCGGCTGTAAACGCACAATGCTCAGAATAGTAGATATGTTTGCGCATATGCCAGATCTTGATGAATGAAAAACCATTAATTTTATAGATAGTTTAAAATAAAATTTTATTCATCGTTGTATGTGCAATTGAATAATTATTGAGAAATTTATATTTCGTCCGGAGAAATAAAAATTTGAAAATAAATAAAAAAACAAAAAAACGTATATAAAAACTATGTATCAGTTCGTGATTCGAACTGAGGACCTCAAAATAGTTAAACGACCAGACGTTCCATCCACCAGTCCACACCTCTCACGGAATCGTGTGAGATATAAGAATCCAAATACATTTGGTGGTTTTTATTAATAATTGTGTAATTCGGCTGTAAACGCACAATGCTCAGAATAGTAGATATGTTTGCGCATATGCCAGATCTTGATAAATGAAAGACCATTAATTTTATAGACATTTTAAAGTAAAATTTTATTCAACCCTGCATATGCTAGGGAATAATCCTTGAGAACGTTATACATCGTCCGGAGAAATAAAAATTTGAAAAGAAATAAAAAACAAAAAAAATGTATATAAAAACTACGTATCAGCTCAAGATTTGAACTGAAGACCTCAAAAGAATTAAACGACCAGCCTTTCTTTCCACCATGCCAAGCCACGCACGGCATAGGGGGAGATGTAAGATTCCAAATACGCTTGGCAGTTTTTATTATTAATAATTGTGAAATTCGTGTGTAAAAGCACAATGCTCAGAATACTAGATATGTTTGCGCATGTGCGAGAACTTGATAAATGAAAGACCATTAATTTTATATATATTTTAAAGCAAAATTTTTTTCAACGTTGCATGTGCAAGGGAATAATTCTTGAGAAATTTATATTTCGTCCTTAGAAATAAAAATTTGAAAATAAATAAAAAAATATGTGTCTAAAAACTATGTATCAGCTCGAGATTCGAACTGAGGACCTCAAAAGAGTTAAACGAAAAGACGTTCCATCCACCAGTCCATACCTCTCCCGGAATCCAGTGAGATATAAGAATCCAAATACATTTGACTGTTTTTATTAATAATTGTGTAATTCGGCTGTAAAGGCACAATGCTCAGAATAGTAGATATGTTTGCGCATGTGCCAGATCTTGATAAATGAAAGACCATTAATTTTATAGACATTTTAAAGTAAATCTTTATTCAACCCTGCATATGCAAGGGAATAATACTTGAGAACGTTATACTTCGTCCGGAGAAATAAAAATTTGAAAATAAATAAAAAACAAAAAAAATGTATATAAAAACTACGTATCAGCTCAAGATTTGAACTGAGGACCTCAAAAGAGTTAAACGACCATCCGTTCTTTCCACCATGCCAAGCCACGCACGGCATAGGGGGAGATGTAAGATTCCAAATACGGTTGGCAGTTTTTATTATTAATAATTGTGAAATTCGTGTGTAAAAGCACAATGTTAAGAATGGTAGATATGTTTGCGCATGTGCGAGAACTTGATAAATGAAAGACCATTAATTTTATAGATATTTTAAAGTAAAATTTTATTCAACGCTGCATGTGCAAGGGAATAATCCTTAAGAACTTTATACTTCGTCCGGAGAAATAAAAATTTTAAAATTAATAGAAAACAATAAAAAATATATATAAAAACTGCGTATCAGCTCGAGATTCGAACTGAAGACCTCAAAAGAGTTAAATGACCAGCCGTTCTTTCCACCAGAACACACCTCTCACGATAACGAGTGAGATATAAGAATCCAAATACATTTGGCGGTTTTTAATATTAATAATTGTGGAATTCGCGTGTAAAAGAACAACGCTCAGAATAGTAGATATATTTGCGCATGTGCGAGATCTTGATAAATAAAAAACCATTAATTTTATAGATATTTTTAAATAAAATTTTATTCAACTGTGTATCTGCAAGAGAATAATTCTTGAGAAATTTATATTTCGTCCTGAGAAATAAAAATTTAAAATAAATAAAAAAAAATGTGTCTAAAAACTATGCATCAGCTCGAGATTAGAACTGAGGAACTCAAAAGAGTTAAACGACCAGACGTTCCATCCACCAGTCCACAGCTCACACGGATTCGAGTGAGATATAAGAATCCAAATACATTTGGTGGTTTTTATTATTAATAGTTGTGTAATTCGGCTGTAAAAGCACAATGCTCAGAATAGTAGATATGTTTGCGCATGTGCCAGATCTTGATCAATGCAACACCATTAATTTTATATATATTTTAAAGCAAAATTTTTTTCAATGTTGCATGTGCAAATGAATAATTCTTGAGAAATTTATATTTCGTCTGGAGAAAAAAAAATTTGAAAATAAATTTTTAAAAAACCAAATGTATATAAAAACTATGCATCAGCTCGAGATTCGAACTGAGGAACTCAAAAGAGTTAAACGACCAGACGTTCCATCCACCAGTCCACACCTCTCACGGAATCCAGTGAGATATAAGAATCCAAATACATTTGGCTGTTTTTATTAATAATTGTGTAATTCGGCTGTAAAAGCACAATGCTCAGAATAGTAGGTATGTTTGCGCATGTGCGAGATCTTGATAAATGAAAAATCATTAATTTTATAGATATTTTAAAGTAAAATTTTATTCATCGTTGCATGTGGAATTGAATAATTATTCAGAAATTTATATTTTGTCCGCAGAAATAAAAATTTGAAAATAAATTAAAAAAAACGTATATAAAAACTATGTATCAGCTCGAGATTCGAACTGAGGCCCTCAAAAGAGTTAAACGACCAGACGTTCCATCCACCAGTCCACACCTCTCACGGAATCGTGTGAGATATAAGAATCCAAATACATTTGGTGGTTTTTATTATTAATATTTGTGGAATTCGGCTGTAAAAGTAAAATGCTCAGAATAGTAGATATGTTTGCGCATGTGCCAGATCTTGATAAATGCAACACCATTAATTTTATAGATATTTTAAAGCAAAATTTTTTTCAACGTTGCATGTGAAAGGGAATAATTCTTCAGAAATTTATATTTCGTCCTGGGAAATAAAAATTTGAAAATAAATTTTAAAAAAACCAAATATATATAAAAACTATGTATCAGCTCGAGATTCGAACTGAGGACCTCAAAAGAGTCAAACGACCATCTGTTCCATCCACCAGTCCGCGCCTCTCACGGAATCGAGTGAGATATAAGAATCCAAATACATTTGGCTGTTTTTATTAATAATTGTGTAATTCGGCTGTAAAAGCACAATGCTCAGAACAGTAGGTATGTTTGCGCATGTGCGAGATCTTGATAAATGAAAAATCATTAATTTTATAGATATTTTAAAGTAAAATTTTATTCATCGTTGCATGTGCAATTGAATAATTATTGAGAAATTTATATTTCGTCCGGAGAAATAAAAATTTGAAAATAAATTTAAAAAAAACGTATATAAAAACTATGTATCAGCTCCAGATTCGAACTGTGGACCTCAAAAGAGTCAAACGGCCAGCCGTTCCATCCACCAGTCCACACCTCTCACGGAATCGCGTGAGATATAAGAATCCAAATACATTTGGCTGTTTTTATTATTAATAATTGTGGAATTCTGTGTAAAAGCACAATGCTCAGAATAGTAGATATGTTTGCGCATGTGCGAGATCTTCATAAATGAAACATCATTAATTTTATAGATATTTTAAAGTAAAATTTTATTCATCGTTGCATGTGCAATTGAAAAATTCTTGAGAAATTTATATTTCGTCCGGAGAAATAAAAATTTGAAAATAAATAAAAAAACAAAAAAACGTATATAAAAACTATGTATCAGCTCGAGATTCGAACTGAGGACCTCAAAAGAGTTAAACGACCAGACGTTCCATCCACCAGTCCACACCTCTCACGGAATTCAGTGAGATATAAGAATCCAAATACACTTGGCAGTTTATATTATTAATAATTGTGTAATTCGGCTTTAAAAGCACAATGCTCAGAATAGTAGATATGTTTGCGCATGTGTGAGATCTTGATAAATGAAAAACCATTAATTTTATAGATAGTTTAAAGTAAAATTTTATTCATCGTTGCATGTGCAATTGAATAATTATTGAGAAATTTATATTTCGTCCGGAGAAATAAAAATTTGAAAACAAATAAAAAAAACGTATATAAAAACTATGTATCAGCTCCACATTCGAACTGACGACCTTAGAAGAGTTAAACGACCAGACGTTCCATCCACCAGTCCACACCTCTGACGGAATTCAGTGAGATATAAGAATCCAAATACATTTGTCTGTTTTTGTTAATAATTGTGTAATTCGGCTGTAAAAGCACAATGCTCAAAATAGTAGATATGTTTGCGCATGTGCGAGATCTCGATAAATGGAAAACCATTAATTTTATAGATATTTTAAAATAAAATTTTATGCAACTGTGTATGTGCAAGATAATAATTCTTGAGAAATTTATATTTCGTCCGGCGAAATAAAAATTTGAAAATAAATAAAATAAAAAAAATGAATATAAAAACTATGTATCAGCTCTAGATTCGAACTGACGACCTCAAAAGAGTCAAACGGCCAGCTGTTCCATCCACCAGTCCACACCTCTCACGGAATCGAGTGAGATATAAGAATCCAAATACATTTGGCTGTTTTTATTAATAATTGTGGAATTCGAGTGTAAAAGCACAATGCTCAGAATAGTAGATATGTTTGCGCATGTGCGAGATCTTCATAAATGAAACATCATTAATATTATAGATATTTTAAAGTAAAATTTTATTCATCGTTGCATGTGCAATTGAATAATTCTTGAGAAATTTATATTTCGTCCGGAGAAATAAAAATTTGAAAAAAATAAAAAAACAAAAAACGTATATAAAAACTATGTATCAGCTCGAGATTCGAACTGAGGACCTGAAAAGAGCTACAAGACCAGCCGTTCCATCCACCAGTCCACAGCTCACACGTATTCGAGTGAGATATAAGAATCCAAATATATTTGGTGGTTTTTATTATTAATAATTGTGCAATTCGGCTGTAAAAGCAAAATGCTCAGAATAGTAGATATGTTTGCGCATGTGCGAGATCTTGATAAATGAAAAACCATTAATTTTATAGATATTTTAAAATAAAATTTTATGCAACTGTGTATGTGCAAGAGAATAATTCTTGAGAAATTTATATTTCGTCCGGAGAAATAAAAATTTGAAAATAAATAAAAAAACAAAAAAACGTATATAATAACTAGGTATCAGCTCGAGATTCGAACTGACGACCTCAAAAGAGTCAAACGACCATCTGTTCCATCCACCAGTCCGCACCTCTCACGGAATCGAGTGAGATATAAAAATCCAAATACATTTGGCTGTTTTTATTATTAATAATTGTGGAATTCGGGTGTAAAAGCACAATGCTCAGTATAGTAGATATGTTTCCGCATGTGCGAGATGTTCATAAATGAAACATCATTAATTTTATAGATAGTTTAAAGTAAAATTTTATTCATCGTTGCATGTGCAATTGAATAATTATTGAGAAATTTATATTTCGTCCGGAGAAATAAAAATTTGAAAATAAATAAAATAAAAAAAAACGTATATAAAAACTATGTATCAGATCGAGATTCGAACTGAGGACCTTCGAAGAGTTAAACGACCAGACGTTCCATCCACCAGTCCACACCTCTCACGGAATTCAGTGAGATATAAGAATACAAATACATTTGGCTGTTTTTGTCAATAATTGTGTAATTCGGCTGTAAAAGCACAATGCTCAGAATAGTAGATATGTTTGCGCATGTGCGGGATCTTGATAAATAAAAAGCCATTAATTTAATAGATATTTTAAAGTAAAATTTTATTCAACGTTGTATGTGCAAGAGAATGATTCTTGAGAAATTTATATTTCGTCCGGCGAAATAAAAATTTGAAAATTATTTAAAAAAAAAAATGTGTGTGGGAAAAGGCAACGACCAGCATTAATATTTGAAATATATTTATTAAGATTAAAGTACAAAGGACATAAATTACTACATAGAACATAAAAGATACATGAGCGTGAGCTGCACGTCTTGCAGTCTCAGTGCCCAACTCCCGTCTGCCAATAATGGCGGGAAAGCATCACGTGATTAATGACGTGACGCAACATGGTCAGCATGGCGCCATACAGGATACGGGATCTGTCAGCGCTTCTTACATCGGCCATCATGACAGGATAGGCGACCTCGTCTTATGGTATAAAGTACATTGAAGTAAATATATAAAACAAACAGCAAATACAGGAAAATAATAATATGTAAAATTGAAATATTCACAAGATAAAACAAATAAAATAGTCATACCATCCGTGACAGCATAAGTATATAGCAATACAATAGCGTGCACTGGAAATATCGAATAACTAACTAAAAATAGAAATAATATTAGTGTTGAACATATAAAAATATAATAACACAAAATAAACAGAGAAAAAAATCAAAGTCTATATCGTCCAAATATACACACACAAAAAGAAGGAAAATAGTTCTCTTTCTCTTTAAGTAGTTTTCAGTGTTTTCTTTTGAAACACAATTCAAGTTAAATGTTCTATATTGCTGGACCATGGTTTCATATATTCTGCACAAGTTGAAGTTTTTGATGGTCCATCGAAGAAATCACACTTTTCAACATCGTATGTGTCGTCTGCTTTAATTTTGATCACTTTATATGGTCCGAGAAATTTTTGTTTCAATTTCAGACCAGGGCCAAATTGAGTGCGCTTGATTGCGACGAGATCATTCAATTGAAATTTTTGAGCATGTTTCCTACGCAGATTGTAGGTACGGCGATTTTCTTCTTGGATTTTGAGGATTTGTTGTTTTGCATCTTTACGGAGCTCATCACGCTGTTGGAGAAATGCAGACTGGATCTCTTCGTTGACGATTTCGAGGATTTTTATATCATGCTCAGATTTCATTTTAGTTCCAAACAGAATTTCGAATGGAGTAGATTTGATACTTCGTTGAAATGTAGAATTAATAATTTGTTGAACGGAAGCAACATGGCTATACCATTTCTCAGTGTTTTCTATGGATAGCTTGGAGAGTACAGATATGATAGTAGAATTAAGTCTTTCTACCTGACCGTTTGATCTAGGAAGTCCGGCTGTAATATGCTCATCTATCTGTTGAGTTTTGAAAATTTGAAGATTGACACAGTCTTGAATGATCATGCAGCATGGGCTTCGGCTAAGAGCGTCGACATGAGTCATCTTTGAATCGGTTCGATGCTCTATTTCGTAGTCAAAATCCTGAAGGTATAATGCCCATCGCGAAATGCGGGAATTCATTTCTTTTTTTATTTAACGTTTTGACGAATGCATTACAGTCAGTGATAATTTTAAAGTGTGATCCGAGGATGTAAATTCGGAATTTTTTTAAGTGCTTCTACAATGGCGAGTACCTCCAGTTCATAGCTGGTGTAATTTCTTTCGCTGTCAGACGTTTTCTTGGACATATAATACACTGGATGGAATTTGTTATCATCTTTGGATTTTTGTAGTAGGACTGCCCCCAAGCCATCAATTGAAGCGTCTGTATGAATTTCAATGGGACTGCCTTGATTAAAAATAGTTAAAACGGGTTTATCAGAAAGTAACTGTTTTAAGCGTAAAAACGCAGTTTTTTGCTGAGCTTGAAATAGAAAGGGGCTGTCCTTACGAAGAAGATCACTAAGTGGTTTTGCTATAGTAGAGTATGATGGAATAAATTTCCTAAAGTATCCCGTAAGACCTAGAAAACGTTGTACGTCTTTTGCATTTTTTTAACTCAGGATAATTAAGAACGGCTTTAGTTTTGGAGGGTGAAGGGAGCAATTTGCCGTGTTCTACTACGTGACCCAAAAATTCAATCTGACTATACAAAAATTGACATTTTTTAAAGTTTATATCTAGTCCATAATCGCGAGCTACTTTTAAAACAGTGTTAAGGCGTTCGAGAGCCTCAGATTCATTATTTGCGGGAATGACGATGTCATCCATATACGGGAGGACAATGCCTTTTGCAATAAGATCACGAAAAACGGCATTTATGTATCGCATAAAGACAGGAGGACATGAACTTAAACAGAATGGCATATAACGGAATTGAAATTGACCTGTATTTGTGACGAAACTGGTGTAACAACGACTTTTTTCTTTTACCGGCACATGAAAAAATCCGTTACGCAAATCGAGAGTACTGAAAATTTTAGCATTTTGAAGACGATCTAAAATGTCATCAATTAATGGTAGTGGATAATGGTCTTTAACTAATTTACGATTTAGTTTTCTATAATCTATACAGACTCTATGTTTTCCATCTTTCTTACGAACTACGACAACTTGACTAGCATAGGGTGAAGAACATGGTTCTATAATTCCATTTTTTAACCACTCGTCTATCTGCGCATTTACTATATCACGTTCGGCAAAGGGTAAACGTCGAGGAGAGTGGAAAATTGGCTCATCGTCAGTAAGCGTTATATCAAGTGCGATGTTCGTGGTTTTAGTTTTGTTAGGTTTATAGGCTAACAAAATCTGTTCAACCTCATTGCGAGTTTGTTTAGAAATATTCGGGCCTATATCAAACGTGGGAGTTTCAGCAGAAATAGCCATTATAAAACTGTCAGTTTCAACAGGATCATCAGATTTAGACATTTTGGAAAATACAACACCGTCAGGTTTAATTGTCAAATTTGCCTGATTTATTGCGTCGCAACCTATTATTAGATCATAAGTAGTACAATTATTAGGTACCACAGAAATAAAAACAGGAAAACTTTGTTTGTCAATAATAATTTCAGATTCAAAGGATCCTATTATTTTAGTTTGGGAGAAACCGAATCCAGTTCGTGTTATCTTGTTATTCGTCAATGGCGGCGATCCTAGTTTAATCCATGCAGAATGTTTGAGAAGTGTCGAAAAACTACCAGTATCGACTAATCCGGAAAGTGTATTATTAAGAATAACAACCTCTTTATGCATATTCGACGGAGAATGCAATAAATGTAAAGTGTTGACATTATCACGTGGGGTAGAACTGTCATTCCGAGTAGTACGGTGTAAATCGGAAGATTTATGTCCGAAATGATTACAAGAAAGACATTTAGGACCACGATTACGATTAGGGCAAGACTTTGAGATATGTCCAAAATCGTTACAATTAAAACAACGCATGTTACTGTTAGTCGGATTACTAAAATTCGATTTTGATTCTCTTTGTTGGACAGGGATTTTATGTATTGTATCACGTCTTTGGCCGTCATTAGCATATCTAGAATACGACATCTTTGAATTATTTGCGTTCATTGCACTTACGATAGTTTCGAAAATTCGTAATTTTTCTTTAAACTCAGAATAACATTTTGCACCGTAAAGAATAATTTTATCAAAAGGGGAACCCTGTATCCCATTTATTGTGTATTGAATAACAGAACATTCATCAATAAGGGCTTCAGACTGATTCGTAATTTCACGCATGGCAATAAAATATTGCATAAAAGTTTCATTCGAGCGCATTTTACGTCTTTCTAGTTGTTTATGTATTTCAATAGAAGTTACTTTATCGGAAAATTCATTAATTAATGCACTTTTAAAAGCTTGATAGGAATTTAGATTTCTTTGGGAGAATAAAAAAGATTTAGCAGTACCGGAAACTAACCTCTTTGCAAAGATTAATTTTTGTTGTTCGCTTAAAGAAGGAAAAAGCGAAAAATTCTCTTCAACATCACAAAAAAAACTTTTAATCGAATAGGAATCATTTACTGTGAAGTTTCTACAACTACCACAGAGATCGCGTAATAAAAAACCAAACTGAAGGTTTATTTCATTCATCGTTTGTTTATTCGAGGGATCATTTTCGAGTGATTCCCTTTTGGCGCCAGTAATTAATGCCTGACTGTTATTTATGAATGATTCGTCTGAAGTTACGGGGATGGGGAAGGAAGAATTATTACCCCCATTACTTGTTGAACTTTCGGTTTCAGAAATCTGTTGAGGAGATAAAGGTTTTTCTTCTGTACCAGATAAAAAACTAATATCTAGCGAGTTCTGAAATTCATTTAAATTTGTTAGGGCTTTAAAAATATTTTCACACAAATCATCTTTGTTACTTTCGTTTACTTCTAAATGTAATAAATCAGAAACGGAGATAAAATCAGATAAAGAAAAATTATTCAACAACTCTTGTTTATGTTTTTCTACATCTAAATTTTCAAATCTTTCAAAATTTCTCATTCTTTTTCGAGAAGAATGGTCAAAATTACTGTAACCTAACACAGAGTTAAGCAATTTTACTGAATTAGTTTTTGCATATTTAAGGGAGTTAGCGATTAATTGAATATCGCCTAGTTTTAAAGACATTGTAATGAATTAAAACAGAACTAATGCACATTCACTCGGGATTAAAATATAAAGGCAGAATGAAATAAAGTAACGTGCATTTATTTAAAGGAGAAAAAATTGCGCCTACCTGGTTGGGAGCAGTCGAATTATTCACTCTTAAAAGTTCCTTTTTTTTTTAAAGCAGCCAGTATATGTCAGCACAGTTCCACAAGAACACGAAGCAATTGAACCTTTAACGTTTTCACTTGAATCATATCCATCCAAAACGTGCACTAACGTCCATTAAAATATCCACGGCAAAAATCCACTCTTATCAAAATTTGTAGCATCAATTTAACGTCTTAAATTGTACTAACGTCCACAGCTTTTTCAACAATTTGGCGGGATTTGGTAGGGGTATTCACGAGAAAGGCCGAGCAACCAAAAATGTGGGAAAAGGCAACGACCAGCATTAATATTTGAAATATATTTATTCAGATTAAAGTACAAAGGACAAAACACTACTAGATAGAACATAAAAGATACATGAGCGTGAGCTGCACGTCTTGCAGTCTCAGTGCCCAACTCCCGTCTGCCAATAATGGCTGGAAAGCATCACGTGATTAATGACGTGACGCAACATGGCCAGCATGGCGCCATACAGGATACGGGATCTGTCAGCGCTTCCCACATGTGTATAAAAACTATGTATCAGCTTTAGATTCGAACTGACGACCTCAAAAGAATCAAACGACCAGCTGTTCCATCCACCAGTCCACACCTGTCACGGAATCGAGTGAGATATAAGAATCCAAATACATTTGGCTGTTTTTGTTAATAATTGTGTAATTCGGCTGTAAAAGCACAATTCTCAGAATAGTAGATATGTTTGCGCCTGTGCAAGATGTTCATAAATGAAAAATCATTAATTTTATAGATAGTTTAAAGTAAACTTTTATTCATAGTTGCATGTGCAATTGAATAATTATTGAGAAATTTATATTTCGTCCGGAGAAATAAAAATTTGAAAATAAATAAAAAAACAAAAAACGTATATAAAAACTATGTATCAGATCGATATTCGAACTGACGACCTCAAAAGAGTCAAACAACCATCAGTTCCATCCACCAGTCCAAACCTCTCACGGAATCGCGTGAGATATAAGAATCCAAATACATTTGGCTGTTTTTATTATTAATAATTGTGGAATTCGGGTGTAAAAGCACAATGCTCAGAATAGTAGATATGTTTGCGCATGTGCGGAATCTTGATAAATAAAAAACCATTAATTTAATAGATATTTTAAAGTAAAATTTTATTCAACGTTGTATGTGCAAGAGAATAATTCTTGAGAAATTTATATTTCGTCCGGCGAAATAAAAATTTGAAAATAAATAAAAAAACAAAAAACAAAATGTGTATAAAAACTATGTATCAGCTCTAGATTCGAACTGACGACCTCAAAAGAGTCAAACGACCAGACGTTCCATTCACCAGTCCACACCTCTGACGGAATGCAGTGAGATATAAGAATCCAAATACATTTGGCTGTTTTTGTTAATAATTGTGTAATTCGGCTGTAAAAGCACAAAGCTCAAAATAGTAGATATGTTTGCGCATGTGCGAGATGTTCATAAATGAAAAACCATTAATTTTATAGATATTTTAAAATAAAATTTTATTCAACTGTGTATGTGCAAGAGAATAATTCTTGAGAAATTTATATTTCGTCCGGAGAAATAAAAATTTGAAAATAAATTAAAAATCAAAAAACGTATATAAAAACTATGTATCAGCTCGAGATTCGAACTGAGGACCTCAAAAGAATTAAACTACCAGGCGGTCCATCCACCAGTCCACACCTCTCACGGAATTCAGTGAGATATAAGAATACAAATACATTTGGCTGTTTTTGTTAATAATTGTGTAATTCGGCTGTAAAAGCACAATGCTCAGAATAGTAGATATGTTTGCGCATGTGCGAGATCTTCATAAATGAAACATCATTAATTTTATAAATATTTTAAAGTAAAATTTTATTCATAGTTGCATGTGCAATTGAATAATTATTGAGAAAATTATATTTCGTCCGGAGAAATAAAAATTTGAAAATAAATAAAAAAACAAAAAAACGTTTATAAAAACTATGAATCAGCTCGAGATTCGAACTGAGGACCGCAAAAGAGTTAAACGACCAGACGTTCCATCCACCAGTCCACACCTCTCACGGAATACAGTGAGATATAAGAATCCAGATACATTTGGCAGTTTTTATTATTAATAATTGTGTAATTCGGCTTTAAAAGCACAATGCTCAGAATAGTAGATATGTTTGCGCATGTGCGAGATGTTCATAAATCAAAAATCATTAATTTTATAGATAGTTTAAAGTAAAATTTTATTCATCGTTGCTTGTGCAGTTGAATAATTATTGAGAAATTTATATTTCGTCCTGAGAAATAAAAATTTGAAAACAAATAAAAAAAAACGTATATAGAAAATATGTATGAGCTCCAGATTCGAACTGAGGACCTTCGAAAAGTTAAACGACCAGTCGTTCCATCCACCAGTCCACACCTCTGACGGAATTCAGTGAGATATAAGAATCCAAATACATTTGGCTGTTATTGTTAATAATTGTGTAATTCGGCTGTAAAAGCACAATGCTCAAAATAGTAGATATGTTTGCGCATGTGCGGGATCTTGATAAATAAAAAACCATTAATTTAATAGATATTTTAAAGTAAAATTTTATTCAACGTTGTATGTGCAAGAGAATAATTCTTGAGAAATTTATATTTCGTCCGGCGAAATAAAAATTTGAAAATAAATAAAAAAACAAAAGAAAATGTATATAAAAATTATGTATCAGCTCGAGATTCGAACTGACGACCTCAAAAGAGTCAAACGACCAGCTGTTCCATCCACCAGTCCACACCTCTCACGGAATCGAGTGAGATATAAGAATCCAAATACATTTGGTTGTTTTTATTAATAATTGTGTAATTCGGCTGTAAAAGCACAATGCTCAGAATAGTAGATATGTTTGCGCATGTGCAAGATGTTCATAAATGAAAAATCATTAATTTTATAGATAGTTTAAAGTAAAATTTTATTCATAGTTGCATGTGCAATTGAATAATTATTGAGAAATTTATATTTCGTCCGGAGAAATAAAAATTTGAAAATAAATAAAAAAACAAAAAACGTATATAAAAACTATGTATCAGATCGATATTCGAACTGACGACCTCAAAAGAGTCAAACAACCATCTGTTCCATCCACCAGTCCACACCTCTCACGGAATCGAGTGAGATATAAGAATCCAAATACATTTGGCTGTTTTTATTATTAATAATTGTGGAATTCGGGTGTAAAAGCACAATGCTCAGAATAGTAGATATGTTTGCTCATGTGCGGAATCTTGATAAATAAAAAACCATTAATTTAATAGATATTTTAAAGTAAAATTTTATTCAACGTTGTATGTGCAAGAGAATAATTCTTGAGAAATTTATATTTCGTCCGGCGAAATAAAAATTTGAAAATAAATAAAAAAAACAAAAAACAAAATATGTATAAAAACTATGTATCAGCTCTAGATTCGAACTGGCGACCTCAAAAGAGTCAAACGACCAGACGTTCCATCCACCAGTCCACACATCTGACGGAATGCAGTGAGATATAAGAATGCAAATACATTTGGCTGTTTTTGTTAATAATTGTGTAATTCGGCTGTAAAAGCACAATGCTCAGAATAGTAGATATGTTTGCGCATGTGCGAGATCTTCATAAATGAAACATCATTAATTTTATAAATATTTTAAAGTAAAATTTTATTCATAGTTGCATGTGCAATTGAATTATTATTGAGAAATTTATATTTCGTCGGGAGAAATAAAAATTTGAAAATAAATAAAAAAAAACAAATCAAAATGTATATAAAAACTATGTATCAGGTCGAGATTCGAACTGACGACCTCAAAAGAATCAAACGACCAGCTGTTCCATCCACCAGTCCACACCTCTCACGGAATCCAGTGAGATATAAGAATCCAAATACATTTGGCTGTTTTTATTAATAATTGTGTAATTCGGCTGTAAAAGCACAATGCTCAGAATAGTAGATATGTTTGCGCATGTGCGAGAACTTGATAAATGAAAGACCACTAATTTTATAGATATTTTAAAGTAAAATTTTATTCAACGTTGTATGTGCAAGAGAATAATTCTTGAGAAATTTATATTTCGTCCGGAGAAATAAAAATTTGAAAATAAATAAAAAAACAAAACAAAATGTATATAAAAACTATGTATGAGGTCGAGATTCGAACTGACGACCTCTAAAGAATCAAACGAGCAGCTGTTCCATCCACCAGTCCACACCTCTCACGGAATCCAGTGAGATATAAGAATCCAAATACATTTGGCTGTTTTTATTAATAATTGTGTAATTCGGCTGTAAAAGCACAATGCTCAGAATAGTAGATATGTTTGCGCATGTGCGATATCTCGATAAATGAAAATCTATTAATTTTATAGATATTTTAAAATAAAATTTTATTCAACTGTGTATGTGCCAGAGAATAATTCTTGAGAAATTTATATTTCGTCCGGAGAAATAAAAATTTGAAAATAAATAAAAAAAAAAAGAAACGTATATAAAAACTATGTATCAGCTCGAGATTCGAACTGAGGACCTCAAAAGAATTAAACGACCGTCTGTTCCATCCACCAGTCCACACCTCTCACGGAATTCAGTGAGATATAAGAATCCAAATACATTTGGAGTTTTTTATTATTAATAATTGTGTAATTCGGCTGTAAAAGCACAATGCTCAGAATAGTAGATATGTTTGAGCATGTGCGAGACGTTCATAAATCAAAAATCATTAATTTTATAGATAGTTTAAAGTAATATTTTATTCATCGTTGCCTGTGCAATTGAAAAATTATTGAAAAATTTATATTTCGTCCGGAGAAATAAAAATTTGAAAATAAATAAAAAAAAAAGAAACGTATATAAAAACTATGTATCAGCTCGAGATTCAAACTGAGGACCTCAAAAGAATTAAACGAACAGGCTTTCCATCCACCAGTCCACACCTCTCACGGAATTCAGTGAGATATAAGAATACAAATACATTTGGCTGTTTTTATTATTAATAATTGTGTAATTCGGCTGTAAAAGCACAATGCTCAGAATAGTAGATATGTTTGCGCATGTGCGGGATCTTAATAAATAAAAAACCATTAATTTAATAGATATTTTAAAGTAAAATTTTATTCAACGTTGTATGTGCAAGAGAATAATTCTTGAGAAATTTATATTTCGTCCGGCGAAATAAAAATTTGAAAATAAATAAAAAAACAAAAGAAAATGTATATAAA
Organism: Argiope bruennichi; assembly: GCF_947563725.1. Taxonomy (NCBI): domain Eukaryota; kingdom Metazoa; phylum Arthropoda; class Arachnida; order Araneae; family Araneidae; genus Argiope; species Argiope bruennichi. Next base: position 37,813,524 of record NC_079156.1, read on the forward strand.
AACTATGTATCAGCTCGAGATTCGAACTGACGACCTCAAAAGAGTCAAACGACCAGCTGTTCCATCCACCAGTCCACACCTCTCACGGAATCGAGTGAGATATAAGAATCCAAATACATTTGGCTGTTTTTATTATTAATAATTGTGTAATTCGGCTTTAAAAGCACAATGCTCAGAATAGTAGATATGTTTGCGCATGTGCGAGATCTTGATAAATAAAAAACCATTAATTTTATAGATATTTTAAAATAAAATTTTGTTCAACTGTGTATGTGCAGGAGAATAATTCTTCAGAAATTTATATTTCGTCCTGAGAAATAAAAATTTGGAAATAAATAAAAAAAAATGTGTCTAAAACTATGTATCAGCTCGAGATTAGAACTGAGGACCTCAAAAGAGTTAAACGACCAGACGTTCCATCCACCAGTCCACACCTCTCACGGAATCCAGTGAGATATAAGAATCCAAATACATTTGGCTGTTTTTATTAATAATTGTGTAATTCGGCTGTAAAAGCACAATGCTCAGAATAGTAGATATGTTTGCGCATGTGCGAGATCTCGATAAATGAAAATCTATTAATTTTATAGATATTTTAAAATAAAATTTTATTCAACTGTGTATGTGCAAGAGAATAATTCTTGAGAAATTTATATTTCGTCCGGAGAAATAAAAATTTGAAAATAAATAAAAAAAAAAGAAACGTATATAAAAACTATGTATCAGCTCGAGATTCGAACTGAGGACCTCAAAAGAATTAAACGAACAGGCTTTCCATCCACCAGTCCACACCTCTCACGTAATTCAGTGAGATATAAGAATACAAATACATTTGGCTGTTTTTATTATTAATAATTGTGTAATTCGGCTGTAAAAGCACAATGCTCAGAATAGTAGATATGTTTGCGCATGTGCGAGATCTTGATAAATAAAAAACCATTAATTTTATAGATATTTTAAAATAAAATTTTGTTCAACTGTGTATGTGCAGGAGAATAATTCTTTAGAAATTTATATTTCGTCCTGAGAAATAAAAATTTGGAAATAAATAAAAAAAAATGTGTCTAAAAACTATGTATCAGCTCGAGATTAGAACTAAGGACCTCAAAAGAGTTAAACGACCAGACGTTCCATCCACCAGTCCACACCTCTCACGGAATCCAGCGAGATATAAGAATCCAAATACATTTGGCTGTTTTTATTAATAATTGTGTAATTCGCCTGTAAAAGCACAATGCTCAGAATAGTAGATATGTTTGCGCATGTGCGGGATCTTCATAAATAAAAAACCATTAATTTAATAGATATTTTAAAGTAAAATTTTATTCAACGTTGTATGTGCAAGAGAATAATTCTTGAGAAATTTATATTTCGTCCGGCGAAATAAAAATTTGAAAATAAATAAAAAAACAAAAGAAAATGTATATAAAAACTATGTATCAGCTCGAGATTCGAACTGACGACCTCAAAAGAGTCAAACGACCAGCTGTTCCATCCACCAGTCCACACCTCTCACGGAATCCAGTGAGATATAAGAATTCAAATACATTTGGCTGTTTTTATTAATAATAGTGTAATTCGGCTGTAAAAGCACAATGCTCAGAATAGTAGATATGTTTGCGCATGTGCGAGATCTTTATAAATGAAACATCATTAATTTTATAGATAGTTTAAAGTAAAATTTTATTCATCGTTGCATGTGCAATTGAATAATTATTGAGAAATTTATATTTCGTCCGGAGAAATAAAAATTTGAAAAAAAAAATAAAAAAAACAAAAAAAACGTATATAAAAACCATGTATCAGCTCGAGATTCGAACTGACGACCTCAAAAGAGTCAAACGACCAGCTGTTCCATCCACCAGTCCACATCTCGCACGGATTCGAGTGAGATATAAGAATCCAAATACATTTGGCTGTTTTTATTAATAATTGTGTAATTCGGCTGTAAAAGCACAATGCTCAGAATAGTAAATATGTTTGCGCATGTGCGAAAACTTGATAAATGAAATACCATTAATTTTATAGATATTTTAAAGTAAAATTTTATTCAACGTTGTATGTGCAAGAGAATAATTCTTGAGAAATTTATATTTCGTCCGGAGAAATAAAAATTTGAAAATAAATAAAAAAACAAAACAAAATGTATATAAAAACTATGTATCAGCTCGAGATTCGAACTGACGACCTCAAAAGAATCAAACGACCAGCTGTTCCATCCACCAGTCCACACCTGTCACGGTATCGAATAAGATATAAGAATCCAAATACATTTGGCGGTTTTTATTATTAATAATTGTGTAATTCGGCTGTAAAAGCACAATGCTCAGAATAGTAGATATGTTTGCGCATGTGCGAGATCTTCATAAATGAAACATCATTAATTTTATAGATATTTTAAAGTAAAATTTTATTCAACGTTGTATGTGCAAGAGAATAATTCTTGAGAAATTTATATTTCATCCGGCGAAATAAAAATTTGAAAATAAATAAAAAAAACAAAACAAAATGTATATAAAAACTATGTATGAGGTCGAGATTCGAACTGACGACCTCTAAAGAATCAAACGAGCAGCTGTTCCATCCACCAGTCCACACCTCTCACGGAATCCAGTGAGATATAAGAATCCAAATACATTTGGCTGTTTTTATTAATAATTGTGTAATTCGGCTGTAAAAGCACAATGCTCAGAATAGTAGATATGTTTGCGCATGTGCGAGATCTCGATAAATGAAAATCTATTAATTTTATAGATATTTTAAAATAAAATTTTATTCAACTGTGTATGTGCAAGAGAATAATTCTTGAGAAATTTATATTTCGTCCGGAGAAATAAAAATTTGAAAATAAATAAAAAAAAAGAAACGTATATAAAAACTATGTATCAGCTCGAGATTCGAACTGAGGACCTCAAAAGAATTAAACGACCGTCTGTTCCATCCACCAGTCCACACCTCTCACGGAATTCAGTGAGATATAAGAATCCAAATACATTTGGTGGTTTTTATTATTAATAATTGTGTAATTCGGCTGTAAAAGCACAATGCTCAGAATAGTAGATATGTTTGCGCATGTGCGAGATGTTCATAAATCAAAAATCATTAATTTTATAGATAGTTTAAAGTAAAATTTTATTCATCGTTGCATGTGCAATTGAAAAATTATTGAGAAATTTATATTTCGTCCGGAGAAATAAAAATTTTAAAATAAATAAAAAAAAAAGAAACATATATAAAAACTATGTATCAGCTCGAGATTCGACTGACGACCTCAAAAGAATCAAACGACGAGCTGTTCCATCCACCAGTCCACCCCTTCTCACGGAATCCAGTGAGATATAAGAATCCAAATACATTCGGCTGTTTTTATTAATAATTGTGTAATTCGGCTGTAAAAGCACAATGCTCAGAATAGTAGATATGTTTGCGCATGTGCGAGATCTTGATAAATGAAAAACCATTAATTTTATAGATATTTTAAAGTAAAATTTATTCAACGTTGTATGTGCAAGAGAATAATTCTTGAGAAATTTATATTTCGTCCGGAGAAATAAAAATTTGAAAATAAATAAAAAAACAAAACAAAATGTATATAAAAACTATGTATCAGCTCGAGATTCGAACTGACGACCTCAAAAGAATCAAACGACCAGCTGTTCCATCCACCAGTCCACACCTGTCACGGTATCGAGTGAGATATAAGAATCCAAATACATTTGGCGGTTTTTATTATTAATAATTGTGTAATTCGGCTGTAAAAGCACAATGCTCAGAATAGTAGATATGTTTGCGCATGTGCGAGATCTTCATAAATGAAACATCATTAATTTTATAGATATTTTAAAGTAAAATTTTATTCATCGTTGTATGTGCAAGAAAATAATTCTTGAGAAATTTATATTTCGTCCCGCGAAATAAAAATTTGAAAATAAATAAAATAAAAAAAAATGTATATAAAAACTAGGTATGAGGTCGAGATTCGAACTGACGACCTCTAAAGAATCAAACGAGCAGCTGTTCCATCCACCAGTCCACACCTCTCACGGAATCCAGTGAGATATAAGAATCCAAATACATTTGGCTGTTTTTATTAATAATTGTGTAATTCGGCTGTAAAAGCACAATGCTCAGAATAGTAGATATGTTTGCGCATGTGCGAGATCTCGATAAATGAAAATCTATTAATTTTATAGATATTTTAAAATAAAATTTTATTCAACTGTGTATGTGCAAGAGAATAATTCTTGAGAAATTTATATTTCGTCCGGAGAAATAAAAATTTGAAAATAAATAAAAAAAGAAACGTATATAAAAACTATGTATCAGCTCGAGATTCGAACTGAGGACCTCAAAAGAATTAAACGACCGTCTGTTCCATCCACCAGTCCACACCTCTCACGGAATTCAGTGAGATATAAGAATCCAAATACATTTGGTGGTTTTTATTATTAATAATTGTGTAATTCGGCTGTAAAAGCACAATGCTCAGAATAGTAGATATGTTTGCGCATGTGCGAGATGTTCATAAATCAAAAATCATTAATTTTATAGATAGTTTAAAGTAAAATTTTATTCATCGTTGCATGTGCAATTGAAAAATTATTGAGAAATTTATATTTCGTCCGGAGAAATAAAAATTTTAAAATAAATAAAAAAAAAAAGAAACATATATAAAAACTATGTATCAGCTCGAGATTCGAACTGACGACCTCAAAAGAATCAAACGACGAGCTGTTCCATCCACCAGTCCACCCCTTCTCACGGAATCCAGTGAGATATAAGAATCCAAATACATTCGGCTGTTTTTATTAATAATTGTGTAATTCGGCTGTAAAAGCACAATGCTCAGAATAGTAGATATGTTTGCGCATGTGCGAGATCTTGATAAATGAAAAACCATTAATTTTATAGATATTTTAAAATAAAATTTTATTCAACGTTGTATGTGCAAGAGAATAATTCTTGAGAAATTTATATTTCGTCCGGCGAAATAAAAATTTGAAAATAAATAAAAAAACAAAACAAAATGTATATAAAAACTATGTATCAGCTCGAGATTCGAACTGACGACCTCAAAAGAGTCAAACGACCAGACGTTCCATCCACCAGTCCACACCTCTCACGGAATCCAGTGAGATATAAGAATCCAAATACATTTGGCTGTTTTTATTAATAATTGTGTAATTAGGCTGTAAAAGCACAATGCTCAAAATAGTAGATATGTTTGCGCATGTGCGAGATCTCGATAAATGAAAATCTATTAATTTTATAGATATTTTAAAATAAAATTTTATTCAACTGTGTATGTGCAAGAGAATAATTCTTGAGAAATTTATATTTCGTCCGGAGAAATAAAAATTTGAAAATAAATAAAAAAACAAAAAAAGTATATAAAAACTATGTATCAGCTCGAGATTCGAACTCACGACCTCAAAAGAGTCAAACGACCGTCTGTTACATCCACCAGCAAACACCTCTCACGGTATTCAGTGAGATATAAGAATCCAAACACATTTGGAGGTTTTTATTATTAATAATTGTGTAATTCGGCTGTAAAAGCACAATGCTCAGAATAGTAGATATGTTTGCGCATGTGCGAGATGTTCATAAATCAAAAATCATTAATTTTATAGATAGTTTAAAGTAAAATTTTATTCATCGTTGCATGTGCAATTGAAAAATTATTGAGAAATTTATATTTCGTCCGGAGAAATAAAAATTTGAAAATAAATAAAAAAAAAGAAACGTATATAAAAACTATGTATCAGCTCGAGATTCGAACTGAGGACCTCAAAAGAATTAAACGAACAGGCGTTCCCTCCACCAGTCCACACCTCTCACGGAATTCAGAGAGATATAAGAATCCAAATACATTTGGCTGTTTTTATTATTAATAATTGTGTAATTCGGCTGTAAAAGCACAATGCTCAGAATAGTAGATATGTTTGCGCATGTGCGAAATCTTCATAAATGAAACATCATTAATTTTATAGATATTTTAAAGTAAAATTTTATTCAACGTTGTATGTGCAAGAGAATAATTCTTGAGAAATTTATATTTCGTCCGGCGAAATAAAAATTTGAAAATAAATAAATAAAAAAAAAAAATTATATAAAAACTATGTATGAGGTCGAGATTCGAACAGACGACCTCTAAAGAATCGAACGAGCAGCTGTTCCATCCACCAGTCCACACCTCTCACGGAATCCAGTGAGATATAAGAATCCAAATACATTTGGCTGTTTTTATTAATAATTGTGTAATTCGGCTGTAAAAGCACAATGCTTAGAATAGTAGATATGTTTGCGCATGTGCGAGATCTCGATAAATGAAAATCTATTAATTTTATAGATATTTTAAAATAAAATTTTATTCAACTGTGTATGTGCAAGAGAATAATTCTTGAGAAATTTATATTTCGTCCGAAGAAATAAAAATTTGAAAATAAATAAAAAAAAAGAAACGTATATAAAAACTATGTATCAGCTCGAGATTCGAACTGAGGACCTCAAAAGAATTAAACGACCGTCTGTTCCATCCACCAGTCCACACCTCTCACGGAATTCAGTGAGATATAAGAATCCAAATACATTTGGTGGTTTTTATTATTAATAATTGTGTAATTCGGCTGTAAAAGTACAATGCTCAGAATAGTAGATATGTTTGCGCATGTGCGAGATGTTCATAAATCAAAAATCATTAATTTTATAGATAGTTTAAAGTAAAATTTTATTCATCGTTGCATGTGCAATTGAAAAATTATTGAGAAATTTATATTTCGTCCGGAGAAATAAAAATTTGAAAATAAATAAAAAAAAAAAGAAACATATATAAAAACTATGTATCAGCTCGAGATTCGAACTGACGACCTCAAAAGAATCAAACGACGAGCTGTTCCATCCACCAGTCCACCCCTTCTCACAGAATCCAGTGAGATATAAGAATCCAAATACATTCGGCTGTTTTTATTAATAATTGTGTAATTCGGCTGTAAAAGCACAATGCTCAGAATAGTAGATATGTTTGCGCATGTGCGAGATCTTGATAAATAAAAAACCATTAATTTTATAGATATTTTAAAGTAAAATTTTATTCAACGTTGTATGTGCAAGAGAATAATTCTTGAGAAATTTATATTTCGTCCGGAGAAATAAAAATTTGAAAATAAATAAAAAAACTAAACAAAATGTATATAAAAACTATGTATCAGCTCGAGATTCGAACTGACGACCTCAAAAGAATCAAACGACCTGCTGTTCCATCCACCAGTCCACACCTGTCACGGTATCGAGTGAGATATAAGAATCCAAATACATTTGGCGGTTTTTATTATTAATAATTGTGTAATTCGGCTGTAAAAGCACAATGCTCAGAATAGTAGATATGTTTGCGCATGTGCGAGATCTTCATAAATGAAACATCATTAATTTTATAGATATTTTAAAGTAAAATTTTATTCATCGTTGTATGTGCGAGAGAATAATTCTTGAGAAATTTATATTTCGTCCCGCGAAATAAAAATTTGAAAATAAATAAAAAAAAAAAATGTATATAAAAACTATGTATGAGGTCGAGATTCGAACAGACGACCTCTAAAGAATCAAACGAGCAGCTGTTCCATCCACCAGTCCACACCTCTCACGGAATCCAGTGAGATATAAGAATCCAAATACATTTGGCTGTTTTTATTAATAATTGTGTAATTCGGCTGTAAAAGCAAAATGCTCAGAATAGTAGATATGTTTGCGCATGTGCGAGATCTTGATAAATGAAAAACCATTAATTTTATAGATATTTTAAAATAAAATTTTATTCAACTGTGTATGTGCAAGAGAATAATTCTTGAGAAATTTATATTTCGTCCGGAGAAATAAAAATTTGAAAATAAATAAAAAGAAAAGAAACGTATATAAAAACTATGTATCAGCTCGAGATTCGAACTGAGGACCTCAAAAGAATTAAACGAACAGGCTTTCCATCCACCAGTCCACACCTCTCACGGAATCGAGTGAGATATAAGAATTCAAATACATTTGGCTGTTTTTATTATTAATAATTGTGTAATTCGGCTTTAAAAGCACAATGCTCAGAATAGTAGATATGTTTGCGCATGTGCGAGATCTTGATAAATAAAAAACCATTAATTTTATAGATATTTTAAAATAAAATTTTGTTCAACTGTGTATGTGCAGGAGAATAATTCTTGAGAAATTTATATTTCGTCCTGAGAAATAAAAATTTGGAAATAAATAAAAAAAAATGTGTCTAAAACTATGTATCAGCTCGAGATTAGAACTGAGGACCTCAAAAGAGTTAAACGACCAGACGTTCCATCCACCAGTCCACACCTCTCACGGAATCGAGTGAGATATAAGAATTCAAATACATTTGGCTGTTTTTATTATTAATAATTGTGTAATTCGGCTGTAAAAGCACAATGCTCAGAATAGTAGATATGTTTGCGCATGTGCGAGATGTTCATAAATCAAAAATCATTAATTTTATAGATAGTTTAAAGTAAAATTTTATTCATCGTTGCATGTGCAATTGAAAAATTATTGAGAAATTTATATTTCGTCCGGAGAAATAAAAATTTGAAAATAAATAAAAAAAAAGAAACGTATATAAAAACTATGTATCAGCTCGAGATTCGAACTGAGGACCTCAAAAGAATTAAACGAGCAGCTGTTCCATCCACCAGTCCACACCTCTCACGGAATCCAGTGAGATATAAGAATCCAAATACATTTGGCTGTTTTTATTAATAATTGTGTAATTCGGCTGTAAAAGCAAAATGCTCAGAATAGTAGATATGTTTGCGCATGTGCGAGATCTTGATAAATGAAAAACCATTAATTTTATAGATATTTTAAAATAAAATTTTATTCAACTGTGTATGTGCAAGAGAATAATTCTTGAGAAATTTATATTTCGTCCGGAGAAATAAAAATTTGAAAATAAATAAAAAGAAAAGAAACGTATATAAAAACTATGTATCAGCTCGAGATTCGAACTGAGGACCTCAAAAGAATTAAACGAACAGGCTTTCCATCCACCAGTCCACACCTCTCACGGAATCGAGTGAGATATAAGAATTCAAATACATTTGGCTGTTTTTATTATTAATAATTGTGTAATTCGGCTTTAAAAGCACAATGCTCAGAATAGTAGATATGTTTGCGCATGTGCGAGATCTTGATAAATAAAAAACCATTAATTTCATAGATATTTTAAAATAAAATTTTGTTCAACTGTGTATGTGCAGGAGAATAATTCTTGAGAAATTTATATTTCGTCCTGAGAAATAAAAATTTGGAAATAAATAAAAAAAAAAAATGTGTCTAAAACTATGTATCAGCTTGAGATTAGAACTGAGGACCTCAAAAGAGTTAAACGACCAGACGTTCCATCCACCAGTCCACACCTCTCACGGAATCGAGTGAGATATAAGAATTCAAATACATTTGGCTGTTTTTATTATTAATAATTGTGTAATTCGGCTGTAAAAGCACAATGCTCAGAATAGTAGATATGTTTGCGCATGTGCGAGATGTTCATAAATCAAAAATCATTAATTTTATAGATAGTTTAAAGTAAAATTTTATTCATCGTTGCATGTGCAATTGAAAAATTATTGAGAAATTTATATTTCGTCCGGAGAAATAAAAATTTGAAAATAAATAAAAAAAAAGAAACGTATATAAAAACTATGTATCAACTCGAGATTCGAACTGAGGACCTCAAAAGAATTAAACGAGCAGCTGTTCCATCCACCAGTCCACACCTCTCACGGAATCCAGTGAGATATAAGAATCCAAATACATTTGGCTGTTTTTATTAATAATTGTGTAATTCGGCTGTAAAAGCAAAATGCTCAGAATAGTAGATATGTTTGCGCATGTGCGAGATCTTGATAAATGAAAAACCATTAATTTTATAGATATTTTAAAATAAAATTTTATTCAACTGTGTATGTGCAAGAGAATAATTCTTGAGAAATTTATATTTCGTCCGGAGAAATAAAAATTTGAAAATAAATAAAAAGAAAAGAAACGTATATAAAAACTATGTATCAGCTCGAGATTCGAACTGAGGACCTCAAAAGAATTAAACGAACAGGCTTTCCATCCACCAGTCCACACCTCTCACGGAATCGAGTGAGATATAAGAATTCAAATACATTTGGCTGTTTTTATTATTAATAATTGTGTAATTCGGCTTTAAAAGCACAATGCTCAGAATAGTAGATATGTTTGCGCATGTGCGAGATCTTGATAAATAAAAAACCATTAATTTTATAGATATTTTAAAATAAAATTTTGTTCAACTGTGTATGTGCAGGAGAATAATTCTTGAGAAATTTATATTTCGTCCTGAGAAATAAAAATTTGGAAATAAATAAAAAAAAAATGTGTCTAAAACTATGTATCAGCTCGAGATTAGAACTGAGGACCTCAAAAGAGTTAAACGACCAGACGTTCCATCCACCAGTCCACACCTCTCACGGAATCGAGTGAGATATAAGAATTCAAATACATTTGGCTGTTTTTATTATTAATAATTGTGTAATTCGGCTGTAAAAGCACAATGCTCAGAATAGTAGATATGTTTGCGCATGTGCGAGATGTTCATAAATCAAAAATCATTAATTTTATAGATAGTTTAAAGTAAAATTTTATTCATCGTTGCATGTGCAATTGAAAAATTATTGAGAAATTTATATTTCGTCCGGAGAAATAAAAATTTGAAAATAAATAAAAAAAAAGAAACGTATATAAAAACTATGTATCAGCTCGAGATTCGAACTGAGGACCTCAAAAGAATTAAACGAGCAGCTGTTCCATCCACCAGTCCACACCTCTCACGGAATCCAGTGAGATATAAGAATCCAAATACATTTGGCTGTTTTTATTAATAATTGTGTAATTCGGCTGTAAAAGCAAAATGCTCAGAATAGTAGATATGTTTGCGCATGTGCGAGATCTTGATAAATGAAAAACCATTAATTTTATAGATATTTTAAAATAAAATTTTATTCAACTGTGTATGTGCAAGAGAATAATTCTTGAGAAATTTATATTTCGTCCGGAGAAATAAAAATTTGAAAATAAATAAAAAGAAAAGAAACGTATATAAAAACTATGTATCAGCTCGAGATTCGAACTGAGGACCTCAAAAGAATTAAACGAACAGGCTTTCCATCCACCAGTCCACACCTCTCACGGAATCGAGTGAGATATAAGAATTCAAATACATTTGGCTGTTTTTATTATTAATAATTGTGTAATTCGGCTTTAAAAGCACAATGCTCAGAATAGTAGATATGTTTGCGCATGTGCGAGATCTTGATAAATAAAAAACCATTAATTTCATAGATATTTTAAAATAAAATTTTGTTCAACTGTGTATGTGCAGGAGAATAATTCTTGAGAAATTTATATTTCGTCCTGAGAAATAAAAATTTGGAAATAAATAAAAAAAAAAAATGTGTCTAAAACTATGTATCAGCTTGAGATTAGAACTGAGGACCTCAAAAGAGTTAAACGACCAGACGTTCCATCCACCAGTCCACACCTCTCACGGAATCGAGTGAGATATAAGAATTCAAATACATTTGGCTGTTTTTATTATTAATAATTGTGTAATTCGGCTGTAAAAGCACAATGCTCAGAATAGTAGATATGTTTGCGCATGTGCGAGATGTTCATAAATCAAAAATCATTAATTTTATAGATAGTTTAAAGTAAAATTTTATTCATCGTTGCATGTGCAATTGAAAAATTATTGAGAAATTTATATTTCGTCCGGAGAAATAAAAATTTGAAAATAAATAAAAAAAAAGAAACGTATATAAAAACTATGTATCAGCTCGAGATTCGAACTGAGGACCTCAAAAGAATTAAACGAGCAGCTGTTCCATCCACCAGTCCACACCTCTCACGGAATCCAGTGAGATATAAGAATCCAAATACATTTGGCTGTTTTTATTAATAATTGTGTAATTCGGCTGTAAAAGCAAAATGCTCAGAATAGTAGATATGTTTGCGCATGTGCGAGATCTTGATAAATGAAAAACCATTAATTTTATAGATATTTTAAAATAAAATTTTATTCAACTGTGTATGTGCAAGAGAATAATTCTTGAGAAATTTATATTTCGTCCGGAGAAATAAAAATTTGAAAATAAATAAAAAGAAAAGAAACGTATATAAAAACTATGTATCAGCTCGAGATTCGAACTGAGGACCTCAAAAGAATTAAACGAACAGGCTTTCCATCCACCAGTCCACACCTCTCACGGAATCGAGTGAGATATAAGAATTCAAATACATTTGGCTGTTTTTATTATTAATAATTGTGTAATTCGGCTGTAAAAGCAAAATGCTCAGAATAGTAGATATGTTTGCGCATGTGCGAGATCTTGATAAATGAAAAACCATTAATTTTATAGATATTTTAAAATAAAATTTTATTCAACTGTGTATGTGCAAGAGAATAATTCTTGAGAAATTTATATTTCGTCCGGAGAAATAAAAATTTGAAAATAAATAAAAAGAAAAGAAACGTATATAAAAACTATGTATCAGCTCGAGATTCGAACTGAGGACCTCAAAAGAATTAAACGAACAGGCTTTCCATCCACCAGTCCACACCTCTCACGGAATCGAGTGAGATATAAGAATTCAAATACATTTGGCTGTTTTTATTATTAATAATTGTGTAATTCGGCTTTAAAAGCACAATGCTCAGAATAGTAGATATGTTTGCGGATGTGCGAGATCTTGATAAATAAAAAACCATTAATTTCATAGATATTTTAAAATAAAATTTTGTTCAACTGTGTATGTGCAGGAGAATAATTCTTGAGAAATTTATATTTCGTCCTGAGAAATAAAAATTTGGAAATAAATAAAAAAAAAAAATGTGTCTAAAACTATGTATCAGCTTGAGATTAGAACTGAGGACCTCAAAAGAGTTAAACGACCAGACGTTCCATCCACCAGTCCACACCTCTCACGGAATCGAGTGAGATATAAGAATTCAAATACATTTGGCTGTTTTTATTATTAATAATTGTGTAATTCGGCTGTAAAAGCACAATGCTCAGAATAGTAGATATGTTTGCGCATGTGCGAGATGTTCATAAATCAAAAATCATTAATTTTATAGATAGTTTAAAGTAAAATTTTATTCATCGTTGCATGTGCAATTGAAAAATTATTGAGAAATTTATATTTCGTCCGGAGAAATAAAAATTTGAAAATAAATAAAAAAAAAGAAACGTATATAAAAACTATGTATCAGCTCGAGATTCGAACTGAGGACCTCAAAAGAATTAAACGAGCAGCTGTTCCATCCACCAGTCCACACCTCTCACGGAATCCAGTGAGATATAAGAATCCAAATACATTTGGCTGTTTTTATTAATAATTGTGTAATTCGGCTGTAAAAGCAAAATGCTCAGAATAGTAGATATGTTTGCGCATGTGCGAGATCTTGATAAATGAAAAACCATTAATTTTATAGATATTTTAAAATAAAATTTTATTCAACTGTGTATGTGCAAGAGAATAATTCTTGAGAAATTTATATTTCGTCCGGAGAAATAAAAATTTGAAAATAAATAAAAAGAAAAGAAACGTATATAAAAACTATGTATCAGCTCGAGATTCGAACTGAGGACCTCAAAAGAATTAAACGAACAGGCTTTCCATCCACCAGTCCACACCTCTCACGGAATCGAGTGAGATATAAGAATTCAAATACATTTGGCTGTTTTTATTATTAATAATTGTGTAATTCGGCTTTAAAAGCACAATGCTCAGAATAGTAGATATGTTTGCGCATGTGCGAGATCTTGATAAATAAAAAACCATTAATTTCATAGATATTTTAAAATAAAATTTTGTTCAACTGTGTATGTGCAGGAGAATAATTCTTGAGAAATTTATATTTCGTCCTGAGAAATAAAAATTTGGAAATAAATAAAAAAAAAAATGTGTCTAAAACTATGTATCAGCTCGAGATTAGAACTGAGGACCTCAAAAGAGTTAAACGACCAGACGTTCCATCCACCTGTCCACACCTCTCACGGAATCGAGTGAGATATAAGAATTCAAATACATTTGGCTGTTTTTATTATTAATAATTGTGTAATTCGGCTGTAAAAGCACAATGCTCAGAATAGTAGATATGTTTGCGCATGTGCGAGATGTTCATAAATCAAAAATCATTAATTTTATAGATAGTTTAAAGTAAAATTTTATTCATCGTTGCATGTGCAATTGAAAAATTATTGAGAAATTTATATTTCGTCCGGAGAAATAAAAATTTGAAAATAAATAAAAAAAAAGAAACGTATATAAAAACTATGTATCAGCTCGAGATTCGAACTGAGGACCTCAAAAGAATTAAACGAACAGGCGTTCCATCCACCAGTCCACACCTCTCACGGAATTCAGTGAGATATAAGAATCCAAATACATTTGGCGGTTTTTATTATTAATAATTGTGTAATTCGGCTGTAAAAGCACAATGCTCAGAATAGTAGATATGTTTGCGCATGTGCGAGATCTTCATAAATGAAACATCATTAATTTTATAGATATTTAAAAGTAAAATTTTATTCATCGTTGCATGTGCAATTGAATAATTATTGAGAAATTTACATTTCGTCCGGAGAAATAAAAATTTGAAAAAAAAAATAAAAAAACAAAAAAAACGTATATAAAAACTATGTATCAGCTCGAGATTCGAACTGACGACCTCAAAAGAGTCAAACGACCAGCTGTTCCATCCACCAGTCCACATCTCACACGGATTCGAGTGAGATATAAGAATCCAAATACATTTGGCGGTTTTTATTATTAATAATTGTGTAATTCGGCTGTAAAAGCACAATGCTCAGAATAGTAGATATGTTTGCGCATGTGCGAGATCTTCATAAATGAAACATCATTAATTTTCTAGATATTTAAAAGTAAAATTTTATTCAACGTTGTATGTGCAAGAGAATAATTCTTGAGAAATTTATATTTCGTCCGGCGAAATAAAAATTTGAAAATAAATAAAAAAAAAAAAAAAAAATGTATATAAAAACTATGTATGAGGTCGAGATTCGAACTGACGACCTCTAAAGAATCAAACGAGCAGCTGTTCCATTCACCAGTCCACACCTCTCACAGAATCAAATGAGATATAAGAATCCAAATACATTTGGCTGTTTTTATTAATAATTGTGTAATTCGGCTGTAAAAGCACAATGCTCAGAATAGTAGATATGTTTGCGCATGTGCGAGATCTCGATAAATGAAAATCTATTAATTTTATAGATATTTTAAAATAAAATTTTATTCAACTGTGTATGTGCAAGAGAATAATTCTTGAGAAATTTATATTTCGTCCGGAGAAATAAAAATTTGAAAATAAATAAAAAAAAAAGAAACGTATATAAAAACTATGTATCAGCTCGAGATTCGAACTGAGGACCTCAAAAGAATTAAACGACCGTCTGTTCCATCCACCAGCCCACACCTTTCACGGGATTCAGTGAGATATAAGAATCCAAATACATTTGGTGGTTTTTATTATTAATAATTGTGTAATTCGGCTGTAAAAGCACAATGCTCAGAATAGTAGATAATTTGCGCATGTGCGAGATGTTCATAAATCAAAAATCATTAATTTTATAGATAGTTTAAAGTAAAATTTTATTCATCGTTGCATGTGCAATTGAAAAATTATTGAGAAATTTATATTTCGTCCGGAGAAATAAAAATTTGAAAATAAATAAAAAAAAAAGAAACGTATATAAAAACTATGTATCAGCTTGAGATTCGAACTGAGGACCTCAATAGAGTCAAACGACCAGCTGTTCCATCCACCAGTCCACACCTCTCACGGAATGAAATGAGATATAAGAATCCAAATACATTTGGCTGTTTTTATTAATAATTGTGTAATTCGGCTATAAAAGCACAATGCTCAGAATAGTAGATATGTTTGCGCATGTGCGAGATCTTGATAAATGAAACATCATTAATTTTATAGATATTTTAAAGTAAAATTTTATTCAACGTTGTATGTGCAAGAGAATAATTCTTGAGAAATTTATATTTCGTCCGGAGAAATAAAAATTTGAAAATAAATAAAAAAACTAAACAAAATGTATATAAAAACTATGTATCAGCTCGAGATTCGAACTGACGACCTCAAAAGAATCAAACGACCTGCTGTTCCATCCACCAGTCCGCGCCTGTCACGGTATCGAGTGAGATATAAGAATCCAAATACATTTGGCGGTTTTTATTATTAATAATTGTGTAATTCGGCTGTAAAAGCACAATGCTCAGAATAGTAGATATGTTTGCGCATGTGCGAGATCTTCATAAATGAAACATCATTAATTTTATAGATATTTTAAAGTAAAATTTTATTCATCGTTGTATGTGCGAGAGAATAATTCTTGAGAAATTTATATTTCGTCCCGCGAAATAAAAATTTGAAAATAAATAAAAAAAAAAACAAAATGTATATAAAAACTACATATGAGGTCGAGATTCGAACTGACGACCTCTAAAGAATCAAACGAGCAGCTGTTCCATCCACCAGTCCACACCTCTCACGGAATCCAGTGAGATATAAGAATCCAAATACATTTGGCTGTTTTTATTGATAATTGTGTAATTCGGCTGTAAAAGCAAAATGCTCAGAATAGTAGATATGTTTGCGCATGTGCGAGATCTTGATAAATGAAAAACCATTAATTTTATAGATATTTTAAAATAAAATTTTATTCAACTGTGTATGTGCAAGAGAATAATTCTTGAGAAATTTATATTTCGTCCGGAGAAATAAAAATTTGAAAATAAATAAAAAAACTAAACAAAATGTAAATAAAAACTATGTATCAGCTCGAGATTCGAACTGACGACCTCAAAAGAATCAAACGACCTGCTGTTCCATCCACCAGTCCACACCTGTCACGGTATCGAGTGAGATATAAGAATCCAAATACATTTGGCGGTTTTTATTATTAATAATTGTGTAATTCGGCTGTAAAAGCACAATGCTCAGAATAGTAGATATGTTTGCGCATGTGCGAGATCTTCATAAATGAAACATCATTAATTTTATAGATATTTTAAAGTAAAATTTTATTCATCGTTGTATGTGCGAGAGAATAATTCTATAGAAATTTATATTTCGTCCCGCGAAATAAAAATTTGAAAATAAATAAAAAAAACAAAACAAAATGTATATAAAAACTATGTATGAGGTCGAGATTCGAACTGACGACCTCTAAAGAATCAAACGAGCAGCTGTTCCATCCACCAGTCCACACCTCTCACGGAATCCAGTGAGATATAAGAATCCAAATACATTTGGCTGTTTTTATTAATAATTGTGTAATTCGGCTGTAAAAGCAAAATGCTCAGAATAGTAGATATGTTTGCGCATGTGCGAGATCTTGATGAATGAAAAACCATTAATTTTATAGATATTTTAAAATAAAATTTTATTCAACTGTGTATGTGCAAGAGAATAATTCTTGAGAAATTTATATTTCGGCCGGAGAAATAAAAATTTGAAAATAAATAAAAAGAAAAGAAACGTGTATAAAAACTATGTATCAGCTCGAGATTCGAACTGAGGACCTCAAAAGAATTAAACGAACAGGCTTTCCATCCACCAGTCCACACCTCTCACGGAATCGAGTGAGATATAAGAATTCAAATACATTTGGCTGTTTTTATTATTAATAATTGTGTAATTCGGCTTTAAAAGCACAATGCTCAGAATAGTAGATATGTTTGCGCATGTGCGAGATCTTGATAAATAAAAAATCATTAATTTTATAGATATTTTAAAATAAAATTTTGTTCAACTGTGTATGTGCAGGAGAATAATTCTTGAGAAATTTATATTTCGTCCTAAGAAATAAAAATTTGGAAATAAATTAAAAAAAAATGTGTCTAAAACTATGTATCAGCTCGAGATTAGAACTGAGGACCTCAAAAGAGTTAAACGACCAGACGTTCCATCCACCAGTCCACACCTCTCACGGAATCCGGTGAGATATAAGAATCCAAATACATTTGGCTTTTTTTATTAATAATTGTGTAATTAGGCTGTAAAAGCACAATGCTCAAAATAGTAGATATGTTTGCGCATGTGCGAGATCTCGATAAATGAAAATCTATTAATTTTATAGATATTTTAAAATAAAATTTTATTCAACTGTGTATGTGCAAGAGAATAATTCTTGAGAAATTTATATTTCGTCCGGAGAAATAAAAATTTGAAAATAAATAAAAAAACAAAAAATGTATATAAAAACTATGTATCAGCTCGAGATTCGAACTGACGACCTCAAAAGAGTCAAACGACCGTCTGTTACATCCACCAGTAAACACCTCTCACGGTATTCAGTGAGATATAAGAATCCAAATACATTTGGTGGTTTTTATTATTAATAATTGTGTAATTCGGCTGTAAAAGCACAATGCTCAGAATAGTAGATATGTTTGCGCATGTGCGAGATGTTCATAAATCAAAAATCATTAATTTTATAGATAGTTTAAAGTAAAATTTTATTCATCGTTGCATGTGCAATTGAAAAATTATTGAGAAATTTATATTTCGTCCGGAGAAATAAAAATTTGAAAATAAATAAAAAAAAAGAAACGTATATAAAAACTATGTATCAGCTCGAGATTCGAACTGAGGACCTCAAAAGAATTAAACGAACAGGCGTTCCATCCACCAGTCCACACCTCTCACGGAATTCAGTGAGATATAAGAATCCAAATACATTTGGCGGTTTTTATTATTAATAATTGTGTAATTCGGCTGTAAAAGCACAATGCTCAGAATAGTAGATATGTTTGCGCATGTGCGAGATCTTCATAAATGAAACATCATTAATTTTATAGATATTTAAAAGTAAAATTTTATTCATCTTTGCATGTGCAATTGAATAATTATTGAGAAATTTACATTTCGTCCGGAGAAATAAAAATTTGAAAAAAAAATAAAAAAACAAAAAAAACGTATATAAAAACTATGTATCAGCTCGAGATTCGAACTGACGACCTCAAAAGAGTCAAACGACCAGCTGTTCCATCCACCAGTCCACATCTCACACGGATTCGAGTGAGATATAAGAATCCAAATACATTTGGCGGTTTTTATTATTAATAATTGTGTAATTCGGCTGTAAAAGCACAATGCTCAGAATAGTAGATATGTTTGCGCATGTGCGAGATCTTCATAAATGAAACATCATTAATTTTATAGATATTTTAAAGTAAAATTTTATTCAACGTTGTATGTGCAAGAGAATAATTCTTGAGAAATTTATATTTCGTCCGGCGAAATAAAAATTTGAAAATAAATAAAAAAACAAAACAAAATGTATATAAAAACTATGTATGAGGTCGAGATTCGAACTGACGACCTCTAAAGAATCAAACGAGCAGCTGTTCCATCCACCAGTCCACACCTCTCACAGAATGAAATGAGATATAAGAATCCAAATACATTTGGCGGTTTTTATTATTAATAATTGTGGAATTCGGGTGTAAAAGCACAATGCTCAGAATAGTAGATATGTTTGCGCATGTGCGAGATCTTTATAAATGAAACATCATTAATTTTATAGATATTTTAAAGTAAAATTTTATTCATCGTTGCATGTGCAATTGAATAATTATTGAGAAATTTATATTTCGTCCGGAGAAATAAAAATTTGAAAATAAATAAAAAAAAACAAAAAACGTATATAAAAACTATGTATCAGGTCGAGATTCGAACTGACGACCTCAAAAGAATCAAACGACCAGCTGTTCCATCCACCAGTCCACCCCTCTCACGGAATCCAGTGAGATATAAGAATCCAAATACATTTGGCTGTTTTTATTGATAATTGTGTAATTCGGCTGTAAAAGCACAATGCTCAGAAAAATAGATATGTTTGCGCATGTGCGAGATCTTGATAAATGAAACATCATTAATTTTATAGATATTTTAAAGTAAAATTTTATTCATCGTTGCATGTGCAATTGAATAATTATTGAGAAATTTATATTTCGTCCGGAGAAATAAAAATTTGAAAATAAATAAAAAAACAGAACAAAATGTATATAAAAACTATGTATCAGCTTCAGATTTGAACTGAGGACCTCAAAAGAGCTACAAGATTTTACTTTATTTTATTATTATTTAAATTTTATCGAATTTTTAAAAAATATTTTTTGTTGAATTTCCAATAACAGATTAAATTGTCGCCCGAAGTTTCAAACCAATTTCAATGTTTCGCCAAATATTTTACCGTGTGATTTTAATCCATTGTTGGTAACTAAAGAAAAAGGATTCTGTTCAAATCTCTGTAATTTAAAAGCCAAGTAAAAAAGTGAGTTTACAATATCGAGAAAGTTGATGATAGATGATTTGGATATCTATGTCTTTAATAGCGCTATGATATTATGAGACTGTCTCTATTAGAAAGTTCTTGTATATAGTAAACAGAATTTAAATAAGACAATTAAAATAACACGGCTTTAATATCACACAATTTAGTGGAAAATGGTTATGAAGTTATAACTAAACGATTTATCAGAAATTAAATATAACCAATATTCTCTGCGAACTAGAGGCGACTGGCTTGTTAATTACCCCTTCCAGTAAGAATTAATAATGAAAAATTGTACACAAAATAACCATTTAATTTTTATTTAAAAAACGTTTTATTTTATAATTCTTACATGGTGTTAATTAAAACTATATTATTGATATGAATATAATTGCAATTCGTAAGTTCATATTCAATACATCGTCAAAAACCTCTAATGACTCCGGATAGGCACATAGTTTTCCCAACATCAGACCGTTTACACTAGGCATGTTCGTAAACTTCTTTATTTCTGGCACATTTCCTTCCATTCTTCTGATGATGTTCTACGATTCCAGAATACTCCCTAGAATCATTTATTAGTCGCCTAATATGTTTTCGTCTTCTTAGCAATATTTCACTATCAAAAGTTTCATTATCAGTATGGTGAAAATATCTGCTCATTTCTTCTGATTCTTCAGAATCCCTAAAATCACCTTGATGTTCATAGTCTGCACTATCCATTACGGTGTTTATTTCACAACATGTTTTTCATTTTGAAAAAATATATATTGTCCTGACCAATGTTTATACTAAATGCTTATAAGAATGAAATCCTACTGACAAACAACAATTTAGTCGCGATTTATATCAAACTCTAACGGTAAGCAATATGTGAGAGTGATCTACAATCTTAATATATATAAATTACGTGTTACGTTGTTTGTCCGCGATGGACTCCTAAACTACTTAACCGATTTTAATCAAATTTTCACACCGTGTGCAGTTTGATCTAACTTAAAAGATAGGATAGCCCTTTTTTTGAATTTTTAATTAGAATTTTAATTATTAATTAAAAACTAACTTTCCCGCCAAAAAAATCTTTTCATTTTCCCCACCGCCAAATGAGTACGGCTTCAGTTTTTTTCCCCAACAGTCATGAGGCTAGGTTTAAGATTCTTCGGCTGATTATTTGAAACGATTCTATTTATTTTCTTAATGTTTGGTGCATTTAAAATTAAACATTGTTAATGAATCGATCTTTCAGATTCATTCTTAAGTATTTTTGAATTAAAATAAAACAGAATAAAGGAAATTAAAAATCTCTAATCTGCATAGCGTTACCCCAACCAGCGTAGAAAAACTCACGCATTTGCGTTACGTTTCGAATCCGAATGTTCGAGTTATTTATGATCCTATCCGAAAACGTTTCTCAGGAATAAGATATCATTTTCCACAATTATTTTTTAATGCATGCAATAAATTTGATACGTTGCAACGGATAAATTATCACGATCTTATGTTTGAATTTTGTATTACTGTTCACGGTGGCAATTCTCAGAAATAAGATATTTTATTTGAAAATGATTAATTACAAACGTTTTAACGGATCACTGATTAATATAACATACTAAAATTCTGCTTTTTTTAATTATAAAGAAGTTTGGAAAAATACTTGGAGGTGCACAAGGATAATTATTACTTTTCGTTTTGAATGAATTCCGATTCTTTATCTGACTGTTTACTAAGAAAAATGTTGTACGGCAATAACATTTGTTACCTTCATTGAATTTTCAATTAAATGATTTTATTTCTTTTGTTAAGGATATCGTAAAAAAGGTAAGTGAACGAGCCAATAATAAGTTCCTCTAATCGGATAATAAAAAAATATTAACTCATTTGTATGCTAAATGAAATTTAATCTTTTTTTATATAAATTATTGAAGATATGATAATAAAAAATGGTTACAATAATCGTTTCAGTTTTTCATTTCTTTACTAATAAACTGCATGTACGTATCAAGTTATGTCAGCTATCATTCACTTCAGCTACAATGCTTATCATTATTTAATAAATGTTTCTGAAACTGATTTCATTTTGTAAATAAATTTTGAATTATTGCAACAGACAAATGAATCAATGACGGAATAAATCTCATGGCAACTTCATGTGTGGAGTATAGAACTTTTTTTTTAAATCTTTCCTTTAAGCTGAGGAAGCCAGAATCTGTATCACTGAAGTTAGAGGATTTATTATACATCATAAAGGGTTTATACTAAGAAGGAAGGTATTAAGAAGGAACAAATTATTTGTTCATTATTTGACAGTCACACTTATCTGTTAGCTCCAAGCGATTCTAACAGATGGCGGTATCTGTTGACTAGATTGAGTAAGTATTCTAACAGATGGCGCTGTGTTAAAAGTACCAAAGTTTCACATAAGCTACAATTTAATGGCATAACCACCACGTGTTGCTGAAGCTAAAGTATAAGTTAAATTTATTTCGTAGTAAACGCAATACAGTGAAATTCAATTGTTCTTACTTTTTCAATTTTTGGTATTAGCATAGCCGACCACCTGTTATTTAGACTGAAGTATAAATTGAATTCATTTTTGATATCGTTGATTCTTGCCAAAATACGGTCCCAAAGGAAAATCGCATTGGCAGTTGGATCGCCAGGCATTGCGGCTACTTTGCTAGATGGTAGACATTCAAGCTGCCTTTGGACATTCATAATAAACCAAACGCAATATGCGACATAAAAAAGAATAGTGGAATAGCTGCAGTGTTGCGGAAGAGTTCAATGATAATTTGGGATGAGTGCGCAATGGCTCACAAATCACTCGAAGCATTGCATAGAACTATGTAAGAATTAAACGGCAACGATAAACTTTTCGGTGGTGCTATCTTACTTTTGTCTGGTGATTTTCGTCAGACCTTACCGGTTATACCTCGCTCTACTTTCGCGGATGAAGTTAATGCATGTTTAAAACAATCATTCTTATGGCGAAGTGTTGAAACACTTCGATTAGCCATAAACATGCGCGTACAATTGCAAAATGATCCATCAGCACAAATATTTTCTGAACAATTATTAGATATTGGGAACGGTAAAATAGAACTGCAACCAAATACGCAATGCATTAAACTGCCAGACAATTTCTGCGCTGTTTTTCAGGGAAAAAGGGAAAAGTATTCTTAAAAAAAAGTAAAAGTATCTTCAGGGAAAGTACTTTTCCGGATATACAGAGTAATAACTTGAATCATAAATGGCTCAGTGATCGGGCTATTTTGGCAGCCAAAAATGTTGATGTTGACGAAATTAACTTCCAGATACAACAGTTGTTACCAGGCGATTTGATGTCTTTTAAATCAATCGATACTGTTGTTGAGGAAAGTGATAGTGTAAATTTTACAATTTAATTTCACTAGATATACCTGGAATGCCACCACATAGCCTTCGATTAAAGATTGGTTCACCTATTATTCTCCTGCGTAATTTGAATCCACCTCGATTATGCAACGGTACGCGTTTGGTCATCAAAAAGATCACCGGAAATATACTTGAAACTACCATTTTAAACTGGAAAGTTTAAAGAAGTGATCCTGTTGCCACGTATTCCGATGATACCATCAGAATCTACGATACCCTTCAAAAGGTCACAGTTTCCAATTCGTTTAGCTTTTGTCAGGTCTATAAATAAGTCTCAAGGCCAAACAATGTCCATTTGTGGTTTAGATTTGGAAAATCCATGTTTTTCTCATGGGCAACTATATGTTGCATGTTCACGTGTAAGAAAACCGTCAAATCTATTTGTGTTAGCTAAAGACAGGTTAACCAAAAATATTGTGCACCGATTAGTGCTAAATTAAATTGAAATTAAAAGTATTTATAATTCAAAATAATAAACATTATTGTCAAAGATTTAAAACTATCTGCCCTACCTACCTCATTTATAAGTTTAAGTGTTACGTGTTTTTTACTAACAACTTTGTAATGTACTCATTTGTTACAAACTTGAATACAAAAAATAAAGAAATTTAAATTGATTTTTTTTTGTATTGATTTTTGCTCAATATCAACGGTAGTAGAAAATCAATCATGGATGTCCCCATGTTTTTTTACAAATGGCATCTGTGTAAAAAAGCATGGTGGTCCCCATGACTGGTGTTCTCCTACCGTTTCCCTTGAATAGTTTACTACTATGTAATATAACAAACACCTTAGCCACAGAAACGCGTGGCCGGGTCTGCTAGTATTAATATAAGAAACAAAAATGCTGCCGGATTCAATACACTAAAAATTTTAAACCCCATTTGTTATCATATTCAACAGCAACTTTAACCGCATGACGAGTGTAGCTCGTCATCGGGCTGTATGGCATGAAAATTCAATGACGAGCTATACTCATTTTACTGGAAGGAGTTAATAAAGACGCAAGGAATAAAATAGCAACAGGGATTTCTAAAAATAAATAATCAATAAATACAGATATTTTCTAAATTCCTGAAGAAAAGAAAAATTCTCCTGAAAAATATGAAAAGTAAATAATAAAAAAAAATCACAAAATAAAATAATTATGCAATACAAAAGTGGCTTCTAGTTACTGGAAAAGCAAGCTGCGTATGCTGACTTCTGCATCATGACAAGTAAATTAAGATAAAGGGTCCCAGAAATTTCAGGATAAATAAAAAGCGGCATCCCATATAAGTTCAAATTAATTTTGAATTCAACGTGGTTAAAACTATCTCGAACTACCCTTTATTTACTGACGGTACTTAAAAGTACCATTTAAATCTGGCTTATATCTTCGTAATATGACAATTTTTGATGATGGTATTCTAAAGAACGCGGAGAATGTAACCCAAACAGCAAGAAGTTAATATAAGCTAAAAGTAGGAATTAAAAATATTTAATTAATAATTAAATTAAGATATTTTTATTAATTAAAATATTTTTATTGGGTTCCCTGGGAATATTCTGCAAGAAAACTTAACTACTAGTGCAAAAATGAAGTTGAAAAATTGATGGCAACATAATTCAGTAAATAAAGGTTTAATTTACGTGAAAAAGGATTGGTTATTGCTAAGCTGAGAAGGAGAGTAAAAGAGTTTCGTCTACAACAAGGTCTCCTGTCATTGGTAAAGAGCAGAAAAAGCTTGTAGATATAATTTTTTCTTATATACGGAAATTTTCTGCATTTCTGAGCATTCCCAGGAGGCATTTATTCTATAAAAGATGTAAGATGAAGGATATATGAGAACTTTAGATTTTATGTATTGGAATAGTAACTTCAGTTATCATCAGAATTAGATGGCAAGCATGAATAACCCATAAAGGTTAATTAACCATTTCTAAACCAGCACGAGTGTTCTTTCTAAAACATTCTCGTATGTTTTCTAATATGGGTGTTATCCCATAGAACGCCTTGAATGGCATTGGCGTAAAATAGTTATGAAATATAAACCTTTGGAATTAATCTTTGCATTTTTATTGACTCCATCATGCCATCCGATTTATCCATTGCACACCATTAATAGCATCAGAAAAACAAATTTGCATTTTAGACACATTTTTTGCAACCGACTTAAACAAAAATTTGGTACAAAGCTACACTTGTAATCACTAAATTCCATACCAAATTTTATATATTAAACTTATTGCCTTTTTGAACTATTGTGTTTATATGTTTTTAAAAGTACAGACTGACAGAAGAACAATCCCTCATCAAACTTGAATCCAAATTTAGAAATTATGTACAATCCTGGCACATTACAATACACTGTATATCAAATGCCCAGATGGTAAGAGATGGATAACAATTTGAAACTTTGTCAGTGCCACTAATGATGCTCATGCTGTGAAGAAACTTACATAGTTGACTTCTTTCATTCAACAGAAATTTAACATTGATCATGTATAGTTGAATAATTACTGATTCTTTTATTGCCTTAGAATATTTTTATTTGAGAATTCAGCTTTTTAAAGTTGAACAGTATAACAAATTTTTCCTTTAAAAGAGGGAAAAGAAAACAGTCTTAAAACTCTAATAAATAATTTTATTTACATACAGAATACTAAAAACTGTAATCTACAATTGTGCCAATAATTAGAGACAGATACAAACTTATAAATGAACACAAAAAAATGTGTGTAAATATATTATACACACATGTACATTTATATATTAATATGAACATAGGCAGATGCTTTAAAAGAATGCATTAACTATCTTGATCTATAAATCTTTCGATGGGAAGATCTGGTAATGGGTGAGTCTGAGATTCTCCACCAGCAAAATAGTTTTCTATTTCTTCCAAAGTGTTTCCTTTTGTTTCAGGAAGGAAAATTAGAGTGAAAAAGCAAGCAAGCAAGCAAAAGACAGAATAAATCCAATAAGCCCCAAAGTCACCCACAGCAGCTTCAATTTGAAGAAAACTTTTGGTAATGATAAAAACAAAAGTCCAGGAGAATGCAGTGCCCAATCCACAAACAAGACCCCTAACCCTGATAGGAGACATTTCAGACATCATTAGCCATGGGATTGGTCCAAGGCCAACTGAAAATCCAGCAATATAAACAATCAAGCATACTAAAGGAATCCATCCAAATGTTTCTTTCAAAGATGGGTCCCGTGCACTAAGGAGCAAATACACACTCATTGCATTTAAAGAAATACAAGTGACAAAACCTGAAATATACAAAGATATTTTTCGGCCGATTATATCCATGGTATGAGAAGTAATGAAAGTAGACCAGAACATAACAAGAGCCACCCATAAATTGCCCATCATGGGATCCACAGAGCTCTTTGCCTCCTTAAATATTGATACAGTATAATAAAGTATAGCATTTGAGCCAGAGAACTGCTGAAAAAACATGAGTGCAATAGAAAGAAATGCTGGTTTATAAAAAGTAGGATGCCAGATTTCTCGCATTGTTAATGAATTTCTAGTTGAAACAGTTAGACTTTCACTTAAAAGTTCATTCACAGATGGATCATTTGTGTTGCCATACAAGAAATTAACAGCATGTACAGCATCAGCTTGCTTGTTATGCATCACAAGCCATCGTGGAGATTCAGGAAAAGGAAGCATGCATAAAAGAGCCATAATAGCAAGCACAGAACCACCAATTGCAACCCAATCCCAAGGAAGGAATTTACCAAGTGTTGAGGATAGCATTATTCCAATACAAATGAACAGTTGAAATCCAGTTCCTAGGTTGCCTCTTTTTTCTGGAGTAGATATTTCAATAACGTACATTGGTGTAACAACACAAATTAATCCAATGCATATGCCAGTAATGAATCTGCCTAAGTACACAAATGTAAGGTTAGAAGCATATGCAATACAGAGCCATCCTCCAACAAGAAACAAGGAGAGGTACATCAGGGTACCTTTTCTGCCTATTTTATTAGACAGATAACCTACAGGGAAAAAATTAATTATTAGTAATTACAGAATAAATTACATATTTTTAAAAGGAACCAAATATGTGACAAATATAAAAAAAATAGTATGGACCAAATATTAAAGCTCTACCTGAAAAGTGTATGGAAGCTGATCATCTAATATATTTTTAAAAAGTAATGCAACTTTTAAAATAAAATTTAAATGACACTTTAATCCATTTTTTCCCCCAGAAATTTAGTGAAATGAGAATTCTGTTCACATTATACTTTCTTATACTCTGTTTAAAGCAATTAAATATCCTATTATTTTACTCTTGTTTCCTTCCAAGACATAAAGTAAACCTTCAGACAATATTTAAGAATTTTTTTAAAGAATAATATACTTCCCACAGACAACTATAGGCATGATTCACATGATTGCCAAATACATATTAATTTTGGCATATATTGTGCAAATTATTATGATACTAAAATTGTCATCAAAGCTTCAGGAATAATTCAATTAAAATATTTTACTTAATATAGTGCTAATTATTCTTTTTTGTCTTTGTTTATAAGAATTTATTTATATTTTTAATTACAATTAAATTTAAGAGAAACATTTAATTTTTTTCATAAAAAGGAACACATTTTTCCTTATTTAGCAGCATTAATTTTTGATGGTCATAATGGAAAAAAAATAGTTATTAAACACATGCTGAACATACGTACAAAAAAAGTTAAATTTAAAATATGAAAGCAGTCATTGGATCAACATTGATCAAACATCACTAACTTTTGACACCATTTAAAAGTTTTATTAAAAACGCTATTTTATTCCATCATAATTAGATACATGAAAGTGATCAAAATTTTTAAAGAAAAGTAACTTTACGCTTAGTGACTTAAGACAAATTTTTAATTTTTCAAAAATAAAAAAAAAAACTGGCAGCAAATTTCCTAATAAAGGTTTTAATTCATTAAAAAGTTCTAACACAAATAACTGATGTTATTAAAAATTCATTTCCAAAGACAGATTAAAAATAACATATTTTAGAAATATATCCCATTCCATAGTTCCTAAAGATAAAAAAATTAATATCAAATCATGAGTAATTTAAAATAGAAATTAATATTAATTAATTTGTATTAATTAATTATGCAACATTAAATATTCAATGGGATAAATTCATATGATGTAAAAGTCGCATCTCATGAACTTATGGGCATGGCATTTAAGTTTTCATCTGCTAACTTTCGTCGATGAGTCTGCCATTAAGGTTCTCCACCAAGTATGAAGCAGATTTTTTGTTTACATTAGAAGTTATAATTTTGAGTCATTTTCTTTCTTCTTATTATATGTTAAAAGATGAAATACTGGTGTTCTGTTGGATGCTCTATGCAAAACACAAGAGTGATTGTGTTGATAAAATGTTTTTTTAGTTTCTTTTCAACAATCTTAACTTGGGTTATTAGCTTTGAATTAGAAAGTTTTACGTTCTTCAAAGTCGGTGATATGCTCCGATCATTTTGAAGAATTCGTTCAGTGTGTGTCCATTTACTAAATATAGGAAATTGTAACTGAAAGCTGTTCCAGTAATTATTTTAGAAAAACCCTTCGAAGAAAAAGAAATTGGAAAGTGAATTGCCAAGAAAAACAAATGGGGACAATCAAACAAAATCGTGAGTGCGTTTCTAATTTACTTTATTGACATTTGATGAAATTTCTAATAATTTTGAATATGCTTAAAAGGTTTTGAAATGTGTACTTGAATATTATATTGCATTTTACCTGCAAAATCTTATCTTAAATTTAATTGATGTAAGTAAACTAACTCCTGTTGCAAAAAATATTACACCTAACTTAAAATTAACAACTGATATAATGCTAAACTTGGGTGGAATTAAATTAATTTCTTAAAGATTTATTTAATAAATGAATCCTTTACTAACTACTGAAAATCCAATTTCCTTATTGACTGTTATCAACATTTAAAACTGATGTTTATTTGATTTCTACATATAAGCAATATATCTATCTATATATATATATATATACGTGTCTTGAAAATACATGTAATTTAGTGAAGTATATAAATGCAAAAGAATTGATTACTAAACAAAATTATTTTAATTCTGATTTCAGAGGAATGTACTCTGCTTCTTCCCAGACTATTACTTTTTCTGAAATAATCGACAAGATCAGCAATTTGCAAAATGAGCTGCAAGAATTTCAGGATTCTGTGAGAATGAAAGAGATTCATTCCAGAGAATATTGTTGATGATATTAAAATGAGTGCATTGACATGTTTCACTAAAGAAAGGTTTTTGTCTATATATGTTCTTTTTTTAATTTTGAAGCAGATTTTTAAAAAATTAAATTTGTTGATGTGTCCAGTCAATTTATATGTTTCAAATGAATTTGAAATTTCAAATGAATTTTTATATATTTTGTCTGAAATTTCAAATTTTGCTGTTTCAAAGAATTTTAATTTTGTAACAACAGTTTTTTATGAAAAGTTGAAATTGTTACTTATATTTCCTCCAAAATCATTAGTTATTGAAACCATGATAAAACAGTTTGGTTCTGAAAATAAAGACTCCAGAGTCATTATTGACTGCACTGAATTTCCTGTATAGAAACCTAGCAATCCAGTAGAACAGCAAATGACTTTTAGTTTTTAAAAGAAAACAAATACTTTAAAAGATACGATAGTCGTATATTTTAAAAGATATGACAACTTCAAGAGCCATCATTCATTAAACTGTAGTAGCATATCTGACAAGGATCTTTTTATTAAAAGCCATCTGATGAATGTATTAGAACCGAAGGATGTTGTGAAGGTAGATAAAGGTTTTCAAACTGAACAAGAAATACAAATAATAGGATATAAATTGAAATATCCTAAATGTTTAAAGGACTATTCAGTTTAATATTACTAAAACAATTGATAATTCCAAGATATCCAGTGTGGGGATTACAGTAAAAAGAGCTATTTCAAGAATTAAAAAGTACAAATATTTTGCAGGGGCTATCCCTTATACATTTTTATATAATGTCAATTCAATATTTTTTATTACTTGCATGTTTTTTAACTTTCAAAGACCATTTATTAACATCAAATAATATTTATATTTGACATTTATTATTTTCGTATTATAATAAAATGCATTATGAGGTTTTACTTTTTTTATTATGAATCTTAAAGTTTTCTTTATCTTTTAGTAATTCATATTATTTAGTTATTGCTAGGTAATCATGTCTAATAACAAAACAGCAACATGGATTGCTCCAGAAAGCATTATTACTAGTTTTCCAAATACATTTGCTGTTTTGTGATGGATTCAAGGTGAATTTATGTCAAGCAACTGTTTCTATTGTTAAAAATGAAATGTCATTTTCTTGTATATAAATCGAAATTAATTGTTATCAATAATATCATGCTATACCATTGTGCACCTCAGCGATTTCTGTTTCACTTTTTTTTTTTTTTTCCCTCCTATTTCTTTAACATATTGATTTTGAACCATAAAACTCTGTAAAAGCATAAAGTGTTTTTTCCAACACCTCTTTATATCCTATTTAATTTATATATCGTGACCTAATTCTTATGTATTAAATTTACTCTATTGTATGTTTTTGTTTTATTTTACGATATTCATTCAATGCAATTTTTATCAATGTAACTGTAGCATTTTTTTTATACATTTAAAAAATGTTCTGCTTTAAAAATATACTGCTCAACATTATGTTTTTATTGGCGATTTAAAAAAAAACTGTGTTTAGTATCTAGGATGTTTCTGTTGAATAAAATTGTTCATCATTTACTTTGACATTCTTGTCATGTTATGTTTATATTCATTGTGTCTAGAAAAGCAAATGTTGATAAAGTTGATTTGAGGATTTTTTTTTTTTTTTTTAAATAGGCAAGTATATTGAAACATCCATTTTATCATATTTTTTCAAATAATTATCATATGTATTTTATCAATGTTTTTTTGCAATGCATAAATGAAAATTATGAAGGTATCATTTTGTTTGTTTGTCCTTTAATGATTTCTACAAATTAAAATGAAATAACTGATTCATAAGTTGAATAGATTAAAAAATGGTATTTATACCCTTTATATTTCATAATTTGAAGTTATAAACATACTTTATTCAATATATACAAATTTGAGTTTCATGTTTTTTCTTCTGATCAAATTAAAAACATCAAAGTCTCAATTTTAATAAAAATCATTGCATAAGAAAAAAAAAGTAATAATTTTATTAGTAAGCTTCAAAATCTTAACTAATCTATGAATAATAATTACTTAAAAAATATATATTCATAAAATTCAACATTAAATAACATTTAAATAATATATAAAAATGTAATTTTTCAAAAACACTGCCATAGCCATTTGTCAAAATGTATCTTTTAGGCAAAAAAAAAAAAAGGATATAGGGAAATAAAGAATAAAATAGCACTAAATTAATTAAAAAGCAATATTAAGTAATTATGCAAAAACAAAATTACATTAAAATTTTAATATAAGAAATAAAATTACATTACTACGAAAATTTGGAGAAAATAATTCAAAATATTAATTTCTTTCTTAAAAAAGTCAAAAGTTTTTAATAATTATTCGGCTAGTGTAACGTTCAACTTTAAAGTTTTCATCAACATTATCGGCAGACATCTCGTCATGCGTAGAACAGTTGAAAATTGAATAGAAGCGGTTTGTTTGGTACCTGTCATGTGATCGTGAATTGACCCCACTATGCAGATTAAAATGATAGTTTACAAAAGATTAATCAAGATTTTACATCAATCAACTAAATACAGCAATACTATTTAAAATTAATCTAATTACCAATTTTAAGTATCCAAAAGGATTTCTTTTGTAATTTATTCATAAATACTGTTTTACACAATTCTGTATAAAGTGGTATTTGCTGTTTTATAGAGAAGTCTACAAGTACTCTTACATTTGTTTGCAAAAATAATTATAATATTAAATTTTATTATTTAAATTTGAAATTACAACAAATATTTCATGAACAAAATATCATGAAGATTAAACTAAGGATACCTACATTTTACAAGGAAAAAGAGGTTTTAAGTTTATCACAGACGTTTATACAAATAAGTTCCATAAGTTTATACAGATAGACAACAGATAAGTTCTTTTACCTATTCTATTATAGTACCTACATAGTTTAATCTCTAGAAAGCTGCAATCACTTAGACACATTATTATAAAAGTGTAAAAAAAAAAAAAAAACATACCTCAGTGAATGACAAACTTATATTGAAGTTATTAAAGTTTAAATAAGATAATTAACATAGACAATAAATTACTTGCTATTGTTCCTCCAATAATAGCGCCAAAAGGGAGGCAACTACCAATCCATGATACTTCATCATCATCAGGGTTAAGTTTACCATTTTTCATACTTTCTGTGGCAGTAGAGGAATATGTAGATGCTAGCCCAACTGAGATGGCATTCACTAGAACTGCACTTGTAGCAAAATGCAATTTGCGATTTATCATCTTGAAATCTGCAAAGTTCAGTACTATATAATTAGTATTGTCAAAAATTACACTAGAGTCAAAATCCATTTTTAATGTATATATTTGAATATGCTTACATAAATGTACTGTATACCATAAGGCGAGGTGGCCTATCCTGTCATGATGGCCGATATGGGAACTACTGACAGATCTCGTATCCTGTATGGCGCCATGTTGGCCATGTTGCTTCACGTCATTAATCACGTGATGCCTTCCCGCCATTATTGGCAGACGATAGTTGGCCAGTGAGTCTGTAAGACATACAGCTCACGCTCATGATCTTTATGTGTTTTAGTATAGTTATGTTCTGTCCTTTAATTATAATAAATATATTTTTATATTAATGTTGGTCGTTGCCTTTCCCCACAATAATAAACATATTTTAAAAACTATTCTGTTTTCCTAGAATCTTACATTTTATTATATTTTCACTATTATCGATTAACTATCTAAAAATTATAAATTCTAAATTAAACATTAAAAAATATAGCTCATTTAAAAACTTATTAACTGCTACCTTTAGCAGAAAAAACTTTCATTTCTAAGAATGCCGTCACTTTCTTCGCTGAATGAAGGTAAAGTTTTAGAGATTTAATACGGTAGTTATTTAAATAAAATGTAATATGTAACTGAAAAATTTATATTATTACAGAAATAAATGATAAACTGCAAAATTTCTAATAAATTCAATTTATATTCCAGTCTATTGGAAAAAGAAAAATTACAGAATGAATCAGAAAAAGGTAGTTACTCCTTTCCCCCAAATTCAGAAATTGAATTATAGAATGTGCATCAAACAATTCGATTAAGATAATAAAAACAAAAAGAATATAATGATGACGATTAAGCATTAATTGTTCTTAATTTACATCAAAATTCTGTTGCCATTTTAATCACGTACATCAGTAGATTATTAAATGAACAAAAAAACCCTTTTGAAGTTTTATTAATGCTTTATCCTAAAATTGATAAAATTTAATTTAAGATATTTTTTATATGTCTTCACATTTTGTTTCTGAGACTAGTATGTGTCAGAAGAAATCGAAATTTTAGAGAAGCAGTTTGTTAAATATTCATATAAGATGCATACATTATTTAAAAGTAAAATATAACTTCAAATTTAAAAAAAAAATATTTATTTAATTTATCAAAAAGGTAAAATTATAAAGCAAAAAAGTATATATAAAAAAACACAATAGTCCCTCATTTCTTCTAGGGATCAAAAATGAATTAAAGATAATACAATTCGTTTCATATAAAAAAATGTCAAGAATATACGAAGACCATTAAAAAAGTTACTCTTAATTTACATTAAAATTTCTGTAGCATTATTTCCTCATGATTTAGTAGAAAAATACATATGCACAAACTCCTAAAAAAAAATACTGTATTCATATTTGCTCTTTTAAAAAACTCATACAATTAACTTAACAGCTTGCAGATCTGCATACATTAAATAGAAATATAATGCATATTAAAAATAATGTGTATGAAATACGAAGAGAACTTTAATGAAGGTTAAATAAATCGGGAAAAAGATTTACATCAATAAATCAGTTACCAGTGAACAAAAATGCACAGAAGGAAATTACAGAATGAAGCTATTAAAAAGAACTTTATGCTCAAGTTATAGTTTGGTTTAGTATATTAACGTCCCGTTTGAAGCTACACTTGGGCTATTTTGGGACGGACCTCGTAATTTCGAACCACGGTCAGATGACGAGGATGGCACCTGAGCCGGCACCCCTCTCTCCACACTACACCACACCAGCGGGAGGACGTTTGGTCAGGACGGATTTAGCGTGCACCATACCCGCTTACACGACGGTTCTTCGGTGGAATCAGGTGTCGAACCTGAAACTCTCCGTTTCCGAAGCCGAGATCTTACCACCAGGCCACCGCGGCCCTCTTAAGTTATAAAGCATAAACGGATATATAAAAAATACAACCTTGTTCTTGTGGAGTCAGCTCAGAAGAATAGGTTTTTTCTGCAATTGAACTGCTGGGTGAAATCTCAGATTATATAGAAAATTAACTGATCAGAAAATGAAATGGGTAATGTAATCGATGGATTTTACGGGACGGATTCTAAGGATAGGGAAATTTTTTATGGATGCCTCTGCGTTATTTCTTCTCTTATGCTTTCCAAAACATACTGGTCTCCCAGACGTGCAGTGCAAAAATGATTTTAAACAGAATTGTACCTGGGTTGGCATTCTTGAACTATTAGATTAGGACTTAACACATTGACTGCCGCATGACGCGCCAGTGCGTTACAGATAATATGTAATTGTACCAAACCATCTATATTATTAGATGAACCTTTCTCTACTACAATCAGGAGATAGCAAAGAAGGGGTCATCTAACTAGAGAGAGGACCCGAATATTGGATGCGAGTCGTGGCAGCGAAAGTGTTAATGAATAACATAGGTTATGTTCCTCATGCGTACCAACATGTACTCAATGATAACACAACTGCATACTGGCATGCTCATGCTGAATCTGAAGATTTTCCAGTACTACATTCGATAGCTGAACTTTGATTAAACTGCAGTCGGTGAAACAAAAAATATTTAAACGTAACATTTAAATAACGATTTATTTTATACACTCATAAAATATCTTTATGAGTGTATAAAATGAGTATTGTATCTTATACACTCATGATAAATATACCTTTTTCTGTAATTTGCTGCCTCCTTCTGGATTTCTTCTAATACTGGGTAAATTTATCCTAAACATCAAAGCACAAAGAGAGCCAAGTCATTTGGACAGTCAATGCACTAAACCATTGGGATTTTGATTCCCAGCTTTATTTCAATACAGTATACATTTATACAATTACACACAAAAATAAAATTAACAAATTGAAGTAATATCAAATAACATTTCATTAACATATATATTAAACATGAAATTCAAGTTATATAAATTCAAATTATACCTATATATAATTGGAAAAACATGAAATTCGAGTAATATCAACAAACACACACACAAAAGTCACCACACTAACATCAAAACTTGTCACTTGTTCACAGATACATCGTAAGAGACGATTTAAATCCCGAAATCATTCTTCGGAGATTTTAAGTATGTCATCCTCTCTCCTCGCCTGGACTTGCACACAGTTGTTAAAATATCCATGTATGAAGCTGAATAACACTCGGCCACATTCCAGTCCTTTTTCTATATAAACAGTAATATTTTTATAGATTAATCACAACCCAAGCAGCAAAGAGAAGTCGCTAAACGATTGGCCAAGCATCGCATCCATCTGATATACGCCGCCCATATTTTGCCAATGTCACCTTTGCATTGGCGCGACATCGGATTCTGACCATATTTTTTTCTGTCGCCTCTGAAGATCGCTTTTTCATCGGGGCGAACTCCTACGGCGACTTAGTGAAAAAGACCGGCTCAAAGCAATCGGCCCATAGTCGCCTCGATGTCGGGAAAGTTGCTTTTCCTAGGCGGCGCTATGCGAACATATTTTAGAAATTTCCCATGAATCACCTGGCGTGTATTGGATTTTGAAATTCAACCAGCAACGCATACTGTCATTTCAAGAAACTTGGTAAGTGTAAAGTTTTTATTATTATATATTTGTAAATAATATATTATTTATTCTAAATAGTGAATAAAAAAGGTTATTTTTGTTGAAGCCGTTCGAACTCGTTGCTTACCTGAAACATGGAGTTGCACGTGATATTATTAGCGTTAGGCGTAAGCGACCATTATCATTTCTTTTCTTTTTTGTATTCTTTTCAAGTGATTTTATTTCTTATCTTTTTTTGTGTGTGTGTTCTTAAATTATTGCAGATATTTTTCCATTTCATTTACAATGCCTTTCCTTTTGTTAACAACAATTTCTAATGAAAAATGTTTTTAAAAAATATTAAATTGCGTTCTTATGTTTTGGTTTTGCAATAACATTTGTGTTATTATTTTTATTTCGACATAAGGCTAAAAAAATAGATTAGCAGAATATATTTATTGTAAATTTCAAAAAAAAAAAAAAAAAAAATCTTTAAAACTTGCATTTATGTAGTTATATTTGAATACTCTTATGTGAATAGTTTATAATTATTTCACCTTTCATAAAATAGTAACATAAATTTTACACCCATTAGTTTATATTATTTTTCTCTATTGTCCTAAACATTATTATAATATTTGCCTATATAGTTCATTATCAGATTGAAAACATTATTAAGCTTATGAAGTTCTATAAGACTTTTACTCCTTAATTACATATCTCCAATTGTCAACAAATATTTTATTTGTACTTTTAAAAGAAATGAAAGCTCAATCATTATTCTAATTAAGGAATATGTTTTTTAGGTTCATCAAATCTGCAAAAAGAAGAGTGAACTTGAAGAAAAAGTATATGTATAATTCTTTATATGTATTACCAGCAAAATATGAAATCCAGTATTCTATAGAATGCCCAAGCATTGTATATAATGCCTAAAACAAGCCAGTAATGTATGAAACAATTTGTATTTCATACATTTTCTAAGCATTCTATAGAATGCCAAATGACAACCTGGCAAAGTATGAAATACATCTCTCATTTAATAAAATAAAAATTTTGTGCAACCTTTGTTTCAAAACTGAAAATGCAATTAAAGATAAAATACATTTTAAAATTGATCTATAAATATAAACAAAAAAAAAATTTCTCACTATTTGTTTGGAAACTACTGTGCAAGTTTCTATTCCTGACTTCAAAAAAGAGCAAAATATTGGAAGTTACAATTAATGTGACGGAATATGGTTTCTACCAACTTGGAACATCAGAAGGAAATTTAAAACAATTATATGCGAGACAATTATATATCCCAATTCACTTTATATCCTAAGAACTTGTTTAGAATTGAAGTTATTCCAAATCACAAAGTTTCTCTCTGGTCAGTTGCAATTACTCAGATCAGTGGAAGCAATCAAGGATTTATCAGATGTATGTGTTAAAGTGCCAAAATATGTAATGTCTTTTCGTGAAAAATGTAGTAAAACTTCAAAATGTTGTAATGTGATAGGCTTGAATGACAAGTAGGTAGATTTTAATTTCTGATTTTTTTATCTGAAAACTTATTTGCCTTAATTAGAAAGGCATAAATTTTGTTTGTACAAATTTTATTTTTCTATATAATTTGAATAATTTTTTTTTAATGGCAACCTCATTATTTTTGCAGACTGACAATTCAAGTGATTTTAATTCTATTTAGCTTAGTTAATTTTCCTTTTCATTTACAATTTTTCTATGAAAGAAGTTTAATAAAATATTAAATAACATTTTTATATTTTGGTATTGAAATAACATTTGTGTAATTATTTTTATTTTGACATGAGGCTAAAAAAAGTTTAGCAGAATGTATTTATTTTAAACTTTCTTTAAAATTTGAGATTATGCAGGCACTTTTGAGTACTCTTATATGAATAATTTCAAATTATTTCACATTTCATAAAACAGTAACATAAATTTTACTCCCATTAGTTTGAGTTTTTTTTTTCTTTATTATCCTAAACATTATTATAAAGTTTGCTTACACAGTCCAGTATCAGAACAAAAATATTATGCTTATGAAGTTCTATAATACTTTCGCGCTTGTTAATTACTCATTTCCAATTGTCAACAAATGTTTTATTTGTACTTTTAAATGAAGCGGAATCTCAATTACTATTATAATTGTTTTCTAGGTTCATCAAATGTAATCAAAAAGGAAAAATGAAATGTATAAATAAATGTATAATTCTCTTTATATGTAGCTGAAGATTCAGTTATACATATATATAATATTTATATAAATGTGTGTGGATTTTTAGAAATTTCAAACTCTTCAAGTATTACATAATAAATAAAGTTTAAATAATTTTTTTATAAATGACTTTGTGTCAATATTATTTATTCTTGTAAATTATAAGTCATAGTTTCAGGATTTTGCTTGGGTGTATAAGTCATTACAGAAAATTCAGTAAAAAATTTCAAGTAAATTATTATTTTACTTTGTATTTCTAAAATATTATTTAATGAAGGTCTTTGTAAATAAATTGTTTTGCATAGTTGTTTTTCTTTTCTCCTAAAAATAAAGAGGGGAAAATAATAATTAAAAAAATATTTATCTAAAGAAATTTTGTATAATTGAAAGTAGTGTTTACATTTTTAGGTATGGAGTTTTTGTGAAATATTCAGAGTTAATCATAGATCAAATTTGGTTCTTGTGCCATGAAACAAAACCAAACTAATAGATTTAAAAAAATTAGAAATTTGAAGTAAATTGTTAATTTGTGCTTGTAAAATGTTATCAATTGGACATTAGCTAACACTAACATTTGTAATGAGGTATAAAATTTCTACACTATAAAGTAACTTTGTAAGTTAATAATAAATAAGATTTCGTATAAGTGAAAGAAGTGTTGTATTTTTGTGCATGGAATTTTTGTGAAACATATTTTTCAAATATTCAGAGTTAATCATAGATCAAATTTGGTTATTTTGCCACAAATCTAAACCTCACTAAACATAAATTATGAAAATATTAGAAATTTGACGTAAGTTATTAAATAAGAAGTAAGTTTGTGCTTGTAAATTGTTGTTTATTGAATATTAGCTAACACTAACATTTATAATGAGGTTTAAAATTAATGCAATATGAAGTAACTCTGTAAATTAATAGTAAATAAAATTTCCTATAATGGGAAGAAGTGTTCCATGTTTGGGTATGGAATTTTTGTGAAATATTCAGTGTTAATCATTAATTAAATTTGGTTCTTGTGCTACAAAACCAAACAACTAAATATAGATCAAGAAAATATTAGAAATTTGAAGTAAATTATTAATTTGTGCT
The DNA here is from genome assembly GCF_947563725.1 of Argiope bruennichi. Lineage (NCBI taxonomy): Eukaryota > Metazoa > Arthropoda > Arachnida > Araneae > Araneidae > Argiope > Argiope bruennichi. The sequence continues at coordinate 37,853,727 of NC_079156.1, forward strand.
TGTAAAATGTTGTATGTTGGACATCAACTGACACTAACATTTATAATGTGTAAAATTTCTACAACTTGAAGTAACTTTGCATGTTAATAGTAAATATAAGGAATTTTGTAGAATTGAAAGAAGTGCTGCATTTTTGTGTATGGAATTTTTGAGAAATATTCAGTGTTAATCAAAGATCAAATTTAATTCTTGTGCCATAAAACCAAACTAATCATAGATAATAAAAAAAAGTATTAGAAATTTGAAGTAAATTATTATTTTTTGCTTGTAAAATGTTATCTATTGGACATTAGCTAATACTAAAATTTATAATGAGGTATAAAATTTCTTCATGAAGTAATTTTGTAAAGTCAATAGTAAATAGAATCAGTAAAATTGAAAGAAGCATTACATTTTTGTATATGGAATTTTTATGAAACATATTTGTGAATTATTCGGGGTTTAACATAGATCAAATTTGGTTATTTTGCTAAGAATCTAAACCTCACTAAACATAAATTATGAAAATATTAGAAATTTGAAGTAACTTAATAATTTGTGCTTGTAAAATATTTTCTATTGAAGAAACATATAATAGGAATTATATAATTTAGTGTTTTAAACTATTTTTTATCAATGCATTAAATTTTAGGGTGTTAAAATAGGAATTTGTGTTTTATTCATTATTCTTTAGGAATTATTTGTTGATTACTCACATTAAGCAATATAAAAGTGTGTATAGTAAAAAAAAAAAATATTTTTTTAATAAGAATTATATATTTTTCTATTTCGAATTTAAAATAGCTTTTAAAAACAGATGATATAGGTAATATATGTAATACACCTACTTTTAAATTTCTAATATCAGTTAAAATCATTCTGATTAATTATGTAATTGAAACTATGATTATGTTAACATTTCTTCCCATGCATTAAACAATGAAAATAAACAGGAAATATCAATGAAGGAAATAAATCTTATATGTAGATAGATGTTCAGGGGATCAAATTTAAAATTATTTCAGATAATTTTAACATTTGTTTATTTTTTTAAAGAGCAGTAAAAAAATGTCATTTAAACATTTTATAGGGTAAGGTTGTGGTAAAATCTATGCTATAATAATAGTTAAAAAAAGTTGGAAGAATTATTAGAATGACATTTTCCATGAATTTTTATCAAAAGCAAGTATTTTATGGAATTTTAAATTTATCAAAATAAATAACAAACACTATTATTAATAGGTAAAAAAGAAAAGTAAACTATGCAAAATTTTGAAAGTATGATAGTTTTAAATATTATGACACTAGTTTCTAGAGTTTGAGAAAATTGAATAACCATTAAACTAATATTTCAATTTGACACCAGCAAGTGTTCAGAAATAAATTGCCTAATGATTGGCATTTGGTTGTCCATTGCTAAAATACATGGGGAAATGATTGGTATTGGGTCGCCGATTGTTAAAACACATGGGGAAATGATTGGTATTGGGTCGCCGATTGTTAAAACACATGGGGAAATGATTGGTATTGGGTCGCCCATTGATAAAACAGGTCGCGAAATGCTTGGTATAACGTCGCCCGTGATAATAACAAGTCGTCAAAGGATCATCAAATTCGTCGAAAACAAGTCGGGGCGGCCATCGCGCGGCGAACCGCCGGGGGACATGACCAATGTCGGGTCGAGATCGCCTCCAATCTCGCTCGTTCCGTGGGGCGATGCTTGGCCAATGGTTGGCCAACGATCTTTTGCTGCTTGGGAAAGCAAATGCCTTCAATTCTTCATCGTGCAGATATCCAAAATTGGAATATCACATTTTCGGATGACACTGAACTCTTCAGGTAATCAGAGCACTTCCTTTTCAATTCCAAAAGTTCATATTTGTCAGCAGAGAACAAGACCTTCCGCGGAATCACAACTGTGTTTTCCCGTTTCACTGGTGTAAACGTAAGATAGTAGAATTTTGAAAATCTGCTGACTTTTGTCTTATCTGCACTTGATATTTCGATTTTCCATTATCTCTGTTGTGAACAAGGCACTAAAAATTGGGGATCTCGCAGACAGGATAATCTTGTGAGCGGAAAAAGATTCAGCTCCGCATTTAAATTTAACATCGGAGAGGGGAGCTTCTTCGTCAGCCCGCAAACGCTCATAATCACTTGATAATAAAAATAATGTTTCGATACCTCGCTTTCCCAATGCTGAGAGAATTCTTAAATTGCCGCTAATGGAGAGTAGATCTCTGGAAAAAAAGTCGTTATAAGCACCAAACTCTATAATTGCGGTCTTACAAACAGTATCCAGAAGCTGACCAAACTTTCGATGGAGCAAGCACTTTCCCCTTGAATAGCTTAAATGTTCCAGATACGAAGACTTCTTCAGCCGTAGATTCTCGTCGTATGTGTAGAAATTCGGCTCTGGAATACGTCGGACCTACCGTACAGTTCACTTTCCGTACCAGTTATGTCAATCAATGGTCTTGTTCATAAGGCGGTTGTGTTACGGATAAAGATCAGTTCTAGAAAAGGTTACAACATTTTAAACTTTATCTAAAAGTGCCATATTTGGTGAATTTAACATGTTTAACTTAATGACGTGTTGTTTAATACAATGTCATGCTTTTTGTTACTAATTGTTTTTTCCAATTTGTTTTTTATGATACATGAATTACTTTTCAATGAATTTATTCAAAAATGCATGATAAAATCAATGACGAATGTACTGTATCCACTTCGAGACAATAATCTAGATTTTAGTAAATGCATTAATTTCATAAATACAACGATTTGCATTAAACGAAAGAGTTTCATTAGTTTTTGTTTCTTCTTGATTCATTTTTATAATTTAATAAGTTCGAACACTGAAATATATGCCATTTAAATAAAGGCAATTCAAAAACGTTTCTTAAGTTTGAAGTACAATTAAATGAAGTTCAAGTTATTGGAATGATTTGTAAAAAGGAAATAATTGCAAAAGCAATTCTTGAAATGCTGTAAGTAGCAAGAAAGACTTTCATCCACGGATGTGAACTTTATATGCTATGTAAGTTTTTTTAAAAAAAATTCAGTTTCATAGTAGAAGCGCCATTACAAATTTGAAATTTTCTGTTTATCATCCTAGATTTAATTTCAATGTTGTTGCATTTTTTAAAAAATCTACTCCGATAAAGATAAATTATTTGTTCATTATATAACTTTTCATTTTGTATAAGAAATATTGCAAGTACACAGTGCATAAGAACAGTGAAAAAAAGAAACAGCCTATTAAAACAGATGTACATTAATACTTTGCTACCTAATCATTTGCATCTGTGAAAATCTGTAGGAGATATTAGCTGAATTCAAATTTAATTCTTTTAGATGCACTTTTTACTAAACCATAACCCAAATATACTACCGAAAAATAAAACAGAATAAAAAAATAATTTTTACATTAATATATGTATTATATATTCTTCAGAAATTTTAATTTTTTAAAAGAATAGTTCTGATACGTAAAATAAGTCATTAAAAATCGTGATGAAGTTCTAATAATACACTCTTCACAAATATACATCTTCACTTTTATTGTAAATTTTTACTGATTAACTATGCTTTTTTTTCCCCCATATTTCAAACGATTTAATTATTTCCAATTTCAGAAGAATTCAGAGCTGTTTTAAACTTTTCAGGGGCGCTAAGGTAATGCAAATCTGGAAGACCCTTTCTCTCTACAAATTTTTTTTTATCGATTTTCATTTAATTTTTATTCAGAAACTGGATTTGAACCACGGTCAGATGACGAGGACGGCACCTGAGCTGGCACCCCTTCTCTAAGTTCCACACCACACCAGCGGGAGGATTTTGGTCCCGATGGATTTAACGTGTACCAGACCCTTTTTATAGAACGGTTGTTTGGTGGAATCGGGTCTCGAACCTGAAACCGTAAGGTTCCGAAGGCGAGAGCTCGGCACCAGGCCACCACGATCCAGTATGACCTGGAATAATAATTTCAGGGTCTACCTCCCAAACTCCCTTTCGGAATAGTTATGCCTTTGGCTGTTGCTTACTTGGCTGTTTTTCTAATCCGGTTTTGTTTCTGCAAAAGTTCTTAAGAAACAGAACTTTAAAAAACTCTTGCGTCATTATTTTCGCTGAAGAAAAAAATATTTTTTCTAAAAATAAGGCATGTTTAAATAGAATTTTGTAGACAAGACAAAATATGAAGATACATCTTCTTCGCATGAATACCCTTTGTGGTGATACTCCTACACATGGTAGATCTTCAATCGAATTGTTCCCTCAAACCAACCGTCTTACATTGGGAGGGCATGAGGTTGAAAATTCAGTTCGAGATGAGCCCTCAAAATTTCTGCATAGCTCATACACTAATAATTTAAATAGTTTTTATAAGAAAAACACGTTTATATCCTAAATTTAAAAAAAATAATTTAAACATTAAGAGAAAATACATTTATTTTTCCATATAGAAATTAGTACCATATTAATTGAAATTATTTTTTAAATGTTAATTTAATTTAAATAATTCTGTACATTTAAAAAATACATTCATATAATTATATTTCTTCTAAAAATTAAATTGTACTCCACGTATTAGGAGATTAAATATTTATTTTTGAATAAAAAATGAACATAAATAAACATTAAAACTTTTTGTAAAAGTTAAATTTGAAATAAGTTAGAAAAAAAAAGGAAAAAAGGCCAGTTCATGATTGAATTCGGGTCTCCTGTTTGTTAAACCAGAGTTTCGATCATTATATTATTCGCTGCACGACAGTGACGAAACATCAGCATATAAGCTATGTAGAAAATTTGAGGACCATTTTCTCAAAAATGACTGGCTATTGGACATTAATAATTTAATGACATACATGCTAAATGTATACTACCTTTATGATAAATCTCATCCCTAACTGAATTTTCCACCTCGCGGCCTCCCCTTGTTTGACTCTTCCAAGAAACCATCATAACTTCGGTGAAGGGCGAAGAACAAGACTTAGACGTTTATAAATAGTGTTACGAACCTGTGATGCGGCTTCCCAGCATAGCTGGTTCCATAGGAGGTCCCAGAGATTGACGACAAACTTGGCGATCTTGGCGCCAAAATAGATTATACCCGAAACATCGAGAATTTTCCCGATCCGTCCAGTAGGAACCGAGTTACGCCTCGAACGTTCCTGATTGGTTGAGAGGCTTCTAGCCCCGCCTCCTGAGACCTATAAAAGGAGCAGCCCGTAGTTGCCGTGTCGTGGTGAATTGAGTCGTGGACCAGTGGAGCCGAAGATAATCAGAACCGTCAGTAAAGAACTGGCCTTCCAGAGATAAGCAGAGCAGCGGCAGAGTGAAGCTAGTGCTGAACTAAGCTGTGTGCTACTGTCTGCAGTAGAATCTGTTGTATGCTGCTGTGTATGCTGCACGTCCCGACTGAAGATAATCGTCTTCTGTGCTGTATATAGTTGTCGTCTTTGTGCTGTCCAGTGCATCTCCGTGTAAATAAACGTCGTTGTTTTATTTTCTACTGCCGCCTGCTGATTGAGTGTTCTCCACACTATATAACTCCCACTATCCAAACGAACCCAGAAATTTCGTAAAAATAGGTTTTTATCTACGATTACATTCTTAACTATAAAGAGTATTGAAAACATTCATATAAAGCATGTCCAAAGTAATCAGATATTTATTCAACAGATTTGAATTTTTTCTTTCTTCAGTGATCAGAGTCCGATTAAGCATAACGATGGTGCATAGGCAAGATAGTCTTTCACTTCGTCGTAAAAATTTTCGGAATCAAATGTGTTTTTTCAACCGATTGCAATTTAAATCTATTTATAAGTAACTGGTAAATAATAATCACCGACTCTTACCTGGCCGAAGGCACACGGTTAAATATTGAATGACCGGACCGCAGAAACACCGGTGGGAACTGTTGAGTTTTAAGGGCCATCATCGGCCCTTCCTTAAGGAAGTAGGTCCTTTCATCGATGGTAGGAGCCAGACCCATCTTTTCGTGTACCCTGTAGGGTGACGGCAATCAACCACCATGCCGAAAGCTTCTCATGATAATCATTACGATAACTAAAATAAAATAGTTATGGTTACTGATACCATTCCATACAGTTGGGTTCAATAAGCCGCAAGTAAAAATAAATTAGAATAAAAAAAACGTATGCAAAATTTTCCAACATATTTCAAAGAACCAAATTGCTGAATTAATCAGAAAACTGAAGGGGCAAAAAAAAATATTAGGTTATAAAAAGACAAGTTTGCTAATTGAGGGAAGGAAAACAATCTGGTAGTAAATTTGGAAATGTGAAAAAAAATACAAAGAATAGTTATCTGAAATTTAAGAGATATCGATTATAATTTGGTTTTTATTCGGCCCTTTGTAAACAACATAAAACAAAACGTTACATTATCCTGAAAGTATCTTGAAGAAAAAAAAAATCTCAGACACTTTGCGCCCAAAGTTGCGGGTCCCTAGGCAGTTGATTACTTTGTCAAATTTAATAATCCAACCCTGCTTACTAGCAGAAACTGCTCGCCCACTGTAACTGTTGCAATAATGAAACCGTTACCACATTCCTCAATAATAATTTAATCATTAGTCAATCAAGAATCTTGACCTGCTTTTTGCTTTGATGTTGTTAAGTTTATTGGTGAAGATTGAAGGACGGAGAGAAGCAGGCATCATCGACGAAGAAGCAGGCATCATCGACGACTTCATCTGAAGCTCTGAAATGAAATAAAATTGGCGAAATATACACAATGATTGAAAATAGGGCATTGTTTTTTAGTTTCTCTCCTTAACATTACACATACCAACACTTAATGCGTAACTATTTCTACTATAGCCAGTCAAATGACCGGACTTTGTTTCCTGATTGAATGTATGAAATATTCATGTTAAAAAGGAAATAAGCATATTAACATTATAATTAAACAAAATTGTGTATTGTCAATTTCTATGTATTACAAACGAAAAGAATAAGAATTTTTAGTACATTGCTTATCACATTTTTTACATATACAGGGTGTTTCCATTTTACATTTTCTGCAAACATTTTTCATGTTCAGAACAAATTTTGATGGTTTTTATTTTCGTTACAATATCCTATTTGACATTTCTTACGTTACGAATCTAATAGATTCAGGCATAGATAGTTTTATATTTGCTTTCTCTTTTGGTTGTTCACGGGCTTCTTGAAAACCTGTGGCAATTTCTGCTGTTAACTGGAGTAAAAAATCGTGTCTCGAAATATTTTCGTCTGTCGTTTGCTTGTACAATATCCTGGCATTTATGCCAGCTAAATCAAAAATGTCAACAAACGTGTTAAAAAATAAATTTATATATATATATATATATGTGTGTGTGTGTGTATAATGATATTTTAAACTCTTAATTTAATCCAAATTAATTTCCAAAACTTTACCTTAATTTAGTCCTTCCTAACTTCATTCTAAAATATTCTCTTATTTCGTGATCCAATTCCACATTCGGTCTAATTAATCCCTTTGTAAAAATAATGCGCTATCAAGAAATACGTTTCAAATGAAAGTGATACTTTTACACTTCAAAAGGTGTCAAAGGTCACACGTGTATTGAATTGGCGCCTGGACAGAAATCCAATGTTATATAAGGCTAGCGATCATCTGTTTGGCCCTTTTTTCCCCTTTTCTTACTTCTGTGTGTGCCGCGCTGCGTTTTCTTGTATATAATCATGCCTGCCACTCGGAATAGAATAAAACGAAATTAAAAATACCAAGTCTCTTCACTGTTTCGAACCTGCATTCTACTTCAATCAAAATATGTTACATATCATTTAGCCGACAGGATTCGAAATTTATTTAAATATATATATATATAGTGAGGCTTCGCTGACAACGGGAGTGGGAACCTAGTAGCATCGCTAACGAATTGATCAAAAGGACTGTGTGGATAACATGAACAGTACATAACCAAAAGAAAAAACGGAGGAAAAAGCAATCGAAATATTCTCCATACAAAATTTCAAACATGCATCCTTTTCCCAACTTCAACTTGTAAGAAAAAAAATCCACTCAGCCTTTATCCATTCTGCAGATTCGAAATACTCCCTGCCATACCATGCAAGGAATTCCATTGCAGAAGATTTTTAAAATAAGAAGTCAGACGATTTTTTAAAGCGCATTGAGACAGTTAAACATTGCAAAAGACTAAATGTTTTCTGTTCGTATTCACATTAAAAATAACATTGCAGTGTCTTAGCAGTAAAAAAAAAATTCAATTATAATATAGATCTAAATTAATATCTTTGATATTTTTATTATTTTTAATTTAACATTTTTCATAAAACAGTTGTAGTTCATGTACAATTCAACCATTGCAAAAACTAGTAAACAAAACTGCATTAGGGTTGCTAGAAAATCGTTTCGTTGGTTTGCCATATTGGCTGCACACTCAGGGGCACACTAAACTACATTTCAACCCAAATGATTTGGACTAGAATAATTTTCCTAATTCATAAATAACTTTAATGAAAGTTTGATCTTATGTGATAGAAATATAGCTTTTATATACTTTATATAATTCATAACACTTTAATTGGAAATCTTTATAGTTATAACTAATATATTGAAATTTAATTATAAAAAATATTTTAAATTACTTAATCTCACTATATGGGAACGTCCTTTGTACACCTGCAGATTACACAGCTAGTAAACAAAATGCAGTATTAACAAATTTCTCACACAGGAAATAAATGTAATTTTGCATAAAAATAAACTCAAAATTAATGCTGTCGATATAGCACTATACAGGGTATCCCACAAGGTATGCAGCTTTTAATATTTACAGATTCGGATAGAACATGTCAAGACGTTGATGTATTGCATATAGAATCCCCGATACAGCTTCATAGTCTAATTAAGGAGTAAAACTTGTGCTATGAAAGCTTCAAGAAATGAGAATAAAACTACCTGAAAATCAATATGTATGGAGAACAGATGCAACAAATTTTTAAAATGTCGGCCTTTTGAACAAATGCCATGGCGAAGTCAGCAATCCAAGTTCGCAATTGTTTTCTGCAAAACATCTGTTCCAAATTCCTTGACTTTCGGCTGCATTTGATGCTCTCAAGTCGTCCTCTGTTGAGGGTTGTGCGAGATACACCGACTCTTTCAGACGTCCCATGAAAACAAGTCACACGGGTTAAGATCCTGGTAGTGAGGTGGCCACTTTATACCATTGCCTATTTTCGTAACGAAATCCAAACGGATCAGTCTAATGTGAAAACACTCCGAATATTTTCAACAGAGCTTTTGGCAATTGCAATTCCTGATAAGTCAGCACCATGGAAACACGATGCGAAATCTAATATTTGCTCATTTCAGAACCGCAATTACCTACAGCCTTACTACCTCTCTTGCTGCTTTTCTTCTGATTGGTTGCCACAAATTGGCATAGTCACTAGGGAAGCTTCGATGTTGTGCAATCATATGCATCGAAATTTGGAATACAGACTGTCGGATTCGTAATTAACTTTCTTCGTGTAATTAAACAATGACGCTATTTTCAGGGACCCCAGATGTTATACATCAAAATACTCGTCTTGACGTGTTCTATCGAATCTATATTTTTGCCATGACTGTTGAATTGCGAGTTAGTAATTCATACAATGAGCCAATTGAAGATTAACCTGAAAATTAAAAGAAATCCTAAAATATTTTGAACTTTAAATATTATTTTATCCTAATTTAAATACATTATTCTATTAAATCATAAAAACAAAAATAAGGGGATGGGATAGCCTGATTGGTAGGGCGTGAGATTCGCATCCCTTGGGTTGCGAGCTCGAATCCGCCAGCCGAAGACTCTCCGTGTGTGTGGTGGCTGGCGAGCGTATAAATATGTCGTGGTCACAAAGTGTGACGTGTAAGTAGCTAAGTCGTATTCTTGGCCCTAGATGGCGCTACTGAGAAACAAGAGACATAAAAATTTCGGTTTAATTCGCTAACTTAGCGGGCTTGTCTTTGACAAGTGCCATCAGAAACAACAAAAATAAGATTACTTTAAGAATATCGTAAAAAAAAACCCTCAAAAATATTGGGGCGCTATGCAATTGCCAATGGTTTATTTTTTTCCCTATTTGATAATGCATTCCGGCTCTGATGACATATCAATTTTCAAATCTAATTGCCTCTAAAATACGACAACTTCGTCTACGATCAAAGTAATTTTGTGCGTTTTCTGGAATTTCGCATATTACTGAACAAGAAATATTCAAAACAGGAGAGACGAGTAAAAAATTTCTTTAAGTTGATTGCGTTCAAAAATGGTATATATATTATATATATATATAACAATAAATTTGGTTTGCTGAAAAATTTTAATTTAAAACGCAACATATTAAGAGTGATAAAATATTTCAATAGAAACAACATTATTGTTGGAAAATATTTTAATAAATCAGAATCAAAATGTATTCCCCAGTAAAAAATTTTTACCTAATTTATCCAAACAGTGCAAGCAAAATATCTTACCTTGTTATTATCATCAGTGTAAAAAGAGAATTTCTATTTTAAATGTCTTTGTAAAATATATAAGAATTATCATAGGAGATCAAGAAACCGAAAATCAAGACAATCGTGAAGAAACTACGCACTTCAAATGAAGAATTGTAAAACTAAGCCCTGTTAATACAAAGAGGTAGACTTAAGTCATTAAATGTTCTCTTCTTCTGAAAATTTTTATTTTCCAGTCGTCCAAAAGGCATGGAGATTTAAAAAAATTATGCTAACATTTGGATTCAATATCAAAAGAAGCGAACTCTAATTTATTAAAAGATCTTGGGCGATTTCAAAAGAGTAAAAAAATAACTTAAACAATATTTCAAAAAAAAAAAAAAAAAAATCAAACAGCTCTGAAAAAGATTTTAGAAAAATTAGGAGCAGATTATCGGGTGGAATAAAGGGACAGATTATTTGGATTCGAAGGCTATGTTGGCATGGTGATAAGTGTCAGTTTCAGTACCAGAGGTTTAATTTCTATAAACATTTACTTTTTATGTTTGGTCTTATATACAGGGTGGTTATAATTAAACTTCCCCTATAAACAGCAATCTACAACGCAAATGGATGAATGAATTGCAGTGAAATTTGGTATATAGGCTATAGAAAAAGAAGGAGCAGATTATCGGGTGGAATAAAGGAACAGATTATTTGGATACGAAGGCTATGTTGGCATGGTGATAAGTGTCAGTTTCAGTACCAGAGGTTTAATTTCTATAAACATTTACTTTTTATGTTTGGTCTTATATACAGGGTGGTTATAATTAAACTTCCCCTATAAACAGCAATCTACAACGCAAATGGATGAATGAATTGCAGTGAAATTTGGTATATAGGCTATAGAAAAAGAAGGTGCAGATTATCGGGTGGAATAAAGGAACAGATTATTTGGATACGAAGGCTATGTTGGCATGGTGATAAGTGTCAGTTTCAGTACCAGAGGTTTAATTTCTATAAACATTTACTTTTTATGTTTGGTCTTATATACAGGGTGGTTATAATTAAACTTCCCCTATAAACAGCAATCTACAACGCAAATGGATGAATGAATTGCAGTGAAATTTGGTATATAGGCTATACACTAGATGCGCGCACGGAATTTCAAGAAAAAAAATTAGTTCCAAAATGTCCACCAGGGAACGTTTTTACGGGAAAAACATTAAATTTAACACATTAAATACCGAAAACGGAATACAGAAATATTATTATTATTCCATAACAAGAATTATGAGTAATAAAATCTAAAATGGAGAAAAGCTGTCAATTCTAGGAAAAAAATGTCGAGATTTGCATGCTTGGGAAGAAGAGGATACTTTATGTAAAACAGGTTAGGATAAGGACCGTTTGCAATCGTTGTCATGCTTTATATAGATGTTTCCTGCTGAATTGATGACGGTATCTTATCGCTACGGTGTTGAGACATTGAATGACTTGAAGAAATCCATAACCCTTTGTGTTCGAAACATCACAATTGATCAGTTACGATCTGCTGTTGAACACACTGTCCATCGACGTGAAATTCTGTAGGTGATTGAGTGTAGGTGATTGAGGGTGGTCACATAGCGCACCTTTCGATACATCATCCTGGACATGATTATAACAAGTACTCCTCTTGTGCAATTTCGTTTTAATATGTTCATATTTCTGCAAACGGAGCTGCTTTTCTCAAACAGCACACTGCTATTTTTTCCATACCTTTACTTTATATGGTTCGATGACAGGGTGATGAGAAACTAGTTAATATTGTTTCTGTATTACATTTTGGTTGTTTACTATGTTAAAATTAATGTTTCTCCCGAAAAGGAATGTAACGTGAGGCACAAACAGTTTTGGGGGTCGGAAGATCCTGTTAAATCCAAAACAGTTTAGATGAGCAATTCAAGAAGATGTCGGTAAGAATGAAATCTCTATCTAAAACTACTATACCTCAATTATTTCTAGAAATGTATAAAGACACCATTTCTGCTCTTGTATATGTTACTGATTGTTTCCCAAAACATGCTAGTCTCCCAGACGTGCAGTGCAAAGATGATTTTAAGCAGAATTGTACCTGGATTCGCATTCCTGAACTACTAGATTATGACTTCATAACAACAAATGTGAATTTCATCATGCGTACCAACCTGTACTCAACGATAACAGAAGTGCATATCGGGATGCTCATGCTGAATCTGAAGATTTTCCTGTACTACATTCGATAGCTAAACTTTGATTATACTGCAATCGATGAAACAAAAATATTTAAATGTAGTATTTAAATAACGATTTTTCTTATACACTCGTAATAAATATACCTTTCAATAATTTTATGCCCCTTCTGATTTCTTCTAATACTGGGTTAATTTATCCTAAAAGTCAAAGCACAATGAGAGCCAAGTCATTTGGACAATCAATGCGCTAGACCAATGGGATTTTGTTTCCCAGCTTTATGTATCATTACTACATACAATATCATTAAACAATTATTGTGATCCTCTCTTCTCGCCTGGACTTATCCACAAATTTTAAAATATCCATGTACAATGCGGAATAACACTTGGTCAAGTTATTCCAGTCCTTCTTCTCTGTAACAGATGAACCACAAAGCAAATGTCTTCAATTCTTCATCGTGCAGATATCCAAGAATTAGAATATTTATCACATTTTCGGTTGATACGTAAATCTTCAGGTAATCGGAGCACTTCCTTTTCAATGCCAAAAGTTGATATTTGTCAGCAGAGAACAAAAGACCTTCCGCGGAATCAAAACTGTGTTCTCCCGTTTCACCAGTGTAAATGTGAGATAATAGAATGTGGAAAATCGGCAGGCTGATGACAACCTAGTGAGATAACAGACAAGATTCTCGATCATGTGTGTTGTGAACATGGCAGAAAAAATTGGGGATCTCGCAGACATGATAACCTTGTGAGCGGAAAAATATTCAGCTCCGCATTTAAATTTGACATTGGAGAGGGGAGCTCCTTCGTCAGACCTTGCGTTTGACGCAGCATGGCCAAATGTGGCTTTTGCACCACTAAAACAAACCAAACCTTCGTCAGATCACAAACGTTCATAATCGCTCACTAATAAGAATAAGGTGCCGATATCTCGTTTTCCCAGAGTGAATTCTTAAAGTGCCACTAATGGAGAATGGCTCTCTGGAAAAATTATCGTTATAAACTCCAAACTCGATAATTGCGGTCTTGCAACCAGTATCCAGAAGCTGACCAAACTTTCGATGGAGCAAGCACTTTTCAGCCCTGACTAGCTTAAATGTCCCAGATACGAAGACTTCTTCATCCGTCGATTCTCGTTCTAGTTTTAGAAATTCTGCTCTGGACTACGTCGGACCATACTGTGTCCACAAGCTGGTTACCCCTCAGGGGCTCACATTCTTTAGGTGAATACGGGTGTCCCAATCCTGAGGGTCCCATGGATCTTTAGTCCTTCATGCTTACTCTCCTCTACGCGTTCTTCTATTTGCTTGATCCTTCCATCCCTCGACGGCAAGAGAGGGAGTTCTTTATGAGAAGCTGTTGCCGCTCTTTTTGCTTCTCATGGACAGCAAAAACCCCACGTGTTGGTTGTGCGTGGCAACCCATTAGACGGGCGGTACACTGTGGTCTGACCAGTAGACCGCCAAATCTTACATACATTCATCTGTTATTAGTAAAGATTAAGGAGAAAATGTCTAGTTTAGAGTTACCAAATACGGAACCAGTTTATTTTGGCGGATAAAAATATGATAAAGGATTCAGATTTTTTTCTTCTGACTTTTAACTGACTATAAATTAAGAGATTCATGGTGACTTCTAAAAATTCATTATCTAATATATATATATATATAAACAGCCTTTTAAAGATATCAATTTATGGATAGTAAAATTTTCTTTCTGAGTTTCAACAGTTTTTTTTTTATTTTAAAGATGAGAGTTTAATCACTGTTTGCAGTGATATTTAAATTTCATTGTTCATCAGATTTCAATCGCTTAATTTTCTTCTATTGTTATAGGCGAAGGGAAAAAAAATGTACTTAATATCTTAACAAATTTATTGAGAAATAAAGAAGTGAAGTTGCATCATCGCGAATGTTAGAAAACAGATAAATCGCAGAGATGAATTTTTAATAGCATTATGATGTGGTGGAATTGGATTCAATAAGGAATGTCAATATGAACAATAAACTGAATATAAGTTTGTTAAAATAATATGGATATTTGATGTTTTGAGTCTTAAAAACACTTTAATGTGTGAGTTGTAAATCTCATACAGTCGTTGGAAAAAATATATCAGCACCGTAACCCTAAGAAAAAATTTTTCAAATGTGGAAAACCACCCTTAATGGTAGCAAGCGAGGAGAGCAAGTTTTTTAGGAAAAATTTGAACACTTGGATTTTGCAAGGGAAATAAAATAGTCCTCTTCACATGAAACAAATTATTTATTTACATTAATTAATTCACACAAAACAAATTGTTTATTTACGTTAAATTATATAAAATATTTACATAATGCACAATTACAGATTAATAAAACATATTATTTCTTTATACACTATTTTACACTGCCACCCTCAAATCCTATGAGTAAACACGTGTCTGCCTTCGAAATGTGACTTGAGTCTTTAGGGTCAAGTCCACTGGCGACATTTCATTGGGATCAAAATCACTTGCATCACAGGATGATATTGGTGCTGAGATTCATTCGGAGCCCAATAATTGTCAGGTGCTGGTGGTAATTCAAGAGAAATAGTCGATGGTTGATGCACGAAAGGTCTTTCGATTTGAATTTGACAAGCAGATCCCATGGAAGACATTCAACAAATTTCCTTTTCAAAATTAGTTAAATTATTAATTCTTTCTAGTGGAATGTTCTGCTGCAGAATGCTCAACTATTCTTCGATGGTCTCCATTGGTTCCTGGAAAATCAATAGTACCTCTGGTGAATAGGCAGGCTCCGAGGCTTGTTGCATCTGGGCAGGCTATGAATCTTGTTGCCTGTGGACACTTTCAGGTGGTGGATTAAATACAGGCTCCGGTGGTTGGACTGGCATTAACACATTTCTTCATGAATTATTTAACCCTTCTCTCCTCATGAGGCTGCATTTCATGCATTGGTGAAGAGATAAATTGTAGCCCAGCAACATATAATGTCTATCTAACCCTTGCACATCCTCCCATGCCATCATATCCACAGCGCACAAAGTTTTTTGAACTGTTAAAATCATCTCGGGTGACACAACATATACAAAGTGTGGGTGCACAACGTATTTGTCGTAAAAGTACTGATCTTGCTCCACAAAACTCCTTCGCACCATGATGGGTTTGGGCTTGCACAGCAAACTTTTACTAGGTAGATGGAAAATTAGCATCGGTGCATTCGATATTTGAAATATGAGGCCTTCCCCACGAGGCACAGTCCACAAGCCATAGTTGCTTGACAATGAGTATGTT
The DNA here is from genome assembly GCF_947563725.1 of Argiope bruennichi. Taxonomy (NCBI): domain Eukaryota; kingdom Metazoa; phylum Arthropoda; class Arachnida; order Araneae; family Araneidae; genus Argiope; species Argiope bruennichi. The sequence goes on from NC_079156.1 coordinate 37,869,681, forward strand.
GTCCAATTTGAAGCTAAGTGTCTTTGGTCGGAATTTTTCTTCTCGTGGGTCGGGCTCAGTTTCAGCTTCTTGGCCACCCGAGACTATTTCACATTAGAGTCAAAGAAATTTACATGTTTGCATTTCATCACAGTCCTCTTGAAATTGTCCACGTGCAAGGAATTTGCAGTCCAGACTTTGACTTGATGATGGAATATTCGGTGTGCCGAATGAGATAAAAGCAATTATCCGACCCTGCAACATGAGGGCTTCAAACGGTCCCCATTTTCCAAGGTGAGATACAGCCACAAGACTTTCCGATTTCTTTGTTGGAAATGCATCCATTGTTGTCAAGAGCTGAGAGAGCAGGGAGTGAGAGAGTAGTCCAAACAGTCGACATACATGATGGGACAGGGCAACAAAACTTTCAGATCATTTAGTTGGAAATGCACCCATGGCTGATGAAAGCAGAGAGAGAGCAGTATGGTAGAGTGTCAATAAGGTTTACTTACCTGGAAGAGATGAATATGCTTAGTGGTAAATTCCAAATATGGAAAGACATAAACTCAATAGGAATATACTTAGTGATGATTGGAAAATTTTAAATATAACTATAGATGGGTAAATGGAAGAGGGGAGGATAGGCAAAACTTCAAAGTTGACAAATATTATCCCCAAAATGGAACTGTTTCTTGAGGAATATTGAAAAACTCTAATTAATGTAGTCAGTGACAAGAAATGCAAGAGAGAAGAAAATATAAAACTCCAAAGTTAGTGAATATTATATCCAAAAATGGTACTCTTGCTAGGAAAATTGAAACACTTGAAATAATGTACTCGTAATATGTAACACATGTAATAATGTTGAAGTAATGTACTCAGATGGTAAGATATTTTATACAGAAACATTTTCAAAGCAAAGCTACCAATAAACTCGGGTCGATTTAAAAAAAGAACATTTTTAACCTGAAAGATGTTAAAACGGTTTTTTTATACCTGATTCGGTTAGCACAAGAAAAAAAAAATTGGTCAAGAATATGTTTGCTATTGTTAAACATGCATTATTTTTATTTATTCATGAAATATTAATTTTGTTTATTATTAACACAAATTGGAACACATAAATAATTTCCTATTTACAAGCATTGTAATTAAGGCCTTTTTATGATTATTTATCTAATACATAGCATCATATTCACATGAAACAAAATACACTCATGAGAGTCAAGTGCCAAATTTTACAATTAAATCTCTCCATTCCAGGAACAATCCCCTCGACTGCTGGAGAGATACAGTATTTAAATTTGCATAAAAACCAGGGCCTTTTGTAGGCTCTAACCCAGGATTTGAATTTGTTGTATTAGGTACAGTCTCTGATGTGGATGGTGACTCTTAACAAGGTTCCTCTGGAATTATAGAAATAACATATTATTTTAAGACTGGAGTATATCAGTTATAACAGTATGGATTTTAAACATGAACTGCTGAATAATACATCCAAACTTCTGTATAAACAAGAATTAAGCACAATGTAAAATTTCAACTCAGTAGATCTATTTTAACACTTTACCGACCGGTAGCGGTTCGAACATACTATGCCATTTCACCGCCCGCTCAGCTGCACCCAGCTGCACTCGAGAAAACGACAGCTGAATTTTTTTCAGGGCATGCTGAATTGGTGGAAAACGTAGTCACCACAGATCGGTCAAAAGTCGATTAATCGACGACCGGTCGGTAAGCGCTGGGGAGCAAACGTCGAATAATCGACGGCCGGTCGGTAAAGTGTTAACACTACTTTCAATATAATTCCAAATTATTTCAATTTTTAAGCTTTTATCTGGGTTAATGCCTTATTCTAACAACTTTGAAATTTTGTAGCCTGTTCTTCCAAAATAAAGCAAACAATAAAAAAAAAGGATTATACATGTTCATGTTTTCCTGGATTAATTTTGTATCAGTCTCCTACTCAGCTTTGTGAATTCTGTTAATTCTAAGTTTGAAAATTGTCGTGGCTACCTTATATTGACACAACAAATTATAATCACTTAAAAAAATTCCATTTCTTCTTTCTTATTCTTAATCTTATTTCTTATTCTTATTTCTAATTCTACTTTCTTAGTGAAATCTTTCAACGTATACCTTATAATTTCTTTTATAAAAAGTTTATATAAAATATAAAAAAATTAATAATTTTCAAGATGTTAAGAGAAAAAAATCAATTATTTCAGTTAATAGCAAAGCAATATCTAAACAAAAATAACTTAAGCATCCATTTTGAAGATTTGTTCTATATTATCACTTGCTCAAAATATTGATAATCTTAAATCTTTTGTAATGAACTTATGAGCCTAATTATGCAATCAGCAATTTACATGATGATAGAATTAGGGATGACTAATATTTTACGAGCGGTTATTACGTAAACAATATCATAAAGTCACAAATACCAGTGATCAATACTTTTCAAAGAGGGGTGTGATTCAAATCCTTGATGCGATCTTACTGGTGATATTTCGATTATAGGTTTTTGATAACGATAGAAAGTAACAATCGATACGATCTGTACAATGGAAGCTCTCGAACGAAACAGAAAGGAGAAATCTGTGAATGTGTTAAAAAGTGAACGGACCGGTTATTCTTATTACCGTATTCTGGCGTTTGCGACGCGCGAGGATAGAACCTGGGACCTTATGGTTCGTAGTCTAGTAACATGATCATGATACCAAAGCAATTGCTCGGGTAGCAAAGTTGTTCACTGGTTTATATGCTATTCACCACAGTATCAGTGAATTGCATATCACCGAAATTTACCCCCCTCAGGAGCTCACCTTCTTTAGGTGAGTACGGGCTTCCCAACTCCGAGGGACCCAGTGATCTCTACTCCCTTTATTTTTATTCTCATCTACGCCTCCTGCTGTCCGCTTATTTCTTCTATCCCTCAACGGCAAGCGAGGGAGCTCTCCATGAGAAGCTGTCACCGCTCTGTTTGCGTCCTGCTTCTCATGGACAGCCCAAAACCCCACATGTTGGCCGTGCGTGGCGACCCATCAGACGGGTGATGCACTGTGGTCCCCGGTGTATCAATCGGTCGGTAGCTGGCCACCTGAGTGGTTAGTCTGCTTGGGATCAAGCGAAAGGGTCATCTTCTGGGGCTCTGCGTTAAGGGTGGTAGACGTTCCTGGAAGTGGCTCTTAGCGTATAGGTTTTGATTAGCATCAGGGTAAGTGCCGAGGCTGGGAGTGCCTAGACCGGTGGCTGCCTTCCCTTGTTGGGCTCCGTGGTGGGCGGTGCCGTCGAAACCCGAATATGAATTGTACTTCGCATGGGTCTTTTCGAAACATCTTTGTCCGGATATTCGATTACTGAAAATACTTCTTTTATCATCTTAAACACTGACAAAACCTTCCATAAAGTCTCGCCTTTTCTGATTCAGAAACTTACCTCAACCATTGGAGAAGTCAAAGATACCAAGAAACTTAAATCTGGGGATTTATTGATTGAAGCAGTCACAAAATCACAAATATCTGTACTTAAAAATTTTAAGTATTTAGGAGAATTTCCTGTGGAAACATATGCTCATAAATCATTAAACTATTGCCGTGGTGTTATTTCCGAACTTGACCTCGAATCTGTTTCAGAGTCTGAACTTGTAAGCGAATTAAAAAGCCAAAAAGTTTGTGAAGCCCGCCGAATAAAAATAAAACGTAATGGTCAACTAATTCCAACGAAGCACATAATTTTTTGTACTCCTCAGCTTCCGAATAGAATGTCCTAATTTTAATCATCATCATTTGAGATTTTTTAATGCTTCATCAGTGGATATGCAAATGCTTGTAGGGGAACATCCCCACAAAAACCTTTTTAAAATTTTTAAAAGCAACTGGATTTTACCATTTTATTTAACATTTAACTTGTTTACAATTTTAAGAGTTACTGCTTTGTAATTTTATCAGTGTTTATTTAATCAACTGTAGGATGTAAAGTCTAAGACTATATTTTAACCATATGTCTGGCGCAGTATAGTCAGATATGGCTCTTGCGCCAATAAACACCAAAATCCAATCCAATCCAATCCAATCCTCAGCTTCCGAAAATTATTCTTGCTGGTTATGCACGATATAAGGTTCGCCCTTATATTCCTACTCCTTTACGATGTTTTAACTGTCAGAAGTTCGGCCATTCGAAAAACGATTGTCGAGGTAAACAGACTTCTTCCGGCTGTGCATCATTCGGACATTCGAGTACAGAATGCAATGCAGATCCCAAATGTGTTAATTGTGATAAACCCCACACCTCAGATTCCAAGGAGTGCAATAAGTGGAAAATGGAAAAGAAAATTCAAGAGTTCAAAGTAACTAAAAATTTATCATATTCTGAGGCAAGGAAACTTGTGTATCCCCAACCTTCTAATACATCAGCTTCATTACCATACTCACAAGTAGTCAAAAATACTATTTATGGTTGTACTCAGACAGATGAAAAATTAACTCGAGTTGTTTGTCCTCCACTTACAAAGTTACAACCTTCAACAACTAATAAATCGGAGCCAGATACTAATCCATGTACTCCCGTTATTACTCAAAACCTTCCTTCACGAACTTCAAAGGATCTTAAGAAAAAAGGAAAATCAAAATATGAAGTGAGAACTGAAAAAAACGGAAAATAAAATGTCCCCAGTTTGTAAACAAACAAACCTTTCGAAACTTGCATTTGATCCAGCATTTGGTGAAACTGATGTTCCTCAGCCAACTGGTTATGAACGTGAAACTACTAATGTCCCATCCAGTGAAATACCACAAGACCTACATTTAAAACTGTTACACATAAGACAAAATATAAAAAAGATCAAAATTTTGAAAATATATCGAATTCTAAATTCTGGAAGACTTCACCTCGACAAGTCTCATAATCTATGCCAGTTTCTAATTTTAGCTCTTCGCAGACCATAAATTCCAAATCATCTGATAAAATGGATGAAACCAACTCTCTGAGCTTGAAACCATGTCCACAGATAAGCCCAACCAAAATACTGACACCGAAATAGAATCGGATAATGCTATTGAATACAACCCTCACGAAACAATTGATGAAACCCCACCTGCTCCGGAACCTTCTACCGATTTCACCGCAGTTGATAAAACTGTTTTTAGGCAAAGTCCCCAAAAATGTACGGTTCAATGTGTTGGTCTTAAAAAATTTTACAATGAATCTTTAAATACACTTATTCATAACAAATACAGTAGACTCCCGATTATCCGCGGGCGGGTTATACGAAGAGCAATTTTTTTTTTTTTTTTTTTTTTTTTTTTGTACAAGCGTAAAGCAAAGAAAATAAAAATGTTCACAAAACTGAACGAAACGTTAAATTTGCTAACATCGTGCTTATTTATGGCAAAAATATCCCAGGTCTTCTCGGAATTTTCCCCTCAAGCAAACCTAAGAAGCAAACACAAATGACTGATTTCTTCAAAAAGGTGTAGTTTTACAGTTATGCATTTGTAATTACATAATACATTACAGTATTAAAACAGTACATATGTATTAATTTTTCTGTGCATCCTTGACGCCTTCCGTAAGTACAAAGCACTTTTCTGTTTTCATTAACAAAATGCATTTTAGGTTAATTTGGAGTGATATACTAAAATATTAAGCGTTAGTTAAACATTTCCTGCTGTTTATTTTACGTTTTATTGTACATAAAACGATTTTTCAAAGTTGGAATGCCTGTTTTCTCTTTTGCTATACCCCTTTTTAGCTTTTTTCGGATTATCCGCGATTTTTGTTATCCACGGCGACCGCGCCACCCAATTCCGTGGATAATCGGGAGTGTACTGTGCATAAAAAAATATCGAATAAAAAGATTACAATGAATTTTTTAACTTGGTTTTGTGATATATTGTATCTGTTTCCATGTTATCAGATTTGCATTTTCACGTTTTAAATTTCATTGATATTTTAATCTCTTAACACGAGATCTTTAATCTTTATCACGAGAATTTGTAATTTTAAATTGTATGTCTGAATTGTACTTGACATCATTTTTAATACCATATGTCTGGCGCAGTATGGGGTTTATCTACCATAAGCTTGGCGCAGCATAGCCAAACAGGGTTCTTGCGCCAGAAAAATCCAGTCAACCAACCAACCAACAACACCAAAATTTAACGGAGCGGTGACTTCACTGGAAAGTGTGAAATAGGGATGACGAATATTTTACGAGCGGTTATTACGTAACCAATATCAAAAAGTCACAAATAAAGTGATCAATACTTTTCAAAGAGAGGTGTGATTCAAATCCTTGATACGATCTTACTGGTGATATTTCGATTACAGGTTTTGGATCACGATAGAAAGTAACAATCGATACGATATCACTGAAATTTACCGGAGCAGTGACTTCACTGGAAAGTAACAATCGATACGATCTGTTCAATGGAAGCTTCCGAACATAACAGAAAAGGAGAAATCTGTGAACCGATTGAAAAGTGAACGGACCGGTTATTGGAATCATCGTATCACTGAATTGCATATCACTGAAATTTTTCGGAGCGGTGACTTCACTGGAAAGTGTGAAGTCGCCGCTTCACTTCATGAGAGTAACCGGTCATATGTGTTCTGGTAATTACTGGTATTCGTATGTGTTGATGCACTGTTCCACACAAATCGTTCTTAATTGCTTGTGATTTAACTTTGCATATATTCCAATTACTGCTGGCGCCATCTATTGATAGAATATAGAACTAAAGTAAACAATTTAAAGAAATGACATTTATATTTAATTCAAATTTTTCAGAAAATGGTTTACTCCAATACAGAAATCAAATAGTTTTGAAAAAAATCAAATTCAAGAAGTAAGCTGAAATGGATAAGTTAATTGAATCCCACGTTACTTAAATTAGCAAATTAAGTATTAATTACAATTAATAAATTTTATATTTAATATTAAATAATAATTTTAAATTAATAATATGATAGAAATAACAAATATTTGGAACAAATATTTAAAAATAACAATAGCAAAATTATTTGTTATTAAAAAAATCGTGGATTATGCATCTCTAACTGCTATCCATGCCTCCTAACTGAGTGCAGAACCAGTGTGGAATTAGAAGTAAGCCATCTTTTAATATTTTGTTCTTAAAACAGAATAGACTGGAGTAAGGCATCAACACTTTCTCTCCTTCCTTCTAATCATTATTTCAATGCTTCAAATATTAACGAGATTCAGGATGTAAGAGGGCATGGAAAGTAGTTACATTTGTCAGGAGATAATTATGTCATTTCTATGGATTAAAATATCAACTATGTTCAACAAATTATTTATTCGATAATAATTCAAAATAATCTTTCTTCTTACAAAGATTCAGAGAACAAACAAAAGCTAAATCTTGTTTTTATGCTATTTGTTGGCCACATTTGGAAAATCAATTCCAAAGCAATAAGCTATTTCAAGTAGGAATGATCTGAATTGAAATGAGTGAAAATAGTCTTTGTTTTTGTTTATTATTTCGTGTTTATTTTTTTTCTGGTAACATGGCTTTTGCTAACGTCTATTCTTCAGATCATGTCCCTAGTGTATTAGAACAAATGTTGAGTGAAATATCTTACCACAGAACTAGAGAAATAGCTCAATATGCTAGGGAAGGCAAGTATTTGATTTATTGTTTGTATTAATCTTACATATAGCCTGAAGCTTTCTGCATGCTTTCAAGTCTGATGACTAAGTGAACTAGATGAGTCATTTTAAAATTTTGTTTTTACTCTAGAATTTTTCAGTAAATGTACCATAATTAATACAGAAAAGTTTCTTAAAGTAGATTAGCGTACATAAACTCCCGTTGAAGATTTTTATTGAATTATAAAACTTTTTTATATGTCTTTGAATTTAAACAATGAGTCATTTGTCAAAAAAATGTCTGTTAATAATAATAATTCGATTTTCGAGTTATTTTCACATTTCATTTGAGTATTTATCGGGCGAATTAAAAAGGTTTTAACAAAAATTTCATTAAAATCTTTTAGGTAATACAGGTTTTAATATAATAATCAGGTTTTACAACATTATCAAGAAAGACTTGTATCCACTGCCGCGTATTGACGACACCTTGGATTGCCTGAAAGGGTCAAAATATTTTTCGTTTATGGATCTCTACTCCGGTTACTGGCAAATAGAAGTTGATGAAGCCGATCGTGAGAAAACAGCTTTGGTTCGAAAATTTGGCGGGAAATCGCCAAATGGTACCAGTCTCTAGAACTGTACCGTAACATCTGAGGCATTATACAAGTTTAAAGTGATGCCATTCAGCTTATGCAATGTTCCTGCAACTTTTGAAAGGATGATGGATAATCTGCGACTTTAAAAATGGGCAATGAACAATTGCTACTTAGATGACATTGTGGTGTTCTCAGAAACAATCGACGAACATCTTCAGAGGTTGAATACCGTCCTTCAGTGTATACACAATTCAGGCCTTATCCTTAATCCTAAAAAGTGTGGCTTTGGAGCTCAAGAGATAAAGATCTTGGAACACCTAGTATCCAGTGATGGCGTACGACTGGATCCAGAAAAAGTAAAAGCTGTGAGTAAACTTTCCCGTGCCTAGGAATATCCATGACATAAGAACCATTCTGGGACTTTGCTCTTACTATCACTGATTTATAAAGGACTTTTATCATAAAGCCAAACCACTACAGTTGTTACTGAAGAGGGACACAAAATTCTGTTGGGGACCTGAACAAGTGGAAGCTTTTAATAACTTAAAGAAGGATCTTACCTCCGATCCTGTCTTAAGCCTTTATGACAAAAATGCTCCAACAGAACTTCACACCGACGCAAGTGGATAAGGAATCGGCAAAGTATTAGTCCAAATCCAAGATGGGAAGGAAAAAGTAATAGCTTATGCCTCGCATACTCCGACAAAGGCTGAGAGAAACTATTCCACAACTGAAAGAGAATGCCTTGTGGCCATATGGGTTATAACTAAGTTTTGGCCATATCTATTTGGAAAGGCTTTCAAGATCGTCAGGGACCATTATTCTCTGTGCTGGTTGACAGGGCTGAAGGATCCCTCTGGAAGACTCATAGATTAGATGGGCACAGCAACTCCAAGAATATATGAAAACTCAAAGATGCTGATAGTTTGTCCAGAAACCCATTAAAAGTCAATGCTTCATGGTCTGGGGATTCCATAGGTGCCACTGGAAACTGATACAAAATTAATCCAGAAAAACATGAACACTAAACCTGCTATTTGTATGTTCTCTTTATTTTGGAAGAACAGGCTACAAAATTTCAAAGTTGTTAGAATAGGACATTAGCCCAGATAAAAGCTTAAAATTTAAAATAGTTTGGAATTATATCGAGCATAGTTTAAAAATAGATCTACTGAGTTGAAATTTAACATTATGCTTAGTTCTTAATTTATACAAAATTTTGGATAGATTATTCAACAGTTTATACTTAAAATCCATACTAATATAACTGTTATGCTCCAATCTTGAAATAATATATCGTATCTGTAATTTATTATGAAATCTTCTTGTGTTCTTATCATTTTCATGTTTGTAATTTATTCAAGAATTCCCTGTATTATACTGTGAAATCTAAAGTCATACTCAAATTAGAGTGAAGAAGAATAAAATTCCTTATGATTAGATTTTATATTTTCATATTTATGTGTATGTTTGATTAATTGTATTTAGTTGAAATTCAATAGCTGTGCATATGGAATTTCTAGCACATTTGTTCATTTACATTAAACCAAATTGTCAATTTTAAAGGTTATATATATCCATAGTTTGATGCATTAAAATTTCATGCTACACAATTGGATGCATTTTTTTTTGTTTGAATAATGTTTTTTTATTACTTTTGATTACAATTTTATGATGCTTGAATTTAATGATAATTTAAATTTTGATATTGTTTTTTTTTCTTCTTCTAATGGGTTGTAAATGATTTTCAATGAATTTACAGAATCTGGATTTGTAATTTTGAATCCAACAAGGTTTTGGACTGATTTCTTCGTTCAACATTTTCTACGTCACTGTGATGATCGAGATGATATGCTGTTTTTTGTTCGTAAACATGAGAAAAGAGGTGGATCTCGCTATATTCCAAAGTTTGAGGTATCTATACTATTTTAAATTTTACTTCATTTTCAAATTTTTTCTAATTATAAGTTTTTATTTTATGACCTGCTACAGTTCCTTAAAATTATTACTCTTTGTATAAATTTTTGTTGCATTGTTCATTATTATGAAAGCTTTTAATTTTCAAAATTTAAATGAACATTTTTATTTTATTTTTTATTCTTAATTTAATTTAAGCTTCAAGTCTTTTTTTTTTTTTTATTAAGAACAGCTTCTTTAACCTGAAATTTCTTTTTGATGGAAAAAAAATTATGAGTCCATTAATGATAAAAAATTTGTATTGTAACCTCAAAATTCTTATATACATTTATTATACATGATTCTATGCCTCTTAGGTTTCCACAATGAACTCCATGAAAATGGATAACTTCTATTTTGAATGCAATTTTTTTTCTGTGTAAAATGTTGATTGTTAGTGTTTTATAAAATATGGGAATTATTTTTAAATACTTATTCAGGACTGATCTAACTATACATCTCTTTCACTTCTCTGTACTATCTCCTTTAATTATCTCTGACTATAGAAAATAAATTGCTCCACTATTTAAACAATTTCTTTTAATGGAAGTTTCTGTAGTGGAGTTTCACTTTCTCGTAGATATATTGAAATTATGAGGTTTATCATTATTTGCCTTTAACTTAAAAAGACAATTTAGTCATTCCATTGGAAGCATGTTATTGAGAAAATATTTTAAGTACCTCAAGATGATATATATGATTTGAAATAGAACTAAATTTAAACTGGGCTTGAATTTTTGATTCCTGTTAATGAAAAAATTCCATGAGTTGTGGAACTCAAACTGAGAAGTAACAATTATCTGTTATCCATATCTTTTCAGACAGCAATAGAAGTATTTCGAAAGGATTCCAGAAAGCTGCCTATACGAGATCCTGATATTGACTGGGAAGAAACTGTTTATTTAAATTTAATTTTACAAGAGGTATATCCACAAATACTTTTTAGAAATTGAAATTACCATAGATGGTAAACATAAATGCTATTGCCAATTAAATTTTGTAATAAATATAAATACAAGTTTTTTTTTCCATTAGTTTGAATATACACTTACCTGTGCTGTATGTACTAGAACAAGTCCTAAAGAATTACAGATACTTAAAAAGAATTCTCAGGTATGCATAAAGTTATTTTCCATTTAGTAAAAATGTATTATAGGCTTTTTTTCTTCTTTTCTTAATTTAAATAATTGGTAAGAAAATTTAATTCACTTATAAATTAAAAAAAAAATTAGTCATGTTTATTTTATTTAATGTTAAATATTTTTAATGATAATATCATCATGGAATAGAAAAATATTAAATGGCTTTCATATTTGGTTTAAAATTACTTTCATTATTTATATCTTAATAATTTTATTAAATTGGATTATACATTGTCTGTATATGAACTTAATTGTGTTCATGATAAAATTCAATGCATATGCTATTTCCTGACTGATCTTCCTATAATTTCTTATCTTTTTCACAAAACTGCTTATTTTTATAAAATTGAGGAAATTTTGTTTTCCAATAGCTTTATTCCTATTTTAAGATTTCTTTTTTTAATGTTATTCGGTTGTATTTCAATTTATATTATACATTTAGTTTGATACAAGCTTATTATTTATATGATGTCTCTTGATAATAAACAAATCATTAAATTAGAATGAGGTGTTATAGTCTAAGGAATGGTGCAATTGGGAATCAATTTGTTAAAAAATAGACGTTAAAGACTAAGAAATATGATGTTTTTGTATTTCTACATGTAATTAGTAGTTTTATTTCATATTATGCAAATAACTTTTAAAGTGTAAAAAAAGGCATTGTTTTATCAGGGTTGCTATCCCACCGGGAGAACCAGGAAAACATAGTGAATTTAAAAATCAATTTAAAAAAAAAAAACTGGGAATTTTTAGTTTCTTGGTATTTTTTCCCTTCTAAAAAATGCCAATCTCTAATGATTGCAAGAATAAAAGATCATAGTTATTGCTTTCAAACAATACATCAAAACAGTACCATTTGCAATTGTGTAATGTAGAAACTTGCATCTTTTCTACTCTCACCCGTTTTTTATTGTATAGATCAGTTCAGTTTTGATTAGTGAGGCAGATTTTTTTCTTTTTTTCTGTGAGATTCTCAAAATGCAGCTAATGACTATGTGCAAGATTTCTGCAAGTGCATGAACGTTTTGAATGCCATCCTCTGGCGGGAATAGCAACATTCAATTTGTGGACACATCATGGTGGTATTTAGTCACTCACACATGATTTTATACAATGGTTTGTTTATCATTTGAAAAATGGTTAGCTTATTCAGAGAATTTTTTAAAAACATTGAATTGCTCAAAATCAGTATTTAATACGAATTAATAAGCCTAAGTAATATGGGAAAACTGGCACTTATTCGTCATGCCAAAAAAAGGGAAGCAAATTGCTTACCAGTGAAAAAAGTCTTAATTAATATTAGACTTTTTATCTAAAAGGAATGAAAGTGAATGTGATATGTCAATCCAAAAACGTCAAATTTAATGTCTGAAAATAATCTGATTTCAAACTTTTCAGCTCATGAACAGTAATTTAAAGCTGAATTTTTATGGGCATTTAAAATTTGTTGCATCACATTTGTCCTTTAATGCAATTAATGATTTATTGGAAATATTTCCACATATGTTCACTGAAAGTGAAATAGTTTAAAAAGTGCATTAGGCTTTACAAAAATTCATACTTTATTTGTTAAGGATTAGCTCCATGAAACTGATAGCTGAAAAATCTGGAGAAATTGATGTCCAAATATATGAATTGGCAAAAATGAATAAATAAAAAAAAAGTAATTTTGTTTGGTAATGTTTTTTGGTTTCTTTTTCTAGAATTCATCATTAAAAAAAAAAAATTGTCTGTAATGTAATGGATTTAAACTGAAAATAAAATTAATTTTACATACAAAATTACATTTTTTATTAAAATTTATTATAGTGAATCTGGTAATAGTTGATTAAATAATTGCTCCATATTTATGACTTTGAAATTAATTTTTATAAATGTTACTGGTAGCTAGGGATATAATTCCACATTAGAAAAATTACTTTTTACTTTTGATCAAATAATTATAATTTAATAATTTATATTTGTATAGCATATAATAAGCTAATTTTGAAATAATCCATATAGTAATTATATGTAGAACATAATAAGTACTTTATTTTATTGTGCATGCTTGTATTCTAAAGCTTTTTTGTTTTAAATGATTTTTAGAGGGTTTATGCATCTCCCAGTCGGAGAAGTATGGACTGCAAAGGTGAAATGGAAGAAATTAGCTATCCAAATATATTTTTCACCATAGACAATTATGATGAAGTAGGTAATTTAAAATAATTATTTTAACCTTTTGATATAACTAATAATATTAAAAATAAATGTTTTAAATATATTTAATCTAAGTGTAAATTAGGAATATTCTATAAAGTTTTTTTAATGATTTTCAATAAGTAAGTTTAAAAGTAAATGTTTAAACAAAAATTAATTATATAATGATAAAATTTTACTGGAATTTATTAAATAGGATTTAATATATCAGGTACCTGTTTATTACATAGGTGGTCTCTGTTATGAGGGAACCACAATAATTTAGTCACATTAAAGGCAGTAATTTTTCAAGTGTCTTTGATAGTTTATGAAGATGTATGTGAGCAACCTTAAAGACTCTATGGTTATTGAAATGGTTAACAATCTTTTATAAATTGTTGAGTATTAATGAGTAATTTGTGATGTAATTAAATCTTTATCTGATATATGTTTCTTTCAATCATAGAAATTGTAGCTATTTTGTCAGGGCAAAATCTTAATGACACTCTAATTAAAAAAATCCAAAGGGGATATGTTCAGATATATATGATAGCAGACAGTAATATCTGAGTGTGGAGAGGCAGTCAGTATGAGATTGCTGCCCTAAAGCAAATGTCAATAATACATCTGTGCAATCTTAGATAAAAAATATTGAAGCAATTCTTTAAAAGGGAAACATCAGTTTAGTTAATAAATATGTACATTTATTTTAATATAAATCATTACTTTGGATACATTTAAAATTAATATTCTTTATAATAGCTTGTCAAATGTAATCAATATCCTAAATGTATAATACTTTCCATATTTTATAAATTATAATTTTTATATCTTATAAATGAAATATATCATTATAGTTTAGTTTATAAATCTCTCTCTATCTCTTTTTTAAGAATAAAGTATGAAATAGTTTTTTTCCAATAATACATTTGCTCCATAATCTTAATCTATTTGCTTTATCTTTATTAAGAAAAATATCTTTAGTAGTTTAAATTTTCTTCCACTCTTTTTTGAAAGGTATTTGAAGATATTTTAGTTAGAGATGGTGAAATGGTATGTGTCGAGCTTGTAGCAGCTGATAAAGAAGGTGCTTTACAACGTGTAATATTCCTAGGCTCAATCCATTATGAAGCTGTGAAAAGGGTTTATGATGCTCGGGTAATGTTATTATTTTTAATTGTAATATTTGCTTATTTTAAGTAGAATAAAAAGAATTTTATAAGAAGTTATGCATTTTGATTTGAAAAGATCTTTATTTTTAAAAAATATTGGAATATTATTTTATATTTACTAATGTATGTCAAAAGAATTGTCTTAAAAACTGAATAATGAAGTAAAATATTATAGATTAAAGGAGTTTATTAAGTAAGCAATAATATGAATGATAATATTGTAAAATATATGTGTAAGTTTTTTCTAGCTAATTAAAAAATTTTATAGAGAAATATAAAAATAAATTTTTCTGTTAATTTAAAATTATAATATTATACAACAAAATTTTTTTCAAAGTTCTGATGAATTAATCATTTTGTATATAGTTTTGATTTTCTGACTGTGATAAAAAAAATCAAAATATTTTATTATTTGTAGATTCATTTCGGCTATTGTTGATAATGCTGTTTGATGCAATATACCAATTCATTATTTTAAATAAAAGTGAAAGGATGAGACATATTGAAGGGTTGCTCCCTGAATAATTTCTACATAAAATTTTCTGAGTCATTTAAGTTGCAATTTTCTTGATTTTCTCACCTTGCTGCAAATGATATAATTAGCTTTAAAGCCACAGAATCTTCTTATGATATTAATACTGGAAATGATGCTTTATTTTTGTACTTCATTTATTCCATTTTGTGTTGCTTTATGACTGATGTTAAAAAAATAATTTCCCCTTATACTTAATTTGGGGACAGGAGTGTAGATTTTAATGATTAGTTTTTTATTGTAAATCTGTTATAATCAGGCAGATATTATTAATAATTATAAGTATCATTATCAACACTATATATATAGTATAAACTTTTAAACGAGGAACGGCTTCTATGTCTATATAAGGAAGCATTTGTATATCCTTCTGTGTGTTGGTGATGCCCAAACGAATCTTGCTCTTGACTACCATGAAAGTTGGAACATGACAGTAACCATGAAAGTAGTCATAATAGTGACTCAATGTGCCTTGAAGCCCTAATTTTAAAACTGAGTGGAGAAAATTTTTTATTTTATTTTTGATGATTTTTTTGCTCATATTTCCTCATAATATGGCTTCTAATAATAATGGGGGGGGGGGAGACCACTAAGCTTCAACGAAAAGAGAATTATCATTCTGAAGAAATTTATTTTGAACATCTGAACATAAAATATTGAATTTAAGAAATTTTTAGCTTTTAGTCACTTTTCCAGAAAAATTTTAAAAGTTGGAACTAAAAGTTTAACACTTGACATTTTATTTCGATTAACTGTTTCATATTTTTTAGATGATTCTGTGGACACATAAAATGAGAACAATCAAAATATAGGGGCTAATGGGGAAAGGCATTTTATGCTATTCATATCTCTAATGAGAAAAGCACTGGAACATTTATAACATGTCTGACCGTCATAAAACATAAATGCTTCTTTTTTTCTGCATTATTTTTTTATAATTTTTTCACTGCTAAAAAAAAAGTTTATTTAATATACTTATTGTTTGTAGGCTAGTTTATCTTCAAAATTTGCTCAAAAAGTGTCTTTGGGTTGGTACCAAGGACAACAAAGACTTGAATTTGTGCGCATGAGAGGACCATCAGGAAAAGGACATGCTGAAATGGCTGTCACTAAACAGAAGGGATCAGGTGTTGAAACACCAACATCTGAACCAGGCTATTCTATTACTGATTATGATTGGGAAGATGTTGAAGAGGTAATAGATTTTTCTTTTATTGAGCTTTAAGAATTTATTATTTTAATGTAATGTTCATTATGGCATAATATCTCACTTTTATATATATTATGCATTGATTCTACCTACAGTATACAATACCTATATTATATTCTATCCTACCTATTCTATAATCATAAAATATGATGTATATTTGTGATATGAAAAAGAGATGTTTAAAATATGAAATATAGCTTGAGAAAACTCCCTCTAGAAAAATTATGAATTCATAATGCTTTTAAAATTGTAGACAAATTTAAATACTTTATTTTGTTTTAAATTTAAACTTTTCCCCTAGAACCAATTTAAATTTATTTATTCAAATTTATTACATTCTTGTATAAAAATATATTTATTTGAAGAAAATAACCTTATCAATGTCATTATTATATTTTTCTTTAACTTGTTATATTTTTGATATCATTAAATTATAGGATTTTTATATTATTAAATAGAATATGTATAATTACCATTCTTTGTAATTTTTCATCTCACTAAATTGTTCCAAAAGTGTGAGATAAGTATTGCCTCAAATGAAATTGATGACTGTGAAGCAAATGATTTTTTGTAATAAATTTTATTGTGATTAATTACTAAATAATAATATCTTTCATGGGTTCTTTTTCATCTACTTCAGTTGCATTTATTATGAACTAGTTGCCTGGGGTGCTGGCTCGCTGATGTTATTGGTTATCTTTAATTTCAGTTAAATCATTTAGATATAACTTTAAATCCATAAAATTGTGAAATTGACAGACATTTAAAATGCAATACTTTAATTGCCTTACATGTGCTCAGATCATTGTATTAATGGAACTTTCTAATGGACACCAGTCCCATGATATCATAGTACTATTAAAAATGTAAATATATGTTTTATCTATCTTATAAATTTTGCTATATTATGACTTTTAATTTTTTTATTGCTTTTTTGACTTTAGCTTTCAGCAATAGAAGAAAATCATGCAATCGTAATTAATGGAGCAATGAAAAGGATTTGAACTTTAGATAAATGGTCTATTTTTAGAAAATAGCAAAAAATTATTTTGATAAAAAAAATTTACATGGCTACTAATTTGATATTATTAAAATGACAATTTAAAATTTTTTTGATAATGTTGTAAAGTTTATTCTTACGATAATATTTTTTAAAATTATCGTGAAAAAATTGCCAAAATTCAGTTTAAATTTTAGATTTTAATAAAATTTCTCGGAGGTGTGCATTCACATTCTTCAAGGTATATATATATGTATGCTAAAATGCCTTGTAGAGCAACAGCATGCACAGTATCTTTAACATAAATTATATGGATTTTGCATTGCATTTTTCTATTCGTTATTATTTATTTCCACTTATTGCTCTTTATTTTAGGATAGTCCATACTTACAACGACGAATGTCCGATCCTAGTTCTAATTTAAATACTTATGTTAGGAGTTGGAAAAGTCGCCAAGATATTAAAAAATCTCAGTCTGAAACCGAAGTCGATTATTATTCAAATGGAATTAATGAAATTGAAGCTGGTGATATAAGGGATGGTAAGGTTTCTTTTCACATTATAGAATTGTCAAAATATTCAATAATTTATATTTATATTTTAATTTATATTTTTATTTTTTATGGAAACATTTAAGGTTAAATTAAAGAAAAATATTTTTCCATGTTTTTTTATTTGAGAGTTGAATTGGTTTTCACTCTGTAAATTTTTAAGTGAATTTATTAAGTTGTTTTTAATTTATAATATTTCACAAAAGCGATTGTTGACATATAAATTCCCTTTTTAAAGTATAACTTTTCCTCTCTTGGCTATGCATTTTATTAAAAAATTAACACTTTTGTATTTTGTGGACTGAATTAATTAGTAGGAAAGTTTGTTCGTTTAAATAATAATAATAATAATGAATAAGTAAAAAATGAATTAAAATTCATAGTTATTTGTCCATCTTATTTTCATCTTCAAAGTAGCAGAGCTCTTCATTTTAATTGACTTGCCCTTATTTATCTGTTTGGTTTTTGTTCACTTTTTAAATTTAATTTCTAAGTTTTTAAAAAATATTATTCTTATTTACCTGCTTTATTTTTGTATGTTTTCTGGGATTTTATTTAATTTGTTTTGAGTTAATATTACACATTTTACTTTGATTCACTTATTTATTTCTGCATGTTTTATTGAAATGCATGTTCTCTTTTTATGTTTAATTTTTTAAAAATCATAATCTTTAATCATTTTAAATCTTTTTTTTTTTTTAATAATTGGGGCATTCCTTTTTTTTTTTTTTTGCTTTATTTTTGTATGCTGTCAGTGAATTTATTAATTTATTTTAAATTAGTTTTGCACTTTTTATTTTGAATTTCTTGTTATTTCTGCATGTGTTGTTGAAATGCACTTTTTATTTTTTCCCTTTATTTTTATTTTCATAGATCCTAGCACACAGGTATATGTTCCAAAAAATTCAGAGACCAATACTTTAAAAATTTTTGATGTATCTAAAAAACCTGTCCGACTAAAAGTTTTAAGAAATTGTCATGCTTCTTGTTTTTCTCATCGAGACATAAAAAAACTCTCTAATAAAAGTTCTATTGAGGGAACAAATGAAATGGATTTAAATCCTAAAGGTAAATATTACTTTAAAATTCATATAAATTATGGGTTTTTTGTTTATTGATATATGTATCCTTATAGATGATGTCTCAAAAATGGCTTTCTACTTAAAAATATGTTTAAAAAAACGATGTGCATTTGTAGTTATTTATATTCAATAAAGAATATATAAATTTTTTTTAATGGTTGATCCATAGAACATTTCAACGTATGCATCATTAATTGTCGACATTAGAGATTTCCTGCCAGGTTTACAAAGTTTTGAGGATCTGCAATCTAAACAATCTCTATTATAATGTTTTTTTAATTTATCATTTTTCTATTTGGTTATTCAATTGTGTGAAATCCAGAATTAATTCTGTATTTACTTTAGAGATTTAAATTTGGTAAGTGACACAACTGTTGCAATACTTCCAATAAAGTATTGTTATCCTAATGTTGAAATCAGAATGATAATATTAATGCAGTATTCATTTCATGAAAAAATACTTTGGTATTTTATTTATTGAATTAAAAAGAAAAGAAAAAAAAATAGATGTGTAAACATAATTTTGAATACCCTGGATTTTAAATTAATTTTGTACAAATATAGAGCAAATTATTTTTTATTTTAGTTTTTACATTGGAAGGAATAGTTGAATAGGAAAGAAAAGAATTCAAATTAAATGTGTTTTGAAAATATATAGAATAAATATTTGCTTGGGTCTTACAATGCTTTTTTTTTTCTTAATAATTATAATTTTCATGATTAATAAAAGCCACCATATAACAAGGCTACATTAAACAATATTGTTTTATTATTTATTTATTATGAATTTTAAAACATATGTTTTCTCTCTTAATTTTCAAATTTCTCCTGTTGCTTGATTGGTTACATTTTTGTTTTGGAAACTAAAATAGGCCTGATAATTGTTTTCAAATTACATTCTTCAATTCCCAGTTTAATTTGATCTACTGAAAAGAAGTGAAGATATAAAATAAAAACTACCATGCATCACATAATATTGTAATTTTAGTTGTTGGTCATAAAATAATATTTTAAAAAATTGAAGAGTGGGAAATGAAAAGGGCTGTTTTTCAATTAATTATCCACCAAAAGATGATGAGGAGAGTTAAATAACTCAGAGGACTAGTTAAGAATATACCAGAAAGTGTTTCTAAGAATTTCTTAGCAATCAAAACATTTGTTATTCACGTTGATGTTAGAACAATGTACAATTTATAAGTTGTCTAAATTGGCTAAAATATACAACAGGTAAGATATTTAAGAAATATAGAGCTTGCAATGTATCTCTAAAATTGAATACCATTCATTTAGTTTCTGTTGCAATGCTTTTCTGCTTATTTATTTGTATTATTTCAGTAAACATTATTTTATTTAAATATTAGTGATTTAATAGACATAATGTCCAGTTTTTCATATTTATTATTATTATTTTCTTTCACATTTGACTATGCACTCTAATGTGAATCTTTATTTTTGAGATTTTGTCTTAAAATTGTGATCTTCTTTTTAGTTATAATTTATTTATTTGGAATTTTTGCTTGAGACAAATTATAATTTGAATAAATTGCACAGTTTTGTTATGAATTAATATTGGGCTTGTCCTTGGTCAGTTATATTAAATACAACTAGATTTGCTAACTAAAACTATTGGTGACTTTATTTAAAAAGCGTAATAGCTAAAATAAAATTAAATGAATAAAAATTGACATTTTCCTAGGACATTTTCTTAGAAGACACTGATAAATTCTTCTGCTACTGTGAGTGAATAAATGTTATCTAAGTTAAAGATTATATGTATGTACTATAGATAACTGGATTTGAGTTAGGGACGTAATCAGTATCAAAATTCTGACTACTATAGAAATAAGTACAAAAAATTTTACAGAATCAGATTTTCCCCCTTATAACTTAATAATTATTATATGAGATAATATTGTATTTAGTAAAATTTAATATTCCAGACTTTTTAAAAATGGCATGCTTTTATTTTTTAGAACTTGATGATACAACATATAATAAATTATGGACAATGCGTGGATTTGGTCAAGCGTACCACTTCTGGAAAGAATCTAGACGAGCTAGTTCTCCTGCATTACATGCGTACCTGACTTATGTAACTTTGCCATGGCACTCCATCATAGCTGGTATGTTTTACTGGAGTACTAAACTATTTTAAAGGGCACTAATTTTTTTAATATATTTTTTTTAGTTAACACAAGAGGTCTTAAAGAGTAATGCTGACTCAAAAAATTTTTTTTTTATTTGTGCATGAGTTATTAAAATGTAAGTCAAGGAAATTTGATTAACAGCCAGCTTACATTGTGGAAGTTAGCACATTTATGATTCCACAGTATGATGTTACAAAAGTAAGAATATGTAGCATTAATTTTTTTACTGCCTAACTATGGAGAAAATAACTTTCATATTTTATAAGTGTGATTGTTTTAATGAATAGAAATATCTACTTACTCGCACCCCTTTCATTTTTGGATTGTAATTAAGATAAAAATAATTTAAACAATGTTTCTTTCTGATTTGCAAAAGCTTGAAGTTAAAAAACATTTAAGGAACAATATTTTAATAAATATTTTATATTTTCCAAATTATGTTTGATTAAAATTCAAGCATAAAATATAGGATATCTCAGATTTTCAAAGAGGCCAAATTGCAGACGCTCGTCTAGCTGGAGTATGTGCGAGCGAAACATCCCAACTTTTAGGCGTTTTTAGAGGTATAATGTCTAAAGTCATGACAGCATACACACAGAACATCAAGACAAGCTCAGCAAACAAAATAGTGGGCGAAAAGAAAAGCTCAGTGAAAGAGATCAATGGGAATTGAAGCAGATTGTAATACCTAAAAAACGAATAATTGCATCAAAAGTGACAGCAAAGCTCGGTACCCATCTAGATTCTCCAGTGTCAGTGATTACATTTAGAAGGCATCTTCATAAACAGAACATTTATGACAGAGCAGCAATTCTCTATTCACTTGTCACAGATGTTAATGATAAAATTCGTTTAAAATGGTGTCATAAGCACAAAACATGACCAATTGATAGGTGGTAGAAAGTAATATGGTCTGATGAATCGTGTTTCACGCTTTTCCTTGCAACAAGATGGGTGCATGTTTGGAGAAACCTGCACAAGCATATGATCATGATTGTCTCCATCCAACCATCAAGCATGGAGGTGGATCTCTCATGATATGGGCAGCCATGTCATGGTTTTCTGCTGGACCAATTGTGATTCTGAAAGGCAGGATCACTGGGGAGAATTATAAAGAAATTTTAGCTGATCTGGTTCATCCTATGATGCAAGCTTTGTTTCTTGCAAGAGATGGAATTTTCTAGGATGATAATGCACCTATCCATGCAGCGAGACTTGATCAGTCATGGTTTGATGAACACGAGGATGATGTTAAACATCTGTCTTGGCTTGCATTGTCATCCGACCTCAATATAATTGAACCGTTATGATCTATTTTAGAGCATTCAATACGGAATCAATATCCTCCACCGGCATCTCTCCCAGAACTTTCAGAATATCTCCAGGACGAATGGTACAGTATTCCTCTAAACATTATGCAACACTTGTATGAATCGATTCTTAGACAAATCCAAGCTTTTATTGCATGCCAAAAGTGGTCCTACATCATATTAATTAAGGATTCTTTATAAATCTTAGATGTTTCCATTATTTTGATAACCACCTGTAACTTAGATAATTGTATTAAAACAGATCATACTTGTATTTGGCTCTGTATCTGAATACTGCATTTTAATAAAAAATTTGAGGCAATATTTTTAAGAATTTCTTTTATTCCTGTTCTCTTTTCCTTCTTTTGTTCATAATATTTCCGGTAATTCTCTTTCTTAATTTTCTTTATTTTTGTTAAATTATTAGCATAGATGTTGGTATATTTTTATTACTGTATAACTTATTATTGTATACTGTATGTGTGTATGTTTGTGTGTGTGGAAGAAAAAAAATATAAATTTAAATAGAAATAACAAAAATGTATGATATTATAGATCATGAAATGTTTCTCATTCTCATAAGCTATATTTCTTGGTATTTTTTCTATATTATTTTTCTTATATGTTTACACTATGTAGATTTATAATTGCCATTTACAATTTAATAAGTGTTATAATTTTGATTTAAAAAAATTCTTATATTACATTATTTTGCTATTTTCATTTTGATAAATACTTTAAAAGTCATTTCAATATATATATATATATATTGACTAGTTTTTTGTCTTCAAACTTCTTTCTTCCCTTACACTATTTCATTATCCTCATTTTCATAAAATTTTGTAAGTGTTTTTTGATATTTGTATTTAGATTTGTTTTTTTAAATTAATGATTTAGACTTCAATAAATCACGATAAGATCACAAAATTAATTAACCTTTGTTTGAAATATTTCAGTAAATTTTACAAAAAATGCTTTTAAGTAAT
Source organism: Argiope bruennichi (assembly GCF_947563725.1). Classification (NCBI taxonomy): domain Eukaryota; kingdom Metazoa; phylum Arthropoda; class Arachnida; order Araneae; family Araneidae; genus Argiope; species Argiope bruennichi. The sequence goes on from NC_079156.1 coordinate 37,893,140, forward strand.
TTTTTTTTATTTCTCATCAATTAAATGTTTCATTTTTAAAAAACACTTGGAGTTTTAAAAAAATTATGGATACTGTTGTAAAATATTTTTGCAGTCAATATTGGATGGTGTGGAAAAAAAAAAAACTTTACGAAGTTTGATTTAGACAAATTCTCTGTCAACTCTTAAATTTTTAATAGAGCTTCCCCCCCCCCTGTGTATTCAGAGAAGTATATGCCTTTTTAAATGGGGGAATTTTTTATATAAGGCTTCTATTTTTTGTTATATATTTGTCATTTATAGCATATAAACTAAGTGCAGGTTTAAATACTAAGTGTATGTTTATGCAAATCATTTTTAGTTATTCAGTTTTTTTATAGCAATTATGTATAATAAAATGTTAATAATTTTTTTGTATATTAATTGCGGTACTTTTTTTCTTTATCTCTATTAGATATTTTAGATTCAAGGCAACATCTACAACCCATTCTAACATTCTAGCATTCAAAGTTCATAGTGGAATTTTACTTAGAAAACTTTTCAATTTAAAATGTGATTTTTTATTGATTTTCTATGCAATAAATATATGTATGTATATATGTTATTTATATATTTCTAGTCATACATAATACATTTGTCACTGTATTTTTAACTGACTCAGAATGTATGTGATCAGATTGTATTAGCATGATTTTTGAATGCTTACCACAATATTGTTGAAAAAAATCTATATTCTTTCTTATTAATGTCTACTAATTATGTGAGATTGTACTTACAATTTTATATCATGTTAGGGAGTTTATTTCTATATTTTGTATTATTTTTATAATGATATATATTTGAATTATTTCATTTATGAAACATATAACTGGATTAATATGACTGTGATTAAATCTTTGTAGTATATTAAACAATTTTGTGCCATATTTATACATGTGTTATTTTTCAATTATTAGCCATAATATTCTTTGCAGTTATATATCTTTCTTACAGAAGGGATTATTTATAATTAATATATTGTGAAAATATGCATTATCTTATGTTTTTGTTTTTTATATTCTATCTAAATTTTTATTTCCTTTTTTATTTATGCTACTTAATTTTTTAAGAATTTAAACTGGTGCTAATACATGCACAGGTATTTTTTATTATAAAGTGAATTTCTGTAAATACTCTGGAATTACAATCTCACTGACCCTAAGCTGTGTCTTTCAATGTTAAATGAATATTCTACTTATTTATTTGCTAATTCAGTTATTACAACATATGATTTTGGGGGAGGGGTTCAGATTACATATGTTCTGGAAATTAGCTAGCAAAATTAAACTATAGTAGATACTATTCTGGAAATTAACAAGTAAAACTCAACAAATTTTTAAAAAAGTGAAATTAAACTACAGTTGATTTATTCTATTTGCCCTAAAAAAAAACAGGAAACACTTCACCATGATGTTAAAGATTTCAGAAACTAAAACAGTCAGATTTGATTTGTTTTTTCGTAAGTTTCTTTTTCATATTAATGTAATCATTTATAAATGAAACTTAAATAAGTTTATTTAATTTTTTTAAAAAATATTTGTCTATATTTTATAAAAGCATTTTGTATATTTTAAAATGTTATGCATCCATATAGTGTACATTATTTTATGTTACATTACTTTCCATATAGTGTACATTATTTTATGTTACATTACTTTCCATATAGTGTACATTATATTATATTACATTATTTTCCGTATACTGTACATTATATTATGTTAATTAAATTAAGTAGTGTAAAACTTATCTAAAAGTGTTCATTTCTTTAAAAAAAAATTAACACAATACAATACTTAATATACATGCAAAGTAAAACAAAAGTAAAGTATAACAAACAAAAGTTGGTTTCAATTCAGAAAATGTGCTTTAAAAGCACCATCTTTTGGTGTTAGTTTCAGAAATGAGCATTTATAAAAGTCCAGCGTATCAACTTTTTTGTTTTTAAATGTTTAGTGTATTTTTCTGTCACAGTAGCCAGGTAATTGAGCCTCTACTGTAATGATATTATTAATGTGTTTTATTATGATACTTTTTATATTTTAAGTACTTTACTATTTGTCTATATGAACTATTTTTTAACGCCAGAAGTGAAATTCAGAAGACATAAAAGTAAATCCTCTTTAAAACTTTTCTTGTTAGATAAGCAACTTGTCATGCCTATTTATCTTTTTCTCTTGAATATTTCCCATGCATTTCAATTTTTTAAACTTATTAGTTTGAAAAAAAGTTTAATTAATCTTTAAGTATGATTATGTATTATAAATAAATGATTTTCAAAACTGTTTTTTAAAAATGCACCTAATTTTTTCCTTTATAATATACATATTTATCTGTTTTTACCAGCCTTATCCTTTGCATCTTTTTTCCTCTTTTTTGAATAGAAAGAAAGAATTACTTCAGAAGTGAGCAAATACTCAGATATTGAAATACAGTGCAAAATTTGTATTGCTTTACGTAGAAAACAAAAATACATATAATATGCAAAAATTGAGATAAAGCAAGATTTCCACTTATACATACAAATCTGTTTCTTAAATCAAAATTATGTTTCTCAGTTCATGTGACGATTCATTGAGCATGCACAATTGTAAAACATGAAAATATTCATACTCTATTTCATTTGATTTAATTTTTTTACCACATTTTCAGATAAAAACTTAAAAAGTAAATTTATTTACTTACTAATTATTAAAGTATTTCAAATTAATATAAAATAGCAAAAACAAAAAAAAAAAATTATATAAATAAGTGCCATTGTATTGTGAAATCTTCAAAAGTTATGATTAAAAATGAATAACCTTAAAGTTCGTAGCTTTCTTTAAAAGCTGAACTAGTTAGTATGTAAAAGAATTTTTATGATGAAGAAACACTGCTGATTATCTATTCTATTGATTGTGTATCATCTCTTTCAATAATAACTTCCTTGAAATATTTCAATAAAAATAATTGACATAATCATTGTTTTTTAAGTATGCAATTTAGAAACTATTAATATTTATTACATTTTTTTTGAAAATTTGGTTGAATAAAAATGTTTAAAGAAATAAAAGAAAATTTTCCCCCTAAAAACATAAGATACTGAATTTGGTTAAATAGTTGGGATCAAAATATTTTGCCTCATTTTTCATTTCATTCCTTAGTATTTTTAGGACGAAAAAATTGGGCAGCTTTATTCTTACAAACTATAAATTGTTCATTTTAGTAGCTTTTAGCCTTGAGGTAATTTATTATATAAGAAAATATTCAAATAGAATAATGATTTTAGGATGAAGGCTTTTTTTGAATTGCTTTCACAATTTATTTCTGAGGAAATTCCCAATGAAGATAAAATTATGTGAAGTGTGATTGTACTTAAACAGTATATTTTTACTGTCTCTACTAGCATTGGAACAGGAAATATGCTTTTAATGCTGTTATCTAGTAAAGCAGTTTAATTGTATGCACTTCCAACTTTATTTTATTCTGCATTTTTAATTCCATTGTTTTTTCTTTGCTAAAAATGAAGCTTAATTTTTTATTTATTGTATTTTTCTCTTAAAATTGCTTGTATTTTGCAATGGATTTGAAGAATATATATGTAACATATTATTTATTATATATTTCATAAGGTTTGTTGAATTGAAAATTTAATATATTTAACTTATTGAACATCCCATTCATTGGTGAGCATTTAGGTTAATGCATAAAGATTTCATAGATTTTTACATTCCTTACTTTTACTATATTTTGATTTTAATTTTATAAATATATTATTTAGGAATTTGTTTTTTGAAATTTTTGATTATTTTGCTATTTTTGGGTAAATAAGTATTATAAGCAAAAGTAAAAACTTTTGCTTGTGGAAGACCTATTGTCTTCAATTATGTTTCATGTTATTAATTAAACTTGAGAATCAAAATTTCTAAAAATTTGTGATGATATATCAAATTTATATATTGATTCACAAAATATGTTTATGATCGTTCTGTTCTAGTTAATGATAATCCACAAAATAGAAATTTAATAATGCTATTTTTTAATTATATTTGCAGTTAATAAATTTAGATAATGTATTTAAAATTCTTATATATTTATTTGTTATTAATGTGATTATATGTGTTAATATGAATTTTGTATAATTTTTATACTTGAAGTAAATGTTAAATATTCTTTTAAGTTTTAAAAAACGATCTACAAATTCTAGAAAGTGTTTACAAATGTAACTTAATAGTAATTTTTATTTCCTTATATTTTTTTCATAATATTTTACATCACCATTATATTTCTAAAGGTTTCTTTTTATTGTGGTTATTTCATTTTAAAAATAATTCTGGATGATTACAATTAATGCTGCTTATGTCATAATTGTTGTAATATTATCTTTATATACTATTTACTGTTAGATTTTAAAGATATTAAGAGTAAAATTTATACCTAATGCATAAACCATTTTTTAATAAACTCCGTCCTTTTGAAAATCACACAGGAAAAGTGAGAATGATGTTAAAATGATGTGAAATAAGTTACTTCAGATGGTTGCACAAAGTTAAGAAACAATACATAATAATCATATAATATACTTCAGAAAATGTTTATCATATTATCATGAATTGTATTTTTAAGTTTTTGCTTATATCTTAACAATTTGCATATTTCTCATAGTTCTATTTTAAAAAAAACTCTTTTGAATGTACACATATTAAAATTAATTATTATATTCAAATGTCATTTGTAACATTTTGTTACATTTATAGGTTATTAATTATCTTATTATTAATACAACAAAAAAAAACTCATTTTTTAAAACATTTTTCTTACCAGAAATTTAATATTTAAAAAAAAAAAAATGTTGCAATTGGCTGTAAACTATTTCTTAAAAATAAATATATAGTACAGTTCAATTTTCTGCTATTTTTTTCATCCTCTATAGCAATGACTAGATTATGAAAACATTATTAAGCCTGCAATGCATGGATTTTTGTCTTTTTTATAATATATAAATATTTGAATGCATCCATTGTATACAAAAATACAAGGAAATAATAATAAAAAAATATATATATATAAAGTGCATTAGTTTAACATTTTTCATTGAAAGAAAATGTTTGCATTTTTATTATTATTTTTTTCTATTTAACCTATAAGAATCATTATTATTGAAATGCAAATAAAAATATGTCACTCTTAATTAAATTGTTGCTATCTGATAAGACATTATGCATTATAAAATTAATTTAATAATTCTCATTACGTATTTATATACTTTTTTTAATAATAAAACTTGAAACCCAAATCTCATTATGCAAGAATATACTTTGGATTGACTCTTCAAAAAAATAGTTACTATTATAAGTTTTAAATATATGCTAAAAGCAATATGCATAATTGAATTGAGATTTGATGTGATGACAATTAACTTGCATCTTTAATTCTGTGTTTAAAATTGTAAAAAATCTATGCAAAGATGTATACATCTAAAATTATCTATGAAATCATAAATATCTGAAAAATATTTTTCTATATATTTTGTCTATGCTATGTATTAAGTTGTATACAGTGAGGAATTATGTACATGTTGTATAAAAATTTACATTTGTGTGCAGCTACTGTCTTGTTTAAAATATAATCTCATTATGCAAATCAATTAATTTTATTCAAGTGTTTCAATATCATGCAGTTTAAAGAATTTTTAAAGTGATAATGCTGTTGTGTTGATAATTATTTCATAATTAATCATTTTAATTATTTATAAAATGAACACCTATTGTTTCATTTTTGTTAAATAAAGATTCACAAAATTTCTTTTTTCTTAAAATTTATGGATAAAATTTCTCAAAATGTACAGTTAACGTTCAATGTTCTTTAGAAACGTTTGATGTTCTTTAGAAAGGTCATTATTATGCATACATATTTGTGCCAGTTTTTAATATATGGCTATTAATGTGAATTCAGAATTTTTGTGGGAAATAGTTCTGTAAACTTATTTTAGTACTCTGAGAAATCTTCACTTTGACTTACCTGTAAGGTTATTGTTTACCTTTCAATACACCTTTATTTTTGTATTAGAACTACTTTTATATTTACTTTACACCTATGGAATAAGTGTTCTTATTGTAGAGTATAAATGAGCCAGATGATGAATTTTTAATTTTGGTAGTTTGTTTCTATTTTCACTGTTGTCATAAAATCAAATAGAAATGCGATTTTCCTGCAGTTATTTGTAAAAAGAAATGTACTTTTTGAATGTTTTTTGTATAAAAAAAAAAACACACTTTAAAAATCATGAACTTTCTTTGTAAATAACTTAATAAAATTGAAACAAATATGTGCATGCTGTTTCTTTTAAAACTTAACCAAATTTTAAAAAAAAGTTGTCTGAGAAAGTCTTATTTTATTTCTAGTACTTTGATTTTCTGTTTTTAATTTTTAAGAAAAGGTTTTACTAATTTGAGAATTTAGTTAATTTGAGAAATGGGTTATCTAGCTACAAGAACCCTTATAAAATGCTGCACTAGCGCTTTCTTGTCAGTTTTATTACAGATCATAAATCAAGCCAAATTTAATACATAGTTTTTGCAGTTTTACATTTGTAGACAATATAAACAATTTCAAAAATTGATCGAACTGGTGTCATCTAAATATTTACTACAAAACATTTTACATACTTATAATTTTGATGCAATGTTTAAAAATAAGAATAAGCATTACATATTTTATTTTTAAATTAAACACAATGATTACATTATTGAATCCATTTACAATGCTCAATCTATAAATTTATTCATTTTTGAAGAATAATAAAGCCATTTTGTGATTAGTAGTACATCAAATTTGTATAAAGCTTTCTTAAAGTATATCTACTTCTTAAAGTATATTTTACGAAGGAATTTATATACAGCCATATAATGAATTTAGAGTAAGGATTAAATGAAAGAATTATTCAGAAAGGTTCTAATGACAATTTCAAAAGCAAGTCATTAAAAAAACCTTATAAAATACTGCATATATCAGGTATTTATTTTGGGTTATGAATGCAATATTTAATTAATGAAAGATGTTACCCAAAATGTAAATCACTTTTTAGACTTACATGACTTCACAATTGAAAAAAAAAGTTTCAAATATTATTTAAACAATATTCATTTGCTTTAGATACAATTATTTAATCCCTTCACTTTAGTTTTCATTACACAGCATCATAAAACTGGAATTTCAATAAGATAAAAATTTCTTGCATTCTGTAAACATGCCTGCTTCATTAAAGGTGCTATTTATTTAAAAAAAAAATTAATGTCCATTCCATACATTTTTAAACAATTATATTTTTGTTTTGATTATTAATCAGCTAAAAATTATTATTTTTTAAATTGAACTAAGAAAATATTAATGTTTTGAATTTTTTAATATTTATATGCATTTTTAAGTATGCCAAAATTAACATATACAAAATATACTATTCATAAAGGAAGGTAATAGATTTTTAAAACATATTCCCATGATAAATAGTAAAATGCCTTGTTAACATACTTGATACTATAATTGTTATGACATATTAAATTCTTTGAATTACACTGACAGTCTAATATATTGAGACAAAATTCTGTTTTTAAAAATATACAAATATAATTTATTAAGATGCCAAGTTGTAATATTTATAATTTTGCTTTAAAATGTGTAAATCTATAAAAAACTAAAATGTATAACATGTATTTTTTTTTCTTTTAAATTCTTAAATGAGAAATATCAAAAAGTAAATTTTATGCACTACATGAACATATTTTTTCCCTGAACAAAAATGTATATCAGAAAATATTGATCACAAACAAATCTTCATTATCAAAATGCTTTTAATTATGCAACTTTTCACAATAAAAAAATACACAAGTAACTTAATGTAGCAAAAATACACAAGAACAAAACTAGTAAAAAAACACAAAAAAAATTGAGAGAAATAAAATGACAAACAAAGGAAGAAAAAAATTTAATTCTTGAAAAAATTATAAAATTAAATCTAGAAGTTTAACTCACTTCAGACCAATAAAATAAACAGTAACCCAATAAATGTTAGATTTTTCATATTAAAGATATCATAAAAGATTTATCCATTTTTCAAAAATGAAAACTTACAAAATCAATATGCGAAAGAAATAAATGCACATATTTTTATTATGTTGATAATTAGTTGAAAAACTTTTAAAAATTTAAGTGATATTTCTGTTCACAGGATAAAAAAAAATTGTCATACTTGTATTTTTACGATATACTCCAACTTGAAACTATATACACATCCTTTGAAATGAAAATCACATTCAAATAAGTGGGACAAAAAACAACTTTCCAAAACTAACAAATGCTTCAAAGTCTTAAAATAAAATGATTTATGATACAAAATAATTTACAAGTTGAAAAATGAAAGACCAAAGAAAAGTTTAATGATACAATACTGATTAAAAAAAAGAAAAAATGTACGAAAAATTTTGTTGCATGTACAACAGTATCCATTTTAAGATTATCATAATAGAATACTGTTAGAATAATACAAGTATTTAATTCAAACATGCCTTTTTCACAACTTTGTTGATCTTCACACCATTCATAATTTTTGAAACATAGGCTAAATTATATGTCTGGGCAAGAAACTTGACTACATCTAATTGGCTTTCAGTGTAAGTTGGTTGGAAATGTAATTCTTGTTCATCTGATTCAACAAATTTATTGATCTCTTTATCAATAATGTCTACAAACTCTGGAGGTTCTTCCAATTGGAAAGGCTTTCCATTTTCTTCTTCAGATCCTAACATTCGTCTGCAAAACATCTTTTCCCAATCGAGATGTGCCTTGCGCTTTTTCTCCAGTTCTTTGATTGCCATATTTATACAATTTTCATAGGGTTTGTATTTTTTTGCCTTGCAGAAATAATGTTCAGCTCTTTCATAGTTGCCTGTCAAATATGATGCTTTACCCATTCGATATAAACCTTTTGGGTTACTGGGGTCAATTTTTAGAGCCAAATCTGCATAAATTATAGCTTTTTTGGGATTCTGTATGTTCAAGTAACATTGGGCAAGATTTAAATATAACTTGAGCAGATATCCCTTACGTTGCTCATCCTCTTCTTCATTGGCTACTGAGACTTCTTCAAGTAATGTTACTATGCGCCGATAACGAGCAATAGCTGGTTTGAACATTTTTTTATGAAACAATTCATTTGCCAACTTATTATCACATTGATAAACGCCTACAATTTTTTCAAAGGGAGCCTTTTTCTGGTCTTCAGGTGCCATTTCTTCAAACTCCACTGCATCCTTACCAGGAGTAAATTTCAATACTTGTACTTCATATAAAAGTTCAGCATTTGGAGGAATTCGAGGTGGACATCCCATTGGTCCAAAAGCATATTTTGAGCTGACCAGTATTCTAGATAGTTCATCTGTTTTCATAGTTTGAATACCAATTTCTAATCCAGGAAGCAGTCTTCCATCACCAAACCTTATAATGAAATGAACAAGCTATTAAATGAATAAAAAGTACATTTTATGATGCTCAGTGCAAGAGAGTAAGTGAGAAAGAATTAAACATATTATATATATAAATAATAAGGAATACTTGTCTTATTAAAACAAATGCGGGATTCATAAACAAATAGATTACATAAATAAAACAGATTTTAAAAAATTTGATTGAAATGAAGCCTAGAAATCAATTTTTCTTACTAAATGCCTTAAATGACCAACTGGTTTGCTGAGAATACTGGGTCATATTTGCTTCCAGATAAATTGTTTGGATATAATTTCATGTCGAAGATTTTGTCAGTCTGAAATAAAGCTGTGTCATTTTAATTCTCTTGTCATTTATTGTGTAAATAAACATCTCTAATAAGAGACCAATCTCATGACATCATAGAACCATTAAACCATAAATGTCTGGTTCAGCTAAATTCTAATTTTCAAAATACTTGATTTTTTTTTTTTTATTTGTCTTGAAAACTACACGATTAAATATCTGACAAAACAATGAAAATATTTGAATTCAAGGCAACAATGCAATATATTATTGGAAATTGGACACAAAAATTAAAAAGAAATTACCAAAATTCTGAAAATATTTGCACATCTATTAAATTCATATTATTAAAAAGGAAAATTTCTATATTTTGAAATGGCACAAATTTTTTTTTTTTGTAACAATATTTTTGGATTTAGCGTAGAGAAATGCTAAAGTTCAACTTCATTTTTAACTAAAATTTCATAATAAATATATAAGTAAAATATAGTAAATCACTCTAAATTAAATGATCTCTTTTCTCCAAGGTACATCCGAATGTGTCAAATTTGGTAGCTGTAGGGCAATTGGTCGTGTAGTTGTAAAGACTTGTAGAATGCAAATCTGTATAAATTGCAAGATTATAACTAGTGCTTTGCCGATTTGATGTATATGTTGATTTTATTTATGATTTATAAAAAATAAAATAAACAATATTTTGGAAAAAAAAGATGATATATCTTTCCAAAACAATAATAAAAGAAATTTTTTGGAATAATTTTTAATAGTTTTATTTAAGAATTATCCAATTAGTAGAAAATATTACTTTCATTAAAAAAAAATCATTTATTTGATTTTGAGATTCACAGTAGATATGCTTGAACATTGCTTTTTTTTTAAAGTAATGTTCTTTTAATTTCAAGTTTGTATACAACTAAATTTTGAAGTGCATTTGAAGAATTTATATATGCATATATATTATAAAGCATAAAGCTAAATTCATGATAAAAATCGATTTAAATGAAAATAAATTTTTTCTATCAATTTTTGTTAGGAAGCTTTGAAAAATCTTAATCCAATGCAACCTCACATAAATATCTTTAATGTTTTAATTGTTTAAACAGGTATTTGCTCTCTTTGTACTATTGCTCTAGGTAGCTTAGGGAATAAGACCCATCCGAGTATATAAAAAGTTTTGTTAAGCTACATATGAAAATGAAACTATTTAATCTTAATATATATAAATTACGTGTCACGTTGTTTGTCCGCGATGGACTCCTAAACTACTTAACCGATTTTAATCAAATTTGCACACCGTGTGCAGTTTGATCTAACTTAAAAGATAGGATAGCCCTTTTATTGAATTTTTAATTAGAATTTTAATTATTAATTAAAAACTAACTTTCCCGCCAAAAAAATCTTTTCATTTTCCCCACCGCCAAATGAGTACGGCTTCAGTTTTTTTCTCCAACAGTCATGAGGCTAGCCTTAAGATTTTTCGACTGATTATTTGAAACGATTCTATTTATTTTCTTAATGTTTGATGCATTTAAAATGAAACATTGTTAATGAATCGATCTTTCAGATTCATTCTTAAGTACTTTTGAATAAAAATAAAACAGAATAAAGGAAATTAAAAATTTCTAATCTACATAGCGTTACCCCAACTGGCGTAGAAAAAGTCACGCATGCGCATTGTGTTCTGATTGTCGACATGACAACCATTATCAACGGATAATTTAAATTATTTTTAGGTTAGTTGCATGTTTTTGTATTAAAATTGTATTTATGTTAGTTATATATTTTTTTGTATACGTTTACAGTTTTAAGTACATTGTTTTTTAAGTAGTTTTTTTTAACCTGTTTTCAACCGATTATTTTAAACGATTCGTTTTATTTTCTTAGTGTTTGATGCATTTAAAATTAAACATTGTTAATTAATCGTTCTGGTCATAATGAATCTGAGAACATTTTGTTGACAAATTCTTGAAATATTACATAAATTAGGAAAGATATTCTTTAGTGCCCATAAAGTTTAAACACTCAGTGACTGTTTTCAGTAATCATATTACAAAAAAAAAACCTTTATTTCAGTAAAAAATATTATTATATTACATGCAGATTAATCCTTTCCACTTTAATTTATAGTATAAATTCTACGGGAACTGACAGAAAATTAGAGAGATACATATTACGTTATGACTGAAGGCGTTTATAATATTATGAGAGAATTATATGACTATCAAAATTTGAAGTTTTAAAATATTTTGATGAAGAAGCTATTAAACTAGGAATTGCATAAATTATTTAATTATTAAAATTTTAATAAACATTAAGATTGGTGAACCGGCTGGTCGCCAAAGGCGGCTAGTAAGCAATAAAAATATTACATCTCGTAGAGCAGTGCAGATTATTAATAACTAAATATGGCTAAGATTTGACAAGTGACTTTCCATGAAAATTTTTTTGCTAAAAATCAAACTATTACTGACATCCATCACATTCTCTATTCAAGATGTAAGCAAATGTAAAAGCTTAGTATTTGTATGACACTAAATATAATCTAAATCTATGAAGAATAGAAGATGAAATAGATTCCCCCCCCACCCTCAAATCAAAAGGTTACCCAGATCCTTGAAAATACTTAAAAGAATTTGGTATCAATTTTTCAGTGCTGTATATGAAAGCTTTATTGCCAGCTACAAAATCTTGTCTAAACATGTGATAACATATGTTGCACACTAACATGTAATTTTTACATAAATAATAACATATGTGAAATAATTACATATACGCAAATAATATTGTATAAATGCATTTTTATGAATATAACCACTTCCCTCTTTCCAGGAACAAAGGAATGGGCATAAAAAAGTAATCACCCCCAAGGTAACTATCACAGCAGTCACTGTTTTTATGAAATTATATTATTTAGAATTTCTACCTCCTTTTAAAGCTAGTTATAGCATTTGATACCAATCGGCATTAATCAAATATTTGATTCTTATCAAATTTTCATAATAATCGAGGATCAGTTGGGACAATATTTCATGGCATCACTTTGTATATCATAAGAATGTATGTTGGGAGTGTTTTCTTTTTAATTTAAATGCTTTTCGATAATATGTACTTTTATATTTTTAAAAATGCATAATTTTTTGATTTTTATATCTTTAAAAATTGCTCTTTTCCAATTTCATAATTTATTTCTTATTAAATTATATTATTCTGTATTTAAGATAAAGATTATTTTTAATGATAAAACAGTTCATTTACCATTTGATCGCTACATAAATTTTCATGATGTTTGAGAATCAGTTTTGGAAGTATCTTCCAATTAGACTAGGATGCATCACTTCGGAAGGGGGCATAGTTGTTATTGGAATGCTAGTATTTTCACTATTCAAATTTATGTGAGAGAAATGTGTCAGAATATTGAATTCAAGACATGGCAATGTTGATGATAAAATAGGTTGGGAAATGATATATGTTTTACTCAGATTTATTTCAGTTTATATGACTAGAATAGATAATGAGCTTTTATTACATTTTAACAAAATTTTAAAGTATTTTCTTTTTTTTTAATCATTCATGTGCTTTTTTTTTATTTTCAAATATGTACTATTTTGAATTGCTAAAAAAATGACACTCATTTAAATTATTAGATTTTTTTTGAGGAATCATTTTATTTTGTTTATGAGATAAAGATTAACTTTATTGATAGTTTTTAAATCTATACTTATCTTTAATAAACCATTTTTTTATTATGCATTTTATTTAAAAAAAATTAAATTCAAATTTCATAATAAAGCTAAATGATGAAAGAGTAATTGGAAATATTCAGAAACACGAATGTTTTATTTAAATACTGATTTTCTTTCCATTCATTTATCATAATTATAATGCACAATGTTATATTTTTCTTTTATTTGCACCTGTTTCATAGCTGCCTGAAAATTAGGAGACATTTTCGAAAAGTTTTAATCTATTGAATTATTTTTCCATAAATCAGCTTTACTTATTTCAAATTTACTATTTTTAAAATTTCCTTTCAATTTCTACAACTGTAAATTATATCAATATCTTCTTAGTTGTAATACTCTAATCTACTAATGGATTTAATACAAAATTTGAAATAAATCTAAAAATTAGATGGAAAGACATCTAATAGTTCAAAACATTTTGGTTATGTTTAAATATATAATTTTTAAAGTATTTTTTTTTTTTGGGCATAAAAACATCTAAAAAGTAAAGATTCAAAATAATAATAATAATAATTTTAAAAAAATTGGAAGCTGAATTTTTTCAGATGATTATATGCAATCCTTGCATAGAAGAAAGTAAAAAAGAATGGATCTTATTTATACATTCAATATTAATTAAATTAAAATACATAATCTTATTTTAGATTGTAAAGTAAGATCACAATAATTTTCTAGAGTAAGTTAAAAAAAATAAAAAAAACTATACTCTTTTATATCTTAATTAGTTAGTCAAATTATTATTTAATTTTCTTTATTTTTTAAATATAACAATACTTTTTGGTTATAATACTTTTTTTTCAGTTTATTTATTTAACTAAATTACATGGAACATCTCAAAATATTTTTGGATTTCAAGTAATTTTGTATTGAATTATGACATCTACATGACATGACTTAAATTTAAAAGTTCAATACACATACAGTATATGGATAAATTAATTAAGAATTTGATACAAATTCAAAACATCTTTCACTAAGACTTTTTATTATACAGTTTAAAAAATTGTTTAACACAATATTTAATATATTTTGTAATTCAATACAAGAAGCTTCTTTAACATACAAAGTAATTAACAAAATAATAAAATCATTCAGTAAAGCATATTATATATATATATATATTTCATTCAATCTACTACTTCCTGAGATAAATAAATAAATATGTTTATTCTTAAATAGCAATAATCATGTTATAGATGTGATATTATATATGTACATTTTTTGTATATTAAATAAGTATGATCACAAGCACTTACAGTATCCCCTCAGGGGCTCACCTTCTTTAGGTGGGTACGGGTGTCCCAATCCCGAGGTACCCAGGGATCTTTACTCTATCTTCTTTCTACCTACTCTCCCCTATCCCTTTTCTCTTCTTTTCCCCCTTCTCTCTTTAAATCCCCCCTTTCCCTTCTGTTTTCTTCATTCTTCCATCCTTTGATGGTAAGTGAGGGAGCTCTCTATGAGAAGCTGTCGCCGCTGTTTTCTTCTTGTTTCTCAAGGACAGCGATAAAACCCAACGTGTTTACCGTCTGGCAACTTTTTAAGTCTCATTCTGAACTTACAGAAGATATAGTAAAAATGCCAAATATTGATAATGCAGTAGATTCAATAACAAAATGCTTGATAAAAGCTGCTGAAATAGCCATTCCGAAATCCTCTGGAAATTTGCCAAGGTTTTACAAACCCTGGTGGAATGAAAAATGCGCTGCTGCTAAAAAAGCACAAAGGAAGGCTTGGGATAAATTCAGAAGATATCCTACCACCCCAAATTTTATTGCCTTTAAAAAATCTAAATCATTTTTTAGAAGAATTAGACGCCAGAGTCAGTTTAACTCCTTTCAAAAATATGTTAGTTCCATCCATGGACATTTGTCTTCCAAGCGCATGTGGGAAAAGGTTAGGAAAATTTTAGGGAACAATAAATCATATCAGAAAATTTCATTCTTACACAGCAATGGAAATTCCATCACTGATACAAAAGATATAGCGAATACATTGGGTAGAGCTTTTGCTAATGTAGCCAGTGAAGAATCGTATCCTCAAAGTTTTATTACCAATAAAAAAACAACAAGAAAAATAGATTTTAATACCTTAGCGTCATATGCTTATAATATTGATTTTCAGCTTCATGAACTTAAGCGAGCATTGCAGAACTCGCATCCTACAGCACCTGGACATGATGGCATTCATCATGACATGATAAAAAATTTGAGTTCCAATTCGTTAAATTCGCTTCTAATTTTATTCAATAGAATATGGAATGAGCATGTTTTCCCAATGTCCTGGAATCGAGCAACGATTATTCCCATTCTAAAACCTGGTAAAAATCCCGAGCTTCCATCAAGCTACAGGCCTATAGCCCTTACCAGTTGCCTGTGTAAGACTCTGGAAAGAAAGATCAATGCTAGATTAATCCATGTTCTGGAAGAGAAGAATTTGCTCTCTAAATTTCAGAGTAGATTCAGACATGATCACAGTACTTTAGATAACATACTAATCCTGGAAACGGCCATCAGAGAAGCTTTAATTACAAAAAAAAAACATCTAGTATCTATTTTTTTGGACATGGAGAAAGCATATGATCATACTTGGCGGCATGGCATTTAAAAAAATTTACATGATATGAGTTTTTGTGGAAAATTGCCAATTTTTATTCAAAAATTTCTTCAGAAAAGAATTTTTAACGTTCGTATTAATGATGTTTTATCTGACGATTTTATTCAAAATGAAGGGGTACCGCAAGGTAGTATTTTAAGTGTTGTTTTACTTATTATTAAAATTAATGGAATTATGGAAAAACTTCCACCATATGTTCATGGGTTATTATTTGTCGACGATTTTCAAATCCATTGCTCAAGTACTCACATGCCCTTTATCGAACAACAATTGCAAGCTGCTGTCAAATCTATAACGGAATGGTCCGATAAAAACGGCTTCGTTCTTTCTACTCAAAAAACAAAATGCACTCATTTTTGTCGTTTGTGGCCGATCCAGAAACTCAGTTAAAAGGCACAGCCATTCCCGTCGTGTCGGTCTTTAAATTTTTAGGCCTCTTATTTGATTCTAAACTAACATTCCATTCTCATATTCTTCATCTAAAGAAAAAATGTGCTCAGTCTTTAAATATTCTTAAAGTTTTGTCAAATACAACGTGGGGTTGCAATACTTCAACTCTATTAAAAATTTACGAAAGTGTGATTTTATCAAAATTAGACTATGGTAGCGTGATTTACGACTCAGCAGCAAAGTCTATTCTGCAGCAGCTTGACGCAATACATCATCAGGCATTTCGACTTGCATCAGGGGCTTTTAGAACTTCTGTTCAAAGCTTATACATAATAACAAAAGAACCAGGTTTACAATTATGATGCCAGAAATTTTCTCTCAAATACTTTTAAAATAAATCAGAATCCATCACATCCTTTATATGACAGAATCGTGAATCCGATTTATGGAAAGATATATGAGAAAAAGATTTCATTTATTCCATTACTTGGTTTTAGAATCCGAACTGTTTTAGATAGTTTTAACCTAAAGAACATTGACATTTTAACTAAAGAAGACGAAGTTACCCCTTGGACATGCAAAAGCATTCTTGCTGTCGATGATTTTAATAAGTTGCCAAAATCTACAACTGCACCATCTGTTTACTTACAAATTTTTTGTGATCATAGGCAATCGTTTGAAAAATACGGCACTGCTTTTACAGATGGTTCCAAAATCGGTGACCATGTTGGCTCAGCTGTAATATTTGACCACACTGTACTTTCCAGGAAGCTAAACAAACAGTGTTCTGTTTTTACCTCGGAGATTTTTGCCATTTAAGAGCGATAAGACTATTATCAAAGAAAGATTGGATCATATATACTGATTCAAAAAGTTCAATTGAAGCAATTTTGAACTCATCCAGACAAAGCCATCCTTTGGTGCTCAGTACAGTAAAACTATATTTTAAATTGCTGGATCATAATTTTAATATTCTATTTTGTTGGATTCCTGGGAACGATCAAGCTGATGTTACCACAAAAACAGCTAATTCAAATGAAGAAACCTTTGTTCCGTTTCAAGACTTAGTTCAAATTTTAAAGCATTGTTCACTTCATATATGGCAGAGTACTTGGGATTTGCAACTTGGTAATAAATTGCATTCCATCCAACCATTTATTTCTGGGTTTAAGAATGACTCTTTCAGCCGTAGAATGAGTGTTGTGTTAACAAGGCTTCGCATAGGTCATACTCATTTTACTCACAAACATTTACTTCATTCAGACACAGCTCCAATTTGTGCAAAATGTAATAGTATAATTTCAGTTTGGCATATCATTTGTGAATGCCCTAAATACCGCTTTCTAAGAGTAAAATATTTCGGCAGTGATTATCCAAATTTTTGATATAATTGGCGAACCTTTCCATATTAATGTATTTTCATTTTTACTTGACATCAAGTTCATGCATAATATCTAAAATTCTATTTTCAGTTTGTTATTTTAACTTTACATCTCCTTACTGTAATGAGTATATTTTTTGAATTTTAAGTTAACTCGAGTTTGGCACAGCTTGGCCAGTATTGGCCCTTGCGCCATAAAAAAAACAATCAAATCAAAATCAAAACTTACAGTATATCAAAGGATTAAGTTTCCAAAGAAAACTGTTTAAATGTCTCTAATCAAATGGATATAATGAACATATGCAGCAATTAAGAAAAAAGTTCAGCATCTATTTCAATTAGAGATCAGGAAATAATTCAAAATTATGAGCATATCTTTTAATTAACTGAAACAGCATGAATGAGAATTCATCAAAATTTCATATATCAACATTCTAATCGCAATCAACAATTTTCTTAATGTTAAGGAAAGTTGATTACTTTTCCCAGACCTTTAAATCTATTTCTCAACTGTAGCATTATATAATCAAAGGACAAAGTAAACTGATAAAGTCCCATGAGTAAAATAATCAAAGAAACCTTGCAGAGCTTTCAAAATATTCATTAAGAAATTATCATGATAAGCAGAATAATTTTAAAAAAATATTTAACTATACATTTGATAAGTTTTTAATTTAAATACAAATATTAGTATAATAAAACATGTTTATTTCAAAAATTTCTTTGATTAATCTCACTTGATAAATAACCCATAATATCTAATACAAGGTGCAGCAGAGAAACCACAACTACTGCCACAATAATTTATAATTGAAATGTAATATTTTGTAATGAAGAATAAAAATTTTAAATTTAATATTTCATTTTCTTTAATGTTATAAAAACTTATATGAGTTGAAAACTCATTTTAGACAATTATTAATAATGCACTTATCACTAAAACAGTTCTCATTCACTAGTAATTGAATAAAAAGGAATGCTAATTGTGACTAATATCACAATTTCTAGTAATAGTCACTTTATATTCTATTTAAAACTAATATAACCCTTTCATAACATGGGGAAAAAATTGACACCCCCCCCCCAAAAAAAACATCAACTTACAGAAACTTGAAAGGTTTATCTCTAAGACGGGTAGAATCAAACGTTTCCGTCCTTCCTTCCAAGAAAGCATCATAATGAATATAAACTATGGATTTTTCAGGAATTGGACCACCAACACCTTGTTTCAAAACCTTGAGAAAGGATGTACATATTTTGATAATTTACACGCACACACACATAAAGAGAGATAGAGAGAGAAAGAAAACAGCTTCATAAAACTAGTGAATCATAGTTGACCCCTATTCTAGTTCAAAGATTTAAATTAATTCATTCAATTTAAACAGAGAATTAGCTAACAATAATATTATTCAAAAAAGTGTATATATATTAAGAGATTATAAACATCAAAACTGTTTCAACATAATACAAAAATTCTCTATATTTCTATAAACAAAATAATAAATTTTGAGCAGGGATAGGAAAACTATACCTCTTTTAAAACTAAACCATCCTCAGTAATAGGTGTCATTCTGGTTTTTAAATGACTGAAAGGAACATTGACGCCAGTAACAAATCTTGGTTTCACAGAATCATCATACTCAGCTAAAAGTTCACAATCTTTATCAAACGTAACGTCATCAAAATTATCATCAGAAGAATTATTGTCTTCTTCATCAACTTCAAATTCTACACCTTTTTCTAAATCCCTGTAAATTAAAATAGCATAATGTTATCATTAAATACAAGAATTAGAAACCACATTGATTATGTGAATAATATTTAAACTGTTTGCATCCAGAATTTTATTTCCAAGCTAGTTATGCTTACCTTGTATGGCAAAACTAAATACATTTACATTGTTTTTTTTGTGTTTTTTTTTTTTTTTGATGAAGGATTCAACAATATTTTCACACGCCCGAAAAACTTTTAACTTCATATCACCCACTAAGTGAACATTATTTTAAAATTTTAATCTTTATATATAATATTATATAAAATTACATATCGTAAAGGTTTGGTAATTTTTCAAAATTTATAAATGATTATATAACTGAAGTAAAATGAAATTCCACACACACTCATACATCATCACATTAATTTAATCTTAGTATTTTTTAATATAATTTCAAAGAAATTTACAGAAAGTTTTGGTTTAAATTAAATGACCAGTATAAATAGGTTAAATGATATCTAAGCAAAGCATAATTAGAAGACAAAATGCACAATTAATATTGATTTAGAAGAAAAACACATGACTCATTAAGAAAAAGTTGATTCATTAGGGTTTCTGATAATTTGACTTTCAAACACACAATTACACATAATTTTTAAAAATATATATTCCAGCATTATGTTGATTTTTTTCATCATTACAATATTTTTTATAATAATTGGAAAAAACATTTCAGCTTTATTACTATACTATAACTAGTCGCCTTTGGCGACCAGCTGGTTCACCAGTATTACCCCTTGCTACACTTTTCAATTAAATATTTTAAGTAACTTGTCTCTTAATAGCTTCTCAAACAAAACATTTTTAATCTTCAAATTTTGATAGTCATACCAAATTTATACTGTTGTTTAGATCGTTTCGTTCAATTTACTATATATATTTTGCTTTAATATAAAGATATTTTTTAATGAAACCAAGCGTTTTATTTTATTTATCATTTTTGTTGTTATTTATTTATTTATTATTATTATTATTGAATACGAGTACTGCAAACAGAATCGTTCGGTATTTAAGTCTTATGTGAACTACAAAATATTTTTCATAATTTGTGTAATATTTCAAAGAATAATTCAACAAAAATTTCTCAGATTCAGCATAAAATTAAGTTTTTAGTTTTGCTTTCAAAAGGATTGAAATGAAATCAATAATAATATTTTGTTCCGGCCTATAAATATATTTCAACAATTATGAAGTCTAAATTTTATGCACTAAGGTATCATATTCTGAGAAATATTCTGGACACACCAAATTTTAAATAAATGAATGAATGTTTCTATTTTCCACGATTAACTAAGACTGATTTATGAAGCTTTGAATGTTAAAAATTTAGAAAAACTCAACATTTTCATAATCTTAGGCCAATTAATCTTGAGAAACCTGCGCGCTGATTGGCGTATTTTCTTTGATACGATCGATGGAAAATCTAAAATTATCCTTTTTTTTATTGAATAGTGATATTGAAATTTTCATAAATCTGCCAGTTTAAGTGATCGATTTAGTTGATTGGAAATTAACTCTTTTTATTTAAAATATTAGTGTTTCAAGAACATTTTGTTAAACGTGATTTCCACAGCAGAAGCTTTATGTAAAATCAAAAATTCGTTATATATTAGAGTATTTATTGGATCAAGTTACATAAAATATAATCATTTTCCCTTTAGACCATTTTAGAAGATCAGTGTCTATTACTAAATGTTTACAAATTAGCTGTGTGGCCCTGATTTGAATGGATATCCTGTTCATATTAAACAAAACTTGCCTTAAAATAAAACTGATTTATTTGATTAATAATATAGAGAATGTAAAAGATAATGAAATAATTTTTCTTGAATTTATTTTTTAGAAAAAAAAAATATTTCATATTTGTTTCATTTCCTACAGACACGTGACGAAAATCATATTTTTGCAGATTTCATTTCCAAAAATATTTAATTTATTTTTAAATGGAGCTTTAATTAATGTGATGGCAACACTTTGAAAAAAGCTAATTTTTCCCCATAAATGCGAAATGTGCTCGTGCAGCTTAAATTTTATTTTTATTTTGTACGAAAAAAATTGTTGAAATATATAGTTAAAATATTTATTTGAAAATTAATTAAAAATAGAAATTTAATTTTAAGGTTAAAACATTGGTATCCTTTAAAAGATAAATTTTTGATCTTTAACTTGATGTAAAAATCTTTTTTGTGCGGTAATATTTTCGGAAGTTATAGCATAAAAACGCTAAAATTTTGCTTATTTTTTAAATAAATAGAATTTTAATTAAAAATTCAAAAAAATAACCACGAGGTGCACATTTTCGGCCTCCAAGGTATACACGTGACAAATTTTGTAGCTGTTGGTCGAACGGTTTGGCCTGTAGAGCACCAACACACACACACATTGAGCTTTATTATAAGTATAGATTTAAAATATTTTAGTTTTTGTCCTGCAAAACTATTTTACTACCAAGTAAAAAAGGAAGCCATAATAGATTTTCCCACTTTTAATGCATAATGCATTTAGATTCCAAACAGATGGATAAATATATAGTTGCTATAAGACAATAATTAAGATTTTTAAGAAAAATCTATTTTATATTAGACAGTAACTTTCTTATTATTTTGCATTTATCGAAACAAATGGGCCAATGCTTTCTCTTAATATTTAATTGATATTATCAGGGAATTCACTACTAGTTTAGTTTCAATATCCTAATTCTTAAGGCAAAAATCTCACAGTTTCCAATGCATTTTCATATAATTTTTGCTGCATATAATAAGTGAATAGCCAAACTGGGGGATGGGAGGATAACTCAAAAGTATATTAGTAAAATATTTATATCAGATATAAATTTTTAAAAATAATTAAGTAATTTCCCTTACATACAACTATGTAAAAATACGCACACAAACACTTTGTCTCTACATTAATAACAACAAACTAATAAAGTAGTGACTGGAGGAGTATAGCATTGAACTTAGCAACACATATAAATTATTTTGTAGATTCATGCCACATTTTAAAGCTAGATGTGATTGAAGTGGAAGAAGGGAAAAAAATGCATTACAATTCCCAAGCCATTTATGATTACGAAAATAAGATAAAAGGAACAAAGAAAGAGAAAAAAAAATTCTATCTCTGATTTTACTAAATCTTTCAACATTACTAAAGGGAACAAAGAAACAATTAATTGGTTGATAGAATTATATACTTAATTTCAAACCAAATTAAAGTTTATAGTAAAATACTTTCAGTGACAGATTTTTATCTAAAATTTTAAAGACACAAACTACTAAAAACACCTACATTAAAATAAATGTTCTTCTTAAAAAGCATTTGAGGGGTACATTTTAATTAAAAAAAATATTAGCCATTAAACTCTGTATAAAGTTTAAAGTACTTTTTTTAAACACTTCATTTTCAAAGAGAAAAAATACAACAGCATGAACAATTCAGATTTTACATTAGAAAATCATAATCTCTAGTAATGATAATGTAACATAATGCAGATTTCATTAAAAATGTTTTATATTTACATTATAAAATATAAATGCAACATTATATCAAAAGTATATATAGAAATGACACAAGTCATACAAGAAAAGGTATAAATAAAAAAATAATAAATTATGCCAAATATAAACACCTAAAATTAATTACATAGTTAAAAGAATAAATTTATACAAAATGTTTAGGATATTAAAAATATTGTAAATTTATGACATAAGAAAACTAATCGATCTCAAGAATGATAAAATTCGATTCTGAAGACGATGAAATATTGTATTTTTGTATTTATTCTGATATCGTGCACACAGGATCTTTCATTATATAACGTTAATTCCAATGGAAAATGAAATTTATACACATATTACATAAGATCTAGTTGAAGATTTCTTTGACTTACAATACAATGAAATTTTCATATTTATCGCAAAATGCATTTCTAACAATTCAAAATAACAAAATATACACAAAGAACTATAGTTTCAGAAATAAAAATGGCACGTCGGCAATATTATACTCTTGATCGGAGAAAGAGTAATTTTTAAAAAGTACTGGATATATATATATATATATATATATATATATATATATATATATATATATATACAAAAAGACAATTCTTTACCACGATTTCTAGAGATCATTACAAAAAACATTATTTTATATTAATTTTGTATTTAAAACACTTTGACAATTGCAAAAACTTTAAACTAGCAACAAGTTTAGGACAATATGTACTTACTGCACTGATATTTCCTTTTTAAGAAAGAGTCGTGACATTTTGAAATATTAAAGGTAAATTAAATTACAAAAATTACTGCTTTAAAGATGCACAGGTCAATGAGAAATAAAAGAATAGCCGATTAATATTATATGCAAACAATACTGCACATTTCTGTTCTTAGTTCCATAAATAAAGCTTTAGTCGAAGGATCCAAAACGAATCCGTAGATCCGGATCACGCAGAAATTAAGAGCATGCGCGAATCCAGACGAGAAAGCTAAATAGCAAAATTAATTTTTGTAGCAAATATACAAAGAAGATTTGTAATTTAATTAGAGATGACGAATATTTTACGAGCGGATATTACGTAACCGATATCAAAAAGTCACAAATACCAGTAGAGATGCATAATTCACGAATTTTTGATTAACAAATAACTTTTCTATTGTTATTTTTAAATATTTGTTCCAAATATCTGTTATTTCAATCATATTATTAATTCACAATTATTACTTAATATTAAATATAAAATTTATTAATTGTAATTAATACTTAATTGACTGATTTAAGTAACGTGTGATTGAATTTATTTATCTATTTCAGCTTACTTCTTAAATTTGATTTTTTTTCAAAACTATTTATTTAATTTCGTTATTGGAGTAAACCATTTTCAGAAAAATTTGAATTAAATGTATATGTCATTTCTTTAAATTGTTTAATTTGGTTCTATATTCTACCAATAGATGGCGCCAGCAGTAAACGTAGTATATGCAAAGTTAAGTCACAAGCAATTAAAAATGATTTGTATGGAATAGTGCATCATCAAATGCGAATATCGGAAAGTTAAGATCACTCTCATGAAGTAGAGCGGTGACTTCACACTTTCCAGTGAAGTCACCGCTCCGATAAATTTCAGTGATATGCAATTCAATGATACGATAATTCCAATAACCGGACCGTTCATTTTTTAATCCATTCACAGATTCCCCTTTCCTGTTTTGTTCGAGAGGTTCCATTGGACAGATCGTATTGATTGTTACTTTCCAGTGAAGTCACCGCTCCGGTAAATTTCAGTAATATCGTATCGATTGTTACTTCCTATCGTGATCCAAAACCTGTAGTCGAAAGATCGGCAGTAAGATCGTAGCTTTACTTAGGGATGACGAATATTTTACGAGCGGTTATTACGTAACCAATATCAAAAAGTCACAAATACAATTGATCAATACTTTTCAAAGAGGGGTGTGATTCAAATAATTGATACGATCTTACTGGTGATATTTCGATTACAGGTTTTGGATCACGATAGAAAGTAAGAATCGATACGATATCACTGAAATTTACCGGAGCAGTGACTCCTGGAAAGTAACAATCGATACGATCTGTCCAATGGAAGCTCTCGAACATAACAGAAAAGGAGAAATCTGTGAACGGACTGAAAAGTGAACGGACCGGTTATTGGAATCATCGTATCACTGAAATTTATCAGAGCGGTGATTTTACTGGAAAGTGTGAAGTCGCCGCTCCTCTTCATGAGAGTAACCGGTCTTACTGGTATTCGTATGTGTTGATGCACTGTTCCATACAAATCGTTCTTAATTGCTTGTGATTTGATTTTGCATTCATTCCATTTACAGCTGGCGCCATCTATTGGTAGAATATAGAACTAAAGTAAACAATTTAAAGAAATGACATTTATGTTTAATTGAAATTTTTCAGGAAATGGTTTACTCCAATAATGAAATTAAATAAATAGTTTTGAAAAAAATGAAATTTAAGAAGTAAGCAGAAATAGATAAATTAATTCAATCACACTTTACTTAAATTAATAAATTAAGTATTAATTACAATTAATAAATTTTATATTTAATATGAAGTAATAATTTTTAATTAATAATATGATTAAAATAACAGATATTCGGAACAAATATTTAAAAATAACAATAGCAAAATTATTTGTTATTCAAAAAATCGTGTATTATGCATCTCTAGCAAGGATTTGAATCACACCCCTTTTTGAAAAGTATTGATCACTCACCGTTATTTGTGACTTTATGATATTGGTGACGTAATAACCGCTCGTAAAATATTCGTCATCCCTAACTACCAGTGATCAATACTTCTCAAAGCGGGGTGTGATTCAAATCCTTGATACGGTCTTTCTGGTGATATTCCGATTACAGTCCTTGGATCACGATACAAATAACAATCGAAACGATCTGTCCAATGGAAGCTCTAGTGCAAGAGTTCAATCATGCATAGAGATGCATAATCCACTATTTTTTGAATAACAAATAATTTTGCTATTGTTATTTTTAATATTTGTTCCAAATATCTCTTATTTCAATCATATTATTAATTAAAAATTATTACTTCATATTAAATATAAAATTTATTAATTGTAATTAATACTTAATTTACTAATTTAAGTAAAGTGTGATTAAATTAATTTATCTATTTCAGCTTGCTTCTTAAATTTAATTTTTTTCAAAACTATTTATTTAATTTCTTTATTGGAGTAAACCATTTTCTGAAAAATTGGAATTAAATATATATGTCATTTCTTTAAAATGTTTACTTTAGTTCTCTATTCTACCAATAGATGGCACCAGCAGTAATCGGAATATATGCCAAAGTCAAATCACAAGCATTTAAAAAGGATTTGTATGGAATAGTTCATCATCAAATGCGAATATCGGAATGTCAAGGTTACTCTCATGAACTAGAGCTGCGACTTAACACTTTCCAGTGAAGTCATTCCTCCGATAAATTTCAGTGATATGCAATTCAATGATACGATAATTCCAATAATCGGTCCGTTCACTTTTCAATCTATTCACAGATTTCTATTTTTCTGCTTTGTTCGAGAGCTTCCATTGGACAGATTGTATCGGTTGTTACTTTCCAGTGAAGTCACCGCTCTGGTAAATTTCAGCGATATCGTATCGGTTGTTACTTTCTATCGTGATCTAAAACCTGTAATCGAAATATTACCAGTAAGATCGTATCAAGGATTTGAATCACACCCCTCTTTGAAAAGTATTGATCACTGGTATTTGTGGCATTATGATATTGGTTACGTAATTACCGCTCGTAAAATATTCGTCATCCCTAATCATGCTTAAGGAAAGTACCTTACCTACTGAAGTGAACGGATCGGTTAATCTTGGAATGATCGTATCAGATGCATAATCCACGATTTTTTGAATAACAAATAATTTTGCTATTGTTATTTTTAAATATTTGTTCCAGATATCTGTCATTTCTATAGTATTATTAATTAAAAAATTTCGAATTCTGGTTTCTTCAAACGTGATGAGTTAATATAATATTAGACACCTTTAGCGGCTACCTGTTATACTGGGGATATTGGTTATATTTAATTTCAGTTTAATCGTTTCGATATAATTTCATGTCCATGATTCTACCAAAATTTCAGATACTAAAGCTTTGTTATTTTAATTCACTTACATATATTTTATTCATTGTGTTCACGAATAAAAAAATTCTAATGAAGACTAGTCTTACAACATCATAGCGGTATTAAAATAATAAATATGCAGTTTATTTCTCTTTTACGATATCATAACTTCATTTTTTGTTCAAAAATGAAATTTGAATTTCAGTGAAACTAAACAATTTATTATAGTATACCCTAATAGCACACATATATTGTGCAATATTGTACTATATTAAACAATATTTACAATATTTTATTATATTGTTGAATATTAAATAGTATAATACAAATCCCAGGTAGCTCATCCTGTTACACAACATTATGCAATATTGTGCGATATTATATTATACAATTTAATATTTAACAATATTATACAATATAGCTAATACTGTTTAATATAATACAATATTATACAATATATGTGTGGTATTAGGGATACAATATTGTATAATATTGTACAGCAGGATGTGCTACTTGGATGTGCTATTAGGCAAAAAATATGTTTAAACTATTGCTAAAACTAAAAAGAATTGCATAATCATTAAAAAGAAATTTTTTTAAATTTTGCAACAGTGTAGGATTAGTTTTTTTTTTTTTTTTGCAATAATATTTTCGAATGTTATCGCGAATTAAATAAAGATCCAATTACCAAGTTACATGAGTGGTAAATTTGGTTGCTATAGAATAAATTATCTGACTAGTAAACCGTCAGCATACACATGCAGATAAGCACACTTCTTTTTTCTTTTCATACATTCATCGTTATTATTAGAAGATATAAAGATTTTAATTTGGTGCCATAAAATTAAACGGAAGTGAAAAGTATGATTCCTATCCCCCCCCCCTCTCCTCGGGAAAAATACAAATGCTTTTCTGTAAAATTACAAACTAAAAAAAAATATGCCTGATTTCAGACTCGAAGTGAGGATTATGCGTATAGCATGAACAATTGCTCTAAAAATTAAGATGGGCATCCTGGCTATCAATTACTTAATAATTCGTATGCCCGAATACTCATCCAGACAGAGTTGAGAACTTTCAGTGAAAGCACAATATAGATAGCACAATATACATTGAGTAATGAGGGTAAAAAAATTATTTAATTAAAATATAGATCGTTCAATTATTAAATCATTCACTGTTATTTATATATCATTATCAGCAGAATTCTACTGAAAATTCTACGGATGTATATATTTCAATATTAATTTCATTCTTTTGAATATTTTGTTTGAAATTGATTATAGCTGTTTATAATTTTAATAAATGTCAATGTGTATGTATGTAAAATTATGTATGTAGCCACAAAAATGTTGGAAAGAATATGAAAGCCAGTTTCAAGCTTATAAGATAAGAATAGATAAAAAAAAAAAAAGAGGGGCAGGAGGATATTCTAGTCATCCCACAGTACAGGAACTTGACGTCACCAACTTTTTAATCATATTTAAGCTGATAAACTGTCATTAACTACAATTAAGGAGATATTAATTTGATATTTTTTCACAATACAATGTTTGAATTTTCTGTCATAAAAAATTTATTTGTCCATTCCTACATTGTGAGATTAACGTATATTAGTCATACAGTTACTTTATATTCATTAATTAAAGCGACATATTTAGTGACATTATGTTATGTGACATAACGTATATTAAAGTGACATTACTGTGACACAATATCTTTTTGTTGCAGCGATGTTTTCTGGCTCCAATTTTTAGTTTTTGTTGAGTATCTTTAAAACTCCCCAGTTCTCACACTGAACTGAAATAAATCTTTAGCATTTTGATTGAATAAAAAATATACTGAAAATGAAAATAAATTGTTCATTGTTCTTTAAGGTATTGTATTGAAATCAGTTTCTTTTGCCTTTTTCTCTTTTTATTTTTTTCCAAAATTTAATGGTGTGTTGGAATTTGTGGATTGATGGAAATCTACTACTTGAATAGTGGTAAATAGTAATAGTAGCATTTCTTAGTTAAAAAATATTGACTCTAAAATATTTTAACAGTATGAAAAATTGACGTATATATTTCTGCTAATAATGAAGATAAAAGTGTGTGTCTATTAGAATTCTACATGCCAAACCTTTTGATTTAGAGCTACGAATTAGAGCACATATAATTTGGAGAATGGGATTGTGCACTTAAGGTGCACGTACACACTTGAAGATTTTTTTTAAAATTTTAACTTTAAAAATCCAGTTTTTTCACAGTAGGTTATTAATATATGTTTAAACTCATTTCAGTGAGAAAAAACCATATTACACTAATTATTAATTAATTAAATAAGATTTAATGAGCTATTTAGCCTATTTTTTGAAACATGATATCTTAAATTCTAATTTGTACAGACACACCATTCTAGTTGGAAATGATGCCTAATATTAGTCTTCATGTTGTCTGCCGCAAACAAGTTATAAAAATGTATAGTCTTTTTAAAACAATTTTTTTATCAACAATGAATAGAAAAAGCGAGATTTTTTCTGTCATTTTAAATTTTAAGCAGCTATTAAAAATTTATTTCTATAAATATAACTTCGATTGAGGCACAAAACATCCACTATTTTATACAGATTATTTTGATATATAAATAACTGCATTTGGTTAATTTCTTGTTGAGTTATGATTGTTTGAATGAAGCATCATAGTGGAAAAATATCATTCTTCATAAAATGAGTTTTAAAAACACCGTAACTAGAGTTTTCAATGAAAGCACCTCAAGAAAAATAATTATAACTCGAGAAATATTTCGAATATTGACAACATCTTGGTATCGTTTGAAAGCTAAAGGATCAGAGAACATTATTAAGCAATAAAAAAATATTCGATATGTTGAACGATTTTTGAAGTTTCAAGTGTGTACATACACCTTAAGAACGATTTTTTTGAAATTTTGAATATAATTTTTATTAATTAAAAGCAAGCCAAACCTTGGCTTTATTCCGTTATAACTTTCGAAAATATTTTTGCCCTCACAGGAATTTTATACCATTTCAAGACTTAAAAAAAAATGTCTTTTTAATGATACTAATTTAATAATTATGAAAAATGTTTCTGCATTTTAGCAATTAAAAAAAAAAATTATTTTCTAATTTCCAGCAATTGATTACATTTTTATTGGTTCATTGAATATTTAATCGTAGGATTTTCTTTCAATACTGAAGACTAAAGAAAAAGAATTTTTCTAAAATCTGCGCAAATTAGAAGAAAAAAAAAAAAAAGTGAAGTTACAATATCGAGACATTTAGAAGACAGATGAATCTTATATTTACGTTTTTAACAGCACTATGATGTTATGGGAAAGGTTCATACGCACACTAAATATCAGTTAAGAAAGAGATATGGCATTAATGTCAGATAATTTGGTAGAATCATGGACATGAAGTTGTATCGAAACAGTTTATCTGAAATCAAATATAATCAATATTCTTACAGTTGGCGAACCAATCGGACCCCTGAGGTGACTGTATATGTACATTGGATTAACCAATTTCTGCATTAAGAATAGAGATTTATAACGTGCATCAAAAAAGGCCTCAAAAATTCCATCAGTTATTGCTAGGGATGACGAATATTTTTAGAGCGGTTATTACGTAACCAATATCAAAAAGTCACAAATACAAGTGATCAATACTTTTCAAAGAGGGGCGTGATTCAAATCCTTGATACGATCTTACTGATGATATTTCGATTACAGGTTTTGGATCACGATAGAAAGTAACAATCGATACGATATCACTGAAATTTTCCAGAGCGGTGACTTCACTGGAAAGTAACAATCGATACGATCTGTCCAATGGAAGCTCTCGAAAGAAATCTGTGATTGGATTGAAAAGTGAACGGACCGGTTATTGGAATTATCGTATCGTATCATTGAATTGCATATCACTAAAATTTATCGGAGCGGTGATTTCACCGGAAAGTGCGAAGTCACCGCTCCACTTTACGGGAGTGACCGATATTCGTATTTGATGATGCACTATTCCATACAGATCATTTTGAATTGCTCGTGACATGATTGACTTTGATTACATGTACTCTGTTTACTGCTGGCGCCATCTATTGGTAGAATATAGGACTAAAGTAAACATTTTAAAGAAATGACATATATTTTTAACTCATCTTTTCCAGAAAATGGTTCACTCTAATAAATAAATTAAATAAATAGTTTTGAGAAAAAAATAAAATTTAAGAAGTAAGCTGAAACAGATAAATTAATTCAAGCACGCGTTAATTAAATTAGTAAATTAAGTATTAATTACAATTAATAAATTTTATATTTAATATTAAGTAATAATTTTTAATTAATAATATGATTGAAATAACAGATATTTGGGACCCCTATTTAAAAATAACAATAGCAATATTATTTGTTACTCAAAAAATCGTGGATTATGCATCTCTAGTTATTGCTTGCACATAATTTTTCATGCAATATTAGATTATATGTTGAATAGAATAGCGATGAAAATTATATTTTCGTATTTTTTTTTCATTGAAGATTCAAATTATTATTTATTATTTTATTTATTGCTAAGACTGAACAATTTAATGATTCCGCAATAGTTTTTAAAATTAGATTTCTTTGTCATACGTGCAACAAGTATGCCATAAATATATAAAAAAATGAATTAAAAAAACTGTGGGATTATGTACAGGAAGAGAACATTTATTTTTATTGTTTAAAAATAAGAGCCCTCTTGTAATTTTTAATACAGATTCTTGTTCGAAACTTTTGAATTACCAGCAATATTTTGTTATTTCGATTTCTGAAGATTTTCGGCTGAGTATTATTCGGTACCTTCCTTTGAGCGTGGCGCCATCTATGTGAAACCATATTTTTAAATGAATATGTCATATCATCCTGTCGTAAATAATCTGTACCTTTCAAATTTATTTGGCATCTTTTTTTTTTATTTCTATCTTTTTTTATGCAATTTGAGATAAATAGAAAAAAAGGGTGTTTAAAATTATAAATAAACAAAATTTAAAAATTTTTATTTATTAATTTCTGGTAAAAGGCTTTTGATTTACAATCATTATGCTTTTTAGGTTAAATGTAAAAATTGTGAATTTTACTGTTAAAGATTAATTACATTTACAGCCAGCATTGGATGTGTAATAGAATGGAAGCAATAGCAAAACTGATTAGTCAGGAGACGTATTAAAACTTATTTATAAGTAAAATATAACGAGAGATATTTTATTAATCGAAAATAACAATTCATTTTTATTTTTTCATATACAAAATCTTGTGATCGTAAAAAAAAAAAAAATAAATAAATAAAATCTCGAAATTTTGACGAATCTCAACATTTTAAACATCCCCAAGTCTGAGAAACACATTTCTGTTAAAATTATATCTGTATATAAACATGATAATTCAAAAATATTTTAAGCTAGACGAATAAAATTTGGCACGAGCCTTTATACCAAATTGGTAATTTCCCATAAAATTATGAATAAAATCCATTCAAAAGATGTCTGTATGTCCAATTTCCTGAGAACAAATGAATCGATTGCTTCCAAATATAATAATAGGGCCGCGGTAGCCTGGTGGTAAGGTCTCGGCTTCGGAGCCGGAGGGTTTCAGGTTCGAGACCCGATTCCACCGAAGAACCGTCGTGTAAGAGGATCTGTTGCACGTTAAATCCGTCTTGACCAAACGTTCTCCCGCTGGTGTGGTGTGGAGAGGGTGTTTCAGCTCAGGTGTCGTCCTCGTCATTTGACCGTGGTTCAAAACTACGAGGTCCGTCCCAAAACAGCACAAGTGTTGCTTCAAACAGGACGTTAATATAACTAAACCTAAATCCAAATGTAATAGATGAAATTTGGGATGCAGATTCAGAAGCTAGAATGTCGATTCATGTCATTTTTTACTTTCTCATATATATAACATAAGGAAATACAATAAATACAAAAAAACTCGAGCTCGACATTTTGACGGATCTCCACGTTTTAGACTTCCCCAAGTTCGGAAACGACATTTTTGGAAAATGTTTGTCTGCCTGTCAGTGACAAAGATAATTCAAAAACGATTTGAGCTAGATGAGTGAAATTTGGCATACAGTCTTCACACTAAATTTGTATATTTCTATCAAATTTTGAATAAATAAAATCTATTCAGAGGAAGTTCGTCTATCCGGATATTCGAATATAAGTTAACAAGATTTTTACAAAACGGAGAGAGTTAGATATTTAAGATTCGGTACACAGATTTAACATCTATTGTGTAGACAGACACCTGCCAAATTTTGAGCCAATTCGAACAAAAGGTTAATTGTATGTTGGTCTGCACTTTCAGAAACATGTAAATTCCTTTCAATGGAAGTCTGTCTGTCCGGTTGCTCGTATATAAGTTAAGATGATAACTACGTTACAAAGCGATTAATAAAATTTCTTAATAGAAATGTGTGTATTCCCCCTTGTTCGAGTGCACGTGAATACAATAACTAAAAAACACAACTAGCTAAATGGATAGATTTTGATACATAGTTTTATGGTTTGAAATATAGATATATATCAGATAAAGATAGATATATATCAGATAGTAAAATTAGATATATATCAGATAATAAAATTAGATATATATCAGATAATAAAATTTCTTAATTGAAATGTGTGTATTCCTCTTTTCACTATTCATATGAGGATACCAGAATCTACTCTAAATTCAGCACCACAATTTAACTGACCTCCCTGCCTGTAGATGATTGTTAGATGACGTTATTTTTTGCATACATCTGATCAAACAAACAAAGTAGATGATTTCAGGAATCGGAATCTCTGGTACTGAAGCCGACACTTATTGCCAGGCCAGCATAACCTTCGGATCCAAATAATTTCCTCCTTCATTTTCTAATATCTCTTCCAGAGCTGCTTGACTTATTTTTTGTGTTTTTGGAATATTGTTTGAGCTATTTTCTACACTGTATAAATCGCCG
This sequence comes from Argiope bruennichi, assembly GCF_947563725.1. Classification (NCBI taxonomy): domain Eukaryota; kingdom Metazoa; phylum Arthropoda; class Arachnida; order Araneae; family Araneidae; genus Argiope; species Argiope bruennichi. The sequence goes on from NC_079156.1 coordinate 37,927,442, forward strand.
AAGATCTTTTAATAAGTTAACGTTTGCTTCTGTTGATATCGAATCCAAATACTAACATAAATTTTTTAATCACCATGCCTTATCGGCGGTTGTGGAAAAAAAATTTGGAAGAAGAGAACTTAATGATTTAAATCTACTTCTTTGTATTAACAGGGATTAATTTTGAAATTCTTCATTTGAAGTGCGTAGTTACTCCAAAGCGGTTTAGATTTCCGGTTTCTTAATTCCCACGTCAATTCTTCTATATTTTACTGAAACTTTTAAACGGAAACTCCTTTTTCATACTAACGATTATAAGAAGGTAAGATATTAATATGTATTATTGTACTGTTAGCATAAATTCGATTGAAACTTGTTATTAGTGAATGCATTTTGATTCTGATTTATTAAAATATCTGCCAACAATAATGTTGTTTCTATTGAAATATTTCTTCTCTCTTAATATGTTGTATTTTAAACAGAATTTTTTTCAGTAAGCCAAATTTTATTTGTTTATACATAAATACCTTTTTTGTGCTTATTGGACGGTAATTCATTTCATTCTTTTTTCCTGTTTTGAATATCTCATGTTCAGTAATATGCGAAATTCAGGAAAACGCACGATCTAACTTTGATAGTAGACAAAAGTTGTCGATATTGAGAGGTAATTAGATTCGAAAATTGATAAAATAGTCGGCAGTGGCCAAGATATCAAATAGGAAAAAAAATTAGACAATTGCCAAAAGATCTCAAATGTATTTTAGGGTGTTTTTTATTTTGCTATATTCTCAAAATAATTTTATGTTTTCATATGATTTAATAGAACATAATCGAACATATTTAAATTCAGATGAAGTATTATTTGAATTTCAAAATATTTTAGGATTTCTTTTTATTTTTTGAGTTGGCTGGAAGAATTGCTGACTTCCAAATAAAGAGTAATTGGAAAATTTTTATAGATAAATCTTTAAATTGTGTCAAAAGTCTTATAATTTTTTAAAATACTTTGTTTTGCCTTTTAAATTTGAGAATCATATACCTTAAAATGCTGGAATCTCATCTTTAAATAATAACATGTATTTAAATGTTTTTTTAGTACTTAAAAATTGCGTATAAAAATTTTATTAAAATCATCATCAAAAAAAAAAAAATGTCTGGCTTTGGAAAGAGTAAAGGTGATACCAGTTACCTTTTCAAAGTTATATTGCCTAACGATCTCTATAATACTAAAATTTTATTTGAAGGAGTTAAAACACTCGCACAGAAAAGAGCTGGCAGTCTCACCATAACTCAGTATCGTAAAGCCTATCAGCTCAAGTACAAATCTATCAGAAAAACGGCATTTAAAAATTTGACTAGAAAAAACTTGGTAGGATCATTAAAAAAACAGTTACGTATTTTAGCATGTAAAAAGGGATGTATTCTACAAACATAGCAAGATACAAAAAAAAAGTTTGATAATAAGTGATTTTAAATCGTAAAAAAAAAAAAAAAAAAATCGTTGAATCGACACACGAGTTTGTTAGATTTTATGTAACCATTGGATCAATTGCATTTTGTGTAGTATTTTTATTTAAATATATCGATTAGTAAGAAGTGTATTCTTTATTTCGTACATTTCCAAACTATTTTCCTTGCTATTTTCTTAATTTGTTCGAAGCCATAATTCACAGGTTCTATATACTTAAACAATCCTCTTCCCTAATATTTAATATAGAAAACAGAAGAGGGGAAATCTAATTATTAATAAGTACGTGTCTAATGTTATATCGATAGCAATAATCTCGAGTTTTTCGAATTTATATGTAAAATTACATTTACATACGCATAGCTTCTCTTTGGAAAATTTCATATTACTTCATTTTATTTACTAGCGATGAAATCCTGCAGGCTTGCATAGGATTTCTATGTAGTAAGATAGATGAAGTCATTTGAAATATCTTTATTATTGCATTTCAATAAAATATTAGCTCTTTGAAATGTAAAGACTGCATATCAAAGCTTAGCCTTTTAATATTTATATCGTATAAGCTCACACTTTTTATTCAAGTTATTTATGGATTAAGATTTTGTGATATTCGAGTTTTGATTTTTGTGAACCCGGCACAAGCTGAATCCGTTCAGGAGCATACGCCGGAAAACAAACCTCATTCCTTCCTTCCTATGGATTAAGAAAAAATATTAAAGAACAAGTAATTTCTCTTGAATTAAAATTGACTATGAATTAGGAAACCTAGTTTCCTAGTATTTGCTTCTTTGATTTGATATATATTTTAAAGAGAAATTTTCAGGTAATATGCGATATCTTCAACTGAAATGCTTTCAAAGTGCGAGTTCGAATCCGCCTCTTCATTCCCAGATATATTGAATGCGTTGAAGTTCAAACCAATACTATCTTTTGATTTAGTTTTATTCTAAAAATTTTCTGCTATGCTATTTTAGTTAATTTCGGTGATTTGAAAGATACATTTTTTTGAAGGACAGTTGAAACTGCCTATCATTAACAATTTTTATTCTGCAATTGAGATTTTCTTCTGAATCGGGAATTCTCGACAAACCGCTAAAGATGGAATGAATGGGATGAATTCGATAAGAGAATTGCCTCAATAAAATGCAATATAAAGCATTTTAATATTAATTGCTATTAAAACAGAATTCCAGCAAACTGCAAAATTTAAATAATCCACAAGTAAATAGTTTTCACGAAGTAAGATGCAGTGTGAGAGTTAAGAAAGCCAATCACATACAGTTTTGAGAATGGATTATTAGTGTTAATTTTTGAAAAGAAATTCTTCACTTTTAATTAAAAACCAATAGTTTCATGTATTAATTGAGTTTGTATTAATGGTTTCATGTATTAATTGAGTTTGTATTAATGGTTTCATGTATTAATTGAGTTTGTATTAATGGTTTCATGTATTAATTGAGTTTGTATTAATGGTTTCATGTATTAATTGAGTTTGTATTAATGGTTTCATGTATTAATTGAGTTTGTATTAATGGTTTCATGTATTAATTGAGTTTGTATTAATGGTTTCATGTATTAATTGAGTTTGTATTAATGGTTTCATGTATTAATTGAGTTTGTATTAATGGTTTCATGTATTAATTGAGTTTGTATTAATGGTTTCATGTATTAATTGAGTTTGTATTAATGGTTTCATGTATTAATTGAGTTTGTATTAATGGTTTCATGTATTAATTGAGTTTGTATTAATGGTTTCATGTATTAATTGAGTTTGTATTAATGGTTTCATGTATTAATTGAGTTTGTATTAATGGTTTCATGTATTAATTGAGTTTGTATTAATGGTTTCATGTATTAATTGAGTTTGTATTAATGGTTTCATGAATGGATTGAGTTTGTATTAATGGTTTCATGAATGGATTGAGTTTGTATTAAGGGTTTCATGAATGGATTGAGTTTGTATTAAGGGTTTCATGAATGGATTGAGTTTGTATTAAGGGTTTCATGAATAATAAAGCTGATTGTAATGAAAATACCATAAATAGAAATATAAAATTTTATATTTTGAAAGTCATAATTAGATGATTGTTAGCAGCATGGAAAAAATTTGAGCCAGACAATGTTACTCAACCTTTTACATGGATAAAACAAAACAAACCCCTTGAGGGTGTGGTTTTGCTTTAGAATGTTCTGACATTCCTTAGCATTTTCTGACGAATCCAAATAATTCAATTCTCTTAACCACATACAGTATTTGTATTAGACTTCACTGTGCAACAACAATTAAGGAACTTTTCTTTAAATTGTAGTTTGGTATTTTAGTGTATAGAGCAAGATACTGCATTGCTTCTTCAGAATGATTAATGTATTTTTTTTTTCTTTTCAGCTCCAGTCTCCTTCGAAAAGAATTTTTCAACGTAAGGTGTGGAACATTCTAATTTCAAAACATTTTCTTCACAGTTGCATGTTGGCCATTCAAAATATCAACGCTACAACAAATGGATTGTTGAAAGAGCAAACGATGCGCCCATGATACAATGCTTCTTCCATTCACAGGCTGCAGCGCAGGAAATTTCTTCAATCTCATTCAGCTATAAGTAAGATCGCATGATTTTGGAATCTTAACTTACACATATTAAAGATGAAAGCGATTAATTATGAGTGATCAAGTTGTAATATTTCCATCTAGTTTATTCTAAAAAACCCGAATTGTTAGCTAATAAGACAGAACTAATTGCCAAATTATGAAATGAAAGGATCCCGCGTGTGCAGGAAGTTATTCCTTTGCAATCGAAGGAAATTTCATTAGTTCTCTCGCTATGCCCATTTAAATGGATTCAGAAATTCGCCAAAAATGATTTTTAATCTTTAGCAATTTTTATTGCTTATTCTTAGACTCGTCCTTGCTAAGTTTTGATAGTTGATTTAATTGTAATACATTATTAAATTGTTAAATGTATTCTCTTACTAAATATGCTGCGAGTGAACATTTATCATCCGAGTATCTTTAGTTGCTTCGATCCCATAAAGACAAGTAACTAGAAATGAATAAAAGCCGAAATAAAAAACCTAGTAGATCGTTTTTAAGTAGATTCCTATAGGAAGATTATTTATTGCAATGGTTCTCCCGAGAAGACTTTCGGAAAATTTCTTCAGTGGTCCCTAGAGTCCAAAACCACCCTTCATTCGAAAGTTTATGTATTATACGTATATTTTGCCCATGTTACTCTGCGAACAGGATAGCTAGAGTAATTTTGTTTAGATTTTAACCGACTTCGAATATGTTATAAGAAATAAAAAAATCGCGGGCGAGTTCGTAAATGCCCCATCTAGCACAAAAGGGGTGGAAATAGTGTCGGAGGGGTTGGAATTTTCATTTCGCTGTAACTTTCTTAATATTGGAGATAGAAAAATAAACCAAAGTTGCAAAATAAGTGCCTCGTTAAGAAAAGCTTTTGTATTTAACGTTTTTCTAAAATTGCACTATCTTAGAAGTTAGCGGTTGAAAAGTGATTTTCAAGCCACAATTTTGACTGCTTTTTAACATCACCAATTTATGTCGCCAGATAGTAACTTAAATGTAAATGAACATACTTTTGCATTACAGCTTTCTTAGAGGAATTAAAAAAAATTTTAATCTGAAGGAATGAAATCGAGACTAAAGACTAAAAATGGCTCATTTTGAAAAGATAATTCAGAAAAGCTTATTTCATAATCAAGGAAATTTTTGTAATGATGGATTTTAAGAGGCTATTTTTAAACCTAATTAAAAAGTTATTTCGGATTGTAACTGCAGAGTTTCAGCAGAAGTAAACAGAATTGTAGCATAATCCATTCTTGGAAAGATACTAATTTTCGAATACCAATTATTTCCAATTACTGAATGCAATATTAAAAGAAATAAGAAAGTAATAATTTTGTCGATCAATTTATTGGTCGTTAAATTTTCTCAAGTTAGAGATTTCTCATCGGACTTCATCGGAATCAAGTTTGCAGAACTACAGTATTTCTGCAAGTAGATAAACTATTCAGAAAACTAAATGCAGCATCTGTTTCAAGCATCACTGCTACTGTTGTTATCAGTTGTTTGTTAGCAAATTGTCAAACGAAGAGTTATTTTTTAGAAAGTAACAAATTTATCTGGGTTTATCATTACTATAAATATAATTTGATAATTATAATCTAAATACTATAACTTAATATAGATTGACGGAATCTCTCATTTATCATAACCACATTTTTTATAGCAACTTAGCAGATTTTCCTAATTTTTCCCAATATCTGATAAAATCTAATGGCCATTTCTGTAAAGAAATACGATTAATTGACGTTATCAATAAGTTCTTTCTTAGTCTTGATTTAATACTGGAATCTATCGATTTTCTCATGGCTGATCACCGTATTCTGAGCAATGCTTTTCAAAGTAGATGATTCTGATGTTCAGTAAGATCCAAACTTCTGAAAGCTAAAAAAGGACGAAAGCTTTCCTTATTTCCTATGCATGTCACTTCTTTGTAATATAACCTTCTAAGCTCTGAACTATTTTTATGGAATACATTTTTGAGCTTAGAAATTAGCTTTTAAAGTCAGTAAACCGTACTTTTTGATACTTATTAAGATACTTATATCGATAATTTATCTAAAGCAATTTTAAAGAAAATAAAAAGTAAATAGCTTTAGAACTAAATCTAAAAAATCCTAAAATATCAGTTCGGTTAAAAAATTTCGATAAAAGCCTTAATCGCTGCTCGACTGATTCTGTTTTATACAGATATTAAGAAATTTCATTTGTCCCAGTATTTTTTGCATCAAGATGAGTACAGTGAACCGATTCAGGAAGAAAAGTTTGGAAAATGAGATAGGATTTACTCATTCCACATTTCTCCATCGTAAATGTTTATTTAAATGAACATTGAATATCTCTGCAATAATTCTCAGTAGTTGTGCATTAAAATATCTTGTTCAGCCTATACAACTCGAGTCGATTTGTGTGTGCATAGCTTATAATGAATTTGTCAAAACGGTATGTGTAGTGAAAATTTTGTTATCATAAGCAGTATGTTAATCAAAACTTGATTTTGCAATATATCAAACGTGCATCTTTGCCGTCTTTATGTGAAGCTTCAAAACTGAGAAGTGCATGCTGTTCGAGATTAGTTGTACGTAGAATGGGAATTGTAGATAGTGACTATAGAATTTGTGAGGAAGAGTGGGAATGCGGGTCTTAGCAGTAGCAATGTACGGGTACGTGGAAACTGTGGTGGCGATCAGGTGAAATATTTAGCAGTACATGTAACTTATTGTAATCCAAAGAAGCGTCCGTTTTAATTTAGATACAAATGTGCGGAGTCGGTATAGCCTGGAATGTGAAGAGTAAGGATTGCGAATCTCGTTGAAATGGGTAATATATGGCATGAGAATTTTGAGGCTTGGAGGAATGGATAATGTGTGTAGTGTGAAAATTTAGGCGCTGGATTGAGTGGATAGAGTGCACGGTGTGAAAATTTAGGCGCTGGATTGAGTGGGTAGAGTGCACGGTGTGAAAATTTAGGCGCTGGATTGAGTGGGTAGAGTGCACGGTGTGAAAATTTAGGCGCTGGACTGAGTGGGTAGAGTGCACGGTGTGAAAATTTAGGCGCTGGACTGAGTGGGTAGAGTGCACGGTGTGAAAATTTAGGCGCTGGACTGAGTGGGTAGAGTGCACGGTGTGAAAATTTAGGCGCTGGACTGAGTGCACGGTGTGAAAAATTTAGGCGCTGGACTGAGTGCACGGTGTGAAAATGTAGGCGCTGGACTGAGTGCACGGTGTGAAAATGTAGGCGCTGGACTGAGTGCACGGTGTGAAAATGTAGGCGCTGGACTGAGTGCACGGTGTGAAAATGTAGGCGCTGGACTGAGTGCACGGTGTGAAAATGTAGGTGCTGGACTGAGTGCACGGTGTGAAAATGTAGGCGCTGGACTGAGTGCACGGTGTGAAAATGTAGGCGCTGGACTGAGTGCACGGTGTGAAAGTGTAGGGGCTGGATAGAGTGCACGGTGTGAAAGTGTAGGGGCTGGATAGAGTGCACGGTGTGAAAGTGTAGGGGCTGGATTGAATAGATAATGTGTGGAGTGTGAAAAATCGGGGGTGGAGGTAATATGAGTGATTAATGAATGTGGTTTGAAAATTTGCGAGCTGGATGGGGCAGGCAATGTGTGCGTGTGTGGAACGATAATTCGGAGATTGGATGGAGTGGGAAATGTGCGTGGAGAGCTGCTTTGGGGGATGAACTGAAGGTTGTAATGTCTGCGGTGTGAAAGTGTGTGATTGGACGGAGTGATTAATGTATAAGAGATGTGTAAGTTTTGAAGATGGACGGAGCGGTAAAGCATTGAAATGTGAAAATATGGATGCTAGATGGGACAAATAATGAATGTGGAGCGTGAAAAGTTGGAGGCCAGACGGAACGAGAAATGCGTGTGGAGTGATTCTTTGGTAGTTGGACGGAATGGGCAATGAAATCTGTGTGGAGTGATTTTTTGAGCTCTGGACGGAGCGGGAAATGTATGTGTGGAGTGTGAAAATATAGATACTGGACGGAGCGGGAAATGTATGTGTGGAGTGTGAAAATATAGATACTGGACGGAGCGGGAAATGCATATGGAGTGTGAAAATTTGGAACAGTGGATGGAGCGGGAAATGCATGTGGAGTGTGAAAATTTGGAACAGTGGACGGAGCGGGAAATGCATGTGGAGTGTGAAAATTTGGAACAGTGGACGGAGCGGGAAATGCATGTGGAGTGTGAAAATTTGGAACAGTGGACGGAGCGGGAAATGCATGTGGAGTGTGAAAATTTGGAACAGTGGACGGAGCGGGAAATGCATGTGGAGTGTGAAAATTTGGAACAGTGGACGGAGCGGGAAATGAATGTGGAGTGTGAAAATTTGGGAGAGTGGACGGAGCGGGAAATGAATGTGGAGTGTGAAAATTTGGGAGAGTGGACGGAGCGGGAAATGCATGTGGAGTGTGAAAATTTGGGAGAGTGGACGGAGCGGGAAATGCATGTGGAGTGTGAAAATTTGGGAGAGTGGACGGAGCGGGAAATGCATGTGGAGTGTGAAAATTTGGGAGAGTGGACGGAGCGGGAAATGCATGTGGTGTGTGAAAATTTGGGAGAGTGGACGGAGCGGGAAATGCATGTGGTGTGTGAAAATTTGGGAGAGTGGACGGAGCGGGAAATGCATGTGGTGTGTGAAAATTTGGGAGAGTGGACGGAGCGGGAAATGCATGTGGTGTGTGAAAATTTGGGAGAGTGGACGGAGCGGGAAATGCATGTGGTGTGTGAAAATTTGGGAGAATGGACGGAGCGGGAAATGCATGTGGTGTGTGAAAATTTGGGAGAATGGACGGAGCGGGAAATGCATGTGGTGTGTGAAAATTTGGGAGAATGGACGGAGCGGGAAATGCATGTGGTGTGTGAAAATTTGGGAGAATGGACGGAGCGGGAAATGCATGTGGTGTGTGAAAATTTGGGAGAATGGACGGAGCGGGAAATGCATGTGGTGTGTGAAAATTTGGGAGAATGGACGGAGCGGGAAATGCATGTGGTGTGTGAAAATTTGGGAGAATGGACGGAGCGGGAAATGCATGTGGTGTGTGAAAATTTGGGAGAATGGACGGAGCGGGAAATGCATGTGGTGTGTGAAAATTTGGGAGAATGGACGGAGCGGGAAATGCATGTGGTGTGTGAAAATTTGGGAGAATGGACGGAGCGGGAAATGCATGTGGTGTGTGAAAATTTGGGAGAATGGACGGAGCGGGAAATGCATGTGGTGTGTGAAAATTTGGGAGAATGGACGGAGCGGGAAATGCATGTGGTGTGTGAAAATTTGGGAGAATGGACGGAGCGGGAAATGCCTGTGGTGTGTGAAAATTTGGGAGAATGGACGGAGCGGGAAATGCATGTGGTGTGTGAAAATTTGGGAGAATGGACGGAGCGGGAAATGCATGTGGTGTGTGAAAATTTGGGAGAATGGACGGAGAGGGAAATGTATGTGGAGTGATAACTCGCCGTCGGAATGTTTGTGAGGAGAGGGCTATTGATCTTGTCTAGGTGAGCTATTTGTGGAATGAAAATTGTAGGCAATATTATGGATTAGGTACTTTTAATTTTCAATAATGCATACATAATGTCTTGAGAACAATGGAAACGCTATATGGGCGAAATTGTGAAATCCGTGACTGAAGATGCGTTTGATGTGGGGAGTAAAACTTAACAGAGCTTGCTGACGTTCTGTAATTTAACAGAGGCGTTCTTTTATATACAAATATATCTTATAGATAAATTTTGTAAAGTATAATTTGTTTTTTAAGTCTTAGTTTTATATGAGGTTAGAGTTTCTCTTGCCGAAAGAGAATTTCGTTCAATAAAAGCTGGAACTTTGAGTAATTTTCATTCCCGTCACAACTGTCTTGAGTATTACCTATTAAAATTTTTCAAATTAGGGTGTTGACCTACATCTCATTATTTGACCACTGTTCTCATCTCATTATTTGACCATTTGTTGTTCATTATAGAGTTTCCTTAAATTTCCTCTAGTAGCTTGATTGCGAGACAAGTTCTTCTGGAATTCAATGGATTTTTATATTCTCGTTTGATTAAAACAACTAATTTCGCATGTTTATGTATTGTATTATCCAACAATTGATGCTAATAATCCTTTTTGAAATACAAAATGTCAATAGAAGTCTTTTGATTTTCAAATAAAGGAATTATTTTATTTTTTAAAGTATTAAAGTTACTAAAATTACATTAAGGATTTATTCTTTAGGGCTTAGTTAAAAAAGTACTTCCTCAATGTTTACATTAAGAAAGAGAGAAAATTTGCTCCAGTCGGTATCCAGCCATTAGAAAACTACGTTTCCTCATTAAATTGAACCATGAATAAAGGATTTATAAATAATACAGGACTTTAATTATATTGGTTCCCAAAAGGCCATTTTGGTTTTACCAGATGTTATATTCAAGATAAAAAAATGCAATACTTTAGCTAAGTATAGCAATATTGCTATATGTAATGGTTTATTTTTAATTAGAAGTTAACAATTCGGTTGAGGATTTCTAACTATATATGAAAATTCAGATGTGATGAATTAGAATTTCTTGTGGTAAGAAAACAGGTAACGCAGAATGCCTTAGACTGTCAAATAAAGTTAATTATATTAGTTACAATTGATTAAAGTGACTGCAGTAAATTTGATTCTTTCGAAAATTAAACCTGCACTTGATATCCTGTTTAAAAAGAATATTTAGTGATGACCAAAATAGATGCGAAATTTAATTAACTGAATAGTTGAATTCACTTAGATATAATCTAATATTTCAAAATAATTTGCAATAGAATCCCATACGAAGTATAAGTTTTTGAAAAAATTAATGGTCTATAAAAAGCCTGACAATTTTTTTAGAGCTTTCGTTATTCCTTTATAATATTGCATTCATTCACCGGAAATAACTAGCATTCAAAAATCAGTCCTCTTTTTGGGATAAAGCATGCGTGCGATTCCATTTATAACTGTTGAGGCTCCAGAGTTCTTAAAATTTGAAATTGCGCTAATTTTCTTATTTATGAATTGAATTTCTCCTGAATAATCCTTTCAAATAGCATGAAGAAATTTGTTATTATGGTCTGCTATAGTTTTTCCTTCAAAATTTTATTCAATTTATTATTTATTTAATATATTCTTTTTATTCAAAATTATTGGAGACGTAATCTTGTAGATAGAAATCTGGAAAGATGTTTAACTTCAGCAATTAAAGGAAAAACTTATTGCGTGTTTCAAAGAATTTTTTTATAGTTGGGAATAAAATAGCTGAACATGATTGGTAGATCAAATCCTACTCATTCCGAGTTCAGAAATTTTTCTGAATTACAAGTATTTTCTAAATTTTTAAATTTAATTGCATTTTTGCTTCCTCCCAGTTTTAATTCGGGCTCTATGTTGAAATAGCCACTTGTACAGAATACTTGTATTCAATTGCTGTTCTTCGGATTATTGAATCAATCTGAGTCGGATTGAAGGTCCTTGACCAGTCACCGAATGATAATTATATCGAATATAATTTTTTCTCAAATAAAATATTCTGATACTAAATGAAGCCTTCTTGATTGATCATATGCTAATATTATAAAGGATCGGATAAAATGAATTGATAATTTTTGGCAATGATGATTTAATAAGTATGATTGTAAGAAACCGAAAAAACTCTCAAGTAATAAATTTGTAGATAATTGAAGAAATTTGTCAACAAATAATTTTAGCAAAATAGAATAAGAAATATTGAATTCTATTCGACTGATAGGGAGTCGTTTCCGATAAAGAACATCCTGGAATCTCATAATTTGGCGACTTTTTTTTCTTTTTGATTTTATGCATTAAAATTCGAATAATTAAATTTAACATACTAGGGTAGTTTTAAAAGTAATCACTAAATATTCCATTTACCTGAAATATGATAGCTGAAAATTCCAAAATCTTATGATCTTGCTGTTTGTAATATACGTTCCATGTAATTGCGGGAGGACCATTTATTATGCTCATAAAAACAGAGGAAAGAATCAGTTTCATGGATTTGACTCACTTTGGTGTTATGAAGATTATTGATTTATTTCTAGATTTCGTATCATCAGTTTAGACTAAAATTTTAAAGAGTAATAATGTTTCTTATAATGTGTAATTGGAAAATTACATCCACTTCAGATGATTAGTTTCATAGCTGATTATTTTGGCTCAGCACACCAAATAATGGCCATAACACCTGAAACGCCTCCATAAGCACCTGAAAGAACCTTGCCATTAATAACTGAGAAAAAGAAGTCTTCTGAAGATGATGCTTGGTGCTTGCATTGGAAATCGCCTCTGCAGGTGCGCATAAAAAAGAAACCTTGCTGAGCCATTTAAAAACATTGGGAAAAGGAGACACAAAATTTTAATATTTTTTTTTCGGTTTCTTCTCAAGATCTAAAGGATTACATTAATGAAATGTAATCTTTTGAACTAATTGCTTATAGAAAGGAAAAGAAATCGGAGTTTAATTAGATGATAAAAAGAAATCAACAAGAAGATCCAAATCCTGAATCGCAGATTGGTGGGGAGAAAGAACAAGTAAAGATAAACTTCAAAATATTGACATAGCATTCAAGCCAGCAACGATTTTTTAAGAATGGAACTTATAGTGAAAACATCTTTATTATGCTCTGAAATTCTTAAAACTTTATAAACATTCATATACAAGTTTGGACGCTAGAAACATTGGTGATGCGAACTGTACTTTAAATACCAAAGGAAAAAGTGGATCTTTTCGATATTACTTTCATTTTGAAGATTGCTTAGTTTTGACTTATTCTTTGATCTAAGTTGCTCTTACAATACTGCACTCTTACAGAATTTTAGAAAACTATTTTTGAAGCTTTTGGAATTCGTTCTTAGTGAATTACAGCTTTAAGCTTGTATCCTGTTTTCGGATTTCAAGCCTTGAAAATTTCAATCAACATTTGGAGCAAAATGATTTGTGATATAACATGACGTTCTCCTATATCTATTGATTGGATACCTTTCTTGTTAAAGATCCATTTTCCATCAATATCAACTATGCTGTATAAAGAGTGTTTTCGTGTATTTGGAATCAGTGTTCTCATCATTCAAAGATTAGGTAAGTTGCTTTATTTTGTTAACAATTGTGGAATAATGATATATAATTTTGCACAATGCCTTATGTGAATTTTGAAAAATTATGGATGCTTATTATGCTATGTAAAATTATTATTATATTTAATTAGTCGCATTCACTCATTAAATTCTTTTACAAGAGAAAATTACTTAAAATTAGTAGGTTTCAGTAAAAAATTTACTTGCATTGCTTGACTAAAAAAAATTGCAATATGTGCTTTTCAAGCCTAATGTTCCCGTTGTGGCTGCAGTGAATATTAAAATTTAAAATCTAATGCTTTTTTTATCTGATTTTTGTTAATTTTTCATAGATTACACCAATTTTTTATTGTATGCAACCTTCGTTCGGTTCAAAGGCATCAAAACTTTTGAAGATAACCTAAATAATATATTTTAACGTGATAAAAATAAATATTATAATCTACTTCATACGTTTCCATTAGATTGATTTCAATTTTAACAAGTAACTAAATTACTGCAGGGCATATTCCTATTATTCATTTCATCAATGATGAAGTTTCTATTTTAATTTCAGATAATTTAGAATTACTGCTATTATTGCTGATTAATATTTTATATCGATATTCTATTTTTCCTCGATTGATTTGATTTCATATCTGATATCTATAAATTCATTTTTTCAGATTACGCTTGATAAAATGAGGGTGAAGCCTTTGAAGTCTGTTTGAACCAATCATTTCTTGAAATTTTACACTTTCACTAGAGCAGGTGGAAAATGGACATCCAGAATATCTAACTGCCAACAACTTATGAAATCGTTATTGAATCAAACTGAGCATTAGAAATCAAGGGGAAAAAAACGAAACGAAACAAAAATCTCTTGCTAAGTGAAAGTATTATATGTGGCATACTAATAAGCATCGTTTGATAAGAAATTAATTTATCATTGAAATATTTGCTGCCTTAATTTCAAATATCAGCAGTGTTAAATGTATCGATTCTTGGCGCACTTTAGTCATATTTGATTCTAGCGCCGTTGATGATTTTTTTTTCAGAATTCTCATTTGCTTTTCAAAGCCTTGATGGGATTTTTATTTGTTATACAAATATTTAAAATTGTTTTCTTTGGATCAGTGTCTATATTTGAATTATCTGAACTTTTAATTGAAAAAGGGTATTTGATTTTCAGTCATGATTTCATTTATAATTCCAGTCCGCAAAAGCTTTGAATAATGTAACATAATATTTCAAAGAAGCAATAGAAGTGAATTGGCAGAAATTGAAATTTGATTTTAGAATATAGTTTAATAATGAAACAATGTTTTCAGGTTCACATTATATTAAACTTCTTAAATACTAGTTTCAATTTTGCTTTATTTATTAATGTGTTCCTGCAATGTTGGTCTCAGACAGATGTGTAAACTATTATTGATCTTGGAATAGTAATGTTTTAAAGTATAATTAACAAAGAGATTTGCTGCTAAGAATATTTAAAGCTTTCACATAATTGTAATTGGTCAATATGTAACTAGAATTGAATTCATAGTTTCGAAAATATAAATATTTCAAACAATGTTTAAACATTTGCTTGATTTTTACGCACCCTTTCATGTCTTTTACCATCGAATTTTATGGTTTATATTGTCTGTTCACTTGAATAAAATTCAAAGCAAAATTCTGAATCGTGATAACTTTTTCAGAAAATCCTTTAGCTGAGAATAATTTGTTTCGATTTTTTAAAAAAAATTGATAAATGATATATTTCTAAAATGTTTCTATAAATTTGTGACCACGTGACTAAATTTAACTTTGCCAGTTGATGTCGATCAGTTTATACATATAAACTGTTCATATATAAAGAATATAATATATATAATATTTCATATATAAAGAATATGAATCATGTGCTGATTTTTAAAGATACCAATCTTGAAAATACTTCTATTTATAGTCCTAATGTCTTAAATGAAGATTCATTTCTAAACAAATCTTTGATTTAAAAATAGTTTTTATTAAGTTATAAGTTCTCACCTCATTACAAAGAAAGGCTATGAGAAAGACTACTAAAAAGTCAAATCAATATCAACACGAACTTTTTCTGTTATCTTGCTTATATTATTTTGTAGCTAATAATGGATCTTTTGTTTGCAATTACTGATTTAAAAATTTAATATTTTGGAAATTGTAATCTGGCTCACATGAAACTAAGCCGGATGTATGTTGTAAGTAAATTATGGTTTATATTTAAAATGTTAACCATCAAATATATGAAACTGCAAAAATGTTTTGCATTGTAAATATAATATAATATAATGTAATTGTAATATTTAAGAAAACCAATTTTCATCTAAGCTCGGGAAACGCTGAATGTATCAGTTTAAAATTCTGACAATCATTCATTCAACTGATAATCGGCTCAAATCATCGTGTGTGGCCGTGTAACACTAATTATATTTTCAATTGAATTCACTTGGAAATTAGTGCAGTAAGAAAAAAATCTACAAATAGAATGAAATATACCTATTTAAGATGTTAATCCTTAAGCATTGACATGCAACGGTACTATTCGTACGCAATGTTTTACTGCTCCAAGACTTAAATGTGAGGGCGGAATATTCCGTGGCTGGTGTTAAATGGTAGTTGTTACATGCTGATTACTCCTCTTGCAGATGAAAATGGGCAATTTTATAAAATACTTTTTATTCTATTTCACTTTTTATGAACTTTGTCATCACAAATATGCTATTATGTATTTATATTCTTTTTAGCTTTTTCAAAGTTGCTCATTATACTCTGTATTAAATCACTTTAAATATGAGCTTTGTCATCACAAATATGCTATTATGTATTTGTATTATTCTTTTCAGCTTTTTCAAAGTTGCTAATTATACTCTGTATTAAATCACTTTAAATATGAGCTTTGTCATCACAAATATGCTATTATGTATTTGTATTATTCTTTTCAGCTTTTTCAAAGTTGCTAATTATACTCTGTATTAAATCACTTTAAATATGAACTTTGTGATCACATATATGCTATTATGTATTTGTATTATTCTTTTTAGCTTTTTCAAAGTTGCTAATTATACTCTGTATTAAATCACTTTAAATATGAGCTTTGTCATCACAAATATGCTATTATGTATTTGTATTATTCTTTTCAGCTTTTACAAAGTTGCTAATTATACTCTGTATTAAATCACTTTAAATATGAGCGTTGTCATCACAAATATGCTATTATGTATCTGTATTATTCTTTTCAGCTTTTTCAAAGTTGCTAATTATACTCTGTATTAAATCCCTTTAAAAGTAACTTCTAACCTCTGCTTTAGTTTGAAAGCGTAAAATTTCCTAGTTTTACATTAATGTTTTACATAAATAGGTTTAAAAAAATATTAATTGCATCCATTTAAAAATTATTCAAAATTTGATCTTAAAATTAAATTCTTATTCTTAATGATTTAAAAATTGTATAACTATTTCAATTTGATACAATATTTCTATGATAGGATTGTAGAAAGACAGTGTGCATTGATTGAAGAAGCTAAACATGTTATTTAAACTCTTCTTTGAATTTTATTTAAATCTGAGGATGACTGATTGACTCGGCCGGCCAGTCAATCCAGAATCCTCCGAATTTGAGAAAGCATTATTTGATCGCCATGACTGATCACCATGGCGATCGATGTGCTTTAACGGAAGTATAATTTAATCGTGTAATTAACTTTTGTAAATTTTTAATTCGAATGAAAGTTTTCGGAATAATATATATCGTTGATTTCTTCTAACAATATCGAATGGATGCAATTAGAAGACATGGAATAACTTTAATTTCTTTTCCATTTTTATTAATAGTTATTAATAATTAGTTCTTTTCTGTATAAAGTTATAAAATTAAGCTAATATTCAGAATTCTTCAAACAAATTTATTAAATAGCTATAATGAAATCATTCTTTTATATTTACGTTTACAATAGTTAACAATTATCTGCATTAATCTATGTAAGGAAATGCATTATTTAATTAATGCATTACTAAGATTATTGCAAAGTATCAAAGTTTTTCTTCCTAAGTTGCTAGAATTTTGAAGCTTAATGTTGTCTTATTGAAAATGCATTAAAATAAACAGAGCTTATATATCAATTAGTATAATTAAATTTTTTCTTATCAAAGGCAATATCTTATAGTGAACGTAAAGATACAATATTAATATTAGAATAACATTTGTGATAATGAAATATATTACTTTCTGCTTTTAGTGTTTATTGTACAAAAAGTTTTTAGAGCAAGAATTACTTTTTGAATGCATTATGAAATAAAATTGCAATAATAGATTTTTTTTTCATATCTTAGCATTTGTATTGCATGTGTTAATATGTATAATCTTCAAATATTATAATTTTGTAAACCATCATTATCTTTATCTCAAAATTGCAAATACATTTTTTTCTCGCATTCTGTTTCTTCTTAAGCTGTAAAAATCATTATTTAATGAAGAATTTATTGATACATAAATTGTGTGAACATTTACCAGTTGACTGATTAGATCTGTTCGGAAAATGCGTATCTAAATTATCATAGTCACATATATGTTATATAAATATAATAATTGTTTAATTATTATAAAAATATAAGTGTCATTGAATAAACTCGTTATAACGCAAAATGTACTATTTTTTTTCCATGACGCGTATACTCGTCAAAAACCGTTAACTAGTTAATATGATGTATAAAATATATGCATAAAACATTTTAAAAAATGCAGTTTATTCATAAATTTTTTTATGAGCGATTCTAGAATATTTAGAATAACTCCGGCATTTGCATAAAATTCTTGAACTTCAATTTTTCTATCAATATTTCATATTTTAAAAATCATGCCATTTCAGAATTTCTGCAATAAAAATTATTACATTGTAATTTTCAAAATTAATATAGGTAGCTTTTTCTTGTTTCTTCAGTTTCCGATATCCATTATAATTTAAGATTCAAGATTGTTAATAATTAAGATATAACGTTTATTTATCAGGGCTGGAATTCGAAAACGCCGGACCAAATCGCACACAATTTTAGAGAAATTAGTTTCCAACCAATTCATAAGAAAGTATTTGCATGCTACCAACAAATAAACAGTAAACGTTTTATTGAAAGTATTAACCGCATACTATCAGCGAATAATTGTTACGAAAGAATATATTAGAATTCGATCTTTAGAGAATTTCTGGCAATTAATCAACGATACGAAATTAATAACACAAGTGTCAAAAACCGAATTTTGGACGTGTTTTTTTCCGATTTATTGAAACCGAAATTACATTTGTAGCCACGAAATCTTTTACCATATTTCATCAGTTTAAATCTCTGTATTTTTAATTTACCGCTTTTTTTTATGCATGTGAATACACAGACAGGCAGATGGATATTCACCGTTCGACCAATCTGGTCTAAATTTGGTACATGTCTGCAATTTAGATGCTAAGTATGTGCATCTAATTTTATATAATTCTCTTTATTTTGTAGTTGCCATGTTCTCGTGCACTAGGGCTGAGATAAAAACATAATTTCTCTAAATCTATTTCATTCAAAATTTGACAGAAATCTACATATCGGGTTTAAATATCGCTTATAAAATTTTGTCTGCCAAGTAAAAATCGTCTACCGAGTTGGAACGTCATGTTCACGGGTCAAAATTTTAAAAACGTATTTTCCAAATACAAACGAGTTCTGCGATTTTACTTCATAATATCTATAAAATTAATACAATTTATAGAAGAGAAGATTTATAGATGTGCAGAAATCGGTCCTATTCAAAGCACTGCTATTAAGATCAGAAAACTAAAGTATCTCGTATTAGAAGTGGTTAATCGTATTTTGAAGCGTTATTATTTCTTGTAGATCAAAGAAAACTTGGCCTTATGATTAGAAGGTCAGGCTGTATCAAGGTATTTTGAGATCTTCAGTTCGAATCTGGGGGTCCACAGAATCGTTCCACATATTTTTTCTTTTGATTTATTTTGGATATAAATCTCCAGATTGTTTTTCTAAGGATACTACGAATTATTACGATTGCTACACTTCATGGAAAATTTTGTATAAAAGAGTTCTATATAATCACAAATACTAGTAACTAATATATATATATATATATATATATCGAACATAATTTTTCAGATTCATTCTAAATTTACTACTTATTCTGCCAGTTACACTTCATTGAATATACTTTTACCTCATAACATCTCTAACGTTAATACAGTTTTGATAAGTCAGGATCTTGCACACGAGCAGAAATCCTTTTTTCTGGCTATAAATTAAAATTATGATGTCGTTTTAAGATGAAACTCTTACATTTTCGAAAAAGGGAATTTAATTTAACTGATTAATTAAATATTAAAATTATCACTGTACTATTAGATAGATTTATTCCTATATTCGAGGTAAATTTTGAATGTGATCAGGTAGCTATCTAGATCTATAGGCCGAATGATTAAACTATTATTACTTTGCTTCAAATTTAATAACTATTAAATAATGCAAACTCTATGATTTAAATTTATATAAAGGTTATATGACCGATTCTCGAAGCAGGATTGATCAAATTCTTACTTCTTTATAAGAATTCCTTTGTTATTATAGCATTTATAAACGTCGACCGTCTGCTTAAAATATAAAAGTGAATGCGAAAGAATTATGAGTCATTAAAAATAAATAACAGCAAATACAAAATGCAATTATAAAATAATAATTAAAATATATTAACATTTTGATTAAGCTAATAATGTATTGAATTATGAGTCTAAAGCGATCAATTTATCCAAACAAGATTTTCATAATTCGTTCTGTTCAGGGACGCAAAATTCCTAAATCCAACTGTTCACAGATAATTTGTTTTGTCTTTCGAACTTCATATATCATTTCTAAAATTACATATTCTTTAGGCAGAATGAAAGCGAAGGAGGTAAGACAATTCTACTAATTGTCGACGTCATTCATGGGCTGCGGTGGCCTGGTGGTAAGGTCTCAGCTTCGGAACCGGAGGGTTTCAGGTTCGTGTCCCGATTCCACCGAAGAACCGTCGTGTAAGGGGGTCTGTTGCGCGTTAAATCCGTCATGACCAAACATCCTCCCGCTGGTATGGTGTGGTGTGAAGAGGGGGGTGCCAGTTCAGGTGTCGTCCTCGTCATCTGACCGAGATTCAAAATTACGAGGTCCGTCCCAAAATAGCCCTAGTGTTGCTTTAAACGGGATGTTAATATAACTAAACTAAACTAAGCTCAACATCATTCGTATATATTAGCATTAGCTTTCGTTCTTACTTCATAGCATAAAAATTGTTTAGTCGTCATTAAGTATGAAATAGAGACATCATCCATTTGGGATTTATGCACTTGATTAGAAGAAACAATTGACTATACGATAATTCGAAACAACTTTTATAATCGTATATTATAATCAATTCCAATAATTTCCAGTCAATCGAATCTTGAACGCTTCTCTGATAAGATGCATGCTGAATCCATCGTGCTCAAATTTTTTTTGTAATGCAATTGTAATTAAATTTTGAGAGGGAAGTGCTTCTTTTGTATTCATTCTCGCCAAGATCCGGTCGTTCTTCATTCATTTTCGTTACTTTGTTGTTTTGAAATAGAAGTCTAGTATTTTCGAAATGTGACATTAATTTAGCACATCAGTTAATGAATATTAAATCAATTATTATAACATTAAATAGATTTTTTTAAATCTTCAGAACTATTTAGCTTTCTCTTTGGAGCATTATCGGAATTCATTCCTATGGCAACGTCATCTTTACACTGAATACAAAGAACCAAGGAGACAATTCTATAGATTCTGTGCATCTTTTGTCGATGTAAGAAATAACTCTTATTCTTCTTTTACTGATTTACAAATCTTTTGAACAGCGAAATGAAAACATCATTCACCAGGGATTTACACTATTTATATTTTCGGCAACATATTGGAAGAAAAATTTAATGATGCATTGCATTAATAGAAAGCAACCATTTAAAATCATAAGCGACAATTTATCAATTTCAACAATCCTTAGTCAGACGAATTCTTTTTCATACTTGTAGAGTTGATATAAGTTGAATTCATTGAGCTCAAACATTCTGCGAGGGCAATGCGAAAATTTTAGAGAAGAAAGTGCGACTCATTCTTATTAAAAGTAAAAACAATGCTGTCATTTCAACGTGTTAGTTTAGTTATATTAACGCCATATTTTAAAGCAACACTAGCGCTATTTTGAGAAAGCTATCATAATCTTGAACCACGGTCAAGTGACAAGGACGGCCCCTGTGGTCTCACACGCTTCTCCATCCATCGGGGTCACACGTTCACACCAGTAGGAGGACGTTTGGCCCCGACGGACAGACACGCTTACACAATGATTCCTCGGGGGAATCGGGTCTTGAACCTGAAACCCTTCGATTCCGAGATCTTGCCACCAGGCCACGGCGGCCTAAGTTGTTCTTTCAGAGGAGAACTCTAGCATTTTTCGAAAGAGATATTAATCAATCAATTCAGAATTAATAATCTGACAATCTCTGTACTATTAAAAAGATTTTTCTACATTACAGTTTAAAAACATCATCTTGACACAGAATAAAAGCAAAGTCATTGATTCATTCCTTCATTTGTCGATAAGAATTAACTTTTGTTTTTATTTGACTGAAGAATATCTCACTTGAGTCGAAATAAAGAATGAAAAGGTGGCATCATCAATCAGAGCTTTATTCCATTTATTTATTTAACAGCATACTGAAAGAAAAAGTTGACGACATATTAATATGAAGCAACTATTTAAAATAACATGCAACTGTTTATCAATTTCAATAACTGTCGGAAAAACATAGTCTAGCCTGTGTATGCAGATCTGATGTACACTGTATTCACTTGGGTCAAATGTTTTTTAAGGGCAATTTGAAGAATTAGAAAGTCATTCTCATCAAGATTGAAAATTGTTATCGTTTTAGAAGCAGATTATAGCATTTTCAAAAAAGAACGTTAATTTAATTAATCAAATTTCAGAGTAAATATTAAGATAAACATACAATATTAAAAATATTCTTTTTACATTCAGATCTATTTTGCATTCTGTTTAGGACATCATCGATTTTCACAACGTCATCTTGACACAGAACAAAAGTGAAGCCATTGATTCTCTTCATTATTTATGGATAAGCATCCACTTTTGTTCTTGCTTCACTAAGTAACAACTCTCTTGAGTGGTCATTAAAAATGAAATGGCAGCATTATCAATCAGAGATTCATGCAATTTATTTATTTTTTAACAGTATATTGACAGAAAAACTTGACGATTACATTAATACGTAACAACCATTTAAAATCATACTCAACATTTTATCAATTTCAAAAATTCTCTGTCAAACGAATTCTTTCCCGCACATGTAGAGCTGATGTACGTTGAATGTCTAACGTTATGCAAGGGCTATATGGAAATTTAGGGAGTCATTCTAACCAAGACAGAAAATTATGCTATCGTTTTAGAAGAAAATTCTAGCATTTTCGAAAAAGGAAGTTAATTTAATTAATCAATTTTCAGAATAAATATGAAGAAAATTACTATAGCATTAATTTTTTTTAACATTCAGAGCTATTTTGTATTCTTTTCAGGACATTAACGATTTTAACAACGTCATCTTGACAAAAAATAAGAGCGAAGTCATTGATTCTCTTCATTACTTGTCAAGAAGTATTAGCTTTGGTTTTTGTTTCACTGAATAACGACTCTCTTGACTCACTATTAAGAACGAAATGAAAGCATTATCAATCATGGATTTACGCCATTTATTTATTTTTCAACAGCATATTGAAGGTAAAATTTAACAATGCAATAATACGAAGCAACCATTTAAAATCAGACACAAAAATTTATCAAATTCAACAATTCTCAGTCAAATGAATTCCTTCTTATATATGCAGAACTGAAGTTCGTTGAATTCTTTGGGCTCTAAGGTTCCTCAAGAGCAATATAAGAGAGTCATTCTAACCAAGAATAAAAATTGTTATCGTTTTGGAACAAATTATAGCATTTTCAAAAAGGAATACTAATTTAGTTTAATAAAATTTCAGAGTAAATATTAAGATAATCATTACAGAATTAAAAATATTTTTTCTGCATTCAGATCTATATATTATTCCTTTCAGAACATCGTCGATTTTAACAACATCATCTTGACACATAATAAAAACGAAGCCATTGATTTGCCATTTGTCGAAGCCATCAGTTATCGATAAGCCTTAGCGTTTGATTTTGTTTCACTGAATAACAACTCTCGAGTCACCATTAAAAAAGAAATAGAAGCATCATCAATCAGAGATTTATGCCATTTTTTGTCAACAGCACATTGAAAGAAAAATTTGACAATATATTAATATGAAGCAACCATTTAAAATCACACAAAACTATTTATCGATTTCAGCATTTCTAAGTTAAACGAATACTTTCCTTTATATATAAAGCTGATGTACTTTGAATTCATTAGGCTCAAAGGTTCTGCAAGGGAAATATGAAAATTTAGAGGCATTCTCATCAAGAAAATTAGAAGAAAATTCTAGTATTTTCAAAAAAGTAGGTTAGTTTAATTAATAAATTTCAAATATTTTAATCAAATATTAAGACAAACAATACATCATTAAAATATTATTTTTATATTCAGAGCTATTTTGTATTAATTTCAGAACATCATCGATTTTCACAATGTTATCTTGACACAGAATAAAAACGAAGCCATTGATTATTATCATCAGTTGTCGATAAGCATTAGCTTTGTTTTTGTTTCATTGAGTAACAATTCTCTTGAGTCTTCACTATAAACGAAATGGAAGCATCATCAATCAGAGATTTATGCCTTTTATTTATTTTTTTCAACAGCATATTGAAAGAAAAACTGGACAATATATTATTACGAAGCAACCATTTAAAATCCTAAATAGAAGCTTTCAAATATTTTCTGTCAAACGAATCTTTTTCAGAATAAAATGTTTTTTTTTAATCAATCGCATATATAAACACAGATTTTAAAACTAAGAAACAAAAAAAAAATGTATGAAATAAGAAGAGAGAAAGTGCATCCAAGAAAATTTACGCAAGTTGCGAAACTTTGATCATCCCTAGAAGTTCATAACTAATTCAGAAAAGGGGGGGGGGAGAGAAAATAATATTGCTCATTCGAAAAGCTAAAAATAACTTCCCATCGATGTTGCAAATACTCCCACGGGTTCTCCTCGAGGCTGTAACTATTCGGAATTATTATTTCAGGGTTCCAAAATACTCTCTGGTGGTTAATAAAAATTTTTGGTTTAAACATTCATTAAAGCTCGGGTCTGTCGGAACAGAAAAAAGAAGAAGAAGAAAAAGATTTTGAAACCATCTCATCAGTTGCTATTTCTCACATATGAAATTGCTTCTTTAAAATTCCAACGTTAAAAGGGGTTTAATATTCTATAGCAAACTTTACGTGATGCTTCCGGTTTGTTGCTTTTAGTTAATTTTTGATGTTTATTTTTTCCTATTTCATAGGAAAAAAAATCCGGAAATGTTTATCTCTTTCTAATTTTAAAATATTATTTTATGTTAAAAGCGACAATGTTTCTTTTGAAATATTTTAAACATTACAATCAAGCATAAAAGTTATTTTTCACGTATAGAATGGTTTTAGGTATCAAAAATATATAAAACCCATTGTAGGATATATAAATTTCACCAGTCCCCTCATATACATGCATCCTGTCATTGGAATGAAAGTAACTCGGCACTACAACATTGCTATACCTATTAAGGAAGAATCTGCTTACTTATACAGCACGAAATTGCATCACATGTAATACCTTCTTCGTTAATAGTGGTGTACCCATCATGTGATAAACTAAAATAAATAATTTAAAATATGAAAATGTACAATCAAAATATCGAATGAAAATTGTCCCAAAAAGCTTTGGCTATATAAATAACTGTGCAACTTTCGAAATAGCGATAAAAATGTGTCAGTAATTTTTCAGCTATAAAAATATCTAAAATTGCATCACAATTTATAAAAGTTGCAAAATTTTTTAATTATCAAAATGCTAAATAATGACGACATAGAGAAGTATAAAATCATAAATTAGTTATTAATTATCTATTACGGAATACAATTGTTTTAATGTTTTTAAAATACAAGAATTCTTTCGCTATCAAAATAATAAATAATAAAAACATAGTGAATCATAAAACCTATATATAAATGTATAAATAGATGTGTAAGCAATTATTAATTATAATTATTTACTATTTTCGAAATCGGAAGAAGGCAACACATTGAAATGTATAATGTATGCATTATTCTTTGTTCATTTATTAAAGTAACATGCAAATTACTTCATTTACTAAAAAGAAGTCACCTGATATTTATTTTTTATTGCTTACTAGCCGCTTTTGGCGACCAGCCGGTTCGCCAATATTAATTATTGATAAAATTTTCAATTAAATATTTTATGTAACTTTGTCCCTTAATAGCTTTTTCTGAAAAATACTTTTAAGCTTCAGACTTTGATAGTTATATAATTCAGTCATACTATTGTGTAGGCCTTAAACAGCTCTGTTCATTGTACTACTTATCTCTCTCTGTAATTTTCTGTCAGCGCCCATAAAATTTAAAATTTCTACCTTAAATTTGAATGAAAATGTTAAACTGCAATTAATATAAAAACATTTTTCACTGCAACCAGCCATGTTATTTTTTATTTATTTATTTTTAAATATGAGAATTGAAAGCAGAGTCGTTCGGCTTTGAAGTTTTATGGAAGAATAATTTTTTTTAAAGCATAATAATTTTCGTAATTTATATAATATCTTAAAGAATTATTCAAAAAAACTTCTCTGATTCATCTTAAAATTCAGTTTTTAGTTTTACCTTCAAAATATTTAAATGATGTATATAAAAATATTTTTTTTTGTTTTAGTCAATAAATGTACTTATGAAAAAATTATGAAGTTTACATTTTACACAGTTCTTTTGTCCTAAGAAATCATATTCTGGGATATACTTTTGACACTTCAACTTTTAAATAAATAAATAAACGTTTGTATTTTCTGCGATCAAACTGAAATTTTTATGAATCAATTTTAGAACAATTAGCATTTTCATAATCATAAGCCAATCACTGTCGCGAAATTCTAACAGAAGATTAGCGTATCTTCTTTAAGACGGTCAATGAAGTGGTTTAAAATCGCCAGTTTTTATAGAAGAGTGATATTCAAATTTTATAAATTAATCAATTGTGGTGATTTATTTAGTTTATTGGAGTTCAACATTTTTTATTTAAAATATTGGCGTCTCAAGAATGTTTTTTAAAAATATGATTCAAAGGGCAGAGGACCTATGTAAAAATTTAAAATTCATAATTCATCGAAGCCTTTATTGACTCAAGGTACATAAAATATGATTATTTTGTTCATTTAGACCATTTTGTTAGCAAATATATACTCCAAAGGAGCTAATGGGCGCTGATGTGAGTGATTATCCTATATATATTAAGCCATGTTTTCCTCAAATTAAACTTATTTATTGAATTAATAATATAGATATTGCAAAAGATCATAGAACATTGTTCCTCCATTTAATTTTTAGAAAATATCATATTTCAAATATTCTTCACTTTGTGGTGAAAGCTTATAAGCCAGTACCCAGCTACGCTACCTGAGCAATCGCTTTTGTATTGTGGTCATGTTACTGGACTGCGAGCCACAAGGTCCCAGGTTCTATCCTCTCTCATATAAATCGCCACATTGGTGACCTCGGACGATGAACCTTCAACCTTCGTACAGCTGTTATGGTCAGCTACCAGCAACCAAAGTCGTCAGATTCACTAAACGCAGCAACAGCATCAGCCACCATTCATCCACACATGCTCGCCATAGCCCTTGACACTACTCAAATGGGTACAGGCGCATTAGAATCAACAGCTAATACATCACCACTCAACAGACATATCGTTTGTCTCACCTCCGACTCACTAGAGGAAGAGTCTGTGGTGAAAGCTTATAAGCCAGTTAATAGCTACTTTACACAGGCAGTTGCTTTTGTATTGTGGTCATGTTACTGGGCTGCGAACCACAATGTCCCAGGTTCTATCCTCGCGCATCTCAATTCGCCACAACTTCATACAGAAACGTGCTGAAAATTACACTTTTTATATATTTAATTTGCAATAATATATTATTTTTTAAATTTGAACTTCTGTTAATGTGACAGATGAAATTCTGAATTTTTCTAGCTGGCAAAAAAAGTTTTGAAATTCGAAAAATTTTAAAATGCGGGAAAGAAAAAAAAAAGGTAGAGGGAAAAAAAAAGTCAAGAAAAAGCATCGCTTTTCTAAAAGTTGACGATTGCGCAATACAGTAGTCATGTAATCATTCCAAAAAAAATTTAAGCAAAAAAAAAAAAAAAAAAAAAAAAAAAAAACCTGGCCTTGAGATAAAGTTTTGGAACCAAAACGATTTTGAGGTGGGAGAAAAAAAATTATCGTTTTCTAAATATCGACGCATGCGTAATCTGATAGTGACGTGATTTTTTAAACTGGTTAATGACTTAAATTAATTAAGGAAAACAATGATTTAAAAAATAATAGCGTCCTCTCATGATAAAACGAAATTTGGAATCGGAGATTTTAATGTTTTTATTAATTTAAAATGGATCTAAATATTAAAATTTTTGTACAATAAAATCGGAGCGTATTATCACGCAAAACCATTTTAAATTCTATTATATAAATAAAAAATTAGATATTCAATGACATCCATTTTATTTCTGTCATATTTTCTTAAACGATTATAAATTTTCACTATTAAAGTAACTTTTATGGTTTTTCTTCATATTTATTTCATTTCATAGAGACACGTGCTGGAAATGACACTTTTATATGTTTAATTTGCAATAATATTTGATTTATTTTTTAATTTGAGTTTCTGTTAATATGATGGCAACACGTTGATAAAAACCAATTTTTTCCCATTGATTCGTAACTTGCACGTGCAGGTTAAATTTTATTTAGAAGGCGAAATAAATTGTTAAAAAATATGTTTAAAATATTAGTATATTAAAATAGAAATTTAATTTATATTTTAAAGCATTGGTATCATTGGAAAGATAATTTTTTAACACTTTAATATGATGTAAAAATCAATTTTGTGTTGTAATATTTTCGGAAGTCATAGCTTAAAATAAAGTTACTATTAATAAAGTTATAGTTTAGCAATATTTAGCTTAATTTTTAATTGATTAAAATTCTAATTAAAAATTCAAAAAAATCGCTCGTAGGCGCACATTTCCCGCCTCCAAAGTACATACGTGCCAAATTTGGTAGCAGTAGGTACAACGGTCTGGCTTGTACAACACCAATAAATACACACACACACACACACACACACACACACACACACACACACACACACACACACACACACACACACACACACACACACACACACACACACACACACACTGAACTTTATTATAAGTATAGATTACATTTTATCATTGAATTATTGAAAGAAAATGATATGAATAATTCTTTCAAAGAAATTATATTGTTAAAATTAAATTCATAAGTGAAAGAATGAATGAAATCGATTTTTGAATTAATTCTAACGATTTTTTTACACATTTATAATTCCATTACTGAATGAAAAGCTTTATAAACGGATATAATACAAACTGAACGACAAAAATAAATCTGGAATTTAAATAAAATCAATAATTATTACAGCAACTCCAAATAACGATTATAAATTATTTTGAATTTTGAAAAAAATAAAATAGAATGGCGATAAAATAAATAAAATTTTAATTAATCATGATCAAAGATGCACTGTTGGTTTTACTTATCTAATTACGGGTATTATTTTATTTTTTAAGCTCGTCTATTTAACGTAATTTTATTTATATTTGGAAAAATGCAATTTAGTTATCGATTTCAGGCTAAATTTTTAATGTGACAGAAGAATGAAAATTTGTATACCTTTTTGTTCTCGATTACAATATTCTATTTTAATTTATCAATTATTTAATAACCAACTGATTATTAATTAATTAAAAATGTTCGTTTCTACCAGTGGCGCCACAGAGTGGTAAATTTCAGAAATAGAACATTTAAAGATTAAATATTAAAAAATAAAAATGATTACAATAAGAAAACTGCTTAGTAAACTATTGCAAAAATATTAGTTGCTAAACTCGCTAATTTTATTTCCTCAAAGATAATTTTTAGCGAATATTTCAAAACTTCAGAAACAGTGCATTTTCAATAAAGCAATATAAATATTAAACGGGCTGGAGTAGTCTCCTCAAAACGTTCTCGCATGCTCTCTAATAAATTTGTCATGCCTTAGAACACCTTGCATGGCATTGGCGCACGGTAGTTACAAGATATTAACTTTTGGCGTGAATTTAGCCTTATTGTTAAATCGATCGTGTTATCCTTGGCGAGTTTTTTTTTTTTACCGTTAATGCCTGGATGCCGTTAACAGTATCAGAAAATCGAATTTTTTACACGTTTTTTCAACGAATTAAAACAAAGATTTGTATTTGTAGTCACAAAATCCCAAACCAAAATTGATATATTAAATCGCAAGTTATCGCGTCCTGAAATTATAGACCGACAGACAATCAAACAATCAAACCATTGTTGAATTCGGCTCAGTCTTTGATAAGTGTCTACACTACAGATGTTAAATCTATTTACCAAATTTTACCTATCTAGCTCTCTTCGTTTTGTAGTTCTCGTCTTAATTTACATTCGAGTAGCCAGAAATACAAACTTCCTCTGAATGGATTTTGCACAAAATTTAAAAGAAATTTGGAAATTTGGTATAAAGACCGTATAACCAAATTTCATCTGTTTAGTTCAGTTTATGAATAATATGATATAAATATATTATGATATATATTTATATCATATTAGTGACTATTATGATATAAACACACACACACACACACACACACACACACACACACACACACACACACACACACACACACACACACACACACACACACACACACACACACACACACACACACACATATATCTTATTCTTCTCCTCATTTCAAAAAGGATGAAATAATTCGAATTGCCCGATGAAATTTATCAATAAATTTAGTAAAATATCTCATTAACAAAGCTTAATTGAAATAAAAATGTGAAGAACTTTGAATAAACATAACTATTTAAACATTTATTTTCCATAAATGTTTAAATAATTTTTGAAATGTTTTGTAGAATTTGGAAGGGAAAGAATTTAAAACAACATGCAAGAGTTTCATTAAAAAATTAAAATAGATTTAAAAATATCCGAAGTTGCCAAGTTTGAACTTAACGATCAAGTACTGTAGCGTTATCAGAAAACTTAGATATAATTTTTAAAGTTTTCAAGTAATTTTGGAAGTTACTGCAATCTAAAAATTTTATTACAGTCGTTAAAAAATGTGTTATTATTACAGAAAAGTAAATGGCTGAGATAAAGGCATTTATGACGGAACTTTTTGTTATTTTTTTTTTGTATGCAGCGTAAATTTTAATTAAAATTTATATTACTTGCGAACTTACTTGCTGTAGAAGCCGAAAATATATTTTACATGAGTTATAAATTTAGTGAGCTTGATCAAATGAAATGATGATATAAATTATCATCATTTCATTTGATGATAATTTATATCTTCATTCCATAAGTAATAGTGTATGTACCAAACCTCATTCCATGAGTAATAGTGTACAAAACTTGCACCAAATTTGTATATTTCCACCGAATTTGAACGAAATCCATTAATAAGATCTGCCAATCCGGGTGTTCAAATATAAATTAACAAGTTATCTACCAAAGGAAAAGAGCTAGAGGTATAAAATTCGGTACATATATTTACTATGAATACTTACATACATTGAATATAAATACATGGTGAAAGCTTATGAGCCAGTTAACAGCTACGCTGAACGAACAATTGCTTTTGTATCGTGGTCATGTTACTGGACTGCGAACCACAAGGTCCCAGGTTCTATCCTCACACATCCCGATCCGCTACATTGGTGACCTCGGCCGATGAACTACAACCTTTGTAACGGCTGTTGTGGCGCCATCTACACGCAACCAAAGTCGTCAAGTTCACTTGACGCAGCAACACAAAACTCCCACAGCAATCCAAAATCGTAAGACTCACTTGACGCACCACATCAGTAACCAGTCACCCACACACGCTCGCCATAACGCTTGGCGTTACTCAAATGGGTACAGGCACATTAGACTCAACAGCTGAACACATAACCACTCAACAGCCATATCGTTCGTCTCACCTCCGACTCACTGGAGGGAGAGTCTGTGGTGGAAAGCTTATAAGCCAGTTAACAGCTACGCTGCAGGAGCAATTGATTTTGTATCGTGGTCATGTTACTGGGCTGCGAGTCACAAGGTCCCAGGTTCTATCCTCATTCATTCCAATCTGCCACACATATATTGAATATATTCATAATTATATATACATTGGATATACATACTTATATTGAATTGTAGATATATGTCAAATTTGATATCATATCCATCAAGCTGTTGACTGTCTGTCTGCCTGTGCTTTCATATGCATGAAAACGAGATAATTTAAAAATGAAATGGCTTAAATATATGAAATTTAATATGCGATTTTGTGATGAAAGTTGTAATCCAGTAGCATATTTTCATTTCAATGGTCCAGAAAAATATGATTAAAATGCAAACTCGGTTTTTCTTCACTCTGTTATGGAGTATGAAATATTCATATGCAGGACTCGAAAAGTAAAGGAATGAAACATGTTTCTGTAAAATGAGATTTATTCATCCCATCTCTTTATAATTTGTCTAATCTATATAATAGAATGATTTGAGACGTGGGTAAATCTGTTTTTACGATTTCGATGTAATGCGTTCGTATACGTAGTATGGAGAAAGTATAGAAATTGTCAAAAAATTCGAAATCAAATTTTGGGCCTTCCTGAGTCTGGAAAACACAATTTTGGAAAATGTCAGTCTGTGTCTGCCACTGGCAATGAAAATTCAAAAACGCTTTGAGCTGGACTGTTGAAATTTGGTATATGATCACGATAATTACAAAATGAAGAGAGTTAGATAGATAAAATTCAGTGCACAGAATTAACATCTGCAGTCTATGCACTTGTTAAATTTTGAGCCAAATACAACAAGGAATTGATCGCCTGTTGGTCTTTACTTTAAGAAACATGTAAACGCGGAGCTCAAAGACACAATGACTCAAATATATTAAATTTGGTATGAAGATTTTGTGATTACAAGTGTTGTTTTGTATCAAATTTTTGTTTCAATCGGTTGGGCAAAGCCCATCTAAAAAACTAATTTAAATTTTCGAGTACTATTAATTGCTCATTGGGGACCAATTGTCAAATAATTCAGCAAGAAAGACATGGAAATCCAAATATAGTTTTTATTAATTGCTAGCCACCTTTGGCGACTAGCCGGTTCGCCAATCTTAATGCTCGTTAAAATTTTAATAATTAAATATTTTATGTAACTCGTATTTTAATAGCTTCTTCATCAAAATATTTTAAAGCTTCAAATTTTCATTCATAATATTATAAAGGCCTTCAGCCATAACGTAATATGTATGTATCTCTCTAATTATTTGTTAACTCCCGTAGAATTTATGCTTTAAATTAAAGTGGTAATGGTTAAATTGCAATTAATATAAGAACATTTTTTACTGAAACGAAGCATTTTTTTTTTTTAAATATGAGTACTGAAAACAGAGTCGCTGAGTATTTAAACCTTATAGGCACTAAAAAATATATTTCTTAATTTATGTAATATCTCAAGAAGTTTTCTACAAAATTTTAACAGATTCATCATGAACAGATCAATTAATTAACAATGTATAGTTTTAAATGCATGAAACTCTAAGAAAATAAACAGAATCGTTTGAATTAATCTGCCGGAAACACGTTAAGCCTTCAAAAGCAAGTCCGTATCCGTTGAAAATAGAGTTATCAACAATCAGAACACAATGCGGATGCTTGAATTTTCAACTCCAATTATGGTAACACAAATTCGTGAATTTTCTACATCAGTTGGGGTAACGCTACGCAGATTAGAAATTTTTAATTTCCTTTATTCTGTTTTATTTTAATCCAAAAGTACTTCAGAATGAATCTGAAAGATCGATTAATTAAGAATGTTTAATTTTAAATGCATCAAACACTAAGAAAATAAACAGAATCGTTTGAAATAATTGGCCGAAAATATGTTAAGCATATTCTTATTAACAAGGGCAAAAAAAAGTTAATTTTAATTAATAATTAAAATTCTAATTAAAAATTCAAAGAAGGGACCCCAGGTGCAAATTCCCGATCCAAGCCATACATGTGCGAAATTTGGTAGCTGTAAGTCGAACGATCTGTCCTGTAGAGCGCCAACACACACACACACACACACACACACACATTGAGCTTTATATAAGTATAGATTAAAATACGATTATTTTCTCGACATAATCGATATCAACTGATATTGATTTAAGTCGAAAAGTATAGAATTTATAATATGATTTTTGTGTATTGCATAACATAACAGAATATTCGGCGACTTAGAGAATTATTATCCCAGTGAATTTTTTAAGAATAATATTTATATATATGTTATATTGTGAATAAAAATTAAAAATTTTATGTTAAACTGGATTTTAATAATATTTTTGAAATTTTAGATTATTGAAAATATTGTTACATATTATACACTGGTTTGGAACAATATTAGATATTCTCTAGTATTCATAATATAACACAATTGTTATAAAATTTTTCTGTGCTGATAGGGTTATTATATTTTTCAATTATTGTGTTCACGTGCGTGGGAAAGTACAATCCTATGCACGGTCAATCCCTAAACGAATTTCGTACCTTGTTGGATATGAATTTACACTTTTAGATGCCAAACTTGTGTACAGCATTTTATTTATCTAACTTTTTAAGTTTTGTAATTATCATTTTCAATCGTATTCGCACAGTCGGGCAGACAGACTTCTCCCGAATAAATTTCGCCCAATAGAGTTCATACACGAAGTTTAACTCGTCTAGCTTAAAGCTTTTTTGAATTATTGAGTTTGGTAGACATATTTGATTTCAAATATGCATTTTCTTTAATTCATCGAAGTTTGAAATGTAGAGATTCAAAATTTCGAGTTCAAATTTCTCGACGGTTGCAATGCTTTCTCTTCGTGCAATTATTCACATAAGAGAAAGTAATAAGAGCCCACAAAATACTAAATATAAAAATTAATCAGTTATAAGTAAGGAAAAGGTTTGTCAAATATAATTTCGAGTTTATATTTTCAATTAAAGTTATTGAAAATATCATCTGCTTCAGGTCTAAAGTATAATAAATGTATCATTTTATAGACCAAATGCAAAATCAATTCAGGAATAATATAAAATAAACGAGAGTGGATTTTGTAATGTTTTGATCAATATTGATCAATATAACGAAGTAGAATTTCCAGGCAATTCTTTATTTTACAGCCCTATATATACAAAGAACTACTTGCTCTAATCTTGGTTAAACAAATAGTTATTTACACCTGTAGATACAACAGTCAAAGTCGAAGGTTTTTCTTGAAACTCAGTTGATTCTCGGACTCCGAACTCGTGGGCGTAGTCCAACAGTCTGCCTGCAATTCGTTTCTTATCTCCTCCTAAAATAAATCTCCGCACTTTATATCGGCGACAATCTCCGCCTCTTAATTTACATTGGTCATTTGAGCTCTCTTTCGGCCAATCGGGGTTCAGCAATATGTTCTCTCAGCGGCGCTAGTGGGTCGTGGGAAGGTCCTTTCACAATGAGAAACATTTAGCATCCGGAGGTTTGGACACCCCTTTCTCTTTGAAGGTACTATCAATACGACGAGGAATTCCACATGTGGTCTTTCACTGTAATCGCTAATGAACAGATGCGAGACCACCCAGGTGAAAAGATCCACCATCTGGCTATCTCGAGGAGTTTAGTAAGTAACAGCGACGATACAGCTGGCTGTAAATGTCTTATCAGCATTGGGAAACGGGGAATGTTACAATTTCCTCTAAACTTTTATAGACCCTTTCCAATAAAAGTCTTATCCCTGTCCCATGGCATACATTTGTAGATTTTCTGTAATGTCGCAAATGCCTCGCATGGCATTGGTGAATGTTAGTTACAAAACCTGCATCTGAAAATTTTTCTATCAAAATTCGATTGTAATATCATGTGAATAGGCATTTCAATTGCCTCTTTTTTCCCTGACAGATTGCAACCACAATTTGACATTAAACTACAATTATAATTGAATAGTCTCATACCGAACTTCATTGATTTAGGACATTGGGTTTATGAGTTATTGCCTTTATATGTAGAAGAAAGTACAGACCGACAGACGGTCAGTCCTTTGATAGATTTAATTCAAAATTTGATAAGAGTCTACATTTCAGATTTTAAATCTGTGTAACCAAATTTTTATCTATATAGCGCTTTACGTTTTGTAGTTATCTCCACTTGTCGAACAGCGAGATAGATAGTTTGACTTTGTAAGAATTCCATTCAAATTTTATTGGCATTCTAGAAATTCGATCTAACGACCATGTACAAATTTCAGTTGTCTAGCTCGAATTTTGTTTCGAGTTATCATCTTTATTGACAGACGAAAGGATATGCAGAGAGACATCATTCTAAAGATGTGTTATTCGTACGCTGGAAAATCTGAATGTTGGGAGATTCGTCAAAAATCTCAGATTCCAATTTTTCTGATAATTACAATACATACTCTTGGTATACTTCGAATAACAGACAGTAAAGGACCAAAATTCACGCATTGCAAATATTTATACTTGCGTGGAGCAGGAATAAAAATTGCAGCATCTCAGTATTAAACATTAGAATTATTAATGAAAAAGAGTAATCGTATCATATGACGTAAGAAGGATACGACAAAATTTTATTTCTGAATATTTAAAATAGTTCCATAATTGTTTTGATAAGCAAATTGCATTGTTACATTATATGTCTAATGAAGCGCCTAGGCGCCGTGGCTTAGTTGGTTAAAGCGCCTGTCTAGTAAACAGGAGATCGCGAGTTCGAATCTCGCCGGTGCCTGATGGCGTTGCTTTTTGAATTTAAAACGAATGGTGAAATCAGCATGTTGCGACAGTTGTGATAATATGCATACTTTGGGGTTTTATTGCAACTGATATTTATATTCCCATGAAATATGCTTTGAATCTAATTCGATTTAGATTTTCTGATTAGGATCGTTTGAATCTAATTCTAATTTTAATGTAAGGTTTATTAAAGTAAGCCTTCGCATTTGGGTAAAGATTCGAATTCGGAATATTTTCTTAAAAAAGATATCTAATAACATTTTACTTTATTGTAAGCGTAGTATAAAGAAAATGCAGTAATCGTCTAAAATTCGAACTCAAGATTTTGACGTAATTCCACGTTTTTAACTTCCCTGAGATCGAAGAACTCATATTTAGAAATCGTCCGTCTGTCTGTCAAGAAGATAACTCAAAAATGCTTTGAGTTAGACGGTTGAAATCTGATATTCGTTCTTTACAACAAATTTGCAGATTTGTATCGAATTTTGAGTAAAATTTGTTCAGTGAAAGTCCGTCAAAATTGTTACTAAACCCCTCAGGCTATAAACTGGTTAGCCAGGTATATTGCTTATATTTCATTTCAGAGAAATGATTTAAATATAACTTCATATTCATGAATCATTAAGACAGGCATTAAAGACACGTTATTTTACTTGTCTGACAAAGTTTCTATTCATTGTGTATTTCGA
Source organism: Argiope bruennichi (assembly GCF_947563725.1). Lineage (NCBI taxonomy): Eukaryota > Metazoa > Arthropoda > Arachnida > Araneae > Araneidae > Argiope > Argiope bruennichi. Next base: position 37,964,449 of record NC_079156.1, read on the forward strand.
CTTTTCTAGTGGAGATCAGTTTCTTGGCTTCATAAAGCTATTATGTCCGATTCATGGCTTCATAAAGCTATTATGACCCTTTCCGCAAATTTCTAGTGGAGATCAGTTTCATGGCTTCATAAAGCTATTATGTCCGATTCATGGCTTCATAAAGCTATTATGACCCTTCCCACAAATTTCTAGTGGAGATCAGTTTCACGGCTTCATAAAGCTATTATGTCCGATTCATGGCTTCATAAAGCTATTATGACCCTTTCCACAAATTTCTAGTGGAGATCAGTTTCTTGGTTTCATAAAGCTATTATGTCCGATTCATGGCTTCATAAAGCTATTATGACCCTTTCCACAAATTTCTAGTGGAGATCAGTTTCATGGCTTCATAAAGCTATTATGTCTGATTAATCTATATTCTGAATTTAGCGATATTGCAATTTCGCTTCTTTTATTAGCCCTGTAAATGATATAAGTATTAAACATTATCCTTCTTTTACTTTAAACAATAGAAGAAAAATCACACAATTAACTATTTACGTCTGTAAGTAAATATAATAATTCTAAAACGCAATGGTTGAAATAAATGAAAATTTTATATATCTCGTGATTTAGTTTAGTTATATTAACGTCCCGTTTGAAGCAACACAAGGGCTATTTTGGGACGGACCTCGTCATTTTGAACCGCTGTCAGATGACGAGGACGACACCTGAGCTGGCACCCCCCTCTCCACACCAGCGGGAGGACGTTTGGTCATGACGGATTTAACGTGAAACAGACCCCCTTACACGACGGTTCTTTTTGAAATAGGATCTCGAACCTGAAACCATCCGGCTCCGAGCCGAGACCTTACCACCAGGCCACCGCGGCCCAATCTCGTGATTAAAATTTCAGTTCTGTGTCTGATTCTGTTTTCCACTGTTTGAAAAGGGACATCCAAAGTTCAAATTTGGTAATCTTTATTATAGCACGAAATACAAAATTCTCATATAGGGTACTTTGAAAATAAAAATCCGAGCGATCATGGTAATTTTAGCCTTTCCCATTTGACAGTTGGTTACATCTTTATTAGAAAGTATGGAGGAAGTTGTGAGGAGACAACTCCAGCTGTTTTAGGCCCTGTTAGAAATAATAAAAGCTGTAGGATCTAAAGGCCTTTCTATTGTTGGTCTTACCTAAGCGAGTTTTCATTCGATTATTTATAAATTAAGTGCATATCCATTATAGATTGATCTGCTTTTTTCTTCATGAATAACTAGCTAAGTCAACATATCAAAGACTCGTGATAATAGGGAGGCTACTGATCAATGTGATACAGCTCAGATGCCGTCCTCATCGTCTGATCAGAACTGAAAATTACAAAATATGTTGCAATATAATCCCCTTGTTATTTCAAAGCGATACATAGATTCAATTGAAGTAAAAAGTAAATTTTAACCACTGAAGAACCTTCATTAACGAAGGTGGTAATATTAATATATTTTAAATAATTTGTCGTAGAAGTAATACCCCACATTTATATGGTGGGAAAGTTAAGTGTCCTCTGTCCATTTTGTACCCGAATATTCTTCGCAGAGACTTTCTTTTAACAAATCTCAATGTTATGAGCAATCACGAAATAAATTTATAACCTATTCATTTTCAATTTTTCGTAGAAAAATAAACAATAAACACAAAAAGTCAGAAGCAGTTTAGCGCGATTTTTTTTCACACTTCATATCTGATAAGAAATACTTAAAAGAAGATTATCACTCTTATAATAAGGAGAATCTTTATTTGCATTCGAATTCTATTTTATATTGAAGAAGATTATGTAAATGGATCTCGGTGAGATTGAAATCGATCGTGTTAATAAGGAATTCTTTCAAACGTTTTTGTATCTTTGTAATAAATTCTTTTTTGTGAAATGAATAAAAGGAATCTATCTACGATCACAAAAGAAAGTCCATTTAGCTAATCGTGATTGAAAAGAAAAGAGCTCTCCAAGAAAAGCTATTGTAAATTCAGATACTCTTGGTTGTTATTTATTTATTAATTTTTCTTTTAATAAAAATTGCCACCCCCTTTTTGTCGTGAAATGTTGTGTTAAATTTGTGTTTTGTTTATATTCTTTCTTTCTCATTATTCATTCCTTTTTTTCTAGCTCTTTATTATTTTTTTTGTTTGTTTTCAAAGATCAGTAAAGCATAATGGAATTAATCGAATGAAGAAAAATGGAAGGAATTAATTGAAAACTATAAAGAATCGAAAATAATAGGATATTGCCATTATTTTCGATATCCTTTTTTCTTTCAAGTTCCAATGAACAATAAGAAAGTCACGAGTAGAGAATAAAAGGAATGTATTACCAAAAGATATTATGTATAAGCATTGTTGGTTTCTGACATAATTGAAAAGAAAATTCCTGTTTTTATCACATGGGTTGACCAGGTTTCTGACCCACATTTCGAAGAAAAATGCTACTAGTGATGTAAGATGGGCCTTAATGTTCTTTTAAAGCTCCTTTTTAGTTTTGAAGTTTTGGTCTCCATGCCAGTTCTCCCAATTCAGAAAAGAGATGAAAATCACTCGGCTCCAAATAGTGTTCTCCATGAAAGGTAAACAAAGGTCCAAGTCTTTTGCAATAGAACTTATTCGAAGAGTTGATCAAATGCTTCGAAGACACGAAAAGTACAAGAATAAAAATAATGTTGAAATCCAAGACAACGAGCTAGTTGTCCAGCATTCCAAAATTGCAAATTTGGGAATATTCCTCTGAGTGGATAAAATGCTGCCAAACTGCATAGGTTTTCTAAAACTTTTAACACTGACGGGTTCAGACATATTCTCTCCCTCAAAGAAAATTGAAAGGACTAAAGATCAGTACAACTCCTCCAATTCAGACTCATTCCTTCGTGAAATTGGAGGTAACTCAACCCTACAACCACTCGTTATGGGAGAATTACCTACCTGCGCTTCTCATCTTCATACTTGAGGTATCTCTAGGTGGAGCTCAATTTCGGTATAGATTATGTAACGAATTTATGTAATGTGAGCGGATACCTGTTTGCTTTCTCGTATTCAAAATATGGAAGAACAGTTAATGCAATCATCGAAAAATAGAATATCAAGACTTTCATGAGTTCAGGGGTGTCATGTGACAATCATGACTCCATAAGTCTGAAACACATTATATTCGTTTGTATGTGAACACGATAACTCAAAAATATTTTCAGGTTACATAAAATAAAATTCAGTTTAATATCTTTACGCCATATTTGTAGATTTCTTTCAAATTTTAAACGAAATACATTCACAAGAGGACTGTCTGTCTGTTCGAGTGCACGTGAATACAATAACTAAAAAACGCAACTAGCGAAATGGATAGATTTTGATACATAATTTTATGATTTGAAATATAGATATCTATCAGATTCTGAATGAAATCCGTAAGCAGGTTCCCCATCTACTGGTTTGTATATTCGAGTGTGTATAAACGCGTTAACTAGATAAATGAAATATGGCATACATTTTTGTCACTAAAGTAAATTTTGTATCAGATTACAGTTTTATATCAAATTTTGGCTTCGATCAGAAAAAGACCCCAAAATAAATGTGCATTCTGTTTGTTTCACTAAATTACGAAGCGCGAAATGCTCACACGCGTAATTTTATCACTTTACATGAGAATCGGAAGGATGGGAGGGAAACTTTCAATTTGTACTCTCACCTTCCGCCTTGTCTCAATCCAGTATTATGTTACTGTCGATCATGATTTTGCTCATAAGATGCAATTTTCATTCGGACGGAGGAAAGGATACCTTTATTAACGTTTACACGAGGATTGACCAGCCCTGCTGGTCAATTGACGGGTTCTTATCGACTTGACCAGTCCTGCTGAATCTGCCTGAAATAATGCAGAATGATTTCCAAGATTTAAATATATTTAAAAAATTAAGACCCTTTCCCCCTTTTTCCATTACAATGCACCTTATTGAAAACAGGGACCACAAATGTAGAACATAATTAGAGAATCCTGGGTTCGAAACCCTTGCTGGTTTGGTATATTTTGAAATCGTCATGGTAAACATCCCATCTTCCCCGCGGGTATGGTAAAGAAATTCGGAGAGTGACTTTTTATTGGCTCAGATATAATCATTCCCTGGGCTAATGTCGATTATAGGCTAAGAAAAAAATAGGCTATTTCTGAAATAAGTATAAAGTACCTTTAAAATTCGCCATGCCGGCATCCTGGCATAAGGGTAGCGCGTCTTCCCCGTGATCTGGGCGTCCTGGGTTCGAGTCCCGGATTGGGCATGGTTGTTCTTCCGTTGTTCTATCTATGAGATATGTGAATGGGCCTTCCTGTAAAAAGGAGTTGTGCAAGCGAATGAGTGATGCGTGAGTAGCTAAGTCGTACTCTTGACCCTAGTTAGCGCTACTATAAAAACAAGAGACGCTCCCCCACCGTCTTAAAATCTCTGTCTTCGTAACAGCGAGCTTGTCCATGACAATTGCCATAAGAAACAACAACAACAACAAAATTCGTCATGAATCTAATTAAACAAAATTAATTCAGCAGTTCCTACTCCGACAGGTCAGAAAGCACACGAAAAAAAATGAATGACCGGACAGCCGCAACAGCGAAATTGCCGAGAACTGTGGTTAAGTTCGAGGGGCCATCACCGGCCATGGTACAACCCTTCCCTTGAGGAGCAGATCCCGTCTTCGATGGGAAGTAGCCAACTTTCACCATTTGTCTACCCATCAGGGTGGCGAGAAGCAACCAGCTTACTGGAAGCTGCTCAGCCTCATTTTGTAATTCCCTCCCCTCCAGTGCGATTCAGCAATAGCATAAATTAGAACATCTTGGAAATTCAATCAAAAGAATTGTCGAAAAAGAGTTTTTTTTATAGAATTAAATTACCCTGAGAATATTTTACTCAAAATTTTAGATAATAAAAAATGAAAAAGCCTTTTTGAAGCTGAATTCAGAAGGCACATATACATAAATTGCGTTCCTGATAAAAACAAAGTTCTGTTTAGAGAACAACAAAAAAATAAATCATTGAGTGCATGACATATACAAGCAGACACGGATTTGTCTGGAATGTCTAGATTTGTTCCGAAAAAAAAAAACTTATTCCTTTACACACAAATGCAAAAACGGACGTTCAAGCAATAGTCTATTTCATGCTGCTTTTGAATTCTTTATCATTGAATCATCCGGTTCTGATTCAACATAAAAAAAAAGGAGGAGGAAGGGGAAAAAAAAAGGAAAGGATGAAAAAAAAATACTGGTTAGAAATACGAATGGGGTATGGGTTGGAGGACTTATAGAATGATAGAAAAATTGTCATTTCATTTTACGATCTCTTACCGAAGGTTTATGACGTCATGAAAAGATCACGTGATGAGATAAGATAGTGTGTTTCGACTCTAGCCGTAAAATTGGGGAAGGAGACATTATACCGTCAGCGTGTATTATGATGGCGTTGAAAAATTAACCTTTTAGAGCCGTTATTTGAATCCCGGTCTTGCAGTAAAGAGATAACTCTTTAACAAACAAATTGATAAAAATATTTTAACAGCTGTTGTTTTATTGAATATAATGTTGTTGTTTCATAAATGGAAGCTCTTTTTCTTTGGTGTTGAAAATTGTTTTCAATGCAAACAATTGAAGTTTGAAGAGTTTTGAAGAAATAAATTCCGTCAGGCGTTTTTGCAAACATGATTAAAATAGGAAAGGGATATAAAATATCATACAGTTTCTTTGAAAATTTTTAAGAATCAAACCTGTGGAGGGAGATGAATAAATTGTTTTCATTATACATCAAAATGATTGCGAAAAAAAAATAATGTAAATTTGAAGAATGGATAATTCAATTATTTTCAGTTCAGAATAAGATAAATTATTCGGAAAATCCTAAGGAATAAAACAATGGGAGCATTTTTCTGAAACTTTTTGCACACTTCTCAATAAACATGTTTTTCTTTTCTTTTTTTTTTTCTTCTCTCTCTTCAGATAAAATTGACCAAAGCAGTAAATAGCACAAATACTCAGACTTACATGCACCGAATTTGGTACATATATACGTTAGAAGGTAGAAATATTCGCATTTTAGCGATTTTTTTTTGAAATTTTAACTAATTAAAAACTAAGCTGCATTTTGGCATTCATATACTATAAAATGTTATAGCAAATATTATCCATATTGATAAAATGTTATAGCAAATATTATTTATATTGATAAAATATTATAGCAAAAAATGAATTTTACACCGTTGCAAGTTATAAAAAAATTGTGTTATTGTTGTCTTTTAAAATCTTTTTAATTACAAAATATTAAATTGTATTTTTATTAAACAACTTTAAATGATACGAATTCAATAATAGTGGCAATTTTTGCAAAATTTTGGATAATTTTAAAAACTTTTATTGCCTAATTTCTAAAAATAGGTTACATTGTTCGACTGAAATTCAAACCATTTTCATTGTTTCATCAAATATTTAATCGCGTGACATCCTTCCATTGTTGAAAGTTAAAGAAGAAAGATTATGTTTGATTTCTATGTAGTTTAAAAGACAAATAAAAACTGATGTTAAAATATCACGAAATTAGATGACAGATGAACCGTGCATTTATGTTTCTAAAAAGTTATAATGATATGGGTCTAGTTCTCCATTAGAAAGGTTCCTGCATATAATAAACAGTACTCAACACAACAAACAATTAAAATAACACGTCTTTAAGACCAGACAATGTGGAGAAATATTGATATGAAGTTATATTTAAACGATTTGTTTGAAATTAAATTTAATCAATATTCTAGAAAAAACTAGCGGTTGGCTGAGGTGACTAATTTACAATGAAGTGTTTTAACAAAATAAATAAAGGTGCTTACCTTAATGCCTTTTGCATAGTGACATTATTATGAATTATACAATAATTCATAATTAGAGTAAGTGATCTCACAGAAACTTTTTCGCATACTCTGAATATAGATGTTACTCTCTTTTCTTTCATATGGAATTATGGACCTTGGGAAAAGGCATGAATGCCACAAGTGCTCAGATTTTTATTTTCAGAGTCCCACACATGCTTCGTAGTATTGCTAAGAAAATCGACATTTGTGTATTAATTGCATGGCATTGGCGAGTATTAATTTCAACCGATAACTTTTTCTGGAGTGAATTTTCAGTTTGGCGATTAATTACAGGGTACTTTTAATAAACAAGTACCAAAACATTGAAGTTATATTTTGGATGATTTTTGGAATTACTTCCATCTGCCATTTTGTATGTCAATGATCACAACAACTAAACAGCACATTCAGCATCAAATTTTGAAGGAAGTTCATGCATAAGAACACCCTTTTGTCTTTCTGATAGTAAATAAAACCATCGTAACAAAACGTAAAACTCTAGACAAATAAAATTTGGCACATATTTTCAGCATCTCAAGCGTGAATTCACATCTAATTTTAAACCAAACACATCAGCGTATCAATTGTCTGCCGGTTTGTATATCCGCATGTATATAAACACGATAACTCAGAAAAGAAACTAGATAAATAAAATTTGGTATGCGATTTTGTTATTAAAATTGTAGTTTTTGTTTCCAGTTTTAATTTCATTCTGTAGAAACAAGACTTCCACATTGCATACCCGGTTGTCTTCACTAGAATATGAAGCAAAAAAAAAAAAAAAAAAAAATCTGAAAATAAAAATCTGCGCATTTCGGGCCTTTCACGATCTTGTCCAAGGCCTCGGACAAGGCGTCTGTTTTTTTTGTTATACTGACGAAAACGGGATAACACTTTAAATATGTAAGTAAATAAAAGAGCGAAGAGATAACTCTTGCTGATTTACTTTTCATTTCAGTGTTTGTTGCTTTTGGTGTTCCTATTCACTTTTTTCTGTTATTCCCACAGAATTAATATTTTCATGTGTACTTATAATGTTACTAGTATTCAACTCTCACCAGTATTATTATTTCATGTTAAAAAATATCTGCCGTTGCCCATTTTAGAGCCTCAGGCATCATGTGCACCATTAAAATGTGTAAGTACAATAAGTGTTGATAGGATCTGTACCTATATTGTTTCACCCAACCAATAATCGTAAAGTTTTCGAAAATGAAGCAATTAATCATTCGGTCACAGCGAGCAACTACGTGAGGATTTGAAAATAAAATAGAAGACAGTGCAATAAAATCCAAGATTGGAAAAGTTCGAAACAATATTAAGCTGAAGTTGAAATTGGATGAAACTTTAAGCAGTTTATCTTTGTTTAGTTTAGTTATATTAACGTCCCGTTTTCAAGCAACACTAGGGCCATTTTGTCACGGATCTCGAACTTTTGAACCGTTGTCAGATGACGAGGACGACACCTGAGCTGGCACCCCTCTTCCAAATTTCACAACACGGCAGCGGGATGACGTTTGGCACCGACGGATTTAACGTGCTCCAGACCAGTTTACACGATGGTTCTTCGGTGGAATCGGGTCTCGAACCTGAAAATTCATCGGTTCAGGAGCCAAAACCTTACCATCAGGCCACTGCTGGCCGCAGTTTATCTTTGACTGTGATCCACAGATTTTATTGCTTATATTAGCAGTTGTCTTATTAGAGATCTTAACTCTTGCTGTGCGGTGTCCTGGCATAGGGATAGCGCGTCTTCCCCGTGATTTGGGCGTCACGGGTGCGAGTCCCGGTTTGGGCATGGTTGCTCTTCCTGTTCTATCTGTGAGATGCGTGAATGTGCCCTCCTGTAAAAAGGGGTTGTGCAAGCGAATGAGTGATGCGTGAGTAGTCAAGTCGTACTCTTGGCCCAAGTTGGTTCTACGGTAGAAACAAGAGGCGCTCCTCCTTATGCTTAAATCGGCTGTTTGTCCGTGGCAAGTGCCATAAGAAACAACAGCAACTGTTGCGGTTCGTTTCAGTATTTCAAGAAAAAATTTATGTGACGAATCTACCTCACTAAGAAGTGAGACCCGGATGGATGAGTGCTTTTTCGGAATACTTCGTTATTCTTTGACCTTGAATTCTATCCCATTATAGATACATTTTCATTCAATGTTTTTCCCACATGTATCATGTCGTTTTTGATCATATTTCATTTTAACTTAAAATTGTGTTGATTGCGTGTTTGGCTAGTGGCAAAGAAAGCTTTCAAGAGTGGCATGAAGAATATTCTACGTAATATCATTAAATGTCTACTGTAGATAATCTCAAAATGTTATAAAAAATTCAATAACAAATTAAAAAAAAAGAAGAAATGCTCTAGCAATAAAGAATTATTTCTGTTTTGTAAAAAAGTTAAATACCAGATTTTAAGAACAGTAATTTATTCACTATATTTTAATGTTTAGGCCCTTTTAGTAAATGAAAATTGCTCTAAAGTACTTTATTGTGAATTTTTTTTTCAGACAATATTACGAGCTATCCCTAGTTTTTACACCCTCTAATTCCGTGTAATACACCCTCTAATTCCGTTCCGTCTTTCCCCCCATCCCTATTTTGACTAAATAAATGCATCCTGACGCATGCACAAAAGCTCGGAGGTTTTTTTGAATTTCAGCATGAACAGTAATTTGGTTTGGCTAATTGTCACTCTTCTGAAAGTCCCGATCAATCTAAGATCTTTAATATATGAGAAATATTCCAAAAATATACAATTTCACATTTAATAAGCGACTATTTATTATATAAATCTTATGCAAAATATTCAAATACCAGCTGTAGAATTATGGATAATAAAAATGTCCACTCTAAGTACATGAAATTTATATCTTCCTGAGACTGAAAAGCAAATTTAAAAAATTTTGTTTGCCTGTCTGTGAACACCATAACTCAAAAAGCCTTCAAGCTAGATGGCTGAAATTTGGTATACGTGATAAAACCAAATTTAAAGACTTCTATTAAATGTCAAACGAAATTCACTTACAAGAAGTTTGCCTGGATGGGTGTTCTAGTAAAAGTCATCTCGATAAATACAAAACGTAAAGAGCTAGACAGATGAAATTTAGCATCTAAAATATAGCTACTTTTCAAATTTAAAATTAAATCTTCCAAACGGTTGCCGTCTTTTGGCCTGTAATGGATTTAAACTCAATAACAACTCACAATTGCAAGGATTCAAATCAATTATATTCATTATGATATTTCGTGACTACAACTTAAGTTTTGTGTAAAATTTTGGTTTCAAAAAGACGTTAAAAACATATGTTCTGGTGATAAATTCAGTAAATATGCTAAATTTGTGCCAAATATCTAAATTTCGTAAATATGGTACCCAAATTTATGAAAAGTATGCTGGATATTACCCATGGCCTCCAATTTTATGTGGAGGAAGGGGGTAAGACTTATGAGAGTCTTCCGCTGGCAGTGAGGAAGAAAATTTCGGGGAATCCACTTCCGCTGTTTGAATTTCTACAAAAATCGGTTCTGTTTGAAGTACAAATATTGTATCAAGCAGGTTTAGTTTTATTTTCGTTATAATTGTAATGTGGATGTGGACGAGTTAAAATAATTGTAAATAAATCTTATAACTTTAAACGAAAAATTCTTGTACATACATGTAATGATATTTTAATTCTAATTTCAATTTAATTAATTTCCAAGATTTTATCTTAATTTAGCCCATAATAACTTCATTCTAAAATTATTCTCTTATTTCGTGATCCAATTTCACTTTCGGTTTAATGAATCCCTTTGTAAAAATAATGCGCCACCAGTACTACGTATCAAATGAAAGTGATACTTCATTTGATACGTTGCCCTTGTCAAAGGTCATTCCTTCTGCACGTGGCCTGAAATTCTATGTTATATAAGACTAGTGATTGTTTGTTCCACCCCTTTTTGCTCTTCTTTACTTCTGCTTTTGTGCCGCACTGCGTCTTCTTGTAAAATAATCATGTTTGTCTGCCAGGAGAGAATAAAACGAAATTAAAACTACAAAATCTCTTCACTGCTTGTTAAACCCGCACTCTGCTTCAACCAAATAATGTCATATATATATATATATAACGATTTGGATCAAATTTTATATTTATATAAGTATTTGCTTTGTAACTTTATCTATATCGTTGTATTTTTTGAAAAAAAAAACGCGATTTTTATTTGAATAAGTATTAGATAACTATTAGAATAAGTATATTTAACTTCCGGTTCGCCGTGTGTGCAGTGCAGTATAGTGGCCAGGACAGCATGAATGACGCGTGTGCTGCGGGTTCTTGGTTCTTGGCACGCTTTTTGTTTTATTTTTTTTAACTTGTGTATTTTTATTTAACATTTTTGCTTTTTAAATTTATCTACATAGGCATTTTTCCTGTAAAAACGAGATTTTACACACACACACAAAACATTTTTTATAACTAACTATGAGAGCCTTTTTCTATCTGCACTATTGCTGACAATGTTATATAGCGACATCTCGGACGCGATTTCACTAGGATAAAACTGAGTGTAATTTCAAAAATATAAGTAATGTAGATAAATTGTTTAATGAATACTGTAATATAGCAGATTGTTACAAATAACATCTTAAACTAAGTAAATAGCATTTAAACATGATTTTTTTTTATTTAAATGAGTAGTTCATATGTATTTAAGATTGAAAAATAATCATATGTAATCAGTATGCGTTTCGTATTTGAATATTTTCTCTGAAAAAACACTATTAAAAACAACAACAACAAAAACAAACAAACAAACAAGTAATATAATTTTTTTAAAAATTCAATTCCTACTTAGGTCAACAAAGAAAACATTTATTTTGGTTACTTTTTATTAAATAATTATGTAAAAAATTATTAAGTATGAAAAAAATAATTGATTTTCACAAGATTTGAATTCGCATTCGTCACCTTCACGTGAAAAATACCGAAATCCTTGCATTTTACCGATTGAGCTACTGCCTGTTGATTTCAATTTTCATTACAAACTGCTATCTATTTAAAGTATTAAAAATTAATTAAATTTAATGAATGAATTAATATTTGAAAAAAACTGTATTAACATCAAGTGTCATCCACTACAAGTCTAAAAAAATTTGAACATTTGTGGATGAACAAAAAGTATTTCATTAACGATTGAAAATTTGAATAAGATATATAAATATATATATATAGGGAAAAAAGTGAACTAATCATAGGAATTGGGGAAAAAAAAACTTTCCGAGCAAAGCTCAGCTTTCCAGATGTTGATTGCTATGAAACAAAGTTTTTGCTAAATAATAAATAACAAAGATATTGAAATTGTGGACAGTCATTTATTTTTTTTAAAAAGGAAATTTTAAAATAATTTTTGGAAAGCTAATTGAGGAAAATGTGTTGGAAAAATTCTCTTTTGATTGGAGGTAAGGAATTATGATAAGTAAACTGAAAGAAAAGAATTTAAATAAAAATTCAATATTAAATAAAAATTATGAATTTTCAAATGATTAATTAATAATTGTGTTTTACATTTGTTATGAAATAAGATTCAGATTAAATTTATGTAGACTAAATTTTTTATTAACGACATAATATAAAAAAAAAATGGTTCTCCTTTCTTTCAAATACAGATTCACGAATTCCTTAGAATAAACTGACATATTTCCCCCCCTCTCCAAGATATTTTTTTGTGAATAAATACCTAGTAAATTTATTTAAAATTAATTGCTAACTTCCACATGGAATTCAATAAAAGCTAAAATCCTGAGATGAGAATCAGAAAGGAGATTGAAAATAAGGACAGTATAATGAAAATTTTCATTTCTCGAGATTTTAATTTTCCATTACATCGCAGAAAATAAAATAAACTCGGAATCAATGAATTTTTGAAATTGAACTGGCTTCAAACACAGAGTTAAATGAATTCCAAAATTGAAGAAGATGAAAAAGTTATTGATTCTTTGTGAGATTTTTCTACAGCCAATTTAAAGCTATGCTTTGAAGTTATACGAAATTCGTTTCTTGGGAGGATTTCCCCATTTTGAATCATGATAAGATTGCTTTTCAATATAGTTTGAAAATCAAATGACGAATGATTCATCTTTTTTATACTTTAATCTTAGGGATTAATGATTTTTTTAAAATTCTAGTTAGAAAAGTGAAATTTCTTCCAATAATCACTACGCGACTTATTTATGAATTTAAATATAGGTTTTGTACTTTGAAATTCTTTATATTTTTAGTATTTGCCATTTTGTAAATTTAGTATTTGTTTGTTGTGTTTTGGTGTATATTATATATTAAAATTAGAGCCTGAGTTGATTTTATTTTTGCTTTATATCGTTGTGCCTTTTCTTCATTTTTTTCTTGACAACTAAAATTGTACCTAATTGAACGTTATTAAACTCATAAAAATTATTTCCCTTTTTGTGCAATTTTATTGACATTGATAATTGTTTCTCATATATTGTGTTTCTATTATATATATATTTTGCTTCCTCATATATGAAGTTTGCAGAGGTTTGGTTTAGTTATATTAACGTTCCGTTTGAAGCAACACTTGGGCTATTTTGGGACGGACCTCGTAGTTTTGAACCGTGGTCATATGACGAGGACGACACCTAAGCTAGCACCCCCTCTCCACAACACACTACACTACACTAGCGGGTGGACGTTTGATCAGGACGGGTTTAACGTACAACAGACCCCCTCACACGACGGTTTTTCTGTGGAATCGGGTCTCGAACCTGAAACCCTTCGGTTCCGAAGCCAAGACCTTACCAACAGGCCACCGCGGCCCGGAAGTTTGTAGAGAAAAATTATTACAAACATCAAATAATTCGATCTCGAGGTTTTGATGCATCACCATGTTTCAGAGCTCCTTGAGTCCAAAAAAAAAAAAAAACACTTTTAGTATTATGTCTCTCTGTCCATCTGCCAATTTAAGGTAGATGTATAAAATTTGCATGTACGTCACTTCCTGTTTATATCAAAATTGTAGATTTTTACCGAATTTTGAATGAAATCAACTCGATGAACATTTGTATGGTTGTTCGAATATAAATTCACACCATAACTTCAAAACGAAGAGAGTTAGATGGATAACGTTTGGTACATAAATTTAATATCTAAAGTACAAATATATACCAGATTTGGAGCTAAAGTCATCAATGAGTTAACCGTCTGTCGGTTTGTGCTTTCACAGGTTTGTAAACGCGATGTTATAATATATGAAATTTTTTGTATGATGTTTTGACTACAAATGTAATTCTATTGCAAATTTTTATTTCAATTGCATTGACAGAAAGCATCCAAAACACTCGATCGATGTTTTGTTATTTGCGTATTAATCGCTTCCTAGCGATTATTCGCCGAAGATCACAAGCTAATAGAGGGTTCGACAATAACATGCAGTTAATAATATATTAGAGCGAAAAAGTTTATATATATTGTTACGAAATTTCCGGGTTCGTTTGGATAGTGGGTGTTATATGGTGTGGAGAACGCTCAATCAGCAGGCGGCAGTAGAAAATAAAACAACTTCGTTTATTTACACGAAGACACACAGGACAGCACAAAGACGACAACTATATACAGCACAGAGAAGACAATTATCTTCGAACGCGAGACGTGCACACAGCAGCACACAACAAGATTCTACTGCAGACAATAGCGCACAGCCTAGTTCAGCACTAGCTTGACTCCGTCGCTGCTCTGCTAATCTCTGGAAGACTCATTCTTTACCGTCGATCCCGACTACTCTCCACTACTCCTGGCAACTGCAGACTGCCTCCTTTTATAGGTCTAAGGAGGCGGGGCTAGAAGCCTCTGAACCAATCAGGAATTTTCGAGGTGTATCTCGGTTCCTAATAGACGGATTGTGAAAATTCTCGATGTTTCAGGTATAATCTATTTTGGCGCCAAAGTCGCCAAATTCGTCGCCAAGTCGCCGAATGGTCGCCAAGTTTGTCGCCAAGCTCCGAGACCTCCGACGCGACACCCGGACTCCGTCCAATACAGATGACTGTAAAACTGTCTTTCTGATGATGGAACCAACTATGCTGGGAAGCAGCATTACAGATTCGTAACAATATATATATTTACAATTCAAAAGACATGCTTTTATGAAGCAATGAAAAACTTAATTTATTCGGTTATGCCCCAAAATTACTGTAATCTCTACAATTTTTGAAGTAAAATTTACTAACATTGATTACGATTCCATCACTTCTATATGGCAATTTGTTACTCGATATTTGAGTATTCTTCTACTAGAAGGTTAATTAATTGTCTAAAAAAAATTGATTGATCTAGATCTTTCGGTTGTTGAATGAATGTGCGAATTATGACAAGATATGAGGATGATGTCTGAACTTTCACTTTTTTCCCAAAATTTGACGTTGGAACAGAAGGAAGAAGTTAGATTTCTCTCGGTTTTTCATACATAAGATCTGTGTTGGCGGCGAATCGTTTGATGGAAATATTTCACCAAGTTCTGATATTTTTAGGTCTTCAGCATTTGTTATTTGGTCATTGCGGTTCACAAATTGTTCTTTTGAAAAACTTGAATTGTTTCGAATAATTTGTATTTGTATTTGTAACTCACGCATTTGCTTCTAAGCTCCAGTACGTTACTTTAAATAAAATAAATGAAAAAAGTCCACTGATGTTCACATATTGAGATTAATTTATTTTAAATTGCAATTTCTAACATTCAGCATAATTCATTTTTTAAATTACTTTTATATCTCTTTGCTACTTGTATTTATTTTAAATTTTCGTTTTTTTGGCTTATGTAATCTCTTTCTGTTTTGTAAGACAAATTTCATACAATTTTTAAACTTTAGAATTGCACTAATGAACGCTTCACCGGTTAACTATGTTGATGGCACACTTCATATTCTCATCCATTTTACTATTTTATATCATGACTTGGCAGACAAAGGTTTTCTGTTATTAATATGATGAGCCATTTGGGGCCTTACTATTGTGGTGGTAACATTAAAGGCCAGATAACAACTTCCGGAGAAGAGAGTACTCTTTTGTCAAGTGGTTATGTTACTCGGCTATGAACCCTAACGTTGCGAGTTCGAACCTCAACCCGCACATTGGTGACCCGGACGTGATTTGAACACGCAACCTTCTGATCAGTAACAGCGCTTCTGCCCGAACAGCTGTTTCAGCAAAATCGGTTAGCTACTGGACTGCTAACCTAAAGGTCCCAGGTTCTATCCTCACGCGTCTCAAACCTGCACACTTTTTTTGGTACTTTTCGTAATATTTTTCTATTTTGTAAGATTAGTTTCATGCAGTTTTTAAAATTATAAATGACAAGTACTAATGAGAGTTTCATCGGTGTAACTATGTTGATGGCACACATCATACCCTCATCAAACTTATAGTTTTATATGATGACTTGGAAGGCAAGGGAGTTTTCTATTATTTAATGTGGCCTGTCATTTGGGGCTTCGGACTATTTTTTGGTGTTTTTGTAATTGTGTATTTTCGTTTTGTTCATTTAGGCGTTTGCATTTTTTAATATTTAATAAGATTTTGAACTTTGTAATTTTGTATTATCTGCTGTTAATTTTTTTTATATTTTTCTTTTAATTTGGTTTGTGGTTTGTGCTGTCACTGTACTTTTGGTACATACGCTCTGTAAATTAATCAACTCTGTAGTGTGCTTATTTTTAATAAATAAATAGTTTTTTCCTGTACTTTCAAGGGAAAAAAAAAGAAAAGAAAAGAAAGAAAGAAGAAATTTACAGCAAAAAGTGCTACAATTGTATTGATTCTACCCTGTTATGTATAAATGCAACAAATATATTAAACCCACCCTATATTAACGCTGCCTTAATCGACGAAGCATTGAAATAAATAATAAACTGCACGTGATTAAAAAGATTATTGAAACGGTGCTCAAACTCTCTAGAAAAAATTAGATACATTTTTAACTCGTTTACGCACGCTATTACCGCCATACCATCTTGTATTTAGGAAACCGGCCACATTCTTTTGAATGTCCGGAATACATACATTTTAAATTTTAACAATAAATTGGAATTTATACAGCAAGATAAAACTTTTAAAACAAGTTTATCTTTATCTTTGTCACATGTATTTAGAAAATAACAAATTTGTTTTAGCATATAAAAATTTGGCTCAACATTGTACAGAAAAATCCAGAGCCAGTGAGTTGCAACTAGACCATGCCAAAGAAATAAAAAAAAATATTTTAAAAATTGATTCCTTGCTTTTGAGGATAATTCTTCAGCGAAAGGATAAAAATTTTAGACATATATCAATGGTAAAACAATGCAAAAATCTCGTTCATTTTTGAAAAATCTCTTGAGTGCTAAAGAGAAATCAGCTCATGAGCTCAAACAATAAAATGAAGTGGAAATTGTTTAATTTCTACTTCACAGATCATATGACGAAAAATAGCAATATATCCATAAAATAGTTAAAATTCTCGCAAGTTAAACTCACGAGGATTTTGCATAGAATTACCTGAAGAATTACCGCCCACCCCACAGTTCGAGAAAGCCAGAATCTATATCGCACGCACCAACAAAAGCGATTACAGAAAAGAAAGGGAATAATCCACTCTTGAAACAATTGAAATCAATGTTAATTTAATACCCAATGATTTCGTGAACGATTAATTCGCTGCAATCTCTCCATTTGAGATAAGATCGAAAAGACAACCAACGAGTTCCCCACTACCGGTGTAAACACGATCCACACCGCGCACACCTTCGACATACTTACAGATAAGGGATGGATTAACACCTCCGAACCACCCAGTTCCCGGCAATTCTAATTGGGACCTGACCTGCCCCCGATGACAGGGGGAAATTAAAAAAACAAATACAAAAAAACAATCTTGCACCTCCAATCCCACTCCTAAGTTGTCACGTGCTTTTGTATTCGGCCGACGTGCGCGGCCCGGTCTGCGCACAGGAGGCCGATCCCTCGATTCCCCTCATCCCTCGGAGAGACCGACCACTTCTGCAGTGCAGTGCAGGCGATCACCCCTCTTCTTCACTTCTCTCCGTGTGTGTGTCTGTCTCTCTTCGCGTGTCTCGTATGTGTCCTGTCTGTAGATCTCCGCCCCTGCACAACGCGTGTTTCGCACGAGGAGGAAGAAGAAACGTCAGTCCCGGCCCCGTTGCCCTTTGACTTCCCATCTTTTTCGTCTTTCTCGCCCGCCGCCGGAGTGTGTTTATTTTTCGTTCTTTTACCTTCCTCCAACCCCTGTTTCGGTGTGATTTGGAAAAGGGGTTCGCTCGTCTGAGGTGTCGGCATGAATTATTCGGGTGTCAGCTCGAGGCCTGGTGGGGGTGGAGGAGCCTCAGGTTCCACCCGGTACAAGAAAGCGGACAGTGGGCCCAAAGAATCGGGTGATCATGGGGACGACGACATGGTAAGTAAGTTTTTTTAATATTAATTATCTGCATGTTTAGAGAAACATGAAAGCCGCATCACAGAATTTATGTAGAGATTATTGATACAGGTATAAATGATAACCACGTGTTCATTCCGTGTTAAACACAAGACTGTTCCTTGTGTTTCATCAAAAGAAAGACATATTTCTTTCCAGATTTTGATAAAATTAAATTTTATTTAATGATAAAAATGCGTTGATAAGGATTTAAATCAAATAAAAATTATTTGATAATATTCTAATTAATGTTTTTTCTTTATTAAAGAATTAATATCCGTTATTTATAGTAATAAATTAGAAAATATCTCCACGTGTTTTTGGGAAAGGCCTAAAGAAATCGAACAATTTTATTTATAAGAATGTTTTGAGTTATGTTTAATCCATCGTCTTTAACTTTTCAAGGAATATGCTACCGATCAATAAATTTCATGACGCTCTTTGGGTGCTTGTCGCGTTTTAACTATCGAGTTGTTTATTTTACTCAAGTTTTAAATTTTTTAGTGATATAATGTTGCATATCACTATTCATTATTATTGTGAAACTGTAAATGACTTGTAGATAATTTTTTTGAAATATATCGCATGATGTACGAAATTGATATTAAATAGGTTTTGTAAAAATTTGTAGAAATTCTATTACAAATAAATAATAATTTTGAACAAATTTATATTTATCTCCCGAATTTCTGGTTTTGTTTATCCAAATGAAAATTGTTAGGACAAAAAAAAAAAAAATAAACCGGGAGATTTTGCAGAATAAATTAAAGAAATATTTCTCAAATTAAATTTGTGCATTCCCTTTCAAGAATCATTTCCCTTTTGGGAAATTTAAACTAGTTTTGAATAGTATTATCTGCAGTTTTAAAGTAACTAATTTCATACAAATATTTTCAGTTTGTAAATTATGAAAATAAAAAGGACTCCATTTAGAAAATTTATCCCCCCCCCCCAAAAAAAAACTGTTACTTATTAAACAAATTTTATATTATCGATTACTTTTTTTATTTTTATAAAATAGGAACTGCAAAAATAGTATTTTGTTCATTATTACCCTAATTTAACAAGACATTCGCCATAGATACGGAGTTATTAAATAAAAGAGATTTAAATTCTTTGCTCATTTAGCATAAAAATCTATCTTAGTATAACGATCACTTGTATTAAACTGATATCATTTATTTTTCATTCATAACATAAGATTATAAATTTATATCATATATGTAAATTAGTATCATACATTAGCTAAAAATGAAATTATACTTTAATTAATCGTCATTACAATAACTGAGATTCTCTGATTAGGTTGATTGTTAATGAAGTTTCTCTTACGTATTTATTTTAAAGATTTAACAGATTTATCTTATCGATTTATCGTATTTGGAAATTTATAAACTTAAAAAAAAAGTTATTCAAAAACGTTTGCAGTCGTTACAAATATTGCTTGGATTTCATATTAAGTATATTATAAATATTTAATCAAATCAAAATGATTCTTAAAAAATAGTATATAATCTAATTAGATATTGGAAAAAGTTTTAATATTTCCCGGTTAATCAATGGAAACTTTATAATCTCGTTAACACTAAATATGTAGAATTCTATAGATTAATGGAATCAAAATGAAATCAGATTCTAGATAAAAGAGCATATCATGGAATTAGATATTGGAATATGCTTTATTATTTCTCGGTCAGAAGTTTTAGAATATCATTAACACTAAATACGTAGAAAATAAGTAACATTAACTCATTAACCCGAAATATGTATCGAATCAGAATGAAAACAGTCCCCCCTCCCCCAAAAAAGGAGTATATAATTGAATTAAACATTGGAAAAACTTTACTATTTGCCGATTAACTGAAGAAAGCTTTAGAAAGTGTTTTTTCTATTTAACACTAAATATGTAGTAAACATGCAACAATTTCTAAAAATATGAGGTTGGAATCGTTTGCAGTATTTTCATTCTTTTATAAAAATGTATATTTATAATGTTGCATCAAAGAGTGGAACACTAAAAATAGAAAGAAAACGTGTTTCAGAAAGATATTTATGTCGCAATCGATGAGAACCCGACCTTTCTCCGGAATCCTTCGCTTGAAAACAACAACACGTGTTCTGAATTTAAATTTATTATAATTAGAAGAATTTTTATGCTTTTTATTCAAGGCGAGTTTTCAATTCCTGCCATATAATTTTTCTCGCTGGAAAAAGGGATAAAAGTATGAAATATTAAATATGCGTTCGCACATTGATAATCAAGTATTATTATTTTGTTTTTTATTTTCGGTGATAGTAGTAAAATTTGAGAAAATAATAATAAAGTAAAATAAATCTTCATCGATCATTTCTGTTTTGAGCAAACGATTCCGTAGAAAATTGGATTTTGTAATATTTTAAGGAATGTATTTATCATTTTGGAAAAGGCTTTTTTAATCCGTTAGAAATGAAAATTTTATTAAAGAGGGAGGATAAATTTTTTCTTAAACAACAATTTTAGATTTTCTGCAAACTGGTTAATGAATTTAATTAATTCATTCTGTGTATTTATGTTATTTAAAGTTTCGAAAATCATCGAATTTTTGTATGTTCTTTCTTTTTTTATCATCAAATATATGTGAAATTATTACTGAATAAGTTATTTAGACTATACAGTGAAGTGTAAATATAATTAGATTGTTTAATAAATTGCCTTATTTTTTTACCACTGTAATTAACATAGCATTTTCAATTTTTCATTTATTAAATCATCAAAATGTTCATAAAAATGTATCGGTAAATTGAAAACAATTTAATTGTATTGTTTTAATTTTGCAGAAAATTTAAATCCGCTTCGAAAAAAAATTGGATTTATTAAAAATTCTAATCCTGTTTGTTCAAAATAAGTACGCAGAAATAATATAATGTGGGATCATACCATACGTAATAATAAAAAAAAAATGATATTTTATTCTTCATTGTGTGTTGTCAATATAATCGTTTCATTTCAATATTATGTACTGTTTAAAACTTAATGGGAAGATATACATTCCGAAATATTGCGCATACAAAAAAGAGCGTACAATTTTATTCTTATTAAATAATTGCAATATTTTTTTATTTATTTTGAAATTTTTAATCTTGAAATCGTCAGAAAAATTCCATTTAAAAGACTTTTTCATAGTTTTGCGGCTATTTTGAATTACAAATAGAAATTAATAAATATTGCGCATATAAAAAGGGCGAAAAGTTTATTCTTATTGAATAATTGCTATATTTTTTCATTTATTTTGAAAATAAAAATTTTAAACTTGGAAATCGTCTATAAAATTTCTATTTAAATCATTTTTTTCATAGTTTTGAAGCTATTGTGAATTAAAATGGAAAAATAATAAATATTGCGTACATTGCGTTTATAAAAAGAGCTTACAGTTATATTCTTAATAAATAATTGCCACATTTTTCACTTATTTTGAAAATAAAATTTTAAACTTGAAAATCGTCTGCAAAATTCCATTTAAATCCTTTTTTCATAGTTTTGCAGTTACTGCCAATTAAAAATAGATAAATCATGAATATCTTTTGTAGAATAATTTTTTTTAAAAATATTGTTTCATTTTTATAACACCATTTCAGTGATAATAATATGCAAGCGTTATTGACAAAAACTTTTGACTCATAATTTCAAAATAGTTTTGATGTTACACTAGCGAACTTTCAAATTCTTTTCTTACAGATCATGAAAATGGTCACAGTAATATTTAGATTTTTTTATTGATTTTTTTTCTACTGCTTATTAAAAGTATAATTTAGTTAATTCAAATACAATAATAAATAAAGAAAGAAAATCCATTCTTATAATATGTTATCTTCTTTTAAGGGATTATAAATTAACCATGATGTCTTGTACTTTGAATAACGAAATTTTTGATATTACAAATGACGTTAGTAAAATACAATATAGAAGCTACATTATATTTTAATTAGTGATTAAAGGACAAAGTTTTTAATTTTCATTTTTTTCTAGCTCTGAAAAATACATAAAGGTGTATTCTAGAGTGTAATAATGCAAAAATATAAAATATTTACAAGAGTATAAAAAATATAGTTTGGGAAGCTAGTTTTGAATTTTTTTGAACGTTTTGAACGACATAACAAACAAACTCATAACATTTATAATTTTTTTAAAAATGAAATCTGGCTTAGAATTTTTTGGATAAAGTTTTAGATGTAAAAAAAGTGCATCACATTTTTCAAAATTTAAAAAATGATTGGAAATCTTTTAAGAGACAAATTTGGAAAGCGATTTTTGAGTTTTTTTGAAAGGGCCTTGTATGTCATAAAACCACATAAATATCAACAGCACACCCACCCACCCACACACACACAAAAAACTTGCATAATTTTAAAGAAAATTTAAATCGGCAGAAATTGAAGGAAATTGCTTGAAAATGTAGTTTTCAGTTTTTTTAAAAAAAGTTCTTGAATGTCCTAACAGAAAAACTTACAAAGTTATCCAAAATTAAAAAAAATAATAAAATATGGTTTTTAGGATTTTCGAGAGTGCCTTGCAAGTCTTAACAACAACAATAAAAAACATGATGGTTTAAAAAATTAAAAAAAGAGTAATATAGACATCTGAAATCCAATTTTTTGACAGTGCGATGAAAACAATTACAGCACCAAAAAAATAATTAATTCTGTTCACAAATATTTAAAGAGGACAATTTGGAAAGTTGTATTAGAATTTTTTAGATGACATTGAATGTTATAAAGCCAAATATTATATAATCGTTTACCAAAATAAAAAAAAAAGATACTTTAAAAATCTGACCTTGATATCGAAACAGCATTCATGTCATTGATTAAATCAATAACATAAGAAAGCGAAAATGGAAAATAAAGAAAAAATATATATGAGTTTTCAAACATAGTTAACACTGAAATAAGTAGTAAAAGAGAAGTTTAACACATTACTCAGTGTTTAAAGTTATATAATAATAATAGTAGTAAGTGATCAAACTGATATCGCATATATACAAAGAAAATAAACAAATTCAAAAAGAAATAACTTTTCCCTAAGAAAATTCAGAATCACATTATGAAACAATCCAGTAGAAAGCACTGTTAAATTTCTGAAGTGAAATGATGCAATAATGCGCGTTTTATGGGAAAGCACGGGGCTTAAGTGCCGTATAAAATCCCCTCATTTTCATTTATGCAAAATCCTTCAGTAAAAAGGATTTTTACAGAAGGATTTACGGTAAAATAATAAAATACTTAGGAGTAGCTTCAGAAAACATATTTTTACAGAAGGATTTACGGTAAAATAATAAAATGCTTAGAAATAACTTTAGGAAACATATTTCTAACTTTTCATATAAACCGACGCTATGCGTTTATAAGAAAAGGGTGTAAGTAACTGACATGGGTATTGCTTTTTTTTTCTTCTTCTTAAATGTGAATTTAAACATATTTTGAGCTCTGTAAAATATGTTCACATTTATATAAAATGCACTTTTTACTACATAATGTAATAAAAATTATTTCTGGAAAGAAAGTGTGATTATATATTTTGTTTCGTTTTTTCTTCATTTCGTGTCTTTCATATTCTGATGGCAATATCTGCAAAAGGGGGATATTGAGGATAAGTATAAAGATATAAAATTTTATCAGATTTTTATAAACGTTAAAAATAATTACATTTTTAATGATATATAATATGATAATTAATTAACATATAAATACATACATACATTATCATATAAATACATTATACATTATCATATAAAATATATGATACATTATCATATAAAATATATGATTAAATACATAGCTACATATGAAATATTGTGTATAATGCATAAGCAAATGCGTAATTAAATATATAATCTATATTGTTAGGCACTTGCATATTCAGTCATTTTCCAGTAATAGTTTTGTGGATTATCTGAATTTTATAAGCTATATGGGTATTTTTGGTAAAAATATCGCAAGGAAGGCTGTTTTAAACCTAATTCCATTTCTTGACTTTTAACGAAATGCAAAAATATATGCAATGTATTTGTAATACATAGTTCGTAGCTGGAATTGAGCATGTTTAGGACTCAACTGACATCGGAAAAAGTTTGCAAAACTACCGAAATTGAGATTTTTGGATTTAAATTTTTTAAAGCCTGTTTTATTATAAGATTTGCAATTAGGTGAGGGAGTCACAAGGTCTGTCATCGTATTTTCTGTGTTTTGCATACAAAGCAGTTTTTATTCATAAATAGAATGAAATCAATTGACGACCCAGACAATAATTATGATATATTTACCTTTTCGTTCAATATAAGTATGTTTTAAATTTTGGATATTGTTTGATATCTTATTTATTTATATGTGATCAACTACAAAAAGCTGGTATGTACCAACCATACTTTAAAATATTCCATCTACATTAATGCAAAACTTAAATCTTTTTATATACTTTGCTCAGCTGTTATTACAGTAATACAATTACAATCGCTGTTATAGTTATATTTTACGAGTAATATAATATTTTAGATAACTGATTTATAACAGTATCCTAAAGGGCTTTTACTAGTTGAAGACGTACTACTTTTTAAAAATATTTTTAAAAAATTGGAGTAATTTAGCATTTGAAGTAAAAAGGAACAACTTAATTTTGACTATCTAATACAATCTGAATGCAAATAAACACATTAAACAAACAAACAAAAAAAATGGGGGGGGATAAAAATAAAAAGTGTTATTATGGTAATATTTATTAGATACTGAATTGTCTTAAAATGGTAAAAAATAATAAAACAAAAATTTCTTAGCTTGAGCTGTCTTCTAAAAATTCCTAAGAAAAAAGACGTTTTCTTAGACGAAAGAGGAAGACGTCTAAAAAAGACGTTTTCCTCTTTCCCTTCCTCGCCACATAGAAATTGTGGCTTTTGCCTAAAATCATGAATGACACGAGTACTCACATTTTTATTTTTCGAGTTCCACGCTTTAGCATTTTGCGCATGTAGTGTATTGATAAAAAACCCCTAGTATACAGTATTTATAACCGAATATTATTTTCGAATGAAGAAAACTCAATTTTGTATGAGAATTACAATTTTAATTCAAAGAGCACATGCCAAATTTAATTTATACAAATAGTTCCTTTTTTTGAGTTATGCGTTTCTATGCGTTTATATAAGACCAATAGATGCCAAATACATGAGTAGATTGTTTTCAAAATTTGTCATGGATCTAAACTCTAGCTATTAAAACTTTATATTACATTTAATTTGTCTAGCTTTTAATATTTTACAGCTATTACTTTCACTTGCATTCGACCAGATAATAGGAATAAAAACTTCATCTGAATATATTTAATTAAACATTTCATAAGAATCTGCGTATTTGCAGTAAAAACCACATAACAAATTTCATATGTCTAGCTTAATGGGTTTTATAGTTATTTTGTTCATCGACATTGAGACAGTGTGACAGGAATCATATTTCCATCATATGTTATTTTTACTCAAAACTAAAGTCCAAACCTAAAAGTAATAAAAACCAACAGAAGTAGTCTTCCCACAACTTTCTTTTGTATTCTGTAAAAAAGAATTTATGCTTTTTAAAGTGTGTACCATTTGAGAATACTAATTACAGAAAAATATATTATAGGGCAATTTTTGGCGATTTTTTTTTTTTGGGGGGGAAGGGGTAAACCTATGAGATATGTTTGAGATATAAAATCAGTAAACTGAATGTGTTTCTGGAATACATTTTTCTATCGTTTAAAGCCAAAGTTGGACTTATAGCTATAATTGTAGCAACAAAATCATGTATTAAAATTGAATTAATTGCATTTACATTATATAATTACCACATTTGCATTAATTAATTTTTATATTTAAATTATTTAATTACTATATTTGCTTTAATTAATTCTTGTATTTAAATTATTTAAATACTACATTTGCTTTAATTAATTCTTGTATTTAAATTATTTAATTACTTCATTTGCATTAATGAATTCTTGGATTTACATTAATTATTACAAATTATTGTATTTATATTAATGATTATAAATTATAGCATTTACAGTAATTATTATTTATTATTGTGTTTACATGCATAATAACATATAGACCAATAATTTATCTATTCCTGAATGAATTTGGCTCCATATTAGAAACAGATATACACTTAAGTTATTAAATCTGTGTACCAAATTTTATTCATCTAGTTCTCTTCGTTTTATATTCCGATAGCCGGACATCTTTTGAACGTGTTTAAATCAAAATTTGGTAGAAATCTATAAATTTTGAGTAGATATCATTTACCAAATTTCATCCGTCCAGCTCAAAGTATTTTTGAGTTACCGTGTTCACAGACAAATAGGTATAATTCCAAAAGTTCCAATTTTTTGGACCCGAATTTAAAAATAGTGACGATTCGCATAAACCTCGCGAATCGCCACGCGTTCGAATTCTTTGTCCATCATATTTCTTTCTTTCTGTATTCTTAAAATTCTTTCTCTTTGTATTCTTTCTTTTCTACACTTTGTATTTATTTCTCAAAAATTGAAAATTTCCAACCCAGCAAGTTCTAAAACACGGAGATTTGTTGAGATACCGGGGTCGAATTGCTCGATTACTGTGAAACTACATCTGTATATTTTGTGTCCAAGAATGTAAAGTCAGAAATCAATTTCTTAATTTGCAAAATGGAATATACCGTAGAAGAAAACAGCTATTAATTTAATTTCTACACTTTTGTCTTATTAATTCAAATTAATGACCACAACAACTTCAAGTTAATTTTTCATATCAATTAAATGTATTCCACTCCAAGTAAATAGTCATCCTTTCCAGAAACTTATGCTTACACTTGTCTAAACACATTAGATTAGTCACCGGAAACATAAATGTTAAATCTGCTTTCTTAATACTTTAATTATACAGACCATCAACTGCATTTATTAAAATTGCATATTAGAGCGGCGTAAAATTATTCGTGTCTGATATACGTTGCGAGGTCATGGTTTTAAGCTTCTTGGCAATTAGTACTTTCCCTTAGTTCACGATGTCAGATATCATGGTTATGGTGTTGCAACAAATTTAATGGTCTCTGTGCGAATAAAATAGCTCTGCATTATCAAAAGAGGTAATTACTTTGTTTCTAGAATAAAGTTGTGTGTCATAACTTTGAAAGGGTGGATAATCTTCGTTGTTGAATGTGAAATCAAGATACATTTCGTGAATGTGGTTTTTAAAAAAACACTATTTTGGTGTATTAAAAAGTCGAGATGTTTATTTTATTCATTTTCTAGTTTAAAAAAATTTCTAATCCATTATTACTAATATTATATATAAGTGTATAAGTGTATATTTCTTAAATTCTCCATCAGATGGCGTCACGAAAATGGAATCGAAATTTAATTAAATTAATGATTAATTAATAATTAAATCTTGTGATGTTAAACTAGAGTATCGTAGAAGTAAATTTTTTTTTCAGAAATATAATATAGTATAAGTAATAAGTAATCGGATAAGGTATAATAAGTAATCGGATAAGATATAATAAGTAATCGGAAAGTACGTAAAAATTCGATTGCAAATTCCATTTTTCTAAATATGAAACAAAGTTTGAAAATAAAAATCTTTCTTAATATATTTTGTTACGATTTTTTTATAAAATTTGGTTGATTTATATACTTTTTCTTGCTCAATAATCTGCATGAAATTAATATTCTTAGTACACACATTATCATTCTGACAATTATTTTTTATTTTTATGTAATATTCTATTTAAATTTTTCGGTTTCTGCAGTTTTTTTAAAGTTTCAAACGAAAAGTTAAAAAATTTGAATTTTTTAGATTATTATCAAGGTAATTATTTATTATTTTTAATAGTAATTTGGCTGATTTTCAAGATTTTTTATTAATTGTATTGTTAGTGTAAAATAAGTATTTACTCTTTAAGTGCAGACGATTTCATTTTCAACATTTTTTTGAAATTTTAGCGCAAAATGGTAAATAATTTCTTGTATTTGAAGTAATGCTAAAGTATTCTTTTATTTAATGCTTTAAGAAAAATTCTTTTGAATGTGATAATTGGATCGCTTTAAAATAATTTTCACTATTTAAGGTACAAAATTCCTTTTCAATATCTAATTTAAGTATTTATATAAAAATTAATATACATAAAACATTAAAAAGAATTTTATAAGAAAAATTATAATAAAAATGATAATTAAAATTGAAGTTGTTTCTATTGTTAAAATTTAAATTTAAAAAAGAATCAATTTTTTGTAAGCCTTACTATTTTTTTCATATATTGCTATTTTTACTTTAATATTTAAAAGAATTTTAAGATTCGCTGAAATTTGCAACTCAAAATTTTGAATAGCTTGTGAAAATATATCATATATTACTTTGTAACTCATGCAACAAAAATTGGAAATGTTAAAATATTTCATTTCATTTCATGCATATAAAAAAGACTAAACACATCATTAGTTTTTCTATATATACAGCAATATACGTGTGTAGAAAATTAAAATCAATTTTAAATATAAAAAAAATGCTTTGAACTTTTGAATATTCGTACGGGAAATTGAAAGAAATAAAGCTTAATATAGAGAAAAGTCATTCAAAATTTTCATTTTTGATTAAAATGTCCCTTCCATCATGAATAAAAAATCTCAAGAATTTCTGAAATATTAAAGATATAATTTAAAATTGTTGTTTAATGAATGAAAGCAACTAATACTACAATAAAATCAACATTATTTTAACTATTTTTGGTTGTTATTATTCATAAAAATATAAATAAACTATCATTTCTATTTTAATACATTTTATTTATTTTTATCTTTCTAACCTGGTTCATATAATCTTACATGTATTTTTACTTTATCGTACAAGAAATACACAAAGAGAAAGTATAATCTATTGATCAAAAATTTCTTATTGAGTGAATCTCCCACTTTTCATAATTCTTTAGTTTGAAAAGGAGACTTTTGGATTTTCGTTTGTCAGTCTGAGAATGCAATAACTGAAATTCACTTTGAGCTAGATGGATAAAATTTGGTATGTGATCCTTATACGAAAGTACTAATTTATACCAAAGTCAAGATGAAATATGTTCGGAGAAAGTTAAACTGTCTGCTTGTCCAATTGCAAGGGCGCGATAAATGTAAAAATGCAAAATAGTATATAGATCTAATTTCGCATATAGTTTCAATATCTAAAATGTAAATCCGTATCAACATTTGAATCAAATTCTATAGTGTGTTGACTGTCTGTAGGTCTTTATATTCGCATGCGAGATAACTCAAAAAAGCAACGAATTAAATAAATATAATTTAATATGCGATCTTCTTTCTAAAATTGCAGTTTTGTGTCAAAGTTTCCTTTCCATTGGTTTACAAAAAATACTAAAAAAACTTACTCATTTTTCAACACTATAGTAAGAAGCACAAAGCGTTTATACGTTGAATGCTGCAACTATAGATCTGAATAAACGCTTCTCTCAGGGCTTTGCGAAATATCCAAAAGTTTTATGCGAAAGGAGGAAAGATAAT
Organism: Argiope bruennichi; assembly: GCF_947563725.1. Taxonomy (NCBI): domain Eukaryota; kingdom Metazoa; phylum Arthropoda; class Arachnida; order Araneae; family Araneidae; genus Argiope; species Argiope bruennichi. Next base: position 37,994,355 of record NC_079156.1, read on the forward strand.
ACCAAAATTTACTCGTTGCACAATTTACAATTTTAAAATAGCAACTAGTTTTGCCTTTTTTGGAGCGATGCGTTGCATATAATAAGTTAATAAGTGGAATAATGGCTTTTTCTCTTGAATAGAGTGTGGAGACAATATCTTTTCAGAGTTTGACACGTTGTCAAACAAGCAACCACATTTATATGATATAATTTTGCTTGTTCATTTTTTGTCATATTATTGTACGTAGGGCTTAATATTGAAGAAATGCAATTTATTATATGAGAGCTTCTTCCTATATACAAGAAGATGCAACCATTTTTAAACCATTACTCCATTTATTGCTTTTAGCTTATATAAATCAATGATCCACAACTACAGAACATTCCATTTTTAAAAACTATAAAACGTTCGACGAATAAAATATAGTTTAATGGTAAGAAAAAAAATCTGTTTCATTTTTCTGTTTTCTACGAAAGTAACTTCTTTCAATCTTCATTCACTTGTGCTTTATTGATTTTAGGAATGTGATATCTTTCAAACTTCGTTCACTTGTGAGTTATTGATTTTTGAAATTTGGTCAATATTTTTGACACACCCTGCATATTTAATAACAACCTATTGATAATATATTTAAAAAAGCTCTGCAAATGAATATTCGTTTATTTCCCTTTCTCTCTAAATGCTACTTTTTTTTTTATCTTGAAAGAAATCAAAACTAACTACATTATGAAACTTAAGAACCATTATCTATCAGTTTTTTTAACCGTTTCATTTTTCTCTTTTTTACGAAAGCGATATGTTTCAATCTTATTTGTGAGTAGTAGATTTTTGAAATTTGGTGAACATTTTTGAAACGTCCTGCATATTTAATAACAACTTATCGATAACCTATCGATTATCTTTTTTTTTTTACTTCATTATACTACATTTTACTTCGGACGAAATATTAATTTGATTTTTGCGGTCAATAACCCTTGCATGTTATGTAAATTTAATGTAAATTTCTAAGTTAATGAGATAAAACTGTAAAGTAAGGGTAACTCTAAAGCCTTTCCGTAATAGGAAAAAAAAATTAAAAACAGAATTTTTAATCTAACTGAGTTAAATACGAGTCATAATTACAGCAAAATAAACAAGAAGTAGAATGTTTTCGCAATATCTCTTGATTTCATTAGCATAATTTTGTGTAATAAAATTTATTGTGATGCAAATTTAATTATACGAGACTGTAAGAATGTTTACTTTAAAATATTAAGGACATATGATTGTTTTTTTACTACGCTAAATTTACAGTTTAGATTAAAAATTAGCTGAAATCTTCGCCTCTTTAAAAAATTTTTGATTATTCATTAACATGCAAGGATATTAGAAAGGTCATACAATTTTTTCAAAATCTAGCTTATTTACAATGAACTTTGCGATTTAAAATCATATTTGAAAAATAGTGACAACAAAGTATTATGGTGCTTTGCTTATGGTGTAATTTTCTTAATTACTGATTAATGCTGAGGAACTTGACTAATTCGAAGCTGACGACATCTCAATGTTTCGTTTTTTTTTCTTTTTTTTTTTCTAAAATTGTGAATTGTATAAATTAGTTCTAGAAATGGACAAATCAATGATAATTACATTTTTTAAACATAGAAAATAGAATCAAATACAAATTTTTAATATTCAAAAGATTTGGGAAAAAAGCACAGCCTTAACATAAAGGGGAAAAAAAGTAAATTTAATAAGCAAAGTGATAATAATTAAAATTATTTTTTTATTAATAACAAAAAATAATTTCAATAATTCAGCGTAATTTTAATAAACGCACAAATGTAACATTTTGAAAATGTCGCATTTGTGTGTTTATAATTCCGTTTATTATTATGACCCATGGCCTGCAATTCTCTACTGTCTCTTCACTTTATCTGTACTGACTGCCGACTCATTACTATACGACTGGCTACTGAACACGCGACTCGATGTTATTTTAATATTAGATTCAAAGATTCAGCTCATGGCTCAGTTCTCAATTCACGGATCATTTAAGCTCCACTCAACATTTGTATTTCTCTAGACTGATTCAATTGAATCTTCGCTGACTATTTATACAACTCAATACATGTTCTGACACCAACTCGGTCTGGTAGCCTTTTCAAATTTCCGGGGCAGGACGCAGAAGATTCTAGAGGAATCAGCAAAATTCTCCTCCTATTGGTCCTATGCGAAAATTCCTGATGCTTTTAGTATCATCTATTCTTTTGCCAAAGTTGCCAAATTACTGAAAAGTTTGAAGCCAACCCCAGGGGGTCATTGATCCGGTATCCATTCAGCATACAATAGAGCTGTACGTAAAACTGTTTTTATTACTATGGAACTAACTGTGCTGGAAAGTAGCATTACAGATTCGTAACAATATTTTCAGGTGGATGAACATAAGATTAAAGAAGGAACATTTCTTGCTTATTATTTTATATAGTTCATATTTTATCTGTTTTACATTATTCTGCAAGGAAACTTATAGTGAAATGAGATTTAAAAAATTGCAAATCAAATTTCAGTGCTTTTAAGATCAGAAAAAAAATAATTAAAATCCTTTAAGAACTCTTTAATTATTTATTTAAAATATTTTTTGCTTTAATTGTTTGTTGCTTATCAAAATTTAAATCATATTTAATTATTTTATTTCGGAATGCTGAAATTATTTTTTCCACAACTTCCCAATTAGTGGATGCCAAAATTTACATTGTGGAGACATTTTATGACCAAAATTTTGTAATTTTTGCAAGGCTCTGCAAGAATCGATATCTGCAATAATGAAATCTAGCTGGACTTTTCCAGAATTTGCTAAATTAAATGAAATCCTTCAATGCTGAATTTCGATAACTAAAACTGTGTAAAACACCTTTCTAAATGTATGTATATATATATATATATTTATTTATCAATGAAATGAGAACGATACACCTGTAAATGAGAACGATACATCAGATGAAATTTTCAAAGGAAATTTATCGGAATGGAATATATATTATGATTAAATTAGCCAATTCTTTAGATAACAGTCGTGGATAGCACAACATATTCTATAATGGCAAGCGAACGCAATATCAGCAACAAATATTTGTAATATCTAAGATCCATCAATGACAATATTCAACAAGTCATGAATAGCAATATAATTGCCATAATGGCAAGTAGAACGCAATATCAATAATAGACATTTGCATAACTTAAAATAAATAAATAACGTTATTACAAGTCGTATAACAGATGCTATAACTGTAAATAGAACGCAATAAGAACAACAAATATTTGAAGAACCTAATATCCATAAATAACAACATTCCAAGTCGTAAGTAACATGGCGGATAATATATTGGCAAATTGGAAGCATTATCGACAACAAACATCTGAAGAGCTTAAAATCCATAAATACCGATATTACAAGTTGCGAGCAGCATAACATAATATAATGGCATGTTGGAACGCAATACTAACAACAAACATTTGGCGAACTTAAAATCCATAAATTAGGCTATTATTTTTTCGTACACGATTGTACATTGTAATCTTCAAAAAATTTAAATTTTTGACGAATCTCCACGTTTTAGATCACCCTGAATTCGAAAAACACATGTAAAAAATGTCTGCAAGTCTGTGACAAAGTTTACTCAAAAACGCTTTAAGCTATACTTATGAAATGTTGTATATGGTCTTTATACCAAATTTGTAGATGTCTATCGAAATTAAAGCTAATTCCGCTCAAAGCAAGTCTGTCAACCCGGCTGTTCGAATATAAGTAAACACAGTAAAAATAAAACAAAAGGAGTTAAATGGATAACATTTGGCACAGAGATTTAAAAATTACAGTCTAGACACCTGTCAAATTTTGAGCCAAATCCAAAGAGAGGGTGAGTTTCTGAAGGTTAGTACTTTCAGAAACATCTAATCGCGATAGTTAGAAAACGCAATGACTTAAGTTTATCAAATTAGGTATGGAAATTTCTGACTGCAAATGTAGTTTTGAGTCAAAATTTTGTATCAACCAATTGGGAAAAATGGACCTGAACCACATATTTGAATTTCGTATACTATTAACGCGAGTTCGCAAATTGTACAGACTAAGTCTATGGCAAAGGAGACCGACGTGCACTGATTGGTTTAAGCCTTGGCATCTTTTTGGCAATGTTTTGCACTCATAATAGTGTAGTTTTCGCTTATTTAGCTCAAACCTTGTACCTTTCATTATTTTTATGTCTAATTTTTATTAATATAATTGTTTTCTCTAAATATTACTAGTAATACTACTAATACTAACAAATAATAATAAATATTTCTAATAATACTAGTAATACAAGTAACTAATGTTGTTTATGCACAGAAGTATAAGAACTAAATGAAAGTAATTACTCAACATATGAAGCATCAATTAATTAATTCTTATTTTTCTATGATTTTCGTGCCTTTATTAGATAATTTATGCAGTCATTGAAACTTGTTTGCTGAACGTTTGTTACTTTCCCATCAACTACATATGGGGAGATGATTACTGAATGCCCAAAACGTATAAATATGTAAACTTTAACAGAATATGTGATTTCGTAGCTAATTTTTTTAGTTATATCAAAATAATATTAAGAAGAAACACACACACAAAAATATTCATAATAAATTGTAAATTTCATATTTCCTGAATTTAGGTTTCAGGATTTGATCTTTACTGCTGTATATGTGTTCCAGATTAATATTACATTTAAACCGTAAAAAATAGGGAGGGGGGGATAAATTCACAAATTTTATTTATTTTTATAAAAATACACTTCGGTATGGCATCTTTTTGCCAAAACATTGCCAAAAAGATGCAAAGGCTTAAACCAATCAGAGCACGTCAGTATCCTTTGCCATAGACTTAGTTCTGTTCAACTTGCGAACTCGCACTATTAACCGCATATCAGGAATTAATCGCCAAGGATTCCACGATAGACTTGTGGTGGCGCTTTATAAGTCAGATAACAGCTACGGGACATGAGAAATTTCTTTTGTCTAGTGGTCTTGTTAATCGGCTACGAACCCAAAGGTTGCGAGTTCGATTCTCGCCTATCGCCAGTAGCAACATTGGTGACCCGATGACGAAAATACGCAAACTTCATACAACTGTTGTGGTGCCCTCTACCAGAAATAAATAAGTGAAAAAAAAAGCTGATAAAAAATCAGACAATAAATAAAAAAAAGAAGCTGATAAATAATCAGCCAATAAATAAATGAAGCTGATAAATAATCAGTCAATAAAAAAAAATGGATAAGGCGCAACTGCCACTATATCACCACTAATAACAGCAACAACAGGACAAAAAATCGTTCGTCTGACCTCCGACGAACTGAAGGGGGAGTAATGTGGTGACGCTTTATAAGCCAGATAACAGCTACGAGACATGAGAAATTTGTTTTGTCTAGTGGTCTTGTTACTCGGCTACGAACCCAAAGGTTGCGAGTTCGATCCTCGCCTATCGCCAGTAGCAACAGACTCAATAAAAATGGTATATTCAGCCAAACGTTAATATTTCATAGCCATTGTAAGCCAATTTCACGGAAGGTTTTTCTGGGATAACATCTTCATTAGAAAGTATGCAAGAAACTGTTGAGAAGACAAAACCCGTTTATTATAAGTAGTGAGTGCATAACAGATACTTAATCGTTAGTAGGGCGCATTTTTCACAATAAACATTTACAGCATTTAACATGTATAAATAATTACATTAAAAGTCATTGGTAGCTTAAGAGATTCTACAATGGCAAGTATTCTCAGTTTCAACACGAAATATTCGAAGTACTTAAATGTTCAAAGCTAATATTATGCTCGTTTCTACTATTTTTATGCTACTATGCATTAAGCAACAAGCACAGGTGCTGAACAATTTGTATTCCATTAAATCTGTATTGTGTATGTAGAGTAACCTTTTTTTTTACTTAAGCCACTGACAATCAATCCTTTATATTAGTGTCTTTTATGCATTTTTGACTCCATACTCTAGTGCAAGAAGACATTTAAAATTTTTTTTTTACCTATCCCAAGATTCATAAATGACATTTTGAAATTAATGGCTTATTAAAACTGTTAAAGTTATGAATTTAAAATATAAAATATTATTACAACTATGAATATATTCATCTAAACATTAGCGAACCTTTTAATATTACTTTTCCACTGCGAGACTTTTCGATCTTTCTAATATATTCCCACTTGTATACGCTTAATAACTTATGTGCATTTTTTACTTCATGTGCATCTCTTTGAACATTTACAAAACATTCTGTGATAAAGGCATTGTTTTTCAAAAGTACCGAACTCATAGTATATCACAAAATTGTTTAAACTTACTGTAATTTAATAACACAAAAAATAAAACATACACTGACGAAATAATAATGACGAATTGATATCGAAAATACTCAACTCCTATTAAATAAATTAAACTCCCATTTCCATGGCGCCCTGAAAAATACAATTTAAAACAGCAGCCGTAAAAAATTAGATTAGATCTTTTGCACCGAATGCAGAAATGTTTTATTGATACTTGCCGTTTCTCTTTTATACTTATTTAATAGATTGAATTCCAGGAAGTCGAAATTGATTTGGCAACCGTTTAACGTCAGGAGTGGAGTTAAAATATTGAACTGGAGTTTTTCGCCGGATGCTTCGCTACTTCAGATAAGAAGACTGATGTAAGAAAAAGAAAGGTGAATGTGTTGACGAAATGATAGGATAGTCAATATCTGGATCACCAATGTTTGTTGATGTTAATGTTGCAAAATGCCAGATAATTATGAAGCTTTCACATAATTTCAGTAATTATCTAGTGGGAGTGTCTTTTCGATGAAATGATGGGATAATCAGTATCTGAATCCTAAATGCATGTTGATGTTAATGTTGCAAAATGTAGGATGTTTATGAAACTTTCACATAATTATAATAATTATCCAGTGGGAGTGTTGTTTCGATGAAATGTTGGGATGGTTAGTTTCTGAATCCTAAATGTTTGTTAATGTTAATGTTTCAAAATGCGAGATGTTTATGAAACTTTCATATAATTGCAATAATTATCCTGTGGGAGTGTTGTTTCCATGAAATGATGGGATAGTCAGTATCTGAATCCTAAATGTTTGTTGATGTTAATGTTTCAAAATGCGAGATGTTTATGAAACTTTCACATAATTGCAGTAATTATCCAGTGGGAGTGTCTTTTCGATGAAATGATGGGATAGTCAGCATCTGAATCCTAAATGCATGTTGATGTTAATGTTGCAAAATGCAAGATGTTTATGAAACTTTCCCATAATTATAATAATTATCCAGTGGGAGTGTTGTTTCGATGAAATGATGGGATGGTCAGTTTCTGAATCCTAAATGTTTGTTAATGTTAATGTTGCAAAATGCAAGATGATTATGAAACTTTATTGCAACAATTATCCGGTGGGAGTGTTTTTTTTCAGTTATATCGTGTATTTTAGACGGTATAAAATCATTATTTCGTTGTCATAGTAGAGTCTACAACCACTCAGTTCTCTACTGAGCCTGCAAAGTTGCAGTGCTATCTACTTTATTTCAAAATATTATTTATTGGTTTATTTCGTTATACTCATCGAAATTTCTTCCTAATAATTTATGAATTTAATCGACTGCAGTTAAACTATTCTTTAGTCTCAGTACCTTTTATTACTTCTTGGAGTACCACGGTGGTTTCAAGAATTATCGAGCGGTAGTGTTTTTTCGACTTAATCGTGTATTTCTGATAATATAGCACCATTATTTTGTCGATTTATAAAAGTTTACATCCATTCATTAGTTGGTTGTTCATTAGGCGTACAAATGTACAATACTACCTATGCTATTTAAAAGCATTATTTACTATCTTATTTCATGATGCTCATTAACTCTTCCTAATAATTTAAGAATTTAATCTACTGCATATAAACTATTCGTTAGTCGCATTCTGCAGTCTTAGTTTTTTTTTTTACTATCTCTTAGAATACCGCCGAAGGTCAAAATTAAATTCATAAGCAGTCATGTTTTAAGCAAAAAAAAGGAGGTTACAACCAGCGGTAATGGTCTCCCCAAAACTTTCTCGCCTCTCTATAATAAAGGTTATACCAGGAAATGCCTTACATGAATTGGCGTACTATAGATACGAAATATTAGCCTTTGGCCTGAATTTTGCATTTTTACCTCTTGTATGATCCTTGGCGACCCTTTTGGAGCTAAATCCCAGTCACGGGATCACAAATGTTTGCTTAAGTTAATGTTGTGAAATGCAAAATGACTATTGATCTTTCCAAAAATTGCAATTAATTAATCAGCAGGAGTATTTTTTCAGCTTTACCCAATATAATACCATTATTTCGTCTTCTTATAAGAGTTTACATCCACTTTGTGGCGAGTCGTCCCTTGAGTTGCGAAGTTGCAATGCAACCTCATAATTTCGCAATATTATTTATTAGTTTATTATTTACTTATAGATTTTTTATTCTCATAATTTAATGAGAATCATCATTTTAATGAATCGAATGCATATAAACTGTTCCTTAGTCGCATTATGTAACCTACTTTTTATTATTTCTTGGAATATCGCGGTGGGTCAAAATTAAAATCATGGGCTGTCACGCTTTCAGCACGAAAAGGGGGTTGCAATTAGAAGGAGTGCTGCCCCCCCAAATTTTTCGCATCTCTATAATAAAGATGTTATCTCAAAAAATGCCTTACATAGAAGAAGTGTACAATAGATACGAAATATTTACCGTTGGCGGAAATTTATCATTTTTACTGAATCAGTAGTGCCAACTTTGGCGAGTTATTTGGCGATTAAGCCCTAGTTAATAGCATCCAAAAACAGGAACAGGTGTACAATAGATACGGAAGATTTACCGTTGGCGGAAATTTATCATTTTTACTGAATCTGTCGTGCCAACTTTGGCGAGTTATTTGGCAACTAAGCCCTGGTTAATAGCCTCCAAAAAGCGAATTGGTATTTTACACGCGTTTTTCCCAACACGATTAAAACCAAAAATTGGTATAAAACTACACTTGTAGTAACAAACTTCCAAGCCAAATTTAATATATTTGAGTCTTTTCGCACTTGAGTTGTTGCGTTTACATGTTTCTGAAACTATAGATCAACGGGTGATCAAACTCAGAGTTGGATTTGGCTCAAAATGTGATAGGTGTCTACGCTGTAGATGTTAAATCTGTGTACCGAATTTAATCTATCTAGCTCTCTTCGTTTTGTAAATATCATAATAACTGACATTGGAACAATCGGACAAACAAATTTTCTCAGAACGGATAATGCTCAAAATTTGATCGAAAACTACAAATTTGATGTTATATCAAATTTTATCCATCTTTTTTTGGTTATCTTTGTCATAGACAGAAGGACATTTTCCAAAAATGTATTTTCCGCCCTCAGGGAGGGCTAAGATGCGGATATTCATTAAAATCTCGAATTCGAACTTTTTTGACAATTTCGCTGTTCTTAGATTATGAGAAAGTAAAAAAAAAAAAAAAAAAAAAAAAAAAAAATATGACCCCATACCCAATTTTATCTCTTTATCTCAATACGCTTTTGAACTATCATGTTCCCAGAAAAACAGAGTATAATCCAAAAATAGATTATTAGGATTCAGTGAGAGTTAAAGCGCAGGATTCATTAATATTTCAATTCCTAAGGTATATCCCAATATCTAAGAACTTTAAACGAGTAATTCTTGTATGTATATTAATTTAATTCGAATATCTCAGAAATGGCTGTAACAATTTGGACCAAATTTTATATTTAGACAAAGTTTTTTTTTTTAAATTTATTTATATAGGTGTCTTTACTGAAAAAAAGCGAGCTTGCACACACAAAAGAAAAATGCATTTTTTTCGTAACTAACTATTAGAGCCTTTTTCTATCTGCTCTCATGCTGACAACGTCATGTAGCGTCGTCTCATAAATTTCTGTTGTTGTTGTTGCTACTTATGGCACTTTACAAGCACGCTGACAGTTACCTGTCAGGGCCGCGGAGGCCTGGTGGTAAGCTCTCCGCTTGTGAGCTGTAGGGTTTCAGGTTCGTGACCCGATTTCACCGAAGAACCGTCGTGTAAGGGGGTCTGTTGCCCGTTAAATCCGTGAGACCAAACGTCCTCCCTCTAGTGTGGTGCGGTGTGGAGAGGGGGTTGCCAGCTCAGGTGTCGTCCTCGTCATCTGAGGTCCGTCCCAAAATAGTCCTAGTATTGCTTTAAAACGGGTCTTTAATACAACTAAACAGTTACCTGTCAGCGCTTTAAGCAGCATGAGCGCCTTTTGTTTTTTCAGTAGCGCTAACTACGGCCAAGATTATGACTTAGCTAATTCAAGCGTCACATTCGCTTGCACGACCCCCTTTTGACAGGGGGGAACATTCACACACCTCACCGATAGAACACAGAAGAAGAGCAACAATGCCCGAATCGGGACTCGAACCCGGAAAGCCCAGATCACGGGGAAGACGCATTACCCCTATACCAGGACGCTGGCCGGAAATTTCTGTGGTACTTGCATTGTTTCCATATGATAATAACCTACTGGTGCCTCAAAATTTGGTAAGATGGCATTACACGACGCTATCCAACGTTCGGCTCACATTAAATAGCAACAATGCAATTATGATGTTAACTAATCAATTACGTTAAAAGCATTTTTGCCAAATGAAAATCTTCGACATATCCGCAGCATAAATGGAAGGAAGTATTAGATTACGCCAATGGTAAGGCTGAGTGCAAGTTCAAAAATATAAGTAATGATAGACAAACTACAAAATGAATTCTGTAATACAGCATATTCTTTCGAATCACATGCAAGGGGAGATCAAATGGAAAGTTAAGTAACATCGTAACAACGTAACCGTTAACATATTTGCCTATGCCGCTAGAGGAGAACGTAGCGAGACATCTAGGAATGCGATTGGAGTCTCCGGCGTAGATTGGAGCATGGGCAAGAGAGATCAGAGACTCTTATAAAGAGCGCCTTCAATTGACCAATAATGCTGAATTCCTTGAGCACAGAAGAACCATTAACTCAGATGTGTACTGTGAGACACTCCGAAGACTAAGCGGGTTCATCAAGAACAAAAGACCGGGGCTACTCGCAAAGGGTGTGATCCTGCTCCAAGTTAACGCGTGTCCACACGTTTCTGGGATCACACACGCGGAACCGGCCAAGTTCAAGTGGGAGCAGATCGACCATCCACCTTACAGCCAGGACATATCACCCTGCAATTTTCATGTGTTTGGTCCCCAGAAAAAATAACTGAAAGGGAAGCGCTTCAATTCGGACGGAGAACTCAAAAACGCTGTGAAGGGCTGGGTTTCGTCACGGCCACAGGAATTCTGGGAACAAGGGGTCCTTCAGCTCGTTAATAAATTGGGTCGTTGTGCTCAGGCCTATGGTGTATACTTTGAATAAAATCTTCATTTATACCCCCAGTGTCGTTTCGTACCTTTTCATTTGAACACCCCTTGTGTTATTGATGAATGCAAATTTCACCTTCTTAGCTCATTATATTCTTGTATTAGTGTTATGTTTTTTTATCGTTATGAATAGGCAGATTTCTAGCTGATGGATTTGTTTCCAGAATTTGATGCAGATACACAGTTTGGTGCAAAGTCCATGTACCAAATTTTCCCTTTTAACTGATTCCATTTTGAAATTTTTATGTTCACAGACAGAACTCACCAAATGGTTTATTTATAACCCGGAGAATCAAAGTATCTCAAAAGTATTCAAATTAATCAAAATCTAGAAACGAAACTTTTTCCTGATTACAATTATTCTTGTTAATCTATACATAAGTGTGATTAATAAACCAGCGGGAGTGGTCTTCACAAAACTTTCTCGTGTACTTTCTAATAAATTTATCATGCCAGAGAATGGTTTAATTGGCAATGGTGTACAATAATTATTAAATATTGTTACAAAAATTTTTCTTCTACAAAATACCGTCCACCAATCATAATAACGCAGCGCCTTTAATCGCTTGTTCAGCAGTTTGCTTGCTGCCTAATCCTCTCAAATCCTCCTCTCCACTTTTTTTTACTTGTCGGCGACTCCGACTGCTTTCACACACACTTCTGACGATACACACCACTTCGCTACAGCTTCAGAGTGCCCGCCTTTTATAGTTCCGGGAGGCGGAGCTAGAACCTTCAGACCAATCAGGGCGTACTTGAGTGTATCTTGGCTCCTACTGGATGGATCGTGAAACTTCTCGAACTTTCCAGTATAATCCATTTTGTCGCCAAACTCGCCAAATTCGTCGCCAAATCGCCAAATGGTCGCCAAGCTCAGCACGCTCAGGACAGATCTTACAAAGGTTTTAACGGTTTTTCCCAGGATGACACTATTCGTGCCGGGTAGCAAAAATCACGGGTTTGCAACAATATTAATTTTTTGTGTGAATGTAGCATTTTTATTAAATCTACCCGTTATCCTTGGCGATTAATTCCTGGCATGCGTTAATAGTATCCAAAAATCGAATTTGGAGCTCAAACTTGTTTTTCTCAATTGATTCAAACATAGAATTGACACAAAACTGCACTTGTAATCACTAAATCCCATACCTAATTTGATATATTTAAGTCATTGTGTTTTTCTTATTATGGCCATTACATGTTTCTGAAAGCACAGAATGACAGACAGCCAAACTTTGTTTAGTGTCAACACTATAGATTTTAAATCTGTGTACCGAATTTTATCGATCTCTGTAACTCTCTTAGTTTATAGTGTTAACTAGGCCTGGATAGCCTGATTGGTAGAGCGTTGGATTCGCATCCCTTAGGTTGCGAGTTCGAACCCCGCGGGACGAAGATTCCCCGCGTGCTTGGTGACTGTATATAAATATGTCGTGGTTACAAAGTCCTCCATGTCGAGAGTAATACCTCTGGGGTTACTGGATCGGGGGTGATCGTTCTCCGATTCAGGTCTACATTACGATCTGTGGATGAGTGAATGAAATGCGTGAACGAAGTCAGCACCGTAAAAAGGGTTGTGACATGTGGGTAGCTAAGTCTTTCTCTTGGCCCTTCGATGGCGCTACTATAGAAAGAAGAGGCGCTCTCCCTCAGGCTTAAATCGGCTGTCTTCGAACAGCGGGCTTGTCCATGGCAAGTGCCATAAGAAACAACAACAATAGTGTTAACTTATATTCTAATAGCCGGTAAGACGGAATTCCTCTGAATAGATTTTACTCAAAATATGAAAGAAATCTTCAAATTTAGCGTAAAGATTGCATGCCAAATTTCAACAGTCGAGCTCAGTGCGTTTTCGAGTTATCTTTGTCACAGGCATACCGACGGACATTTTCCAAAAATGTGGTTTTCAAACTCATGGGGTTCTAAAAGGTGGAGACTCTTTAAAAGTTCGTCTGGAGTTCCAATTTTTTTGTCGATTATTATACTTCCTGTATACTTTGTATATGTAGAAAGAAATCAGTAAGATATAAATAAGAGTAATAAATAAATAAGTAAAAGAAAATTAAATTCTGTATTTTTATAGTTAAGACAAATGTCATTATAGAAACAAATTTTGCTAAAACTTTCTTTCTAAATTTCAATTAAAAATAATTTCACCATCACTATTCAGTAGGGTTTTTTTTTATTACCTACCCATGTATTTTTTCTCATACTTTTTGTGGAAGACTTAAAATGCATCTTTAGAATATCTATTTTTCACTTAAAGGAATTTTATAAATCTCGTTATTTGGTGATTCACACTTTTGAACTACTTTCAGTCTTTATGTTTCCTCCAGAGGGTTTTGATTTAAGAAATATCGCTGCAAATATAAGGATTTTTTAACGCTCTTCAGCATTTTTATGTCTGCCGCATTATCCTTTGATTTATATTGTCTTATTCAAAATGCCTTCTTTTTGAGTATATTTGCATAGCAGCTTTAAATGTTTTAAAGAATTTTCTAGTAGTTTAAGTCTTGATAGGTAATGATAAAATAAAACGTTACAGACTATTTTTTATTTAATGTATTAAAAATTGCACACAATTTTTATTATTTTCATTGGAAATTTTTACTTACAATACATTTTATTAAGATTTTTTTTAAAAATATTTTGAATGCTTTGCTTATGTCATTGCCCTCACAATCATTTCTGTATTTATTTGTTGTCTTCAAAAATATTTTACTTTAGTATTAAGTTTATTGAAATAAAAGTGTTTAGTAGCAAAAGAAATCAGTAATTTCTTTTCTTATGTTCTCATGCAAAGTTCTATTTTTACTTCTGTTTGAAGGGTTTTAAATTTTAAACATAATTATTCTTAGTTTAACTTAAAAAAATATATTCTCTTGTCAGTATATTTGCAAAATTATTTAGGAAATCTGTAAAATCTGGATTACATAAACTGATTATAGATTCTTCGATTAAATGTCTTCAATAAAATAATTTATTATATTTCTTAAAATTTTTCACTTAAAATCAAATCTTTTTTCCATATTTATACAAAACAGCGGAGGGACAAAAATGTTTACATTAAATATACAAAAAAAATCAATGAAATGTAAATATTAAATTCTTTAATAAGAAGGGAATGTGTAATACTCAATGTGAACCGTAGCATTTTATGCAAATAATAGCATACAGATAAATTAAGTGTAAAGATACTATCTCACTCCAGATGTTATACTAAATCATTTAATTTAATTTTTTGATTTTTATGGAGAAAATTCTATAATTCTTTCGGGGTCCACATTAATTCCATCCCCTGATGAGCTTTTAGTGCATTGATTGCCATATTTTGCCCTGCGTTTTATATTTCATATTTCTCCATAGTGCTTATATACAATTAGATTTCGATAGGGATTTTCACTACACTCGCCAACGAGGCAAGGGAAACACAGGGATCTTTTAAAAAAGAATTTGTCACTTCACTGGTATTTTGTCCCTTCACTCGGAGTGTGGGAAAGTAAGGCTTTTAGCCCATTCAGCAATTTTACAAAGCTTCTGTTGAATTAATTAGATAGAAAAAAGTGGAATGGGATCAGGAAATAAGAGAATATTCTAGAATGAAGTCAATATGGGCTAAATTGAGCTAAAAATGAAGAAATTAACTAAGTTTTAAATTAAAATTTTAAAATATCATTGCACACGCACGCACGCACGCACACACACACACACACACACACACACACACACACACACACACACACACACACACACACACACACACACACACACACACACATTGCACGGAAATCAAGTTGCAATTTTAGATTTCGATTCCATCTTATCCAAAATTATTTTTTGGACTTCAAGTTAGAATAAAAAAAAATGTCATGAAGTCAAACTTTTATAAATGTTACAGACTGAAAAACATTTGAATTTGAACTAACTTAAAACATTGACATAAAACTTTTTTCATCCTTCGTAAACTATATATCTATTATAAGATATTTCATGTTCAAAATGGCAGAAGTAATGAAATTAATAAATTCTCGATAAACTACATAAATCGCATGAACCGCGCCAGTTTAATTTTGGAATCCACTGCTTATTACGCAAGAGAAATTAGCGTTAGTGTTCTCTTTTTTGCTTTTTTTGTATCCTTAGATGGCATTCTCTTTCAGGCTACCTCTGCATCCCAAAACATATTGTTAGGAGTATAAGGATTAAGGCAGGCAAACCCTCTAAAATTACTGTTGGGGGCCGTCTCACTCCTCCTCTGAATGCATGACTTATTTTGTGCTTCTGCCGGCGTCCTGGCATAGGGGTAGCGCGTCTTCCCCGTGATCTGGGCGTCCCGGGTTCGAGTCCCGGTTTGGGCATGGTTGTTCTTCTGTTGTTCTATCTGTGAGATGTGTGAATGTGCCCTCCTGTAAAAAGGGGTTGTGCAAGCGAATGAGTGATGCGTGAGTGGCAAAGTCGTACTCTTGGCCCTAGTTGGCGCTGCTATAAAAAATAAGAGACGTTCCCCCTCAGGCTTAAATCGCTGTCTTCGTAACAGCGGGCTTGTCAGTGGCAAGTGCCATAAGAAACAAACAAACAAACAATTTTGTGCTTCTTAATGTTATGAAGAAAACTGAGTATGCATTTTGGACCTATTTTTCTCCACCGTTTGGATACAAAATGGGATTCAAGTTTATATTTTGTCTTTGATTAAATTTTATCACAGTAGTTCCATTCTTATGTAGGCCCATGTATCTGCATTTGACGAAGTGGTCTCTCATTTGATAGAATTTGTCCAAAATATAATGCACATCTACAATGCTGATGACAAATCTACTTAACAATTTTTTACCAATCTACATTTTTGTGTTTTTCATTTATAGCATTTACATGCATACAGTGCAACATACAGACATATTTTGATGGATTTCATCCATATTTTGATAGGAATATACAAATTTAGTGATTAGAGTACTAAATTTTTTTTTCTTCTAGCCGCATACATTTTTATGTTATAAATTCACAGACAGACGAACATAATTCCATCAAAAATGTGTTTTTCAGACACAAGAAGATTTAAAACTAATATTCGTCTCAATACAGAGATCGAATTTTTTGATAAATGCAATAATTTGTATATTAGAAAGTAAAATAATAAAAAGAGGAATTCCGGATATAAAGGAAGAAAATAAACTGTTACTTATAAAACAATACGAACAGATATATTTGCTATGTAATAAGACTGATACATTAGTCATAAACATTTAATAAAAACTTAATTTTCTTGTTCAAATATACATATTTTATTTTATAACAAATCTACATATTTGCATATATACATATTTTATTTTATGACATATCTACATATCTACATATTTGCCATTTAATCGTTTCTTGCTAACGATATCAATTTGATTGATAAGAAATTCTACTAATTTTAGCCTTGGCCAAATAGTGGTGAGATCTCCAAATATGAGTCGAATACTTTATTACTAATTAATCATAAAATACAAATTAATGATTAATCATAATTATGTTTAATAATTATATTTAATTCTTTACATAATTTAATTATATGATTAATCATAAATGCTTAATTTATGAGTTACGTATGCATTTATTATGATTTTTATATTGTATGATTAATTATGAAATACAAAGTATTGTATTAATTGCTGAGATTTGATTTTGACAAATCCAAGGATACGTATTCGCTCGAAGATGATTTTCACTATAGTTAATTTTTTCAGATAGGAAATTAAAAAATAATTTTATGATGTTATTCTTTATTTTGCACAAAGAATCATTATCGGAGCGATCCTTAACTGAAATTTAAACTTTGTCTTTACAAAGAACTGTCAATATAATATGGATGAACTGTTGCTTGAAATGTTTTTTTTAAGAGGGGTGAACGGTTTATTTTTTAATTGATTGAATTTATTTCTTAAAACGTTTATTAATCTTTATTGCTTTTAAATTCTAATTAAAAGCACTTGCATTGGAAAAATTATATTTCATTTAATCAAGTTTGGGGATGAAGAAAAAGTAAAGGAAAGACAACAGAAAATCAATAAAAGATTAAAAAAAAGGTACTGAAAAAAAACAACAACATTAATTATTGTACTGCTTTCTAAATTAATGGTAATGAAAGTATTTATAGTTCAATAATATTAATACTTTATTCCTTCTTTTGAAATTCAATTATCTGTTAAACAAATAATTTAATAATTTTGTACAAATTACAAATTTAATTTCATTTGTGATAAAGTTATTTAAATGAAACTAAATTATACTTTTCTGCAAAATTGAACATTTTAAGAAATTAGGAATTTCTTTTATCTTTTGTACCGTAATTGTTTCATTTTTTGAGTTAGATTATTATAATTTATAATAAATTTAATTACATTGCAGTTATTTTTATCAATTTAATTTTTTCATTAAATTAATAATGCTTGAATTTGTTCCACGTAATAAACATAATGCTATATTAGCTGTGACAAAATGTTATATATTACTCAATAGTAAATTTTATATGAATAAAATATTTCTAAAGATATTCATTCATGTGATCCATTACAAATTGTGGCATAAAAACTGCTTATTTATTGTTGTTTCTAATTGCACTTGTCATAGACAAATTTGCTGATGAAACCATCAATTTTAAGCCGAGGGTGCATCTCTTGCTTTATAATAGCGCCAACTAGGGCCATCCGTACGTCTTAGCTACTCACGCATCACATTCGCTTGTACAACCCCTTTTTACAGGAGTACACATTCACACATCTCACAGATAGAACAACGGAAGAACAACCACGCCCGAACCTGGACTCGAACCCAGGACGCCCAGATCACGGGGAAGACGCGCTACCCCTATGCCAAGACGCCGGCAAACTGATGGTTGAATTGAACAAACTCTTCAGCATTCTATAGTCTATCTATTGGACGTTCTATCTACCTATATATATCAAAATGTCTCCATAGAAACTTACCTAACATCACAAAATACCCAAAAATATTGTAATGATATCTTCATGATATTGTACAAAATTCGGAATATTGAACAACGTTGAGAAATGTCGTACTAATAAGCTGACGACAAAAGGCTGTTCACTTCCACCCAAAGTCATAAATTTGAATGACCAGATCACTATAAAAGCATTAGCGGAAATTGTAATCGAGTCATAAGGGATCCGAGTCCAAAAGGTTGCACCGGTCACGGTTCAATCTTTCCCGTAGGAGGCACGTTCCGTCATTGGTAAGGGAAGCCAACACCATAGCATATCTGTGCTCACTAGGGCAGTGATAATCAACGACTGCGTCGGAAATTTTTCATCCTCATTCCTGTGGTATTCGGCTTGGAGAATGTATTAATAGGGTAAACTTATCTATAGGGTAATAGGGAATAATTAGAGAATAATGTAAAAGGGTAAACTTATGGTAATTCGTTTGATGGGATTATTGAGAGAAATGTCCAGTAAGATCAGTAAGGGATTTCGGTACGTTATTCCATAAGGAAACACTATACATTTTTGTCAAAACACAGCCAAAGTGAGCACAGATCCTATAATTATGGATATCAACACACACAAATGCTTAAATTAACACACAAATCATTAATTAAACAGCAACAACTATAACTTCAATGTGCAGCTAGAGCAATGACTCTACGATTAACACTACAAAGAGAAAATTGATCCTCATAAAAGAGGTTCTTCTTTTATAACTTCTTATTGCATTATAGAAGGATATAGGATCTAGGGTATGGAATTTTCTGGAAAGATAGAAGATTTAGGCGTTTAATACATATATCGCTACAATCTTTGCATTTTTCAGAGCTTTCATTTTTTTCTCGCAAAAATCGGCAAATTTATCCCAAAATCGATAAATTGTTGCCAAGTTGTGAGTCATCGATATGATCTCCCTTCTGCAGTCATTAAAAATATCAATATATATATATATTTTTCATTTCGGCACTGATTATAATATTGCTGGAAAGCAATATTAGAAACTCGTAACTGTATTCTTAGCTCTATAAGATAAATCTAAACCTATACACCAGATATTGCAATTGACAGAATATTAATTTCATTTTCTATGAGATGACATACTGTTAGATTATAGATTAGCATGTTGGCGTAAGATTCAGATAGATTTTGAATATTTAATCAAATATTTGTGAAATATATTTTTTGTACAAATTATTTATTTTGTACAAATATTTTTTTCTTCAAAATAATGTTCAATCATTTAAAAAAATTTATAATTGTCAATTAATTTTTTTGAAACCCTCATCTATTTTTTACGAATGCGCATGAAATATTTTCGATTATGCCTATTTTTAATTTTGCATATTTGCGTGTCTTTCCTGAGAAAATAGCTTATGAAAAAAAAAGATTGTAACATTTTGACTTTGAATAAATTATTTATTAAAACTCTGCTTTGGTGTATAAATTTAGAAAAAAACTGTATTAAATATTCATTTATTCTTGTGAAATTTTTTTGAAATCAAAAGCTAATTTTCCTTATTTAAATCACGACAATAAGGACAACAGCTGAAATGAAACTTAATTTAACACAAATATTAATATAAAAAAATAAATTACCAAATGAAAAGAAAACGCGCTTTTTCAAGCTAGATTTTGGCTGGTATCTTATTTTTAAATGCTTAAACGCTATTTTAAGCCGCTCTAAAATGTTTTGTAAATTATTCTGGAGATAAATTTTTTACTTATCTTCTTTATATTTTCGCAGTCGTTGCCGAAGTATTTTTTTAAATGCATTTTCAATATGTGTTTTTGTGTTTTATACGCTTTAATGGTTTTAGAAGAATATATTGCGATGATTTATTATGACTAGGAAACATTTCGCTTAGATTAAAAAAATATTTTATGCTTCGCTTCCTTTGAAATTTTTATTGCCATTATGTTTTATTAATAACATTGAAATAAACTTTTATGGAAGCTGAATTACATGGCTCTGAAAAGTGAAAACGTTTTTATTATTATTTTTTTTGTTAGGACATGTTTTTATGTAATATTTAATAAAAACCTTTTAAATAATTTATGCGTGATTCTTTCATTTCATAAAGAGGTCGAACTGACTTTCTAACCTTTTAACAGCTATTTCTTCTCGATTTTAATATGTGCATCAGTGTTATATGTAGCATTTATGTATTTATAAGTAATACAAAATCGTTAAACGATGCGGATCAATTGTACAAAATCAATTTAAATTTTAGAATTTATAAGTTTTATATCGGAGATAAAAAATAGATAAGCCATCACAGTATAATGGGAAACAGCATGTTCTTATTTATTAGATTAAATATGAAGACAAATTGACTGACGGACAAAATTCGTATATGCTGAATCCAGTGGGGGGTATCACCCAAAATGTTTCTCGCATAATGGTATTATAATGGTTCTCAAATAATGGTATTATTCCAGTGAACGTCGTGTATCACATTGGCATACAATACTAACTTCTGGCGTGATTTTCGCATTTTTAGTCAATCTATTTTGTCATCATTGGCGAATTTTTTGGCGATTAATCCCTGGCGTGCAGTTAAAAGTATTAGAAAAATGAATTTGTGTTTTAGATACGCTTTTTCCATTCAATTGAAACGGCAATTTGACCCAACACTACAGTTGTAGTCACAAAATACCAACAAATTTGATGTATTTAAGTAATTCCGTTTTCGAGTTATCGCATTTATATGTTTCTAAAAGTTTAGAACGACAGGCGGTCAACCATTTGATGAATTTAGCACAAACTTTTATAGGAATATGTGAACCGAATTTTATATATCAAGCTCTGTCCGTTTTGTTTATAAGTTTAAGTTTTGTTATCAAGCTTTGTTCGTTTAACTTATATTCTAACAGCCGGACAGACAAACTTCTTCTGTATGGATTATGCTCAAAATTTGATAGAAATATCCAAATTTGGTCATATACCATCATATATTATACCAAAATGATCATATACCATTTTGAAAAAAGGTCATATACCAAATTTCATCTATTTTGTTATCAAGCTTTGTTCGTTTAACTTATACTCTAACAGCCAGACAGACAGAGTTCTTCTGTATGGATTATGTTCAAAATCTGATAGAAATCACCAAATTTGACCATATACCATCATATATTATACCAAAAAGATCATATACCGTTTTGAATAAAGATCATATACCATATTTCATCAATTTCTCTCAAAGAATTTTTGTTTTATCTTTGTCACAGACAGATATTTTTTCCAAAAATCTGTTTTTCTAACTCGGGGAGGTCTAAAATATGGAGATTCGTAAAAATCTCGAGTTTGAATTTTTTGACGATTACTATTCTTTTTAAATATTACATATACTAGAAAGTTTTATACTAAAGCAATAAATATAAGAAGGTTCTAATTTATTGCTATTTTGCAGATGTGATTTGATTATTTCTATCTGAAAACATCAAATTGGTTAGTCTCAAATCCTTTTTAATTCAACACATGCTAGAAAGAATGGAACTTCTAGAATTGGTTGTAAAACATCGTCCAAAAATCATGTAATCGATGATTTTTTATGGAAAATCGAAGTTAAATATTCGCTATAAAGAAAACTTTTGAAACACTATTCTTTAAAAATAAAATAATAAAGTTATTTTCTTTTGCAAGGAACTTGTTTTTTTAATACAAGGGTTCATTGGCAGTTTAACTCCTTTACAGAATTTTTGATTTTACTTTCACTAAAAATAAAGGTAATACAGTTGGGATGAATTGACATTTGAATTGTTATTGAATTGTTCATTTATTCTTTAACTTTCTTAAAGTTTTTTTCAAATCTTGATTGCTTCTTCAATTTCTTTTAATGAAATGAAAGGGTCTATTAATTGAAAAATCGGCATTTCCTGGAAACAAACTTAGAAAAGAAAAAGGATAAAATAAAATAAAAACAACTATACAAATAACAAAAAATAATATTCTTAGCTAGATCAATATAATGAAAGTATTCATCGTTCAATTATATTAAAACTTTATTCATTCTTTAAAATTAAGAAAGCAACCAAAATAATAAAAACAAGTAACAAATAACAATAACAATACTAATTTTAGTTAGAACAATGTTAATGGCACTATTCATAGTTAAATAATGTTAATTCCTTATTCCTTCTTAGAAGTTTAAATAATCGGTCAAATAATAAAATGATCAACTTTTTTTGAATAAATTACGAATTTTACTTTTATTTTTGACGAAGTTTTTTTTAAAAATTGAATTGAACTCTAATTTTAAATTAAACATTCTTAAAAAAAACAGGAAATTTTTATCTCTTGCTTTATTAATTTTTTTTTTTAAATTTTGATTATTATGATGCTGGAAAAAATCTTATTTATATTATAGTTATAATAATTAACTATAATGCTAATTTAGTTATATTTATATTATTATAATATATTTAATAATTTCATTTAATTACTAATTTTGCTATTTTTCAGTATAATAAATATAATAATTCTGTATATTACACATCATTTTATTTTATAAATTGATAAAAAGAATGATAATAAATAATAAAATATATAATTTTTTAATAAGTACGTTTTATAGATAATCATTTATATGATAATCACCGCATAAAATCTTAATAACTGAATTAAGTAAATACTTTCAAGATAGGAAATGTCTTTAATCCTCTGTTAGAATGAATCATTTTCTTTTTTAAATAGTTCCACTGTATCTCGTATATAATATCTATTTATCTATATATATATATAGTGTGTAGCTATAATAATTTGTCTTAATTAAGAAATGTCGGTGAGTACAAAACGCCTATTAGTATCGTTAAGGCATCTTCACTATTCCGTATGGTATTCGAAATATTCAACAGTATTGTGTAAATATCACACAATATCTTGTCCTGATAGAATAAATCTATCTATAAAATAAGTTTCCTAAAGATTTTTATAAAATTCGGCATTTCAGACTTCTCTGAGTTTGAAAAACAAAATTTGGGAATTATTTCTGGCAGTCTGAGTGTGAACACTTTAACTGTTGTTGTTGTTTCTTATGGCACTTGCCATGGAGAAGCCCGCTGTTCGAAGACAGCCGATTTCAGCCTGAAGGGGACAGTCTCTTGTTTCTAAAGTAGCGCCATCTAGGGCCAAGTGTACGACTTTGCTACACACACGTCACAACCATTTTTACGGGGTGGACTTCATTCACGCATTTCATTCACTCAACCACATATTATAATTTAGACCTGAATCAGAGAAGGATCAACCCTGATCCAGTACCCCCAGTGGTATTACTCTCGACATGGAGGACTTTGTGACCACGACAGATTTAAAGCGCGTCAGGCACTAAGCACGCTGGGAATCTTCAGCTGGCGGGGTTCGAACTCGCAGAGTAAGGGAAGCGAAACCGCTGCTCTACCAACCAGGTTATCCAGTTAACACGTTAACTCAAAAGCGTTATAGCGATGAAATTTAGAAATGGAAATTTGAATGGAATTTGATATCGGTAACCAAAAGGTAGATCTTTATTTTCTTGTAAATATAATATATATCTTTAAATAGAGAATGCATAAGACCCTAATAGTACAAATTTGCTGGAGTATCTTTAAATTATTGTTGGACATTCGAAATTAAGAATAATATTGTGGAAATTTCGCATAAAATCTTGTGATGTTAGAGTAAAGCTATCTATAAAAGTTTTCCAGTTCTATAAGACTATATATAAAACATTTCAATTAACAGTTTGCAGTTCAATTGAAACGTTAAAAATTATTTCAATACGTTGAAATAATTTTTCAGGTTAATTTTAGACTATTTAAGATCAATGACATGTGCAATAAGTTTGCCTTAGGTATATATATATATATATATATATATATATATATATATATATATATATATATATTGCTATCTAAACTCAGTTAATAAGTCCTTGTCAATAATTATCTTATATTATCTTATATTATCTTATACCATACATATTTTCATTAACACAAAAACTGCACAAAATACTTTCGATTATAAACACTTCTTAATTTTTTTTAAAAAAATTATGCATATTTTATTTGGAAAAATATTTCTAAATTAAAAAAAAAGCAGTTTTCTAACGTTCTATAAATAATATAGCAAATCACTGGTTTTGTATATAAATCAAGAAAAAAAAATGTGCATTAAATATTTATTTATTCTTGTACAATTTTTCAAAACAAAAAGTTAATTTGCCTTATTTAACTAATGGAAATCATGACAAAAAACTACTATACTGATAATGAAACTTAATTTAACACAAGCGACATCATAAAAAATAAATTATAAAGCCGAAAGTAATCACACCATTTCCAAAAAGGTTTTTACTCCTATCTTATTTTTAAATGTTCAGATATTTTCTAAGCCATCTAAAATGTTTTGCAAATTATTATGCAGACAAAAGTTTTTATTTATCGTTTTATATTTCATAATCGCAGCCGAAGTGTTTATTTTTTAATGCATTTTCGATATGTATTTTTGAACTTTATACGACTTAATGACTTTAGAAAAATTTAATGGGATTAGGGAAATACTTCTTTTTGAATAAAATTGTTTTATGTTTATTTCTTATTGAAATGTTTATTTCAAAGAGTATTTTATTAACAAACATAAAAGTAAACTTTTGTAAATGTTGAATTGCATGAATTGGAAACAGAAAAACTTATTTATTTTTTATCATAAGACGTTTGTTTTATGTAATGATGAATAAAGACTTTTTAAATCATTTGTAAATTTGTTTTTCAAAGTGAAAACCGAAATCTCTTTCTTTGCATTTTTATTAGGACAATTTTATTTCTTTTATTTAATAAGTACATAAGCGGAAAATAATTCTGAATCTATAATGGATGATTCTGAATAAACAAAACTTTATTAGAGACGTAATTCCTTTCAGGAAGATGGAGAGGTCTCCCTAAACCTTTCTCGTATACGCTCTGATAAACTTTGCATGTCATAAAACGTCTTGCATGGTATTAGCGTACAATAGCTACGAAATATTAACTTTCGGCGGGAATTTAGCCTTTTTATAACTATCATGTCATCCTTAGCGAGTATTTCGCGTTTAATCCCTTCATGTTGTTAAAAGAGCCGGCGTCCTGGCATAGGGGCAACGCATCTTTCCTCTGATCTGGGAGTCCCGTGTTCGAATCCCGGTTTGGGCATGGCTGTTCTTCCTGTTCTATCTGTGAGATGTGTGAAGGTGCCCTCCTGTAAAAAGGGGTTCTGCAAGCGAATAAATGATGCGTGAGTAGTCAAGTCGTACTCTTGGCCCAAGTTGTCTCTACGATAAAAAAAAGAGGCGCTGCCCCTTAGGCTTAAATCGGCTGTCTTTGAACAGCGGACTTGTCCATGGCAAGTGCAGTACGAAACAACAACAATGTTGTTAATAGTATATGAAAATCGAATTTGTGCTTTAGGCACGTTTTTCTCAACCAATTGAAACAAAGATTTGATACAAAACTGCCCTTGTAATCACAAAATCTCAAGCCAAAATTGAAGTATTTAGGTCATTGTGTTTTTTAATTATACGCTTTCACGTTTCTGAAAGTAAATATCGCCAGACAATCAACCCATTGTTGGATTTGGCTCAAAATGTGACAGGCGTCTTCACAATAGATGTTAAATCTATTTAGTTAAAATTGTTTTGTAGTTATCGTTTAGTTTAGTTTAGTTATATTAACATCCCGCTTGAAGCAAAACTAGGGCTATTTTGGGACGGACCTCGTAATTTTGAACCGCGGTCAGATGACGAGGACGACACCTGAGCTGACACCCCCCTCTCCCCACCACACTACACCAGCGGGAGGACGTTTGGTCAGGACGGATTTAATGTGCAACCGACCCCCTTACACGACGGTTCTTCTGTGGAATCGGGTCTCCAACCTGAAACCCTCCAGTTCCGAAGCCGAGACCTTACCACCAGGCCACCGCTACCTTTGTAGTTATCGTGTTAACTTATATTCGAACAGCCAGCCAGACGAACTTCTGAACAGATTTTACTGAAAATTTGATCGAAATCTGTTAGTTTTTATCTAACGATTATGTATACTTAAAGACAGTACACCAAATTTCAATATAAAAGCGTTTTTGAGTTATCTTTGCCACAGACAGACCCGGCTTTTTCCGAGGGGGGGGGGAGGTCTGTAAAGTGGAGATTCGTCAAAACGTTCATTTCGAATTGTTTAAAGATTACTATATTTTCTCCATTCTACGTATACAGGAAAATAAAAATAACAACAATAAAATTTATTAATTTTAATTAAATTTTTAGAAATCGAATAAAAAAATTGCCAACACATTAATTGTTATACATTGCGGCATACTTATCTAATAATATTTCAAAAATAATTTCATCTATACTTATATAAAGCTCAATGTGTGTGTGTGTGTGTTGGCAAGCCAGACCGTTTGACCTACAGTTACCAAATTTTTTACATGTATACCTCGGAGGTCGGGAATGTGCACCTGGGGTCCCTTTTCTTGAATTTTTAATTAGAATTTTAATTATTAATTAAAAACTAACTTTCCCGCCAAAAAATCTTTTCATTTTCCCCACCGCCAAATCAGTAATGCTTCATTTCCCCCCCCCCCCCATGCTAATGAGGCTAGGCTTAACATTTTTCGGCCGATTATTTCAAACGATTTTGTTTATTTTCTTAATGTTTGATGCATTTAAAATTAAACATTGTTAATAAATCCATGTTTCAGATTCATTCTGAAATACTTTTGAATTAAAATAAAACAGAATAAAGGAAATTAAAAATTTGTAATCTGCATAGCGTTACCCCAACTGGCGTAGAAAAATTCACGCATTTGCGTTACCGTAAAAGACGAAGAAAATTCACGCATGCGCATTGTGTTCTCATTGTTGACAACTATTATCAGCGGATGCGGACTTGATTTAAATTATTTTTAGGTTAGTTGTATGCTTTTGTAATTAAATTGTGTATATAGTAGTTATATATTTTTTTGTATATGCTTATATTTTTAACTACATCGTTTTTTAAGTAGTTTTTTTTAACCTGTTTTCGACCGATTATTTTAAACGATTATATTTATTTTCTTAGAGTTTGATGGATTTAAAATTAAGCATTGTTAATTTATCGACCTGCTCATGATGAATCCGAGAAAATTTTGTTGTCAAATTCTTGAGATATTACATAAATTAAGAAAGATATTCTTTAGTGCCCATAAAGTTTAAACGCTCAGTGACTCTGTTTTCAGTAATCATATTATAAAAAGAAATGCTTTGTTTCAGTAAAAAATATTATTATATTAATTGCAGATTAATCCTTTCCCCTTTAATTTAAAGCATAAATTCTACAGGAGCTAACAGAAAATGAGAGAGATACATATTACGTTATGACTGAAAGCGTTTATAATATTATGAGTGAATTATATGACTATCAAAATTTGAAGTTTTAAAATATTTTGATGAAGAAGTTATTAAAGTAGGAATTGCATAAAATATTTAATTATTGAAATTTTAACAACATTAAGATTGACGAACCTGCTTGTCGCCAAAGGCGGCTAGTTTATAATGTTTTGAAACTGCAACCATAGGCTTTAGAACTTACCTATTGAGATAGGACAAGGACAACCTCCTAATCATAAATTATTTACAAAATATTTAATCTATCGAGTCCTTTATTTTATCTTTTACTTATTGTTTAATTCACTTCTTTTTTTAATGCTTCAATGAAAGATATATTAATTGAGTAATTGACACATGTGATTTGCTAAACAATATGCATTTCATTTGGAATTTTAGATTAATATCATACAATTCGGGAAATCTCTTATTAGATTAGTATCTCGTTTCAAAGACATGTGGCGGTAGCTTCATAAGGTAGTTAACAGCCTCCGAGAAAGGGCGATCGATTTTGTTTAGTGGTTGTGTTACGCGACGACGGACTGTAGCGTCGCGGGTTCTGTACTTGGCAATGCAATTTCCTCAGATACATGAGAAAAATTATGGACGAACTGGAGAATTTTTCCCTTTTATTTCATTTTTTTTTCTGCTTCAGTGAAAGATATATTAACTGAAGAATTGCACATGTAATCTTCTTAGCAATATGAATTTTATTTGAAATTTCAGATTAATATCACATAATTTTTTAAATTCTTTATTAGTTTAATATCTCGTTTCAAAGATGCACGAGAAAAATTATTGAACAAACTAATAAATTGTTCCTTTTTATTTCATTTTTTTAAATGTTTCATTGGAAAATGTGATCTAAATAATATGAATCTGATTTGCAATTTCAAATTAATATCATATAATTTCTGGAATTCTCTTATTAGATTTCGTTTCAAAGATGCATGAGAAAAATTATTGAACGAACTAGTGAATGTTTCCTTTTTGATTAGACATTAAAATTGCTGAGAAAATGAAAATAAGAGAGATAATTTAATATTAATTACCTAATTTCTAAATAATCTTGTGGTAATATATTATACTGCTTATATATATACGATTTATATGAATTAAAATGTCGCTTAGTTAAGTTGAGGTCTTAATTTGAAACAAAGCGAAGTGTATTTTAGATTAAGAAACATAATTTTTACAAAAATTAAATCACGAGACCAAATATTAAACAGAACCTCCTAAAAAACTGTGTGGCTCTATCTGAACTAACTAACACGAGACCCTCATTCAGAGCGGATACTTACAGAAATCAGGTCTCGTAACTGAGGACCCTAATCTGCAAACCCATAATCTGTTATTGTAAGCCGTCATTGACCTATTCTAAGTTACAAAATCTATGGAAATTAATAATTACTCACTTCTTTTCTCAGGAATTAAAAAAAAAACTTTTTGTTGTTGTGATTTAATAGGTAAAAGGATTTTAGAGGGTTATCTTATTGAAAAAATTATACATGTAACAAATTTATTTCATTCATAAAATTGCTTCATATATAATATTTGTTACATAAAATTAATTCATAAAACCCTAATGCCTATTCTCTTTTATTAATTATTTAAAATCTTTGCCTATTTTATATTATCTGGGGAAAGAAAATTGTATGCAATATTTTCGATTACTTTTACTTCTTCATTTTTATTGCAAACATAAGCGTATCCTTTTTGGAAAATTGTATATGAAGTAAAACCAAGAGAACCGAAGCTTTCTAACTTTGAATAAATAATGTTGCAAAACACTGGCTTGGTGCATAAATTTTGAGAAACGTATGTGTATTAAATATTCATGTATTCTTGTATATTTTTTTAAAGAAAAAGTTAACATAATTTATTTAAACTAATGAAATTCATGAAAAATAAGAATTACATTGATAATGAAATTTAATTTAACAAGCAACATAAAAAAAAAGAATTATAAAGCCGAAAGTAATCACGCTATTTGAAGTAAATTTCTTCTTAGAATCTTATTTTTTTAAACCACTATTTTAAGCCATCTAAAATTATTCCGGAGATCAAATTTTAATTTAACTTTTTTTATAATTCGTAATCGCATCTGAAAGTATTTATTATTTAAATGCAATTTCAACATACATTTTTGAATTTTACTGGCTTTAATGGTTTTAAAAGAATTTTAGCCGGCGCCCTGGCATAGGGGGCTTTTTTTCTTATTGCGATTTTTATAGTTATTAAAGTTTTATTAATAAAGACAGGAATGTACTTTTATGAATGTTGATCGCATGACTAAGCAAAATTAAATTGGTTTTATACTTCTAATCATAAGGAATGATTTACAATTGTAAGGATTTCTAAACGTAGGGAATGATTTTTAATCATAAGGATATATGCTTATTCAGAACTAGAAAATCTATTTTTAAATAATTTCTGTCAGCGGACTTGTAAAGTGCCATAAGTAACAATAACAGAAGAATTTAATGTGACTAGGAACATAATTCTTTTTGAATAAAATTATTTTATATTTTTTTATTATTGCGATTTTTATAGTTATTAAAGTTTTATTAATAAAGGCATGAATGAACTTTTAAGAATGTTGAATAGCATGACTAAGCAAAATTAAATTGGTTTTATACTTCTAATCATAAGGAATGATTTCCAATTGTAAGGAATTTTAAACGTGGGGAAGGATTTCTAATCATAAGGAAATATGCTTATTCAGAGCTAGAAAATCTATTTTTAAATAATTTGTGTGTAATTCGATTTGATGATTAATTGTATAAACTGTTACTTTATTTCTTACTTCTTAGATAACTTTCACTGCTTTTATTTAACTACTGTGACAGTAAAAGATGCTAATAATAAAGCTACATTTGATGATGAATAAATAAGAAAAATTATGTAATTTATATCAAAATCAATTTTAGAATGTTCTTAATATTTTTCTAAATTTTAAGAAATCGCATAAAAATATTGAAAATGCTGAATACATGGGCAATTCTTTGATTGATATACAACGCATACGAATGATGCCTTGTCTAATCATTTTCTAATATGTAAATTCTAAACCAGAAATAATAATGTTATATTTACAGTTGTTAAAATGTTTCAAATGACGTAAAGAATTACATTCATGTTATTTCAGTAAATGAACAGATTGCTACACGCATGTCAACTGCATATTATCATAACAAAAGAAGTATTATTTTAAGCGAAACTTGAACAATAAATTTAGAAAATTCTCATTGGTTAACAATATTTTCAACCTGTCGAAATCGGCTGAGTTCTGCCAAAGTTTCATTTTGCAATGTCAGTCAAATCTTTAGGAAGATGATCATTGATAATGTATTTTATGTAAGATCTAATTAGTTTGTAAACTGATAATGATTGGTGACTCATATTATCACGAATATACAATTGCGCATAATGTGGTGAAAGCTTATAAGCCAGTTAACAGCTACGTTACGCGAGCAATTGCTTTTTTTATTGTGGTCATGTTACTGGGCTGCGAATCACAAGGTTCCAGGTTCTATCCTCGCCCTTTGCAATCCACTACATTGGTGATCCGGACGTGATCACGCCACTAGACAAAAGTGTGTCTGGACGTTGTTATCTGGCTTATGAAGTTATTACCTCAATAAATTCAAAAGAAGCATAGCAGAAAATGACTAAAAATTATCTTATTTACGAACAGGAAACAACTTAATTAAATGACGATGTTTTAAAAAATTAAAATTAACTGATTCGATTTCTTATTTATCCAGTTTTAGCAGCACTTTTTACAGCAGTTTTCACAGCACTTTCTTTACGGGGGTGAAAAAAAAAGTGTTACTATATTTAGGATTATTTTTTTTTCGCTACAATATTTAAACTATATATTTTACTCGACAGATAGAAATATATATATTTATGGCTGAAAATTTAATAATCCAGTTTATACTTCACGTAGCAAGCATTTCGGAGTTCGGGGAAGATTTCTTGCTAGAAAGTAACTGATGGAAATTAATCTAAAATCGAAACATTGTACGTTAATTTGTTTTTTTCCCTTCCTGACACTCAAAATAAAAATTCTTTGTAAATTCACTAAGGAATATCTACTTTACGCAATCAGATAAAATCAGGGGGTATAGTATCTTCGAAATTTTTTAGCATACTATCTAACAAATGTATTTGTGTAATATTGGCGAACAACAATTAAGAAGTACAGTATTAACGTGTGATCTTTGTCTATTAATACCTGGGATGCAGTTAATACACAAGAACAAGGAAAATGAATATATTTTGGAAGCTTTTATTAACCATTTGAAGCTAAAATTTCCCACAGAACTGCAATTGTAGTAAAAAAAGAAACCTTGCCAAATGTCATTCATTTAACCCTTTAAAGGGCCATTTTTTTCTAGTCATATTATGTTAAAATATTTTTAGGCTTGGAATTAGAATAAGAAAAGTGATTCATTTAACTTAATAGATAAATTTAATTTGAATAATTAATTAATTCGGTTAATTAATAATTAAATAACAAACATTTGTTTGAGACACATTGTGTCAAGACACATCATTTTGTGTGAGATAAAGAACTGTAGCATCTAAGTTTCTGTCTTTCTAAAAGAATTTGTCAGAACTTATGCCAACCTACATAATTTCATACAAAGACTGATAAATTTGGTGGGAAGCTTACTTCATACGACCTTAGAAAGGGTTAAGTCATTACGTTTTAGAGTTATAGTTTCTACACTTTTGTAAAAATGCAGATCAACTGACTATAAAATTCTTGATTGAAATGGGTCCCAAACTGAAACAGACCTACACGTAATATGTTAAATTTGTGTACCAAATAGTATTTATCTAAAACTCTATGTTTTGTAATTACCTAGTTAACTTATATTCGGACAGCTGAGCAGACACATTTCCTTTGGATGGCTTTCACTAAAATGTGAGAAAAATCTACGAATTTTGTGTAAACATTTTTTGTGTGTGTATACAAAATTTCATCCATCTAGCTCAAAACTGTTTTCAGTTTACGTGTTCCCAGAAAGACAGACAAACATAATGTATAAAAAAAAGTGTGCTTTTCCGTTTCAAAGAGTTCTGAAATGATATGGTCAATATCTTGAAATCGCAATTTTTGAGCATTACAATAATTTTCTTTGCATATTTTGCATACGAGAAAGGACAAAAATCTATGCTGCCATTCAAAATAGATAAATAAATAAAATAAAATAATAATAACCATTTTTGTACAGGATATTTTCTTTATTTTTAAATAAACGCAGCGTAAAGAAAAAAAAAAAAATGTTATAGCTGCATACGACGAATATAGGCGCACGTTATAGGCGCCAGTGTGACGAAATAACTTCCGCATTATTTAAGCGGAAGCTACTTTGACTGATTAATTGAACTTAGCCAGTTTGAACATTTGAGTGAATTTTTGGCAGAATTTTTAGTGAATGTACACAAAAAGAGACAAATTATAGACATTATTCAAGAATGGATGTCGCAGATTTTGGAATATCTAAAATATCCAAATCTTTCAAATCTTTAGGTCAGTGTTTTTGATTATTATATCGTACCGCATGTGAGGACAAAATGTTTAACCATTATTTTATTTTAATTTAGCTTATTTCGAATATGATAAGGCAAAAATAAGAATTTATTACTATTTGAGATAGTACTTTTATGATTAGTCTACATTCCTTATGATGTATAACCATTTCAAAATATTTCTTTTACCTTAAATGCGGTGGCAAACAGCCAAATTTTTGTTCAATGGCCAGTTTGAGATGAAGAACGATGGGCCCAGGAGACCATAGGCAGATGGGTTCTAAAATGCTGGCTGCCAAGTAAATAAATTTATAAGAAATAAACATTCTATGGAATATAAAAAATTAGGACTATAATATGTATTTACATTGAATTATTAAATTATATTTTAAATAAATTAAATTCTAAGTAATTATATACTTAAAACATATTATATTATTAATTATCCATTGAAATGGTTAGTTGTATTTCTTTTGTCAGGTGTCTTTTTTTAAAATAATTTTTAGCGCTATATTTGTTTGAAATCTATTATTTCTCTAGTTCAGTTCAGTTATATTAACGTCTCTTTTAAAGCAACATTAGGGATATTTTGGGACGGATCTCGTCATTTTGAACCGCTGTCAGTGGACGAGGACGACACTTAAGCTCGGAGAATGGGTCCCTAATTCCGCCAATACCTCGGTGGAATCGGGTCTCGAACTTTAAACCTTACAATTTCTTTACAATTTCTCATAATATATGAATGCTTTTATTTGTATGCAAAGAAATCATTATTTGATAATCATGAACTAATTTTAATTAATAATCATACCCTTTCTATAATCTTATTGATATTGACATTTTATTCATTATATATATATATATATATATATATATATATATATATATATATATATGTAATGATATTTTAACTCTAATTTCAATTTAATTAATTTTCATAGTAACTTCATCTTAATTTAGCCCATAGTAACTTCATTCTAAAATATTCTCTAATTTCGTGATCCAATTCCACTGTCTCTACTTAATTAATTCAAGAGAAGCTTTGTTAAATTGCTGAATCAGCTAAAATCTAACTTCCCACACTACGCGTGAAGAGATAACATACCGCTGATCAAGCAAATTCTTTTTTAAAATCTCCCTGTGTTTCCCCTACCTTGTTCACACGTATAACGAAAATCCCTATCGAAATCTCATAATACATTAGCACTGTAAAGAAGTATTTTCCCTATCAAACATCACGAAATTAAAAGTATCTTCATTGTCTTCAAACTGCATCATGCTTCACAACAAATAATATTACATATATATATATATATATATATATATATATATATATATATATATATATATATATATATATATATATATATATATATATATATATATATGTGTGTGTGTGTGTGTGTGTGTGTGTGTGTGTGTGTGTGTGTGTGTGTGTGTGTGTGTGTGTGTGTGTGTGTGTAATGACATTTTAAGCTCTTAATTTAAACCAAATTAATTTCCAAAACTTTCTTAATTTAGCCCCATAGTAATTTCATTTCCTTATTCCTGATACAATTCCACTTTCAGTTTAATTAATCCAACTGAAGCTGTGTAAAAATTAATTCACAATCAATTCTACGTATCGAGTGAAAGTGATACTTCCGTTGTCCTTCTAAAAGGTCAACACGTGTATTCAATTGGCGCATGGCCGGAAATCCCATGTTATATAAGACTAGTAATCATTTGTTTCGGCCCTTCCTTCTTGACTTCTGCTTTTGTGCCGTGCTGCGCCTTATTGTAAATAATCATGCCTGCCTCCCGAGAGAGAATAAAACGAAATTAAAGATACAAAGTTTCTCCACTGCTTGTTAAACCTGCTGCTTCAAACAATAATATATATAATAAGCAAATAAAGACACAGTTTTCATAAAAGTAATGAATTAAAAAAATTAATCTAAAAAGGATATCGTTGATGATTTTTTTAAAAAAATTGTGAATGTAAACTGATTTATTATTAAAAGAAAAGTGTCATGATATATATTATTTGGGGTCACAAAATACTTTAATCGACCGCTCATTGATTGCCAAATATTAATTAATCTGAACGTAAAGTCAATCGGTGATACAATATATTCTTCATAAAAATGAATTATGCTGCTACTACTGTTAAAATAGAATCCTCCAGCACTAAATAATGCCTCTAGCACTGAAAAATGCAAGAATAATCTCCTCTTGAAACCTACGTGTAAACTTTCTAACTAAGCAATTGTTTTCCCTCCCTCCACATAAAATTCAGAGCTTGAGGAAGGTCGTGAACGTTATAATATATATATTATAACGTTATACAGGGTGTTTATAAAGTCCCGGACCCATTTTGATGTTTAATAACTCATAAAATAATAAAGATAGATTAAAATTAATAACATAAATGGTTAAATAGACTCAAAAAGTTTCATGACCCTTGTCAATGAACTTCCACGTGTGCCCCCTTCGTCGCACGGAGAATATCAAGTCGATAGTCAATTTCACGCCAGGTAGCGACAAGCATGTCGGCATCCACAGAGCCATTTGCGCACATTACGGCGATTAGCAATGCCAGAAACATGAAAGGATGGTTCATCGGAGAACATTATGCTCTTCAGAAAATCAGCAGCATCTTCTATCCTCCTTAGCATATCTGTTGCAAAGGCCATCCTCCTAGGCCTATCGTTTGGTTCCAAAACTTGAACAATTTGAACTTTGTATGCATGCAGTCTTAATTTTTTCTTAATAACCTTGTACACCGTCGAAATTGGCATATCCAATTCTGTTGCCGCTAATCTCACAGATATTCTAGGATTGTGTAAAAATGTCTCTCTGACACGCTCAACATCAAAATCACTTGGGCAAGGACGTCTGAAACGTTTCTTATCTTCGATACTTCCAATTTCTAGAAAATTCTTTTTCCACCGCAAGATGCTGTTTTTGAATGGAGGATCTTTTTGGTAAATTCTTCTGAAATTTCTCTGTGCTTGCACTATCGATTTCATTTCTATGAACCACCATAAAATCTGTGCTTTCTCTTGTGGTGTACGCATTCTCCTTAATATCCTCTTGAATAAAACATCACATACAAAAGTACTACATAGAACAAACACATCAAAAGTAAACATAACATTGCAATAGTTGCCAAAAACAAAAGAAAGAAAAATGCAATTAATAAGCAGACAATATTTAGAAAAGTACAGATATTTAGACTGGAAAATGAAATTATCTGAAAATAACCACACGTGCAGACGATATTTACAAAAGTAAAAATATTCAAACCTGAAAAGGAAAATATATGAGTTATTCCATCAATAAATGCCATAAGTTTGTTTATATCTTTATTATTTTACGAGTTATTAAACATCAAAATGGGTCCGGGACTTTATAAACACCCTGTATATATTATTATATATAACGTTATAATATATAAAATTATATATTACAATATTATATATATCAATATTTTTATTTTCAGGTTCGTTCATGACCATTGTGTGCTTCTTTTTTAGTATAGTTATTTTTATTTCCAGTTATTCATCTTGGATGTATTTTGATAGTTTAAATCTATATAATTTGATATAGAGTACAGCTTTAGTACCATGATTATATATCGAATTTCATTTATTTTAGTAGACTATTTTTGAGTCATCGTTTTTACATGGATGCGAAAGTACAGACTCACAAACGATCAATCGCCTGAACTATTTGATTCAAAATCTGATGTGTATCTATGTTTTAAATGCTAAAACTGTTTAAAATTTCATTTATTTGAATCTCAGACAGTAAGTTTGAGTTACTGCGATGACACGCTTGCAAATATACTGGCCAGCAGAAGTAAACACTTTGACACATTGATTTCAAAATTTTATTGGGATATACATAGGTGCGTCTAGGTGCTAAAACTGTGGACCAAATTTCACCTTTTTAGTTCTTTGCATTTTTGCAGTAACTGTGTTTATTTGGCTACACAGATAAATAAAATTCCTGTTTAAAGTTACAAATTTATGTATGATGATGTCGTGTCCTCGTTACCACGGAAATGGGGTGCAGTAGCTTCTGAGGGTAAAGGCCCCTGAGCACCCGAGGGCAGAAGTCTGACTTCTAGCTCATATGAAGATGAAACTAACACATTCGCTTTCACAACCTCTTTTTACAGGTGGGCACATTCACACACCTCACAGATAGAACACAGATGAAGAACAATCATGCCCGAACCGGGATTCGAACCCAGGACGCCCAGACCACGGAGATGATGCACTACCCCTATGCAAGGACGCCGGCGCAAGTTTATGCATAGACAACATATTAAATTTCAATCTCTTGCCCAAAGCATTTTTAATTTCTCGTATACGTAGTATAAAGAAAATATATTAATCGTCGAAAAATTCGAACTCGAGAGTTTGAAGAATATCCACGTTTTAGACCTCCCTGTGTTCGAAAAACACATTTTTGACAAACGTTTGTCTGTCTATAACAAAGGTAATCAAAAATCGCCTTGATCTAGATTGATGAAATTTGGCATACTTCCTTTATAGCAAATTTGTTATTTCTATCAAATTTTGAGCAAATTCAGTACACAGGTTGTCTGCTTGCTTGGCTTTCCGAATATAATTTAACACAATAACTACAAAACGAAGGGATCTAGATAAATTTAACATCTATAGTAAAGACGCATTTTGAGTCGAATTTAACAAAGGGTTGAGTGTCTGTCGGTCTGTGACAGATAATTTTAAAATACTTTAATCTAGGAGGTTGAAATTCTGTATGTCTTTACACCATATCGACAGGTTTCCATCAAAATCTGAGTAAAATCTCTTCAGAGAAAGTCCGTTTAACAATTTAACATGATAATTTCAAAACGAATACAGATATATGGATAAAATACGGTAGACAGATTTAATGTCTATAATGTAGACACTTAACAAAGTTTGAGTCAATTTCTATAAGAGGATGACCGCTTGTTTGTCTGTATTTTCAGAAACGTGTAAAACGCGATAAATAAAAAACGCAAGGACTTAAATACATCAAATTAGGAAAGGGATTTTGTGACTGCAAGTGAAATATTGTGCCAAATTTTTGTTTCATTCGGGTGGGAGAAAACCTGCCCAAAATATAAATGCAATTTTTTAATATTTTTAACCACAAACCAGGGAGTCAAGGTTGATACGATAGATTCATAAAAAATGCTAAATTCTAGCCAAGGGTAAATATTTCTTAATATTGTACACCAATACCTTGCAAGGCGTTTAATGCGATAACACCTTTACATAGGATGTGCTTGAAAGATTTGTGAGACCACTCCCGCTGGTTGAACTATCGTTTTCACAAACAGACAGATAAGCATAAGTCACAAATAGATAAGCATAAGTCTAAAGAAATATCTGAAATGCGAGATTATATAGATGTGAGAATGTGATATTTTCCCACCCTACTCGAACACAGAATGTACGAAATGTTTTCCCTCCTATACGAATACGATTTTTTTTTCACAAATGAAAAATAAATAAATAAATAGAAAATAAAAGAACAGAAACCACAAACAAACGAAGAAAGAGTAAAAAATGTGATAGAGGGATTTAATCAGTATTTATAGCGGAATAAAACTATGTTATATTTTGAGCTGGTTCATTATCCAATAAAAAGGTACCGATAGATAGAAAATAAAAGATCAGACGCTGTAAACAAATAAAGAAGCAGAAAAAAAAATGTGATAGCAGACTTAATCATGATTTACCGTCGAATAAAACTATTTCACATTTTGAGCTAATTGATTATCCAAAAAAAAGCATAAGAAATATAGTATAAAAAAGAAAGACAATTATAAAAAAAATCCCCACTAGTATTAAAACCCCAAGCAGGAACAGTTTTCTACATCTACATAAAATTTTTCTTAAGAAACCGGAGCTACACTTCCTTCCCCATCGATATTCAACTAAATTTCTCAATAAAAAAACCGCATGCAGATTAAAGTTAATGAGCCATCTTGTGGCATTTATTGGATAGTTCTCGAGATACCTGTCGAGACTGATAGGCAAAACAGAGAACCGGGGTGAAAATATGTTATGACGTATTGATTGGGAGTTAAGTGTGGATCCATTTAGTGTCTGATGAGATCGTGCGAGAACTCTTCCCACCAGGGACGGCGTGCCAGGGCAGCTAATGGATTCACGCAATATCGCATCGTCTTCGCATGAGAAATTTCCAATCGAGCAGTTGTTGTTGTTGCAGAAAGAAAGTTATTAAAGGTGAGTTACTTGAAGTAAGAAGAAAGCATAGTTATAAAGTAACCAGGAAGCAAGATAGTGATGTGTAACGTCATTTTGAACCCAACAAATTACTGACTGAGAAGCTGCCAAAAATGTTTATTCGATACGCTGCTGTACGATGAAACTTTAGCATAAATTTAGCCATATTGTATACGAGGTAATTAAAGGAGGAACATTTCTACTGATTTTTACTTTCTCTCATGCGTAGTATACAGAGGTAAAATATTGTCAGAAAATTTGAGATCAAGATTTTGATAGATTTCCAAGTTTCAGATTACCCGGAGTCCAAAAATTACATTTTTGAAACTGTCTGTTTGTGAACATGATAGCAAAAAGACAGACCGTGCTGGCCTGTTGGTAAAGTCTCGTCTTCGAGACCTAATTCCACAGAAGAACTGTTATGTATGCGGGTCTGGTGTATGTTAAATTCGTCGGGGTCAAACGCTCTTCCGGTGGTATGGTATGGCAGTTTGGATAAGGAGGTGACAGCTCAGGTATAGTCCTGGTCATCTGAGCGCTGTTCAAAGTTACGTGGGCCCAAAATAGCCGTAGTATTGTTTTAAAACAGGCAGTTAATATAACTAAACTGATAGATAAAAAGCAATTTGGGTTAGACGGATAAAATTAAGTTTGCAGTCTTAATTCCCAGTTAGAACATTTCTATTTAAATTTCTCATAAATCCACTCACAGAAAGTCCACTCACAGTGTTTATATATCCATACAAATATGAGACCGGTAATTATAAAATGTATATTGTTTGATGATTTCAAATTCGGTATACAAATTAGTATCTGAATTACAGATTCTTTTCAAATTTTGAACTAAATTGATTAAGGGATTGTCAATGTATTCGTTTTTAATTTAACTTGCAAGTAAAAGTGATAGGTCAAAAACGCAACGATTTAGATAAATGAAATTTGGTACGCAAGTATGTATATAAGTGCAGAACTTTATCAAGTTTTCAGCCAAATTTATCTAAGGGTTTTCTGTCTGATTGTCTATACACTCGCATACACGTCAACTGAATAACTCAGCAACGCAGCGATTTAAGTGAATGAAATTTGGTATGTCATCCCATTATTAAAATTGCAATTCTGTTTG
Source organism: Argiope bruennichi (assembly GCF_947563725.1). NCBI lineage: Eukaryota > Metazoa > Arthropoda > Arachnida > Araneae > Araneidae > Argiope > Argiope bruennichi. The sequence goes on from NC_079156.1 coordinate 38,035,100, forward strand.
AAAATTTGGATTCTACCAAATTTCATTTGTCTATCTCAGTAAGTTATGTTCGCAGATAGACAGACATAATGCCGAAAATATGATTTTCGGACTCATTGAGGTCCAAAACGTTAGTGTTTGAATTTCTTTGACGTTTACCATACTTTCTCTATGCTACATATACAAGAAAGTAATAATAATTTTTATATAAATGTTACGAATTCATATGCATAATTAATGCTATATATTTGGGTTTGTAAGCTGCATGCTATGATACATAACTTTCTGTTGAATATACAAGGTATAAAATGATGAAACATGGAGCGAGACATAAAATTATGGAACGTGAGATATAAATCGATAAATAAAATGATTTGAGATGGCAATGCTCTGAAAAAACACTGAAGAGAAATACGTTTCACCGCAGGTTTGCCATATTTTTGTCACAATTCTACAAGCTTGTTGTATCATGTTTTACCAAATTCCCTTTACTTTGTTCCCTTAGTGTTCATTTGCACAAGGAAGGATCTCGTTCGCAGTGAGAAAGAAAATAAATGATGCTTGATATGAAAAGTCCTAATAAAAAGAAAATTGCAAAACACCAACTAGATAATATTTAATTAAACCACTCTCTTATACCGCTTCAATAGATGAATGGATGGATATCTTTGAAACTTCCAAACTAAATCTAACTCAGTCTCAATTTTGAATTTAAATTTAACAATCTTATTCATCTTTACTAGATTTCTTCTGTTAATATTAAGCAGTGTAAAACTGATCAAACCTTAAGCAATTGAAATCAAATCTTCTTCACTCTTCGTATACAAAACAGTGGATTGAATTATTGATTTAATCAAAATATCTTCTGATATAATCAGTAAAAATCTACGATTTTAATTCTCCATCTGTTTATCAATTCAATCTCCAAGTTTTAGTTTATGTACCGAGTTCTGAAATCTATTTCTTTCAGAAGAAAGAACGGCCTCGGCAATTCTTATTTTATATTCACTCCATTCTTCTCTAGAATCTGTTTCCTAAAGCTTCTGTTGCTCGGCTAAGCCACTATATCCCTCCCATTAAATATGGATTGAATTACTAAGCCTGAAAATCGTTTCCCAACATATGGATTTCCATTTTAAATTGGGATGCTATGGTTTTATTTCTGTGACTTTCGATCTGTGGAGAAGCGTGGTGTGTTCTTTAGATAGTGGAGTTCTTTTAAAAGGGATGATGGCGACATACACAACATTTTGAGAGAGAATATGTTAAATTCCCTTTGTGGAATCGTACATTTAGAGTTATTTTTTTGTATATGCCGCAATACAAAAGTTTAGACATTGATGGTATAATGTTTTTTAAAGGATGTTTCAATATTTGGTGAGTAAATTGCTAAGAATAGGAAAAAATGAAAATAAAATAAAAGTTATGTAAAAATGTATGACTAGAAGCAGTGAGTAGATTGCTGTTGTTGTTTCCTATGGCACTTGCCATGGACAAGCCCGCTGCTCAAAGACAGCCGATTTAAGCCTAAGGGGGAACGTCTCTTTCTTTTATCGTAGTGCCAACTTGACCCAAGACCAACTTGACTACTCACGCATCACTCATTCGCTTCCACAACACCTTTTAACAGGAGGGCACATTCACACATCTCACAGTTAGAACAGGAAGAACAACCATCCCCAAACCGGAACTCGAACCCGGGACGCCCAGATCACGGGGAAGATGCGCTACCCCTATGCCAGGACACCGGCACGTTGAGTAGATGAACTGGATGCTAAGAAAACTTGCAGAAATGACCTTCACGTGTAATTCAGCTATAAAGGCATGGCGTTGGCCATACATTTACGGCCAACCAAAACTCATAATTCCATCCAAGTCATTTAAAGCCATGAAAGTATGGCTTTGGCATACAATAGTTGCGATACATTAACCTTTGGCGTGAATATAGCATTTTTACTGAATCTATCGTGTAACGTTTGGGAGTTCGGCGATTAATCCCTGGCATGCGGTTAATAAAAACCGAAAATCAAATTTGTGATTTAGACGCGTTTTTCTCAATTAATTGAAATAAATGTTTGACACAGAACAGCAATTGTATTCACAAAATCCTATACCAAATTTTATTTATTTAGATCATTGTGTCTTTGAGTTATCGTATTTGTACACATATAAAAATACGGCCCGACAGAAATTCAACCACTTGTTGGTGTTGGCTCAAAATGTGACAGGTGTCTTTCGTAATAGATGTTAAATCTATGTACCGAATTTTGTTTATTTAGGTCACTTCGTTTTGTAATTATCGTTTTAATTTACTTTCGAAGTGCTGGATAAGCAGACTTCCTCTGAGCGGAGTTTACTCAAATTTTGACAGAAATATACAAAATGTGATAAGAAAATCGTATACTAAATTTCATCTATCTAGATTAAAGTCTTTTTTAATTATCTTTCTCACAGACAGACATATGGATATCTTACAAAAATTTGTTTTTCTAATTCAGGGAGATCTAAAATGCAGAGATTAATTAAAATCTCGAGTTCGAATTTTTCGACGATTGCTATACTTTCTATATACTTCGTATATGAAAAAAGTAAAAATGAATGAAACTCCTTATTTGGCAATACTTTACATTATGACATTATTTGCAGAACTCCAATATGAAAAGTTTATAGATTTTTACCAATTATAAATATCTATGCTCACATGGACTGTCAAACCTTGCTGGAAATACTCGTCATTTCTGTGGACATTTATAGTAAAAATGGAAATTCTTGCGACACGGTCGGAATGTTCGTCATCTGCACACGTGGAAACTACAATTTTGCGTATTCCTCAAGCGCATTTAGAATATAAATTAACAAGCACTAAAAGGCATGTGTATCACTGTTTCAGACCATGTAGCTCAAAAAATTTTGCTTGTTTTTGAGTTTCATATAGCTCATGCCAGTCATTACATTGAATTTTGAATCACTCTATAAATCTAAAGCGCTGATGATACTTACTATATATATTTAAAAAGCTTAATTAAGTATATCATTCTATTATATATTCCATTTTCAAATAGATAATTTATGTTAAGCACTTCGAGTTTATTCACAAATTATCCGGATTAAGAAATTTCGCATTATATGTTGTGGCTATGAAATATTCCGGGAAACAGACATTTCAGATTTTTCCAATGTCGGTTTATAATAATTATTAATGTCCGATATCAGAATCAACAAATCAACTACAGCTTCATCCCATCCAAATTTAAATTTTAAAAATACGTTGGACGTGTAGAACGGATGTGATTCAGAATGTTTGTATCTAAAGATACGATAGAATATGGGAAAAGACTGCGGTAGATAATCTCCTCAATCTGCTCGATTCTTGTTCTCAAATTTTGGCGTACAAAATGTTTCTCTATAACGTAAGTCAATCAATAAAAGTAAATCAAAAATTGTATTTTATCCTTCTATAAAAATTGTTCTTATTTACATAACTGTTCACAGATACTACAGCAATTCATTTTCGATATTTAAACTGCCGAAATTATAAGTAGATCTTTGAATAATCAAATAAGATGAAATTTATAAAAATATCAAGTCACGGTGGCCTCATGGTAAAGCCTCGTCTTCGAAACCCGATGACTCCAGGATCGAGACCCAATTCTACCGAAGAAAGCGTTGTGTACGCAAGTTTAGTGCTCATTAAATCTTTTGAGTTCATATGTTTTCCCACTGGTGGGATGTGGATGTTTAGCGAAATGGTTGACATCTCAGGTGTCGACCTCATCATCTGATTGAGTTCAAAATTAAGAGATTTGTCCTAGAATAACTTTAGAATTGCTTTAAAGCAGGGCGTTAATATAACTAAAGTAAACTACGAAACGTTCATGTAATGAGAATCCGATTCCATAACAATCATCAAAAATGTTCAATGGAGCTATTTAAAAAAAAATTGAATTCGCTAACCATCGTTTAAATAAAGGTATTCTTTCGTTTGGGGAGGTAGGTGTGGTGCGGGTTTAAGTGTTAAGAGGTACTTTGGGTAATGAATAGAAATTTATAACGCAATACAAAATGCCAACTAAAAACAATAAATGCGAAAAGGCAATTGATCAGAATATAAAAAAAAAAATAAGGGAATCAATCATTCAATACCAGTTAATGATGCCTGTAATTTCTTATAAATATGAAGATGTCAATCATTAATTACAATTTTTTTACATTAAAAATTCTTATTCATAATTGTTATTTATTTAAATAATATTAGAGATGTCAATTTTTCATAAACAATTGCTATAATAATGAAAATGCTTATCATTTATTAATAATTATTATATTATTGGGAAAAGAAATAATGAATTATTTATTATATAATTTTGAAATTATAAATACTTCAGAATTATGAAAACATCAATAAGTGTTATTTAATTCAATAAAGTAATTGTTTCCAATTTGTATGCCGCAATCAGTGCTTGGTACATTCAACAAGGATGTTGAATATTTATCTATTTATTTAACCATCATCGGTGTCGCTTATTTTCCAAAATAGTGCATTTTGCATGAAAGTTGACTGGGAAGAATGAGAAATCATGTGCGTTACAACATATCAAAAACATAGTGCCATGAAGCTGAAACATGCGACATATTGACCAACATATGGAAAAATATAGAAAATATCGTGAAATTTAAACCAAGATAACTTCTAAAGCAAAATTTAATAAAGAACGCAGAAAATAATAACATAGATAGTATAATAATAATAATACAGTGAATGTAAAAAAAATTATTTCCACATTGAAAAATTTCTACAAAATCAATAATACAAATTTTTATTTCAAAAAATGATTAAGTAAAATTAATTATTAAACATTTAAGTGGACTGAGGTTTAATAGTTGGTTAGTTTTATATTAACGTCCTGTTGTAAAGCAAAACCAGGGCTATTTTGGGACGGACCTCATAACTTTGAACCGCGGTCAGATGACGAGGACGACAGCTGAGCTGGCACCCCCTTCTCCACACCACACCACACAAGTGGGAGGACGTGTGGCAAGACGTATTTAACGTGCAACAGACCCCCTTACACGACGGCTCTTCGGTGGAATCGGGTCTCAAACCTGAAACCCTACGGCTCATAAGCCGAGACCTTGCCACCAGACCACCGCGGCCTTGTTTAATCGTTGGAAACTAAAAAGATGATCGGATGAATGGAAATAATAATAAAAAAACATTAACATTAGTTAACAGCGTTTTAGGTGTTTTCCTTTACTTTTTAAAATAAGCCTAATTATTTTGCTAGTTAGCATTTTCTTAATACATATGTATATATAATTTAAAGGAATCACACACTCCACAAATTTTACTGTTTCAGAGTCTGCTAAAAAAATTTACAATCCAGGGTACAAAAGAAAAGTTTTCAATGGAGCCTTCCAATCTATCTTCAGAGCTTTTCCTCGCTTCCGTTTTCCGCAGTCTGAAAAACATAGTCAGCAGTTCAGTCATCCGCTCCATTGTTGCATTTTTCTCTCTTACCAAGGAATCCCTTCTGGTACATGTTGAATTCTTCAGTTCTAATCTGATGCTTTTCAGTACATGTCCTGTAAAAATCTAATTAAAGAAAAGTCATAATATTTTTTTTAAGTTCAGTGTATTAAAAAATTTCCAAGTAACTCTACCTCTTATAGAGTGAAAAAGTTTCTTCTACCAAAGGTTCGTGGTTTTTCTTTATTTGTATTTAGCACTTCTTAATTTGTTTTGAATTAATTGGATTGAATAATCGAGAAATTTGTAATCAATGTGTAATATTTTTCGGTTTCGAACATTGCAACTTCATCAACATTCTCATTTCATATCTGCCCTTGTGAGCTTTTATCCAATGAATTTATCCAATGAATTATCACATTTAATAATTTATTTTTAATATCGTTTAAGATAATCTTTTTTTCAATTCCGACATTCGCACGCCTTAAGAGTGGATTTTGAATCCGAAGCTATTCTTGAAAATATATGAATCTTTAAAATTTGTATGCATTTTTCGATTATTTGTAATAATGCTATGCAGGCTCAAAACCTTCATCAGAGCTTCATGACAGTAAGACAAAAAAAGGCGCAATATTTAAACAAACGACTCGTGTCAGCTCATATTCCGCCAACCCAATCAGAAACTCGTTTTCACCAAGAAAGTTTAATTCAGTTTGCGCAAGTAATTTCCAATAGGTTCGTTATCATTTGCGTAAACATTTATTATGTTTTATTACAAATGTTTTTCCATCACAAAATTTCGTTTTTGATCCGTAAGCCCTGTTTTCAATACGAACGAGTGCTAATTGCCTCACAAAAAACTTGATTGCACCGACGGTGACGAGGGTCGCTATAGATTCCAAAAATGTGGGTTGGAATATTACAAAAATGTGGGAATCCCTGTTATAAAGGTTATATAATTTGTTTTCATGTAACAGTCATAAAAATAAAGATTAGCCTACCTATAATTCACTTATATCTTTCTAATCAATTAAACATTTCGCTAGTATCAGTATATGTATATATATAAACAGAGAGAAAAGGAATCCTAAGTAATATTATAAGAAAACTGATATAATATCCAGCATTAGAAATATATCGAAAATCAATCAAGATTTTGAAAAAAAATTAAATAAATAATATTAATTATATCCATAAATAAAAATATATCCTGTTGCAATTAAACCATTGATCTGAAACTTAATAACGGTACACAAGAAGCAGAACTTTTTAAAATAAAAATAAATTCTTTAGATAGAATTAATAAGAAACATAAATAACTCAAAGTCCTAATGTAAGCAATCAAAACGTGTCCTTTGCAGTAGGATTCAAATTAGAGTTTTCACGACCGAGCCCATTAGAAATGTAAACCACTTTAGAACTCTTAAAACACAATTGTAAGCCAGTAATATAAAGACAAAAAAATAATGAGTAGCAGTTACACAAGATTTGAAAACAAATTTTAACAAGTGAATCCATAAGTATAAACACTTCCAAGGAGTCTCAAAACAAATGTAAACAACCAAAATGTACACCCGGAAAACGTAAGCGCAAATCACTCTTAAAACTGCATCGTCTCTTTCGAACAAATTAGTGTCCTAACTCAAGTGCTTCCCAATAGCTAGAGCGGAAATGAATAACACAGACTAATTTTAAAAGAATGCCACAATGCTGCCAACTAAAAAGACGAGACATGGCGAAGACAGTGTTATTCACGCACTAAGTACTCCTCATAATTGCTGAGATAAGGTAATTATGTTTTCATCGTCGGAGAATGTTTGTTCAACTGATTATTCTCCATTTTGAACCGACCGAAGTTCGCCAATTCATTGCGAGGCTTGGGATAAACTGCTCTTCTTTCCGTAGAATATTTTAATTAGCAAACCCGTTTTTCGCGCCAAGTCGGCGAAGCGGGAAAACTTTTAGGATTGTTACATTCGAATTAGAATGTCTGTCGTTCGATCGAGTTTTATTGTTTTCCTTCTGCCGCAGCTTCTTCGTCTTTTTCTCCCAAATGTTTGCAGAGAGTAAAGTTTTGGCGGGGCGATTTATTTCGGAAAAGCTTCTTAAGAGTCGAGACAATTGCTGTTATCGATTGTTTTTTACTTTTTTTCGCCAAATGCTCCCTTCCTCTGCACTTGGGTATTTATGATTCTCATTCGAAATTTTCTGGGTATAGCTGTGGTTTCCATGAGGTGATTTCTATTTCACAGCTCTGAGCTTTTGGGGAAATTGGAAACGTGCTTTTTTCTGGATAAGTAATTCAAAGGATACAAAGTACAAGCAACTAATACAATTAAAGATGGATATGAAACATTTGATTTGATTCATAACGAAGCGTCGTTATAATATAAGGACAAATAAATAAATAAAAGAAAATTGAAAGCTGCTATCGTAAATTTCAAGTTATCACGTGAGAACATTATTCTTTTAAATCACCTCGTATCAATCCGATAGAAAAACAGCATGTTCTCACATGACACATATTTTTCAATCACCAGCATTTAGAAAAGAGATGGTTTTGACTATCTCAAAATCAATAGAGTTCTAAAATTTTTTTCTCAAGGTCAGAATTTTTTAAAATTTCTCATTTTTTTTCCCTTTCCCATTTTCTTCTCTGTACTTCTTCTGGCGATAATTTCTTATAACCCTCTCCTTATTGGCCAGACAGGAGAATCAGGTACATGGCGGACATTCGCGCCAAGTTGTAACTTTTTGTTGAGAATAAATCAATAAATGTGACAATGTTCTTTATCATTTTCCAATAACCCCAAAAGGGAAAAATTGAGATCTCAAAAGCAATAAATACTCATTTTTCTTCTTGTGCTTTATGTGGCTTCAAAAACCTCAAATCATAATAACATCATGTTCACAGATGATAATATGCGATTACGAATATACTTAAAATATCTTATTTGATTATAAAAGTGACATTTTAGTATTCTAGCAAGAAATTTATATAATGCACAGCAAATCTCCTTTCACAACATACGCAGACACATTTACATAATAAATATCTTAATAATTAACAGCAAACTATGTTGATAATAAAAACTTTTTGTCTATTAAGTTTACGTTTTAATTATTTTATTTGGTATAATATTTTATGAAAATATTTCTAATCAATTTTAAAGAGCAAGTTCAATTTTTGCCTAGCATGAGTACTTACATTCAATTTTAAGAATATTTTAGATAAAATGACGAACAGAGAGAAATCCGTCCAGGCCGACCAAAATATAAAATATAAAAGATATCATTCCTAGTGCAAAATTAATTTAATTATTATTGATTGATTTAAGCATTTTACGGCCCGTATTGCATATTTTTAGTTCTATTTTTAATAATTTCAGTTTTATTTCTAATTTTAGATATTTTTAACTTAAAAGAATAAGGTATTCATTAATTTAATTTCCTGTTTTATGTTATTAATTTTGAAAATATATATAGATATTATTTAATTAATATATATAGCCTGGAGAAAAGACCGTCCTGAACACCATTCTAGGAAAATTAGCCTTAATTATTAGTTATTGATTTACTTGCAAATAAAAGCATCTAATTATCATGACAGATCTTAAGTAAAAAACTTGAAACAAATATAATTTTAAAAATTACCATTTTAAAGGATCTATCGAATGGAAAATAAACTTCTATTGCTGTAAATATATAATTAATATTTCAATATAATATAAATAAATAATTGATTGTACTTTAATTTATTTAATAATGATTTCAATAACTATATTTAAAAATATATGATAGTTAAATATTTTACAATTAATAGAATTTTTGTTTTTACAGGATAATTTATTTAGTTTTCAGACCACTAAAATCTTTTTTTTTCTGGGCTTGAATTCCTCAGCTTAGTGGGGGGAGGGTCCTGGGTAAGATCTCAGTTTTGGAACCGGAAAGTTTCCTGTTCTAGACCCGATTCCATCGAAGAACCGTCGTGTAAGCAGGTCTAATGAACGTTAAATCTGTCGAGGGCAAGCATCCTCCAATGGTGTGTTGTGCAAGTTTGGAGAGAGGGTCCAGCTCAGGTATCTTCCTCGTCATCTGACCGCGGTTCACAATTACGAGGTTCGTCCCGAAATAGCTATTGTGTTATTTTATGAGTGAATGCAACTGATGTTAATGTAACTGAACTTAGCTGAGTTTCTCAGCTTAGTCGTGCTGGGAAATTACTCAGTTTTTCTAGTCGAACATCCGCCACAGTTTATAATTTGTCTTACGGTTAAATCTCTCTTAAGTAATGGAATAAATTTCATTATTTTTAACACTTCTAAATTAGATTTATTTTACAAGGTGGCTAGTATAAAATGATAAGCAGTACTATGAATAGAAACTTTCATCTTAATCAAGACAGTCCCCCATTTGTAGAGTGCTAAAGATATACTTAATAGATATGGCGACTCTGCTAAGTGATTAACGCGCTATGATCATCGGCAGGTTCAACCTAAACCCCGGTGTTGCTCATTTCAGAAGGTATGTATCTATTACCTGTGGAACCTCTTGGACACTCCAGTATATCAAGATCATAATTACCGATGAACCAAATCTATTGCCTTCGTAACAGTGATAGTCTAACTGCTGCTGATTTCAGAATATGCATATCAATTACTTAGTATCTCTTTATAGGTTATTGTCATGATATATGCACTGATATGGCATATCCACCATCCACATATCAGAGATTATTTTCCAGTTAGAGGATTACATTCTCTGCTCGTTTCGCTTACCAACTCCCAAGAATGTGGTTTTCATGGCATTACTTCGTGATTCGCTGGTTTCGCTCTTCCGTAATTTAGTTATGCATTTTTGCTAGCAGTAAGATTTTATAAATACATTTGTTACTAAAAATAAAAATAAATTATTTAAATCGCATGAACTAACAGCAGTAATTTTTCATTAATTACTAAAACTACTAATTAATTATTAATAATTTCATCAATTACTAAATATTTGAAGGCAAAAGCATGTAATTCTAATGTGCGTACAAGCCGTGGTGGCCTGCTGGTACGGTCTCTGCTTAGGAGGGCTAGATGATTCCAGGTTCGAGACTCGATTTCACCCAAGAATCGTCCTGTAAGCGGGTCTGATCCGAGTTAAATCTTTTGGAGTCAACTGTCCTGCCGCTGGTGAGGTGCGAAAGTTTGGTGGGGGGAGGCATGTCAGGTGTAGTCCTCGTCATCTGACCGAGGTTCAAATCTGCGAGGTCTGTCCCAAAATACTTCCAGTGTTGCTTTAAAATTGAGCGTCAACGTAACTAAAACCAAATAATATTTTCAAAATTAAAACTGAGTTTACTTCTCTTCTACTATTTTGATAAAATGTATTTCCTCAAAACTGATAAGAAAATGTAAACAACATCCTAATAATCATTGATGATGCCAAATATTAATAAGATTAAATTGATCATGCCAATAAATTTTGATGAAGTCTCTTATCACAACATCATGTAGGACTATTTTTATCATATTATTTTAAATTATACTTGGCGAAATTAATTAGCGATGCTCCTATAGTTTGGAAGCTCCTATAGTTTTCCTTTGTACACAAAAACGCTTTACGCCTCTATTTCTTTCATTTCGAATGTATCTTCTTATATATGGTTTAAAAACTTTTAACTGTATTAAGTTCTCATTTATGATGATTTCAATTGATAACAGAAATTGCTCAATTTATACTCATTTTTTTGTATTATTCAAGCTCAAAATTCAGCCGAATTTTGCGACCACATAAATGTTTTATACCGAGTGATTATTGGAAAAAACTACCCCTATATATAAAAAACTATCGTTCCATTCATAGAAGCAGAGTAAAATTTTGACTCAATGTATTTTGAGGTATGCACTCGAGAATCATATGAAAAACAACAGTAAGTTCTAACAGTTGCTGTAACCGTTACAAAAGTTCAAAATTTTCAAATGGCAACACCAACTTTCTTTTATTGAAAAGTGTTCTCCATAGCAAAAAACAACATGTATCTTTGGAACGGTACTTGTAACACGAAAATCACCAGAGCTAGACAGACTAAGAAGAAAACAATAAATAATCAAATTACAGTAAAGAAGCAATAGAAAGCAAAAAAAGCAAAACATTTTATTCTGTTCCTCAGATTTTCCACTTGACTTCCTGCAATTACGATGACATTTTGTATGCTGCAGATATACCTAACACCAAAGCACGTACCATACCGAGAGGAATCAGTTGATCTTCATGTCTCTGGTAGGCACAGCTTCAATTGTTTTCTCTTTTCTTCTTAGTTTGTCTACGCTGGTGATTTTTGCGCTACAGATAAAGCTCTAGTTATGTTTTTGCTATGGAGAAAAAAATACCAATTCAAAAAAGTTGGTATTGCTATTAGAAAATTTTGATATTTTATCACTGTAACCGTAATTGTTAGAGATTAACTGTTGTTTCTTGAGCCAAATATATATATATAGAGACTAAATCGTATTATGAAGTCTATTGTCCATACTTTCTGCCGAAATGTTTTTCCACATTTCTGCTTTTACATTAAAGAGCAAAAAAGTGTAAAAGTAAGAAGAGAGAAATCAAAAGGCTTAAAACTCTTTTTTGCAAAATTATAACCACAGAGACACATTGCTATTTATAATAATCTGGATGCTAATTGGTATTTGAAGATCAGGTCAATAATTGCTATGACGAGGAAACCTGCTTGCTAATTTAAAACTTAAAGAAAAAAATTAAAAAGTAATTTTAACTGTAAAAATTACTACAACGTTTCGTCTTTTTACGAAGCGTTTTTCCTGTCTACTGGCATTCTTAATTGAGATTTTCTTATCAAAGAAAAGGAGTTGCTGAGCTTTCAAAAAAATGAATAAAATGTAGCTATACTTAAATCGTGTAATGTTAAAAACAACAACAACAAAAAAAACCCCCACCACTTTATTAAAAGCAATTAGGAAGTAAAAAATGTCTTTTTCTCAAGCAGTATTTTGCTTTTACAGAGCGAAATACTCAGAGTATTATCCGTGTTGAAAAGAAAAATAATATTCCACGTAACAGAATAGCTAAAGTCTGGAAAAGATATGAGCTAGTTTCACCTTTATAAATCTTTTTCAAAGGTTTAGAAGACAAGAATTACTTTGATTTTTTACATCTTCACAAGATTTTTTGAAGTCTTCTTTTAGCGGTGGATAAGTGAATAACTTAGCGTGAATATAAAGAAAATAAGTTTCATAAGAAAGTAATAACACTCAAAACGATCGTATTTTAAAGCTTCAAAAGAAATTTAACGTAGAAATTTGACAGTAATTTTTTTTTTTTTTTTTTTTTTTTTTTTTTTTTTTTTTATGAAAAAGAGTTTTCTCATACACTATGAAGAAAAATTCGTAGGATTATTTCATTTTTATCTTCTCTTGTATGAAATATGCACTAAAGGGAGTTAAAGAAACTATAAAGTCTTTTGTAACATGAGCAATTTTGCAGCTAAAAATATAAAAATTGCTCGAGAACTTTATTGCGTAGTGTCTGATATATATATAAAAAAATATAAATTTCCTGTTTCTAAGAAACTTAAATTTAAAGGGAAGATAAGAAATGTAATGTAAAATTTTGTATGGAAAATCTTGGTGTTATTACTTTTCTGAGATCTATAGAAAAAATAAATGAGTTACATGTACCAAAATGCACATTTACGATGATATTATAAATGTGCATTAGATTGTTTAAGAGTGCCTGTAATATCAAATTGTACATGTGTAAATAGCACCTTGACGCATTCGGAGAGTTCTAGTGGAAGGCGTAGTGATACGCGTCGGTGTTGTAGTTCGTCCCACACATGTTCATTCAGATTTAAAGTTATCGAATACATAGAATACTAAATTTGATGAATTTGTAGTAAAAACTTATAAGCCAGTTAACAGCAACGCTGCACGAGCAATTGTTTTTGTATTGTGGTCATGTTACTCGGATGTGAACCACAATGTACCATGTTCTGTCCTCGCTCTCAACTATCCCCTACATTGATGACCTCAGACGATGAACCTTCAACCTTCGTACAGCTGTTGTGGCGCCATCTACCCACAGCAAACCTAAGTCGTCAGATTCACTTGACGCATCAACACAAAGTCGTCAGACTCACTTGTCTCAGCAACAGCAACCACTCACCCACACATGCTCGTCATAACGTTTGGCGCTACTTAAATGGGTAAAGGCGCGTTAGACTCAACAGCTAATAAATAATACATCACCACTCAACAGCCATATCGTTCGTCTCACCTCTTAAAGTTATTGAAAAGTTACTATATTACTGGAAGGAGATTTTTTAGTGAAAGCTTATAAGTCAGTTAACAGCTGCGGTGCATGAGCAATTGCTTTTGTATTGTGGTCCTGTTACTCGGCTGCGAACCATAAGGTCCCAGGTTCTATCCTCGCTCATAACTATCACATACAGAATTTTTCTTTCTCAAGATAATCAGTCACCAGAACGACACAATGGGAATAAAAATTATAGTAGATTAGGAAGAAATTTTACTGATGCACTTCCTGAAAGTTTCGCAACAAGACCAAAACCCTCTTCTCTATATTTGACCATTCATAATTAATAAAAATAACGTGAAGTTATTTAATATGACCCTACATATAATATCTTCCTCCCATATTTGCATCGTTACTTTTCATAATTGCTTAAGAGGATAATAAGATTGTTTTGCGTCCGCCATATTGTTGTCTCAGATCATATAAAAATAAGAATAAGTAATAAAGAGGACTCGGCTCATGTTTGTAGTATACTCTGTAACCGTATGATGGGGGTGCATTTTCAGGGGGGTGGGGAGAGATAATGGGCTTCCTTGCAAGCTTTTTTATGCAATTCATCATTCACTACGTCTGAATCATTCGGTTCGTGTAATAGTTATTTTCTTACAACATGTTTTGATACTGATTTCTTTTCTCTTTCTGGAAACTTACTAGATGATTATCCTAAGAGCTAGTTATGGCAATTTCTTGACCTTATCTGCATCTGGGATTATTTAATGAGAAGTTACAACTTCAGTATTAATGCTAACTGCGCATCCTCTGCCTGCACTTCATATTCCACTATATTATAAAAAGGTATTTTATACATTCTTGTATGATAAGTTTATAAACTATTTAAATTTTGAAAAATTTGTCCTTGATAATTTGATGTATCCTTTCAGATCTCTCAGGATCAAACAGAGCTATTATAAAAATATATTATCTTTTATATTAATGAGTTCAATAAAATTTGATTGAGCAAGAAAATTAAAAACTAGCATGTTGTCTTTACATCTAAACTGTACATTTATTGTAATTACTTAAACTAAATACATCATAGATAAGTGCCTATTCGTACATAAGCTATGAAAATGATAAAACAAAGATACAATGAGCCAGATACGTACATTATTTTTTTTAAATCCAAAATTTGAAGTTATGTATCATATTTTGGTTCAAATCCATCAAAATGAAGAATATCTATTGGTCTGTCCATGTAATGTGACATGGTAACTCAAAAGCGTAACAATTCAAATGAAATTTGATGTACAGTTTTGATATTAGAAATAGTATCTCTGTATCAAACTTTTGAGCTTTACAGGAAATGTATAACATTCTATATACTTGACTCTCTTCATTATACAATGAAGCTAAGTTCAAAACTTGTAATTTAGAGAAATATACAAAAAATATGAAGGTGGGGGAGGGTCATTTGAGATTCTTTGAATTGAAAGTAGCTGAATAGATTCCAGAATTGAATTGGTTAGATACCTTGATATATATCACATGCCGGCGTCCTGGCATAGGGGTAGCGCGTCTTACCCGTGATCTGGGCGTCCCGGTTTGGGCATGGTTGTTCTTCTGTTGTTCTATCTGTGAGATGTGTGAACGTGCCCTCCTGTAAAAAGGGGTTGTGCAAGCGAATGAGTGATGCGTGAGTGGCAAAGTCGTACTCTTGGCCCTAGTTGGCGCTGCTATAAAAAATAAGAGACATTCCCCCTCAGGCTTAAATCGCTGTCTTCATAACAGCGGGCTTGTCAGTGGCAAGTGCCATAAGAAACAAACAAACAAACAATATCGCATTATTGACTTCATGTTGTGACAACAACGCTTCTTGAATGCGCCAAGTATTTTTTCTTTGCTCTGTTTACCAGTGGCAATGTAAAAGCAAGCTTCTTCAGTAGCCATTTACCAACTCATATCCAGCCCACCGTTCTTAGAATAAGCTCTTTTTCTTTAACTTAAGTTTTGTTTAATTTTAGGTTTATTAATAAGTTTATATTACGTTATCAAAACTGAATTGATTGTTTGCATTATATGAAGAACCTAGACTCCACGTATCATTTAGAGAAAATATGCAAGAAAAATAGAGGGGAAAAATAGAAAGGAAATATATATAAGGGAAAGGGGGGGATTTACAAATTTCCATGCTGATAGAACCTCAATAGATTCCACAACAGAATTAGCTGGAACGCCTTTGATCTGCATCGCATGATTAACCTTATGTTGTAGCAACAACGCTTCGTACATGCGCCAAAAACTTTGTTCCTCTTTTGCATACAAGTGACAATGTAAAATCATGTATCTTCGCTAGCCATTTGCCAACTCATTTTTAGTCCTACCTTCTTAGAATAAAATTTGTTTCTTTAAATTTTAATTCTGTTTACTTTTACCTTTCGGTAGATTTATTAATAAGTATATATTACATTATTAAAAATTAATTGATTAAATCTTTCAACTTTAGTTGAACAAGCTATGGACATCTAAATCCCACAGGTAGTATCGAACCTTTTCCTCTACAGTATCTACAGTGGCATATATATATATATATATTGTGGTGACTTCACAAAAGAAAATAAAGAAATAAAAGATTTTAATAACGTTATAAACTTAATATGCAGTAAAGTAGACTTAAAATTGATGAGATTTGGGCCATTATAAAATATTATCGATATTTACTATTCTCGTAAATTTACCAAGTTGACATTGACATACATTAAATAGATTTACCGATCCATAATCCAACCTTTACGAGAAGAAAAACGGTCTCAAAAAATAGCAGATTCAAACTTCTTTAAGGTGTCCAAAAACGCATCTGCTCTTTTTTTTTCCAGCTGCCTCGTCTTCAGCAGATTTTCTCCGGTCACTGAGTTCCGACGGCATAAATACTTGCCAAGAATCCTTCACACGCGATCATGAATTCAAGTCCCTCGGCTCAAAATATGTTTCTGTTTCTCTTTCTTTTATGATGTTCTTTCGGAGCTCAAAATTGCTTGAAGATGCCATTTTTTTTCGTGTCGATGTTGAAATATGTCCGAGAAAAGAAAGTTTTAACCGAGTTTTCCTTTTTGCTGTTAGAGAAAAAAAATAAGTTTAGCTTTTTTTTTTTTGAATGAGAGTTATTTTATTATAATAATCTAAGAGTTTTTTTCCCTTGGAGAAATACGAATTATTTATAAAAGATCAGTTAATCGTATTTTCAATAAAAGAGAGAGTTTATTGAAGAGGATAATGGAATTAAGTTTTGATTCGTAGAATCAGTGCTACGAAAAATATATTAAAAAATATAAGGTGATATCATTTTTTAAAAAAATTGTTTATTTTTTACTGTTGTAGAAAAAATTATTTTAGCTATTTTTTCTTGTGAGTGTTATTTTATTATAATAATCTACGATTTATTTCCTTGGAGAAATGCGAATCATTTATAAAGGATCAGTTAATCGTACTTTTAGAGAGTTTATTATAAAGAATAATGGAATTAAGTTTGGATTCGTAGAATCAGTACTAATAAAAATTATAAGAAGATATCATTTATAAAAGAGTTGTTGATAATAAATTTGGAAATGATGCTTCATTTTTCAACTTTTCTCTCACATTATGATGTCTTGGGACAATTATATTTTCCACGATAATTTGTTAAACAAATGATTTTAATTATCTCTATCATTAGTTTACCATACAATTGCTTGGATATTATTTTGAATCCATTAACTTACGAATTTACTTAAATTTCTAATTAGATGATGCATCCTATTTTGGACATGCATTATTATTTTGATTCTTATAATATTATAAGGGGAATTTAAAAAATTGTAGCATTTCAAAGTGATTTTTTTTTATTTTTAAATACTTAATATTTTCACTTGATTGCAGACTTGAAACTAAAAATTCAGTAATTCGATACGCGCACCAGGCACGACGCAATATGCAAAGGGATTAAAATTATGAACTTTTCTTAATTCGTGCCTGGTTTACTTGCATTTATTCTATTACTTTATGTCTTATTAAAATAATAAGGCTGTTCATCTTTATGAGACAAATAAGATAACTGTGAAGACATTAATCATAACTCAATATTTAATATAATCATGAAAACGTCGGGCATAACTTGTTATAAATATATAACCGCAAGTTATTAATAAGATGTCATTATAACGTCATAATCATTGGAACGTAAATTATTAATTGTAAGTGTTTGCAATGAACTAAAATTCTTATGGATTATTTGAGATTTTAATAGTTTTTAATGATAATCACTGGAAAAAAAGTTTTAAAAAAACACTCCATTACTTACAATTTACAACAGTATTTGGTTTGAAAAGTCTAATGTCTATGAATTTTGCATATTTAAGAGCAGCATAAGTTTATTCATATGAAATTTTAAATATGTATATATATAATAATAATTTGTTTTATATAAATTCTATACAAATAGTAATAATTTATTATATAATAATATTTTTTCCCAAAAATTATAAAATATCTGTGTAATACAATAAAAACTTGTTGAAACTGGATAGCTCACCTATTGGATTCATTTTTGTTTTTCGCTTTTTTTTTCCAATTTCACTTTTAATTTTTTCAATTTCTCTCAAAAATAGAGACTGGTGGAGGTTAGGTAGCAATTGAAAAGATATAATATATTTTTAAAAAGATTTCATAAGTATTTATATGGAATAAAAATTTTTTGAAATAGAATTGTCTACCGGTTAAGTAATTTTCTTACGTTTTAAATATTTAAATTATAAAAACACTCAAAAATATTTCAAGAATTAAATGTAGAATCCAACTCCATAATCTTCCACTTTAACAAATTTCATTATTAAAAAAGTGAAAATATTTTCTAATAATCATTTAACTTGTCATAATTATAATCAGATTTATACGAGTTTTCTTTACTCTAAAGTCGTAATGGTAAACAAAAAAAAAAATGAAAACAAATAGCTTTGATAAACGTAAAAAGTTGCAAGAATTAAAAAAAAAAAATTCTCGAGAATCATTTTTCTACTAAAATGACTAAAACTTAATAACTTTTCATTGTGATAAAGTAAAATATTTCATTGTATGCGAGGGAGTTTTAATTAACTGGCATTCTTACATTTTCTTAATTGTTTTTCTTGGTTAGTCATTTACATGCTTTTTCTTTATGAGTCAATTTTTGTTTCTTTGTTTTAGGTAAGAAATAAAAGAAAGCCGTTCATTAAAACATTCCGTAAATGAGAAGGAATTTTAATTAAAAAGCCTATTTACAATAAATTCGTAAATGAGAAATATATTACTTTGAATCTGCTTTATTACACATTTAATAATATGTGCTACTTTTGAAATAATAAAACTAATTATAAGGATTTTAATGAACCTTTTTTAAAAGTGATTATCTTCTAATTTGTTTATTACTTTACGAATATTAATTTCTTTCTTCAAAATTCTATGTCAAAAAGAATAGATAATTTTCCAATATAAAATTGAATAAAGTTACATAACATAAGCTAAGTGTTTGTGTTTTTCAGTTTCTAAGATTAATTATTATTATTTTCTTTCAAATTTTATCATGTTTAAATCAAAATTAATTCTAAATTTAACTAAAAAAACTTGATGACATAAATCAGTGAAATCAGTGTATGTAGTCTTGTGACTAAAACTTTTATCTTGAATATTTTGTTTCATTTTGCACATTTTCCATTTTGAAAAACTTATAAATTATATTTCGTTTCTTTGTGTTTCTTTATTTTGAAAATATCGTGTTTTATTCTCACGTTTCTTCATTTTTGAAAAAAAAAAATCAATCATATTTCGTTTCTGTAGGTTTTTTCATTTTGATGATGGTCCTTATGCAATTGTAGATTTTTTTTAAAAATTTCCTTTTAACTTTTTTTCATGTTGGGCATTAAGCTTGTTTTGACGTCCTTTCAGTATAGCTCACGATATCCGATTTCAATGATATGCTGAAAACTATAAATTTACGCAAAGTTGCAATAAGATTGCACGCATGCAGGTTTATTATTTTATGACATCTAGATTAAAATGTATAAAGAGAATATAATTTTTTAAATATATATTATCAGTCAATATTGACTAAAGTAGCAAAATGAAATTTATATTCTTAATCATTAATAGTCACCAACCATGTCACGTGTCTGCGATGTGGCTTATAAGAATGTACATTCATCGGTATACTAACAGTATAAAATATACTAAAGTACCAGTATTAGTATTAGTACGGTGACTAATGTATTACGAACAGAAAGCTCATGCTATTCACCGGTGAGTGGTAGGTATCAAAGTAAGGTATCAATCCACTTATATTTCAGATTCCAAACATCATTTTCTTTTTGAAATCTGGAATCGAAAAGCATTGTGTTTTATTTTTTACTAGAGGATTACACCCACTATTCGCTTCATTCCACAACCCCTAAAAACGTGGTGATTCTCTTGCGATTATGATTTGCTTTACATATTTTCCATATATTATAATGCATTTCGTGTAGTAATATGAAACTGATGATATTGAGATATGCACATAAAGTTGAAATATACTTGTAAGTGTTAGACAGCAAAAATATATAGTTTCGATATTTAAAAATCAAAATTAAAGGGTTTGCTGCAAAAAGGATGTAGCCCCAATTCAGGAGAATTTGGAGTTACATGTACTATTATGTGGTAAGATAAAAACTTGTTCGTTTGGTGCCAGAAAAATGTAGCTCCAACCGTTAGTTCTCTCGTTACTTAAGCGATGGCGCTATTAGGCTCATTAGTTTGTTGCAATATAGAGGTAGCTCTTGCTGCGTCCAAAATATAAATACGTAATGAAATTAGTTCGCAAATACGTCCCACAATATGATATGTAGTTCTATGATGGCCTATAACCAGACGATGTAGTAGATGAGCCCGACGTTACAAAGGGGGGTGGGTGATGATTAATGGGAGTATAATTTTGTTTTGTTTTTAAAGCCAAGTATGTATATTTTGTTAGTTTACTTTAAATAATTAATAATATTATAGTAAACTGCATTTTTATTGTGAAGTATTTTTCACCGATGTAGATGGACTAACCATTTGTTTGCAAGAAAGAGGTAGCACCAACATTCGAACATGTGCCACGTCATCTAGAAAATATATTTTTGAGTGCAGATACTGTCATAATATGTAGGAACAATTAATAAAATTGATCAAAAGGAAAATCTACGTACAATTGGGAATTTAGAATTTTCAAACGTTTTTTACGGTTTTTTGCGAACTTGAATAATTGGAGCTACCTTCTTCTTACAGCAAACCCTTCAATTGAGTTTATTTCTCTTTTAATGTTTTGATATGATGAATTTCATCAAAATTAGTCGGCTTAATGATACTGAAATAATCACCAAAGATAGTAAGTATTAATAAGATTAATTTAATTCATGCCAATCCAATTTGATCAACTTATCACAAAATAATATACCATATGATTTTAAAAGTACTACTTTGTTATAGGTCCCCGCTGACAATATTTTATATTGGCGATTTTTTTTTCATTTAGCTCATCTCGTAATCCAGAAATCTTAAAGACGCCACTTTCGAAATATCGCCAATGGAGACCTATATCAAAGTTGTTCCATTTCAAAATATACTGGAGCAATAACGATAAGGTATACTGAGTGATTGACTATACTTCAAAGAAGGCGAAATTAATTGGCGATGAAATTTCGCGGTATTCTTGTCGTTCAGAAACATCTCCCCATACATAAAACTGTTTTACATCTCTCTATCGTTCATGCCGACTTGATCTAGTTACGAAAGATTCATCAAAACTTTTATTTAAT
This sequence comes from Argiope bruennichi, assembly GCF_947563725.1. Classification (NCBI taxonomy): domain Eukaryota; kingdom Metazoa; phylum Arthropoda; class Arachnida; order Araneae; family Araneidae; genus Argiope; species Argiope bruennichi. The sequence continues at coordinate 38,056,649 of NC_079156.1, forward strand.
CTAACTCTTGTTTTCGATTATTTTAATTCATAATCTACACTGCTCGATTTAAACATTCCATTCAAAATATACTTGAGCAATAATGATAAGGTATACTGAGCGATTGACTATACTTCAAAGAAGGCGAAATTAATTGCCGATGAAATTTCGCGGTATTCTTGTCGTTCAGAAACATCTCCCCATACATAAAACTGTTTTACATCTCTCTATCGTTCATGCCGACTTGATCTAGTTATGAAAGATTCATCAAAACTTTCATTTAATCTAACTCTTGTTTTCGATTATTTAATTCATAATCTACACTGCTCGATTTAAACATTTTTCTTTATCCAATTTATTTCATTATCCAATTAAAAAATGAAGAAGAAGAAAAAGCATTGTTTCTGCCGAGACAAGCTTGTAAATAATTCAATAATTCGAGCCTACAAGCGTTATTAAATGACAATGAATTAAGTCCAGTCTGATTGTCGTCTACATAAGAATATTATATACAGAAATGTTCCTTCATATTTAAACTATAGTAGATTAAATTACAAGATGACCAGCCTATATATATGCTCCTGCGCTTATTTCCTATAAATAAAAATCATCTTTATCTATACACTTAAAAACTGATACTATCTCATATCTGTTCAACATGAACTTATGCTGTGTAAATAATTGTTGAATGTCTTACTATATCCATGCAACTTCAACAATTTCCAGTCAATATCTTCAGTTTATTAAAGGAGAGCAACTGCTTGATGATTTCAGCTCTCTACATGTATTTTAGCCACCTCGAGGAATGTGGACTTTCTTTCCACTCATATCCACACAAAATCCAAATTGAAACCAATAAAGTCCTGGAATGGGGGACATGCTCAAGTATCTATGTCTATTACACTAAATTTGCTGATAAGTTTTAATATGGACCCACTTGACCCAAAGGAAGACGTTTAAAAAGTAAATTCGTGATTTTTACGAAATTGAAAACAAATCTATATTGTTAGCACACGAGGACATTATTAGGGTTGCTCAAATGAAAAGTGGACACGTGCGATTGCGTCAAAATAGTTTCAGCTATAGCAGCGCAAACAAAGAGGGATATAAAGGGCAATAGGAGGTATGAACTGCATACGGTGTTCAACAGGGAAAACTGTTCGTATTAGAGGAAATTGGTCGAACATTAAGTCGTGCTATACATGGATGCGTCCAGATTGGAAAAAGCGCTCGATAGTATGGTTTATGATTCATCGATTGTCGTGGACCACTCTTGATTGATTTCTTGCCCCAAAAGAATACTATCAATACAACACAATGCTGCAGTACTCTGACGAAACTACAGAAAGCAATCGAAAGAAAATGGCCTTGCTTTCTCACACAACAAGTGATCCTTCTCTATGACAATGTCCGCCCACACCTCTCTTGTGAAACCAAGACGCCCTTAAAAAATTCCGTTGGAAAGTGTCGGAACACTGGTCGTACAGTCCGAATTGGTCACACTGTGACTTCCACATTTTTGAGCCACTTAAGAGAGCATTACAGAGGACACGTTTCCATTCAGACGGCGAAGTGAAAGAAGCTGAGCAGATCTTCCTCAAGAATCAACCAAATCAACCACCATCTTTATACAGCAAAGGCATAGACCTGCTCCCTAAACGATGGAACCAATGTTGCAACACCCATTGCAATTTCTTTTGATTTCTAATAAATGTATTCTTTTCATTCAACTCGTCCACTTTACATTTGGACAACTCTTATAGAATTGAGAGCTCTCCAATTATTTGCGGATAAAAAAAGTATTCTCTGTTATAGTTTAATTTAATTCCAGAAATCAAATTTCCATTATAGTATTTATTCTAGGGCCACAATTTAATAAATAAAGGTACGAACATATAACATTCGCCATCTTCCCAATTCAAAGTCTATACACTAGTATCGGAGAAATGCGAAAAGCGGGTAATTAATAGTTTCTCTACGGAAAACTAATGCGAAGTTTTAGCATCCAAAGAGAGTACTCGATTTAATCCGAGCGTTAAATGTAGAACGCCTTGTAATTTTCGATGCTAAATTATTTTCAACCCATTTAGAATGAGAACTCTCTAACGACCAAATTATAAGGCGAGAATTTAAAAGAGGAAAACTTCCTGAACGGAATATCATCATCCCTTTGAATTCACCCGTTAAAACGTGAGAATTCAATTTGCTTTTCTTTTGCTTTGCAATTCAATTGAAATTTAGCACTGAACCATTCTCAAAATAAACGGTTTTTAAATTTTCGATAATCTAAAGGAAAGTTGTACTTATTTTAATTTAATTTTGATCGGAAAATAGGAATTTCTGAGTCAAAATGGTGGTTTGATGGTGTGACTTGATTCCAAATGTATTGATGAATTGCAAATTAAATACTCAATTTGCATTTCAATTAAAATTTAGCGTCGAATCATTCTAAAAATAACAGGTTTTTGAATTTTCGATTAACTAAATAAAAATGTATTTGTTTTAATTGAATTTTAATCATCGGAATCGGGATCCTGACTCAAGATGATGGTTTGATGATATGACTTAATTCTAAAATTGTTAAATAGGTGCATTTAAATATCTTCGATTTAATTAATTGATATGCTTAAAGAATCCTTAGACTTTTCAAATTTTCAAAATATCGCCAAAGTAGGCCTATGTAAAATCTGTTCCATTTAAAGTTATTTGTTTAAAATATTTGAGAAATGTTAAAGTTCCAGTTTTTAAAAGTTTTTCATTTATTATTTTTTATTTTTTAAATTTATTAATTACTAGCCGCCTTTGGCGATCAACCGGTTTTCCAATCTTAATGCTAGTTAAAATTTTTAATAATTAAATATTTTATGTAATTTCTACTTTAATAACTTCTTAATCAAAATATTTTAAAATTTCAAATTTTAATTGTCATATAATTCACTCATAATATTATAAAGATCTTCAGTCATAACGTAATATGTATCTCTAATTTTTTTGTTAGCTCCCGTAGAACTTATGCTTTAAATTAAAGTGGAAATGATTAATCTGCAATTAATATAATACAAAGCATGCAACTAACCTAAAAATTATTTAAATCAAGTTCGCATCCGTTTAAAATAGGTGGCAACAATCAGAACACAATGCGCATGCGTAAATGTTCAACGCCAGTCGGTAACGCAAATGCGTGAATTTTTCTACGCCAGTTGGGGTAGGGCTATGCAGATTAGAAATTTTTAATTTTCTTTATTCTGTTTAATTTTAATTCAAGAGTACTTTAGAATGAATCTGAAAGATCTATTAATTAACAATGTTTAATTTTAAATGCTTCAAATATTAAGAAAATATACAGAATCATTTGAAATAAACGGTCGAAAAATCTTAAGCCTAAAATTCCAAAAATTAAAAAAAGAATTCATTTAAAAAAAGAATTTAAAAAAAGAACATTAAAAATTCCAAAAAAGGGACCCCAAGTGCGCATTCCCGACCTCCAAGGTATACATGTACCAAATTTGGTAGCTGTAGGTCTAACGGCCTGGCCTGTAGAGCACCAACACAACACACACACACACACATTGAGCTTTATATAAGTATAGATTAAGTTATTCTGAACTTTTATTGATATTGATATCTAATTGTACTTTTAATTAGTGTTAAAAGACACAATAAAAAAAGGTAATCTGTGTGCGTGCTTATCAAAGTTTAAGTGATTTTTCCCACTTTAATATTTATACAAACTATCAACACTTTCACTGATTTGGGCCAAGAATTTTTGAAATATTGTTTACTGCATATGTATAAAATTTTGATTTTTTTTCTATGATTAGGAAAAAAATATATAGAAAGTCGTAACAATACTTGATGTTGTCTAACCATAATATACCGAATTTCCTTGTTCTACCTGAAAGTGTTCTTAATTTATTGAATTTATAGGCAGCCAGATGTAATTCCCTGAATATGTTTTTAAAATTAAAGGAGGTCTAAAACATGCAAATCTGGAGAAATGTAACAATCGATTTTTTTACTATTGCAATGATTATGTTATCGTGGTCGCATTACAACGGAAAGGGGGTGCTGTAACTTCTGAGGTTAAAGACTCCTGAGCACCCTAAGGGAGAAGTATGACTTCTAGCTCATATGAAGATAACACTCACACAACCCCTTTTTAACCCTTTCTAGGCTGGTGGGAAGTATGCTTCCCACCAAATTTATCAATCTTTGTATGAAATTATATAGATTGGCATAAGTTCTGACAAATTTTTTAGTAAGTCAGAAACTTAAATGCTTCAGTTCTTAATATCAGACAAAATGATGTGTCTTGATTACTTACTTAATTATTAATTAACCAAATTAATTAATTAATCAAATTAAATTTATCTAATAAGCTAAATCTAATGGCCCTTTTCTTATTCTAATTTCAAGCCCAAAAATATATTAACATAATATGACTAGAAAAAAAGGACCCTTTAAAGGAAGGGCTCTTTCATACACCTCACAAATGAAGAACAACCGTGCCCAAAGATTGAAGAAACCAGGGGGAAGAGCAACCATGCCCGAACCAGGACTCGAACACGGGACGCCCAGATCGCGAGGAAGACGCGCTACCCACAAGCTAGAACGCCTGCGACGACTGTAATACTTTTCCTGTATATACTTCGTATAAGAGAACTAATATGCATCGTTACGTAAATAATCAAACAACAATAAATTATGTGAAATTAATTTTTGAACTTTATAGTGAATTAAATATCCCATTTTGTAATGAATCTTTCAGAAATAATTTAAAAATAGCAAATTTAAGTTTTCAATAATTTTTTCAGAAATTGCTTCAAAGTGGGTCTAATTGTTTTCAAGATATATAGCAAATTTAATAGCTGTTAGACCGAAAGTGTGCCACTCAGATACAAATAATTTGGTTTTATTAATATTAAAAATTAAATATAGATGCTTTAGGATGAATATACTAGAGTTTTCGATGCTTTTTCATTGGCGATACTCTATTAAAAACCTGCCAATTCGTAGTCACATTTAGCCAAATTTGACTCTCATGACCGATTCTTCTGACGGAAAAGCATCCTGGTGGTCACTGAGCTCTTCTATGGGAAATAACTGAATTTTTAAACAAATAAAAGAGTTCTTAAAAGTGGATGTGATGGCAAAACACAAATTAGGTACAAATTATTATAACTTCTTTGTAAAATACGATACGTAGACAGAAATTAAATAATACAGAAGGACAGTTTGAAGCTTTGTTTGTGTACTTAATGATTGCACTATATCTTCTTGTGCAACTGTGACTGTTGTAACTTTTGCTCTATCTTCTATGACGTTTCATCTTCACATTACCTGCGTCCATTTTCAGTAATGTACTGCGCAAGAGTTCGCTGCCATTGATACGTATTCGATAGCCACATGTCTATTCTGAAACTAACTCTGTGGTTAACTGAATCTTCTGTCTTCTGAAATTACTTTTTGTGTCTTCATTTAATTTGGATGCATGATGGATTCGGTCTTAACACCTTCCTTCCAAGCAGCAACAAGCGAACTGAAGATTGCATAGAAAATGCTTCATATGGAATTAGATGGACACATATATTCTGCAAGTGGTTAACTAACATTTCTGAAATTACTTTTTGTTTATTCATTTAATTTGGATGGCTGATGGATTCTGTCTTAACATCCCCTTTGCACACGGAAGCAAATGAACTGAAGGTTGCATAGAAAATGCTTCATATGGAATTAGATGGACACATTTTATTCTGCAAGTGGTTAACTAACATTTCTGAAATTACTTTTTGTTTATTCATTTAATTTGGATGGCTGATGGATTCTGTCTTAACATCCCCTTTGCACACGGAAGCAAATGAACTGAAGGTTGCATAGAAAATGCTTCATATGGAATTAGATGGACACATTTTATTCTGCAAGTGGTTAACTAACATTTCTGAAATTACTTTTTGTTTATTCATTTAATTTGGATGGCTGATGGATTCTGTCTTAACATCCCCTTTGCACACGGAAGCAAATGAACTGAAGGTTGCATAGAAAATGCTTCATATGGAATTAGATGGACACATTTTATTCTGCAAGTGGTTAACTAACATTTCTGAAATTACTTTTTGTTTATTTATTTAATTTGGATGGCTGATGGATTCTGTCTTAACATCCCCTTTGCACACGGAAGCAAATGAACTGAAGGTTGCATAGAAAATGCTTCGTATGGTAATACAGATGGATCATTTCTTGGATATTGCCCATATTACAAGAGACGTCGCATAGGGCAATCATTATGTAAGTAAATGATATTTCAAATTCTTTTTTCTATTGTATTAAATAATTTTTCTATTTATTCTTGTTTATATAGAAGCTATAGACAATTGTAATCGATTTGAATAATTCCATATATTCAACATAACGTATTTATGGACATGTTTCTAGATTATTTAATTGATATAATATTGTTTTTTGATAAATAAATACAGATTTCAATATAGCATAACAAAATTTTAGCTATAGAAAAAACAAAATAAACGAAAGAGTATAAAGGCCAAATAGTTATGTTGACCTAAGTGAAGATTAGTGTGCACCAGCCGATTGTCGCCAATATTGCAACCTATCGGATCCCTCTTATAGCAACCGTACTGCTGTTTTGTTTACTACTTTTTGCAATGGTTGAGTTGTACTTAAACTACAATTAAATTATGAAAAATGTTAAATTAAAAATATTAAAAAAATATCGATTAAAGATTTTACTTTTGTTTTTTATTATAATTAAAATTTATTAAATAAAGAAATTTAAGCTTATAATTAAAAGTTATTTTCTTCTTTCTTTTTTTAATGTGAATACGAACAGAAAATATTTATTCTTTTGCAATTTTTAATTGTCAGTATTCGCTTTAAAAAATCGTCTGCATTCTCACTTACAAAGACAGCTGCAAATGGAATTCTTCGCAGTTCTCGTAATTCTTTTGGTGTTATAACGGTTGGTTCCCTTCATAATTTGTTATGTCGGGATTATTTCGAACCTGTAGAATGGATGAAGAGCGAGTTAAATATGCATACATATATATTTTACGAGTTAATGAAATTAGGAAAGGATGCTTGTTTGAAATTTTGTATTGAGAATGGTTTGATATCGAACCGGCAGAATGGATGGAAGGTGAGTGGAATATATTCTTTTACAAGTCTAGCGAAGCTACTAGGTTCCCGCTCCCGCTGCTAGCGAAGCCGTAGGATGTTTTTTTAAGTTAAAAAATTCTGCCCGGTGCCTTCTACAGATGCCTAATTAGATGGCGGGAAATAGTAACCGTAACTGTTCCGCGGAAGTATTTGTTTATTTTGTCTGCCATCTTTATTGGCGACTTGGCATTGTTGGCGCAGCTGGGTGCACACTAAAATTCACTTTTACCGTTATGTTTAAATGGGGAACAATATACAAGCATGTTGTCCAGCGGCAGTCACATAGAACAATTTTTTGAATGTAAGCGAAACATTAAGATTCTATTTATGTTGTTTTCAACAGTTTTCTTTCTTTATCTTGTTTATTAGTAAATTTTTGCCGATTGTATCTGTGCAATTGTTTTTAATAATTCCATATATACAGCAGAAATTATTTATGAAGATGTATCTAGATTGATATATTATAGTTTGTTTTATAAGCAAATCCAGATATCATTATAGCATTACGAAAGTTTAGCGATAAAATATCTGAAATGAATGAGAGAATATCAACAGAACCAAATAGTTACGTTCAAATGAACAATCAATATCCAAGTGTGTTGCTCATGTGGACGTCACATAGGCTTGTTCCTATGTAGGTACACAAAACATGAAGCTTCCTTTTGTATTGTATTCAACCTTTCTTCTTCTTATTGTTTATCAAGAAGTTATAGCCAATTGTTAATTTCATATATTCGACTGAACTTAATATTTGGGAATAAATCTAGATTTATTCAAATAGATAATCAACATTCAAACATGTCACCCATGTTGAAATTACATAGGACAGTTATTACAAAGGTAAACAAAACATTGAGCATCCATTTGTATTGTATTTTACAGATTTTCTTTGTATTAAAGTTTCGTATTAATTAATAGCCAAATGTGATCGGTTCAATTTGCTTCGGTGCTTTTGATAATTTCATATTGGGAAATGTCATATGGGATAATTTCATATTGGGAAATGCCATATGGGATAATTTCACATTGGGAAATGTCATGTGGGATATTTTCACATTGGGAAATGTCATATGGGAAAATTTTATATTGGGAAATGTCATATGGGAAAATTTTATATTGGGAAATGTCATATGGGAAAATTTTATATTGGGAAATGTCATATGGGAAAATTTCATATTGGGAAATGCCATATGGGATAATTTCACATTGGGAAATAAATTTTGATATATTCATGTGGGGAAACCAGCGTCCAAGTATGTCGCTCATCTGAAAATAACCAAGGACAGTTATTAAGAAATTAAACAAAATATTAAGCTTATTTTTGTGTATTCAGTAGTTTTTCTTCTTGTTTATTAGAATCGATAATGAGTGCAATTGCTTTTAATAATTCCATATATTAAATTGAACTTATTTTAAGAAATCAGTCTAGATCTTTTCAAATAGACAACCAACATTCAAACATGCCATCCATGCGGAAGTTACATAAGAAACATATTAAGAAGATAAACAAAACGTTAATCTTTCTTTTGTATTGCATTTAAAAATGCTTTTTATTCTTGTATATATATATATATATATAGCCATTTGTAATTGGTGCAACCAATCTGAATAACTCCATATATTTGATAGAATTTATTTTTAGAAATCAATCTATAATTTGATATTATAATTTATCTTCAATCTTAGATCTAGATTTCAATATAACATCACGGAATTTTAGTGATTAAATATTTTAAATAAATAAAAAAAACAAGAAAGGCAACAGGTTAAAAGGTTATGTTCATACTGATAACCAACATCCAAGCATGTTGCCCATGTGGTAGTCAAATAGAGATTATTATTATGCATAATATGTATTACATAAGTATAAAATATTAAGCGTCCTTTTGCATTGTAGTCAAAAATACTTCTTATTCTAGTTTACAAGAATTGTAAACTAAAATACAATGGAAGCGATGCAATCAATTTTAATAATCCCGTATATTCGATAAATTATTTTCGGAAATCAATCTATATTGACATATTATTGTTTATCTTTAATAAACTATCCAAATTTCAATACACGTCACCGAAGTTTTAACGATGAAATATCTTAAAGAACAACTATTTAACACCCGCCTCCTCCTCAAATAGAGGTCTGTAAATTTGTATCGGTTATCCTGGGAGATCTGAGGAATGTGAAGTGCCCGTAACTAATGGTATTTTCACGGGAAGACTCCCAGGAAGATTCCACACCCAAAGAGAATACTCGATTTTAATTCGAGCGTTAAATGCAGGACGCGCTTATAATTTTCGCCGCTAAATTATTTTCAACTCGTTCAGAATGCAGATCCTCTAACGACCGAATTATAGGAGGAAAGTTTAAAAGGGGGGAAACTTCTTGGCAACTATCTGGTTCTATTTCTGTTCAAGAATCCATTAAGATACGAGAAATCGGCTTGCTTTTCATTTACTTTACTATTTAATTAAATTTTGACACTGCATCAGTGCTGTAAATGATGGTTTTTAAATTTTAGGATAATGTAAAAGACGGATTCTCTTACTAAAATTTAATATTGATCATCATTTATGCCAAAAGTATCCTTCAATAGTGAGTATTGAATCATCAATTGACGTTATATATTTCAAGCAGTGGGAATAATTTACGATCGCCTTTTTGGGATGATTATTTATGCGATATAACTCCTTACTTTTATCCTAGAGGAAGAGGGGATACTTGAGGTTGTAATTTAGCAACGTGACAGGATAATACGCTATTAGCACAAACCCCTAACAATATCGTTACGGTATCTACTCAATGTTGGTCGCCATTCAAAATATTGGGCAACGTCATGGAGATATCGTGTAATATCCTGTGCTAATACGGGAAAACCCCCCTAGTATGGTGACATGGTATGATGCGTTTCCTATTTAGATGTGTTATGAAGAAAATCACTATTGCATTTTGGATGACTTTCGTTTTACCCAATAGGGCCGAAATTTACAACAAATATGCAGTTATAGTCACAAGACTACATACAGCATACTAATGTAAAAATGTTCACCCCACAATTCCAGATTTAAAGCTCACTTTATAGGTGAGTACTTGCTACATTACAAACTTCAATAACACTAATAAGAAGACATTCAATCCACCGCTATAAATCTTAAGGTGTACGTACACACCTGAAACCTCGAAAATCTTTCAAAATATCGAATTTTCTTTTATTGCATCAAAATGTTTTCTGGTTCTTTAGTTTTCAAACGATACCAAGATGTTGCCAATATTCGAAATATTTCTCGAGTGATAGTTATTTTTCTTGAGGTACTTTCATTGAAATCTCTAGTTTCGGTGTTTTTTAATTTATGAAGAATGATATTTTTCCACTATGTTGCTTCATTCAAACAATTATAAATTAACAAGAAATTAACCAAATACAATTATTTATATATCAAAATAATTTGCATGAAACTGTGGAGGTTTTGTGCCTCAATCAGAGTTATATTTATAGAAATACATTTTTAATAGCTATTTAAATTTAAAATGACAGAAAAAATTTCGCCTTTTCTATTCATAGTTGATGAAAAAATTGTTTTAAAAAACTATATATTTTTATAACTTGATTGAGGCAGACAACATAAAGATTAATATTAGGCATAATTTCCAACTAAAAATGTGTGTCTGTACAAATTAGAATTTAAAATATCATGTTTTAAAAAATAGGCTAATTTGATCATTAAATATTATTTAATTAATTAATAATTAGTGTAATATGAATTTTTCTCACTGAAATGAGTTTAAACATATATTAAATTAAAAAAAAAAAACTTCTAGTGTGTACGTACACCTTAAGACACTAAGTACAACATATTTCACAACAGTCCAGAATTTTACATTACCAAGATGAGGACATTCATTCAACAATTGCAGATTTTAAGATACTTATATTCTGGACTTCTAAAGCACATCCTAGCGTGTATGTCCAATTCACAGCTACAGATATTAAGACCATGATATTTAGAGAGTACTTTCTCAATTCCAAACATTCACGACTCACGAGATGACAACATTCACGACTCACGAGATGACAACATTCACGACTCACGAGATGACAACATTCACGACTCACGAGATGACAACATTCACGACTCACGAGATGACAACATTCACGACTCACGAGATGACAACATTCACGACTCACGAGATGACAACATTCACGACTCACGAGATGACAACATTCACGACTCACGAGATGACAACATTCACGACTCACGAGATGACAACATTCACGACTCACGAGATGACAACATTCACGACTCACGAGATGACAACATTCACGACTCACGAGATGACAACATTCACGACTCACGAGATGACAACATTCACGACTCACGAGATGACAACATTCACGACTCACGAGATGACAACATTCACGACTCACGAGATGACAACATTCACGACTCACGAGATGACAACATTCACGACTCACGAGATGACAACATTCACGACTCACGAGATGACAACATTCACGACTCACGAGATGACAACATTCACGACTCACGAGATGACAACATTCACGACTCACGAGATGACAACATTCACGACTCACGAGATGACAACATTCACGACTCACGAGATGACAACATTCACTATAGAATCTGAAATTTTAAAACTACCACATTTGTCGTGTACTGGAACAAAACATTATCTAGAATCCGGGACCTTTCTATTTTACACCACAATGAATCCGTAGAAAAAGAAATATTTGCAAAAGAAATGATGGTGCAATCATCGTCAAAAAAAGTTTGCTTGGAAATTGATGGATATCAAAGTTTGAGGCGTCTCTACTTTTTACCTCGCTTTATAAAAATCATCTTGAGTTTAAACAAACATTTTTGGAATTGTGCCAATAGTAAACACGATAACACAAAGGAAGCATTGAGCTTGAGAATAGAAGACATTATTAAAAAATGTGGATTTTTATAAAATTTTCAAGCGGATAGTAAGAATTTAAGAATTTTTTTTCCATCATGTATTTTTTAAAGAATATATATATATATTTAGTTTTAAAAATAGAAATTTCCTTTTAAATAAATTTTTTAACTCATGAAACTCTGAAATATTCTCTTCATGTTTAATCATCAAATTTTATTTACTTTAAATTGTTTTACTAATAATAATTATACTGTTTGAATGATCTATTTATTGCAAACGAAAAAAGATTGTTTAAATCAAAATACATTTAATTTATTCTTTAAAAATATCATCAATTTTACATAATTGATAAACATCACAACAAAATATATGCAAATATTTTTGAATGAATAATACTTTTGAATACTTTTCATTGTTTGAAATACTTTTATTCCAGGTATTAGAAAGAAAAAATAAACTTCAGGTAGGTAAAAACATAGCGCATACATATATTGTCTTTGAACCAGAATGACGGATTGATTAAGAGAGATCCTGTAACAATCCGATGCTTTGTTTCATGGTGACACGAGCACCATCCTAATACTTTGTGTTATGTAAACACAAGTATCATTCTGATACATTGTACTAGATTATTATAACATCACCTTGATATTTTGTTTTCGGTTAGTATATTATTACCCAACCATAGTCGAAGGATAGATAGTTAATACTGATAAGGATATGATTCGAAATTGTGATTTCATTCCTTCGGAAAAGATTATTCGTTTGCTGACGATGTAGCAGTGGCTTTGGGTTTAATAGTGATTTAGAAGAAGAAAAAGGTGATTGAGAAGAAGAAAAAAACTGTTGATACAGTTACTACAGGAAAAGGCAGGGATTCTTCTGTGGTATACGCACCGTTCCATGGAGTAAAGGATGGTCCTAGTTAGAAATGATATATAGTTAAAAAAAGTCGTCATGTATATTCATAGGGTCAATGCAGCAAGATTGCAAATTAGAATACAGAGGAAAACAGTTTGCATCAGAATGACATAGTATCACCAAACGAAAGATGTTGAAGAATTACATAGCGCAGAGCGAAAAATTGCATAGCACCTTGTTGACAACTTATGTCCAAGGTTTCATGGGATCTGTGACAAACTCGAACCCTACCCTCAACTCTTACCAACTGGAATCGTGACTCTTCTGAAAAAGACGCGGTTTACAGTCGTCTAGGATCGAATGGATATAGTCACAAGTCCAGGAGAGGCGCTGCAGGCGATGTCATGCTTTTGGTAAAGACACTCCAGTCGATCTTCTGCTGATATAGCCCTCTAAAGCCAAATTTCGCCGCACTGTCCTAACGGACACGTCGGTCATTGGTCCCACATTGACTCCTGCGGTTATTTCAAGCAATGTTGCTTGTCTGTTAACACTATCAATTCTATGAGCATGTGGATGGTCTCGGTCATTAAATGTAGGCGGTTGACTACTGCGTTGTCATGGTAGGAAGTTAGTGCTTGAAATTATATATTCTAGGTACACTGTGAATCTATTAATGTTGAATTCCCAGTGATTTCCGAAATGGAATGTCTCATGCGTCTAGCCCCAACTACCATTCTGCGTTCAAAGTTTGTTAGAATCACATAATCACATCAGTAACCGTTTCTGATGTGATTATGATTTAATCACATCAAAATTTTTTTCATTTGAATCAGTTGACTGCAAATAAAAGAACTGCCAATGTTCTAGCCATTTATACATATTGTATGTGCTACATCTACTATCTATATACTTGCATATCGCTATCCCATGACTTTCATTACCTTGGTGTATATGTATAAAAATGAACGTTTCTTTCTATGATTTTTTTACAAATTTATTGTTTTTGTTCTACCATAATAAAATGTCTCGTATGTGTTTGAAGTTAAAACATAGATCAATGCTAAATTTTCAAAGTCCAAAAGATAGTTAAAATATGGGTTTATAAAAATTTATCCTATAGTATTTGTTCAATATAAACACCAAAAATATTATTTCACAAAAAGGAATTTTACACTGTCTGACAATTTTAAAAAATAAGTTTCCGATAATAAATTTCTGAAATAATTTTATTTACAAATTCTAAAAATATTTTTTTGAAATTAGAAATTTAAAGTCTTTTTTTGTTTTTGTTTTATTAAATTCTTCTCGCTTGATTCTCCAAATTAAAGTTAAAAGGGGGAAAAAACTTTACGTTAATTGGACGTTTGTTGGATGTTAAAAGGACATGGTTTTTCATTTTCGTTTTACTTTTGTAATATATCTGATTTGTAATTTACAAGCTTGATAATTTGTAATAAAACGATTCCACTGTATTCATAACTGTTATAAAATAACGAAGTAAATGCTTAATAAATACTTTCATTATTAATAATTTAACATGCAAGAAAGCCATATGGACAAGTGGGTCGCCAAAGAGGGCTAACTTTCGGGAAATTGAATGCAACTTGCATAAGTTTGACATTTGCCTACTGAAAGCTATTAAATGCTCAGAGAAAAAAATACTCAATATATACACAAAGTGCATAGATAATATTTTTTGACTAGTCATAATATTCGAAATTTTATACGATTGAACAAACTAATTGAGATCCCAAACTTCATTTAACACATATTTATCAAAACAATTACATAGGGAAGATCAGTTTTAAACATATCGTCCATGTTTCACCAAACATCTTGCCTCATAAGTATCTAGAAAATAATTTTAAAAATTGTGGAAAAATACAGAATTTTCCTATAAAATATCCATTAATTGTACTAGACACTTTGCGTTTACGAATAAAAACGTACCTTGCTCATCACCATATTATAAATTTACAAGCCCACCAATGATATAATTATACATTATTTAAAAAAACGAAATTGATTTATGAGGCAAATTCATGAATATTAATAAATCTTAGAACGAATTTCTGTAAGCTCGTGATAGTTATTAAATGGACTTTCACAGGACATCAAAATATTTGAAAATATTTTTATTAAAAGGCATATTAATTTAATTAATGCACTTTATACATAGTATTTTTACAGAATATCCCCTTCTAAATGATTTATGAATAACTTTAACATGGTAATATTTATCTATTGGAACATTATTTTTGAATTGCACCGGGCTATAAAAACGATGAAAAAGCTCAAAATGCTCTTCAAGGTATACCTGAGCATAGAGCTGCTAAATTTGGCACGGAGTTACTTTTTGGGTAGTAGGTGCTCACTAAAAGTTTTTTTCACAATCTCTTTAAATTTTTAATTAAAAATCAATTAAATGTTGAAAATTTATGTTAACATCATTAAGTAAGGATCATATTATGACACAAATCTATTTTTGTATAATTTTAAAGTTTAAAGAATATATAACTTTTTAGTTATATCAGCTTTATTTCCGCATTATTGCTTCTAGTAATATTAGAACATTTTATTAATTATCTCAAAATATTTAAGAATATCTCACAGCACTACTTTTTTAATTTGATATTCAATTCCGTTACAATAGTATTAAATAATTTTCTTTGGATATTTGTTATCACTGTAATATTAATTATAGTGTGCAGTGTTTAGAAATAAAGATAAACCAATTATGCCATAATCGTTATCATGCTACAGAGAATCCTTAGAAATCAGAATCTGTTTTAATATTTTAGTAATGAATAAATTTTGTAAACCAAAAATGTTTTTATTAATGAAATAAAATATAGCCAAATGGGGGAATCCGATCATATTTGTCCAAAATTTTATGCTAATCTAGCAAAAAAGCAATCGAAAACCAACTCCGTAAGTCACATTTGATCCATCTGGCTCATTGTATTTTTAGTTATTATGATAATATGAAAGTAAATTTTCACAAAGACCGATCTTTGAAAGATGTCACATAAAATTTGATAGAATATCCACAATTTTGTTGTGAAAACGCATCGAATTGAATCACTTTTGAATACCCCGACCCGCCAGTAAGGCACACGGACAAACCTGAATGACCGAACCACCGGAATAGAATTCAAGTTAAATCCTAAGGGCTATCGCGGATACGGTACAACCTCTCCTGTAGAAGATACATTCTCTTATTGACATAGGAGTTTGTCGACCAAACGCCATTTCTGTATCCACTCGAGTGGCGAGGACTAACCATCATACTGGAAGCTTCTCATCCTAATATCTGAGGTGCCCCTAGATGGGATTCAAAGATTTTAAAACAGAATCTACTTTGCACTCTTTGTTCTGTTTTGAAATCCCTTTATTTAACTTACATTGTTTCGTGTTTATACAATTTCGCAATCACTCATTTCTTCACTCATTTTCTAATGAGATAGCTTTAGTACTCTTATGTGTTCTCAAAGTTTTACGTTATTTTGATATATCCAGAAATGAAATATAATTTAATCATTAACCCTTAACTGGGGAGGTCAAATTTTAGGACATAACTAGGGAGGCGCGGTCTAGGAAACCGCATTTCATTTACATTCAAATTAAATTTTCTAATGAACGTATTAGTATGAAAAACGGCCAATATATTTTGCAGATATTTTTGTTGATATCTAGATATGTTTTAGAAATTTTTCAAAATATATTATCATTGAAAAAAGTAAATGCTTTGGAATATACTTTTTCTTCTCAACTGACATGTTACAATACATAATATTCTTGAAAAAAATATTACTTTTTTAATCTTACTTATTTTTACAGTATATGAAGGTATATAGAAGACAATATAATGTAAAATTCAACAATTATATGAAAAATAAAAAAAATTGACAATGGGTAAAATTCGCACTTTTTTTAATCGGCTTGTGTGACTTTCATAGCACGGTTTTCTTGGGCATTTTAAACATACAGATTAAGAACTAGTATAAAAAACAACCTATAAATTCTGTATGTATATCTCTTGGTATATTAATATATTTTATAAAGTTTTCAAAATACATTATGACTAGAAAAATTAATTATGTTTGAACATACATATCAGAATCAGTTGAATGCGAACTTTCACCGAAAAACTCTTCTGTACAATTATTCTTATCACTAAAATCTCTTTTTGCTTCATTTAAAAGTGTCTGGAGCACTACTTCATTATAGGATCTGTAAATTGGATGATATTTCAGGGCCCAAGTTTCAGCGCCATTTGCTAAGCTTTGTTTATCACTGGGACATTAACAGGGAGGTGCGGTTTTAGAGACAGCGCTTAAAGAAATAACTGAATTATTTTAAAAAGCAGCTGAAATCGGTTGAAGAAGTGCACGTTTATTGAAGGTCACAAAACAGGGAGCTACAGAGTCAATCCATTTAACTGAGCAAAAAATAGAATAGGGGTGACGTAATATCCATCGCTAGCGGTCTCACAGACCGCACGTGCCCAGTTGTTAAAATAAATACCATTCCGACCCCGTATACTTTTGCATCATTTGATAGTGAGATTGGGAAAAAAGATTTAACGACAAAAAGTTAAAAATAATTAAATTGCCTAAAATAAGTTATATTTTGATTTTATATCAGTGGCGCCATCTGGTTCGGGATATTTTAAAAAGTTTGGTTTTTAAGATGAAAAGATTAAATAAGGAATTCCTTATATTTACTACACTAAAAATTGAGTTCTTAAAATTTTATTTTATTTAAATTTATTGTATCATCATGTTTAACATAAAATTCAGTCATTAATTTTTCTTTAATGTTATATATATGAACAAATAAAACAAAGGACTGCGATATCAGCAATCCGAAACATGATTGCATGATTTAGTGGATGACCTTAAAAATACCCGTATCACTATCTTTTCAAGAACCTAAAAAAATGGATACCATTTATCCCTAAATCGTTTCCACTGTATTGAAGCACTCAGATTTGACACAGGAAGTTATTTGTTCACATTAAGTTGATTGCTGAGTAAGACGCTTAAGTGCAGTGATAAGTTCTAAGTCTCGAAAATGATCATATATCTAAATGTTGTTCTATACGGGGCTCGATTAGTTTATATTGATCAACTAACTTAATTTAATGCATTTAGTTCCCTCATGGAAAAGTCAACATAAGACGTCCTCCATAAGAATCCATCGATTTGTGATCCATTACTTAAGAAAATCCATAAATCAAGATCCTCTCCCCTCCATCCCTGGCTAAGTTTAGTCTTAAGGTTATTTTCAGCCGAAACTCATTTTAAAAAGTACGTGATATATTGCTTTTCTTTTAATAAATTTTTCATAAAATTGACGATGCATATCCTCAAGTTTTGTATTTCTGTTTCCTAGATGGGAAGGTTTTATTTTTGCTTCGGAGGAAGTAATAGGACAATGTGGTGAGATTTTTCTATTCGTCTCCGAACGGAGTTGTGACAGGATATTATTCGTGAGAGTTGTGTTCGGGTTTATTTATCAAAAAGGACAAAAATGTTCCGCAATCATTTGTGGTTACAGAGTAGATTCATAAATTGTTTTTCATGATATTTTGACAAAAGTAATTTGAATTTATAATACTATGAAACTTGGTTAATTCGAACATTCTTAATCAGAATATTAATTCTCTACTCTTGAGTGTCTCCTTTACTTGATATCAAAATATCACCTATAATTTAAATTTTTAATTTTTCCAAAATTAAAATTTAAAAAAATCATAAAATTTTATTTTGATATCCAAGTATCTTTTCCTCTGTTAAATTCGTCTCGTAGTGTGTTTACCATCAATCGTACAGAAGGGGTTGCGGTGAACTGGTGTTAAAGTCTTGTCTTCGGAACTGGAGGGTTTCAGGTTCGAGACCTGATTCCACAGAAGAGCCGTCGTGCAAACTTTGCTGGTGCGCATTAAATCCGTCGGGGCCAAATGCCCTCCCATTGGTGTGGTGCAAGAGTTGGAAGAGGAGCGTTGTGCCATCTGAGGTATCGTCTGACCACGGTTCAAAATTATGAGGTACTTAATGAAATAGTTCTAGTGTTGCTTTAAAACGGGACGTTAATATAACTGAACTCAATCGTAAAGAAAAAAAAACTAAGACATTAAATGAGTCAAATATTTCATTACTGTGTATTGCAATCAATCAAATATTTAAGCATTTTTGCAGTGTATTGTACTATTTATTATTGTATAGTTTTTTATTCAAAGTGTTATTATTATTTTATTAAGTATTATATAAGAATAATTCGAATTATGAATTTGAAATCCAATTTTTTATGTAAATAACTATGTAATTATGTAAATAACTATGTAACAGAACAATCAACCATTTACTTTCTAGATATTATCTTAGTTTTCCCAAGTTTCTTAAGTTCGAATGAAATTCAAAATAAATGTTTATTCTACATGTTTTTCTAATGCATACTAATACGTTCAAAATAAACTTGGATCTTATTTAATTCCGAGATAAAAAATACAGAATAATCTGTTCATTTTCTTCCATGAAATGATTATCCTGTGTTATAATGCACATTTGTCATCATTCGTACAGAGACGTAAATTGCATATGTATCCTTTTCTCGCATTCTTAAACGCCTTCTTTGATGATTATTGTACTTTTTCTGAACTTGAAAATGGTTATCCTTTAAACAAATCTTTAAAAACAAGAGACGCTCATTCGGCTTAAATCGCTGACAGATCTGTCAGCGGGTTTGTAAAGTGCCATAAGTAGCAACAACAACAACCACACAAATTAATTCTCCTCACATGATGTTACAAAACTTATTAATGTATCCAAATATTCCCGTGAACTTAATTCATTTCGGGCGAATGTGTTCAGAAGGAACCTGTTTACTTGCTGATCCCTTATAAGTAATTTCTTATGAAAAATAAGAAACTCTGATATCTACATTCATACAAAGGCGTAAATGGGAATTGCAATCTCCTTTTGCTACATTCTGAAAAGTCTTCTTTGGTGATCGCTGCACTTCTTTGGAACATGAGAATCGTTGCTCTTAAGCAATTTCTTCTTCCACGATAAGTCACTTGGGAAGAAAATTAAAATATGAGGGCAAAGTTGTTTCTACAAGCAATTTGATACCAGGAGGGATTAGGGAGCTATCACATCATCTTGCTGGAACTCCCACGAGATCTGGCCACTTTTTTCTATTTGAATCGTACAAGCGTTTAAGGATCTTAACATAGTTTTCTTTAAGTACGATTTGAGTATGATCATACTGAAGGATAATTTATTAAAGGTTAAAATACAGCTTATCCGCTGAGTATAAAACTTAACATGAGTCAGTGATAAAGAAGAATTTATGTACCAATTCTTTGCATTCTAAAAAAATTCAATCTATTCCCTTGCGACTGCGAGTTTTGAATGCTTGTAACCAGGAACTTACGTCGTGTATGAATTTGGAATGGAATAGTCGGTTATATGAGAAATTTACATTTTTTTCAGCAGAAATTGTTTAATTCATTCATAATGTGTATTTTGAGCCTCTAGTTAGCTACTTAAGGAATTTTAAAAGATAATATAAAAATTTTAATAATTCAGATGCAAATGGTACTACTGCATCTCTTTACAATATTAACCGCATAAAAAAGTATTGCATTATTTCATCAGGTACAGAAAAATTTAGTGAATTCTTTAACACCTGATCTTTGAATAACTGCGTTAAATTTTAGACACGTATGTGTTTTAAAATATATCTTTGATTATATTCTAAATATTTTATGTATGACGGAGATCGCTGCCGAATGTTATTCTTTAAAATACATTTATTTCTCTATTCTTTAACGTATCATAAATTCACAGTATATATTTTTTTCTAAATATTCTATCAATTCGATCAGTAGAAATCTTAACCCAATTAAAAATATAACCATAAGGTTATACTATTTTTTACTATTTTGGTATTTTTAAGGACCTTTATATAATATAACTACAAAGGAAGACTTATTTTAAATCACACATGCACAACATTCTACTAGATGGTTGTGCTTGAAAAGATGTGCAATAAATTCCATGACTCAAATGTGTTTTAAAATATATCTTTCAATATATTATAAATATTTCATGTATGACAAAGATCGCTGCCGAATGTTATTCTTTAAAATACATTTGTTTCTCTATTCTTTAACGTATCATAAATTCACAGTATATATTCTTTTCTAAATATTCTATCAATTCGATCAGTAGAAATCTTAATCCAATTAAAAATATAACCATAAGGTTATACTATTTTTTACTAGTTTGGTATTTTTAAGTACCTTTATATAATATAACTACAAAGGAAGACTTATTTTAAATCACACATGCACAACATTCTACTAGCTGGTTGTGCTTGCAAAGATGTGCAATAAATTCCATGACTCAAATGTGTTTTAAAATATATCTTTCATTATATTCTAAATATTTTATGTATGACAAAGATCGCTGCCGAATGTTATTCTTTAAAATACATTTGTTTCTCTATTCTTTAACGTATCATAAATTCACAGTATATATTCTTTTCTAAATATTCTATCAATTCGATCAGTAGAAATCTTAATCCAATTAAAAATATAACCATAAGGTTATACTATTTTTTACTAGTTTGGTATTTTTAAGTACCTTTATATAATATAACTACAAAGGAAGACTTATTTTAAATCACACATGCACAACATTCTACTAGCTGGTTGTGCTTGCAAAGATGTGCAATAAATTCCATGACTCAAATGTGTTTTAAAATATATCTTTCATTATATTCTAAATATTTTATGTATGACAAAGATCGCTGCCGAATGTTATTCTTTAAAATACATTTGTTTCTCTATTCTTTAACGTATCATAAATTCACAGTATATATTCTTTTCTAAATATTCTATCAATTCGATCAGTAGAAATCTTAATCCAATTAAAAATATAACCATAAGGTTATACTATTTTTTACTAGTTTGGTATTTTTAAGTACCTTTATATAATATAACTACAAAGGAAGACTTATTTTAAATCACACATGCACAACATTCTACTAGATGGTTGTGCTTGAAAAGATGTGCAATAAATTCCATGACTAAAATCTGTTTTAAAATATATCTTTCATTATATTATAAATATTTCATGTATGACAAAGATCGCTGCCGAATGTTATTCTTTAAAATACATTTGTTTCTCTATTCTTTAACGTATCATAAATTCACAGTATATATTCTTTTCTAAATATTCTATCAATTCGATCAGTAGAAATCTTAATCCAATTAAAAATATAACCATAAGGTTATACTATTTTTTACTAGTTTGGTATTTTTAAGTACCTTTATATAATATAACTACAAAGGAAGACTTATTTTAAATCACACATGCACAACATTCTACTGGCTGGTTGTGCTTGCAAAGATGTGCAATAAATTCCATGACTCAAATGTGTTTTAAAATATATCTTTCATTATATTCTAAATATTTTATGTATGACAAAGATCGCTGCCGAATGTTATTCTTTAAAATACATTTGTTTCTCTATTCTTTAACGTATCATAAATTCACAGTATATATTCTTTTCTAAATATTCTATCAATTCGATCAGTAGAAATCTTAATCCAATTAAAAATATAACCATAAGGTTATACTATTTTTTACTAGTTTGGTATTTTTAAGTACCTTTATATAATATAACTACAAAGGAAGACTTATTTTAAATCACACATGCACAACATTCTACTAGCTGGTTGTGCTTGCAAAGATGTGCAATAAATTCCATGACTCAAATGTGTTTTAAAATATATCTTTGATTATATTCTAAATATTTTATGTATGACAAAGATCGCTGCCGAATGTTATTCTTTAAAATACATTTGTTTCTCTATTCTTTAAAGTATCATAAATTCACAGTATATATTCTTTTCTAAATATTCTATCAATTCGATCAGTAGAAATCTTAATCCAATTAAAAATATAACCATAAGGTTATACTATTTTTTACTAGTTTGGTATTTTTAAGTACATTTATATAATATTACTACAAAGGAAGACTTGGATGCGCCAAAAATATTGGTATAAATAAATGCTTCGTTTTCATACTGCTTGTATGACATTTGGTATTTTCAAAGACATTTGAGTCATGGAATTTATTGCACATCTTTGCAAGCACAACCAGCTAGTAGAATGTTGTGCATGTGTGATTTAGAATTAATATTAATAAAAAAAATAATTAAATGTATGCATTATGAGCACTATTTAGTAACTTCCTTAAATATAAATATCTTCCATGGGAAAAACATTTTTGCCAAGTTAACTTTGCAGAAAAATTTATTTTTTTAAGTTCAAGTATTTGCAATATGTGGTTTATCAAAAAGTTTATTGTAAATAAAATTATGCCGATATCTGCAGACTGTTGTTAATCACATCTTGGAATGTGTTGCTGAAGGCGAATGTTTATTTTCAATACAACTTTTCACCATGCGATGCTATCACAGAAGTTTATAAAAGATGGAAAAATATATCTGTATGTATTACACAAATATTTTTGTTTACTTTTCGAGCTGTACTCTTTCATTTTAAAATAAACTTTGTAAGAAATAATAAATTTGATAAGAGCCGCGTTTTTATAAGGTCTCAAAATGTTGCAGAACTTTTATTTACATTTTATTCATCTCTTCAAAGAAATAAGTTATATTTCAAATAATTTTTTTATCTCAGTATGTCGTTTTCGATTCGAAAATGATTGGAAGTGTAAATGAAAATAGTTTTATTGATCATTTTGTAAATACGCAATCATTACATTTTCAAAATAATTGTTAATGTATTGTTGTTTCTAATGGCACTTGTCACAGACAAGCCCACTGACTTTAGAAGTCAGTTAAGCCAAGGGTGCGTCTCTTGCGTTTTCAGTAGCGCCATCTAGGGCCAAGTGTACGACTTACCTACACACGTCACAACCCTTTTTATGAGGCGGACTTCATTCATGCATTTCATTCACTCATCCACAGATCGCAATTTAGATATGAATCAGAGAACGATCACCCCTGATCCAGTACCCCCAGTGGTATTACTCTCGAAAAGGAGGACTTTGTGACCACGACAGATTTATACGTGTGCCAGCCAAGACACACACGGAGAGTCTTCGGCCGGCGCGATTCGAATTCGCAACCCAAGGGAAGCGAATCCAACGCCCTACCAACCAGGCTATCCCGGCCTGCATTGTTTATTGTATCGTATGTCGAAATTTTAGATTAAGTAAGATGTCTAATTCTTAAAAAAAATTACAATATACTACAAACTTCAACACTACTAAATTCGTCTTTTTCCTTCATTTTGTGCAAAATGTTAAAATAATCACATGAAATAAATATGACTTCTAAACAATACTAAAATGAAATAAATGAAACTAATAATCAATATTATATGAATTTTTTTCTTTTATTTATGAATTTCACAACATACTTTTAATTTCATGCTACGGTTTTCGGTTTCTTAGTAGAGCAAAACATACTCGGTGTAAATGCTGGTTGATTAATTATTTCTATTTTCTTTTAAATGTAATATAGAGAAAGTATTGTAAGAGTCAAAATATTCGAACTGGACATTCTGAAGTATCTTTATGTTTCAAACATTCCCAAATTGGAGAAACATTTTTGAAAAATGTCCATCCATTTATTTTAACAAAGATCATCAAAAAAGCTCTGATCTAGACGGATGAAATTCGGCACACGTACTCCATACCGAATTTTTAGATTTTTATGAAATCTTGAGCAAATTCTATTCAGAAAAAACTTTATTTGGCTATTCCAATATAACACGATAAGTACAAAACGAAAAGAGCAAGATAGAAAAATTCGTTACGCATTTTTAATGTCTATAGTGTAGATTGAGTCTGCATTATAGTCGCTTGTCAAAGTCTGAGCCAAATAGGACAAGGGGATGACCATTTGTTCGGTGTGTATTTTAAGTAGCATATAATCGGGATAAATAAAAAATAGCGCAATGAATTAAATATATCAAATTTGGTATGGTATTTTGTGACTACAAGTGTAGTCCTATGTTAAATTTTTATTTCAATGGGTTGATTTTTGGACATCATTAATCGCATGCCAGGGATTGATTGCCAAAAAAACTAGAGAAGGATCCCATTACAAATTTAGTAAAAGTGTTATATTCACATCAAACGGTAATATTTGTTAATTGTACTCCATTGTCCAGGATAACACCTTCATTAGAGAATATGCGAGAAAGTTTTGAGAAAACTACTACGAATGGTTTCAATTAACAACTTTGAATTTTAAAGTGGTTGTCAGACATAAGCTGTTAGCAGTGTAGTTTTATTTGCTGCAATTATATTACTAACCAATTTATTGTCTGTTGTAATTATGCAATTCGTTTGCTAATATCATATTTGTATTATTTAAAATCTAAGCAAATCTTTGCCAAGAGTTCAATTTCTTTTGCGAAGAAACTTTATTTTTCAAATTATTTTTATTATTAAGAACATAATCAATTAAATTTATTACATGATATCATTTTCTTCATTATCGAATTATAGTGATGTACTCTATAATTCGATAATGAAGATCAACGGCCATTACTTTGCAATTGAACTTTAAAGATCAACGGCCATTACTTTGGTGAGATGTACTATGTAGTTCAATTATCATCGGTTTTAGAGGAGAGTGTCGATTTAAAAATTAAAGATTTTTAGATGGATTGATAATTGAGGCTTAAGGATAAATGATATCATTTTCTTCATTATCGAATTATAGTGATGTACTTTGTTAAACTTTAAAGATCAACGGCCATTACTTTGGTGAGATGTACTATGTAGTTCAATTATCATCGGTTTTAGAGGAGAGTGTCGATTTAAAAATTAAAGATTTTTAGATGGATTGATAATTTAGGCTTAAGAATAAATATAGTTTCAAGTAATAAAGATGATATTTTGGTTTATGAAAATTCAAATAACAAAATGTTTACAATTATCTTTGATGCTTTGAACATTTTCAGCTGTTATTACAGTTAATCCTCATAAAGCTGGATCAAACTAACCTGAATAAATTCTGAAAAGGTCTATCAAAAACGGGAGAAATCATCCTAAGATAGTCAAGATTAAAAGCCATGGTATATTTTAATATATTTGCACATACATTGATCGTCAATGTAATTGAATGACCCCTACATGAAATAATTTCTAATATTTAAGTTTATAATGCGTAGGACGAATTCAATCCATTACAATGATTGAATTCTGACTTGACAGTAAACTCTCTGACTGAAACACTCTTAAAAACAGAAATTTGAAGTAGAAGTAGGAATCTCCTTTCTTTATTTGCAGGTCATTGGAAAATGAAGTGAACCATCCATTTTGACTACCTATAGCTTATTAAAATTTTTTACCTATATTTCTATCTTTTCATTCAACATATCTGTGTTTCTGCAATGTGATGAGAGACTAAAATGACTTTAAGGTTGGTTCAATTAAACCCTCAAGTCATATTTTATGAGAGCTAATCTTTTACCTGAATGGTGCCTAAAACTTTAAGGTGTATGTACACACTTGAAACTTCGAAAATCGTTCAAAATATCGAATATTTTTTTAATGCTTAATAATGTTCTCTGATCCTTTAGCTTTCAAACTATACCAAGATGTTGTCAATATTCGAAATATTTCTCGAGTTATAAGTATTTTTTTTTTGTGCTTTCTTTAAAAACTCTAGTTACGGTGTTTTTAAAACTCATTTTATGAAGAATGATATTTTTCCACTATGTTGCTTCATTCAAACAATCATAACTCAACTAGAAATGAACCAAATACAGTTATTTATATATCAAAATAATCTGTATGAAATAGCGGATGTTTTGTGCTTCAATCAAAGTTATATTTATAGAAATAAATTTTTAATAGCTGTTTAAAAGTTAAAATGACAGAAAAAATCCCTTTTTCTATTCATCGTTGATGAAAAAATTGTTTTAAAAAAAACTACATTTTTATAACTAGTTTGAGGCAGACAACATGAAGACTAATGTTAGGCATAATTTTCAACTAGAATTGTGTGTCTGTACACATTAGAATTTAAGCTATCATGTTTCAAAAAATAGGCTAATTAGCTCATTAAATATTATTTAATTAATTAATAATGAGTGTAATATGGTTTTTTTCTCACTGAAATGAGTTTCAACATATATTAATAACCTACTGTAAAAAAAAACTGGATTTTTAAAGTTAAAAAAAAATCTTCAAGTGTGTACGTACACCTTCTCTTAGAGACAGATCTTGCTTCTACTTCGGTTTGATATAAATAATGAGTTTTAATTCAACTCTCAAATTATTGTGTTTTCAATCAATATAAACAATTGATTAAAGGTATAGGTTCTATTAATTGATTTACCCCTTTAAGTGAATATCTAGTGGAGAGGTATGTCTGATAGGATTGAATCTTTTAGCCTTCAATCATGTTTCTCTAAATACCACAGTTAAGGAATATGAATCGGAGATCTATGAATATTGATTATATCTTTTGGCTCTTCTATTAATGCAACATCATTCTGGATTTCATTGACAGAGGTATAATGAACGAATATTTCATCATGATCGGGAATTAAAAGAACCTAAAAATAAGAATAAAGGTTCTTTCGTTTTCCCTCAAGTCAAGAGAAAGATTTCATGGAAAAAGATGTACCTTTATAAATTTGCTACTTCAAACTTTTACCTCAGCTGCTAGTTGCTGAAAAAGTTGTTCTTTGTCATAAACGTTTGTTTGATTTATTGACATTTATAGATGCACAAAGCCAGGAGAGTTAAACCCACCAGCATTGACACCTTTTCCGTGGAAGTTAGTTTATTTAAGAAATATTAAAAATTAACTTTCAGGCATTCGCTAGAAGATAGGAGTTTAAGAATCCACGGTTTTCTACTCTCAAGATGTTCTCTAATCTCTAGGTACTTCCCACTCTAGCCTTTTAACTTAGTTGGTAGTTGTTGCAACAATTGCTCTTTGCCATAAACGTTTGCTTCGAGTATTCGCTAGAAGATAAGATTTGAAGAACGCGTGGGTTTCCACTCTTTAGTTGCTAGTTGTTGAAAAAGTTGTCGTAAATGTTTGTTTGATTTATAAGGATTTTTAGATGCATCCAACCAAGAGGGTTAAAATCATCAGCATCTTTACCCTTTTACTGGAGGTCAGTTTATTTAGGAAATAATAGCGTTTCAGTTTACGCATTCGCTATAAGATGGGCGTTTAAGAATTCATGGATTTCTACTCTCTAAGTTTCTATCTCAGGTACTACTTGTTGCAACAATTGTTCTTGGTCATAGAAGTTTGTTCGGAGATTTGAAGAATCCATGGTTTTACAGACACTAGGTTTCTACTTCAGGTGCTGGTTGTTGCAATAGTTGCTCATTGTCACAAACGTTTGCCTGACTTAGAGATTTCTAGATGTATCAAAACAAGAGGGTTAAAACTGTCAGCATCGCCATCTTTTTGTTGGAGAGTAGTTTATTTAAGGAGCATTTACGTTTTTGTTTTAAATAACCTAACTTTTGCTAGAAGAAAAGCAGTTGAAAAAAGAGGGTTTCCACTCCATAGAAAATACATGTCATAGATAGCCATCTGATTCCACTACAAGCTTTTATTTTTAAGCAGTTACTTCAAACTATCGGTTTTTGCTAGAAAAAAACCCATATTGGGGTGGGGGTGGGGAATAATACTTAAAACATATTTGACAAGCTAACTACCTCTTCAAGCCTAACACACCAAACTTTAACCATGCTCCCATGGCTGCCTATTAAATTTGAATAAAACATCACAAGCATCCTTTTCGTGCCATAAAAAGCAAGACGCGAGACAGCCATACCACCTGCCAAAGTCTCTCCCGCGAAATTCTTTTATACCACCATTTCTACTAGAACATATCCTTAGCAGCCTGGACATGCATTATCGAAGGAATTCCATAACATAAGACCCATCAACCCCGATCACGTTCGCTAAAAGATGGAACTTTCTTCCAGAGCACGTGCAAAAGAGGTTTCGAAGGTTCTGGGGACGGAGGAAGGGGTGGACGACAAAAACGACAGAGATATTTCCCACGAAAGACTCACCAAGGATCTTTTATCGACTCAGGAAAATATAATTTATATTTTGAGAGGCTTATTTTGGATAGGCACAAAAGCGCTAAAGAAAGGAAGCGATAGAGTTCTCAAAAGCTGGAGTGGAACTATAAGAGAGATTTGTTGATCACTGAGAAATTTCTATTACACTTTCTTTTTTCACTGTCTCTTATACGAAGTGTACAAGAGAACGTATTGAAATCGTCAAATAATTCAAATTCTATATTTGGTTCAATATCCACATTTTAGAGCTCCCGGAGACCAAAAATAGAATTTTGGAGCTACGTCTCTCTGTCTGTGAACAAGATGAAAATAAAAATACATTGAGCCAAATGGGTGAAATGTGGTATGCAATCTTTATACACAATTCATTCACATAAAGTTTGTCTGCGTATCTGTCCTTCTGAGTATAAATGAACATAATTCCAAAGCACATATAGCAGAGTCAATCAAATTTGGTTCACAGTTTTAGCAATTAAAGAATATATTCGAAACAAATTTTGAACCAAATTCATGAGGGAGTAGGCTCTGTACATTTGCACGTAAATAGGATAACTCAATAACGTAATGATTTAGATCAATAAAATTTGATCTTTATTCTAAACTTGCAGATTTCGATTCAGTCATTTGAAGAAAGTTCCATATTCGATTTTCTTCGTTATACTGCAGCACAAATAAGAATAAACTCAGTTGGCAAAGCATTTACTTTTTGATTAGCTGGTCCATGGTTCGAATCTCAGCCACGATGTTTTTTTCCAAAAACTGGAATTCTTTTTATTTAAAATGTTATCTATTGATTATCTAAGTTTGTGTTGTTGTGAGCTGTTTCGTCCTGATAAATTTAATGGTCTATTTAAACTAATGTCATAGTTCTTAACATCTTAGAGACAAAATCACGATGCCTAAAAGGCTCATATGCGGGTTTTTGCTAAAAAAAGTTGTTTGTCCATGGTTCGAATTACAGCCACGGTGTTTTATCCAAAGACTGGAATTTCTTTTATTTAAAATGCTATCTATTGTTTATCTAAGTTTTGAAGGATTCTAGATCTTTCTTAAATATTGAAATTGGATTGTTTTCGAACATTCTTTATGTGTAAAAACGTTTCTTCTAACCTGTTACGGATATTTTCAGGCACATGCTGTTGCGAGTTGCTTTGTGCTGATAAATCTAATTATTTATTTAAACTAAACGTGGTAGTTTTTACATCTTAGTGACAATACTACGAAGCCAAAAGACTATCAGTCTTTAGCATAACTAATCAGTTATGCTAAAAAGTGTGAACATTAGTGGGTTTCAAGGCCATGCCGAAGTCATGCCCTTCATAATTTTTTGGTACATCTTGATTTCCACGGCGACCGCTATTAAAACGAAACCAATCCCGAATGAAACTCTAAGAGGAAGTGTGTATAGTTACTCTTAATTTGGCTACTTTTGTCTGTTTTTATGATTTGGATGTTTATCGCGGTCGCCGTAGAAATCAAGTGATACCATTTTTTTTTCGGAAGGGATGGGAAATAACTCACTTATTTGGAAGTGTGTGACAATGTTGTGGAGAGACTACACCCGCTATTACTCAGAAATGATTAGTGTTGATAAAATCCTAAAGGATAAAAGGATATTAAATCCTAAGGGATTAAAGGATATTAGTGTTGATTCCAATCCTATTAGATACACTTTATCTAGTAAAAACCATGAAGGAATCCATTTTAAAGAGGAAACGGACATCTTATGACTGTCAAATCTGAGTTATTAGGAAGCTGGGAAGTAAGTTTAGCTCATATGTATACATGTGTGTGACAAGCTTATCTGGAGAAACTTTAAAAATAAACTGCAGCAGAATTGTGGTTTTCTTTGTGAAAAATGAGAGAATCGAAATTCCAATTGCAAAGAGATTCGTTAGTAAAGTGTACATCTGTTTATCAATATTCAAATGATTGTGACTAAAATGACGAAGAGATTCGAAATCCTTATCCTTTTCCACCACACCCTCAGGGATTCCACCGGCTGGTGGGATGTGGAAGTTTGGAGAGAAGGTGCCAGCTTAGCTGTCGCCCTCGTCATCTGACCGCCTTTCAAAATTACTAGGTCCGTCACAAAAAATAGCCCTAGAGTTGCTTTAAAACTGGATGTTAATATAACCAATGAGAAACCTCCCGAGTGGTGGTTGGTTCTCTCCACCCGAGAGGGTACAGAAATGGTGAGGGTCAGGTACCTCCTTCTGAAGACAGCACGTGCTCCTACTGGAAGGGTAGTACCTTGACTGGAGATGACCATTAGGACTCAACCTTAGTTTCCGTCTATACTGTCGCGGTGGTCTGGTAATTCAAATTTAATTTGAATGCCTTTTAATTAGGCGGAGCAAATTAGTCTTTTGTGGCCAATCTTTCCCAGCGTTTCTTATTTCAAAGGTATACATCAGGCCTTAGTCTACTTGGTTAGTAATGGGAGAAACACCAGTTATCCGACCAGATGAGTTCAGTTCAGATTTTTTTTCGAAGTTTTTTGCATATTTTAAATTGATAGTAATTTAAAACAATATTATAATATTTATGATCAGTGAGTCCAGTACATTTTTGGAGCCGAAATAGTAATAGGAGGTTGTAGCCGAAACTTCTTTCACTGTATTAGTTTTAGAAATTATTTAAATATTAATTCTTACTTTATAGTTTTATATTAATGCATTCATTTTTTAGTCCTTTGCTTTAAAAGTATATATGTACTTGTATTATATTACTAGTAACTTTAAAAAGAATGAAATGGGTTGCAATATCGCAATCCATGATTACTAAAATAAGTATGCAAATACTGACAGCGGATCTGAGACGATAAAAATTACAAAAAAGATTTATTTAGAATTTATTTATAGAATTTCTAGTGGTGTACAATAAAATGAAAGAAAGAGGATGATAATATACAGAGGAACGAAGTTATTATATTTGAAGTTTCAGACAACCATCGTTGCATTGTCTGCAACAACTAATGAGAAGTTACGGAAGCATTTGTAAACATCGAATGCGTTATTAGTGTTTTACGGAGAGTTGATATTCCTCACTTTAAGGTTCTCTAAAGTATGAATGATTTAAGGTGACTCGAAAGAAGTTCAATGGATTAAGATCTGGTAACACGAGGCCCAAACAGCGAGTCTGCTGCGTAATATGATTAGATGAGACATCGTGAGCACATTCACTAATGCATTTAAAGATCTTTTGATCTCAATTTTAATTCTCATAAGATACAGAACTCATACATGCATTATTAAATATAAAATAATAAAAATCATAAATAAAAAAACAATTATCAAAAATTGCTAAAAATTTTTACCACTATAACACAAAAGAAATAATAATAATAAATAATTTAATGTTAATATTATTATTTTGGATTAAAATCTATGGTCAAATGATGGCGAAAAGTTGTCTGTTTTCAAATAACACTGGGATTGACAGTTAAAACAAAGAATTGGAAGTAATAGTTTTCTTATTGGAAATAATAAATGTAGGATTCCATTTCAGAAGTAATTACCCCAGATCAAAATTCGGGGAAGTCTTTCAAGTTTCTGCTGAATAAAATTGAATATTTGATCGCACGTGACCAGTTGGAAATGAGCATGCATAACAAAAATAATAAGAGTTATAATCTAATAATAATCGTTATTAAAATTATGTAATAAATGCATTTGAAAATAAAAGATTATAAAAACTAATTTTATAATAAATGATTAAATTATGTAAATATTTGTAGATATTCTATTTTCTCTAAATATTCTAAATTTACTCATTTACATTCAACTTTACTCATTAGAGTTTATTTTATTTATGAAGATTAACATTCTTTATGGAGTTGGTAATGGTATTTTAGGATGGACTTCGAAACTATGTGCCTAAACAATTGAAGAGAACTAAGTAGAGATGGCTTCCTCTTTCTAATCTTTCATATTACACCAGAAGATGTCCCTTAATCATAACGTATTTAAAGAGTTACAGGTTGTCTATTAAATGAGTTTTTGAGGGAATCATTTTTCAAATCTTAACCTTCGGTCCAAAGAAAAATCAATGTCGTTTCACTTGAAAAATTTACTTGATGACATCTGTAGCAATACTCAAATAATGATATCAGCGGATTCCACTAAGTGTTAATTGATTAAATAAATAAGCAATAACTAATTAATGTGAGATATTTCCATATAAAAAATTAGTAATTTGTGTTATAAGAATTTCTTATTAATCCTTTCGTCGTTCTTTCCTGTCTACGAAAATTTCTCCCCTCTGTTTTTCGCCGCATGTAATGTTGTTTTCTCTGTACAGATTAGTATATATCTCTATATACTAATTGTATTATATAAGTACATTTTATTAATATATATACTATCTATACTATAATATATTAGAACAGATCTCTCTTTACAGATTAATTTTCTCTGTATAGATTAGAACAAGCAAAAATAAACTCAAACAAAAAACATTTAAAAACATTACTGCCGCCCTGCAGAAATTTCACTTGAATGCGCTAAACGCGTTATGGACGACGAAGAGGTTAACATGAAATGTAATAAGATTTTTAAAAGCATCTGAAGAAATTAGAGTAAATATCACACATCTTGCCATTAATCTTACTTATGTTCTGCTAGAACAAGAGACCTCTAATGCATATGAGCGGAAT
This sequence comes from Argiope bruennichi, assembly GCF_947563725.1. Lineage (NCBI taxonomy): Eukaryota > Metazoa > Arthropoda > Arachnida > Araneae > Araneidae > Argiope > Argiope bruennichi. Next base: position 38,090,359 of record NC_079156.1, read on the forward strand.
TTGCTAGCTGTATCACTGTACTTTACACCTAATCATTAAACATAATGCAACCGATGCAACTTTCTTTTTCTCGGGTTCTCATTGGTGATTCCATCTTGTTCTTGCAGAAATACTTCATGATAGTAATTTTCTCCTTTCTGAATTTCAAGGGAAATGTTACGGTTTTCCACCTGCGCCCCTAAAGGAGAGGAGTTGAGGAGAGTCTCTCCTTCTTGGAATGAAGCCAGGAATTTAAGAAGGTCTAGTTACGTTTAGTTAGTTTTTTTCTCTTTTATCGCCTCTTAGATCAAATCCTTTTGGAACTAATGCAAGAGATTACCACCATTAAAACAAGCACAGGCCAAACAGTTACAACTAAACAGTCGTTATTTCGCTGTGAAAATGATCTTCAGCAAGCTAATCGTGTAAACGCTTTAGAAGAATTTTGGGAAGTTATACCAAGGAAAAAAATGGCGGAAACAGTTGATCTCATTTGTGTTGGAAGAGAGAAAGTACTGTACTAATGCTTTTGTTTTTATGTTGTAATTTGCAAACGATTATTCTGAATGTATAAACATCGTATAGAGTTAATTTTAGAATGTTTATTTTGAATACGCTTAAAGCTAAAAAATGGAATGCAGCATTTTTCAAATGTCAAAATAAATCGAATATTTAAGTAAATTTTGTAAATAAGCAGACGGTGAAAAATTTTGTAGAATTTATTTCTAAACCATCATAAATCATTTTAATATTTTCTATGATGAAATACAGGCTACCATTCTGCAACGAAATGCAAAGGAAAAATTGGTGGAAAAAGTAAATGCAGAAATTTAGAAATTTTTTTAGAAGAAAATGATTCAGTTCTTTTTTTTCATAGAGGGTTGATTAGTTTTGGGCATTCTAGAACTGTTTAATATTTGATATGTATTCATTTTAAGCCAGCTATCTTTCACTTATTTTTTAAGCAGATCTTTAATACCAGCATTTGGAAGTGATATATTTATTTTCAGTGGTGATATAGTGAATGTGATATATTTATTTTCAATGGAAGTAATATATTAATTTTCATTAATTCAATTTCCACAATTTTATCTAAATTTGGTACTGATTTTATAGAAATTTTATTCCAAACTTTAAAAAACAAAAGAAAAATAACCTCTCCAATTGATTGATTATCAAAAATTTTAATCAATTTTTTCCATTTAAATCATCTAAAGCGACCGCCTATACAGATATCCGTCATTATTAGAGAGTTATTTAAACTAATCAGAAGAACAAATGGCAAAGCTCTCCCATTTATTTTATTCCTGTAATTATAAATTGATTATTTAGAAATTTTTATAAATCGTTTATAAAAATTTGAATCAATGGCTGCAGTTACCAATGCATTTTTTTAGCAATATAGTAAACAATTTTTTGGAAACGTTTTATAATAAGATTTGATTAAATTAATACATGTTTCCACTAAGAGTTTTTGAAATACTATTTTATTTAGCTTTTATTTATGTTATATTACCAACAAAATAAAATTATTTTTCTTTCGCATTATCAAATTTTTTCCAAAATACATTTAATTAACTTTCCTCCATAAAAAAACAATAGAATTCGTAAAAAATAAATAAAAAACGCAATCTTTTCTTAAAAAAGGAAATTATATATGATTGAAAGTATAAATTGGTCTGTTCGCTCTTTTCAATTTTTGCAGACAGTTTAAGGAAAATTTCATGATTTATCTATGAGCAATAAAAAAAAAATTAAAGGAAATTTGAATTTCTAATTTTAAAATTTATAAAATAATTGTTTTATTCTCAATTCATCTATCTTTTTTTTAAAAAATTTACTCTTGATCATACAGAAATGATAACTTTCATATAAAGAAACGTATTTAATTTTGTCACACTCTACATGAGTAAAATATGGTAAATTAAAATTAAAAATAGTATTGCAAAATATACTTAAAGTTTTAAAAATTTATAATCTATAAATATAAAACACTAACATAGACTGGACAGAAATCGCTTTTATTTCTTGATACCGAATGACAATAGTCAAATTTAAACAATTATGGTTTTTCAGTTATACTTATTTAATGCTTTTCTAATTAATAGAGGAGCAAAATATTATTAGAAAGGCTCTGGAGATTCATAACACCAAAATCTCCATTTAGTCAGATGAAAGATACAAAAGAAATCATCAAGAAATACTCGCCAAACAGAAGTTAAATCCAGTATGAAAGTAGTCTTATCTGTCATGGGCAATCGATTAACTGATGGGTAATCGATATTATTTACTTATGGAAATTGGTGGTAATATTTTCCAAAATTATTATTTCACCTAAATAATAGTTGCATTATTATAAAAATAAAAAAAAATATATCTTTAATACCATCGGTTGCATTTCTGTACATTTTCCTTATTATTTATTATCATTTCTAAATCCAATACTCAGTTTGCAATAATAATAAATTTTCTGTCTTACTCTGCTTGGGAAAAAAGGGGCTTTGTCAGTGATCCTTTTAACATTGTAGACAATCCTTCATTTTATTTATTCACCCGTGATTACGTTATTTGAGCGAAACACCAAACATGGTAGTTAAGAGCTTCTGTACTTCTGAAATTCAAATTCATCCGTCATAATATTTAACCTTATGCTTTTGCCAGTGTTAAAATTAAGATTTATAAAACTGCTTTCTTTGCATATTAACTATAAAATAGGATTTTCACTCCTGCTATCATTTTCTAGTATATAAGCATTTTAATTTTTCAACTACGGTAATTAGTAGCGCATTGATTCAATTAATTTTTTTTCAGTCGTATCAATTAACAATGTTTTTAAAAAATAAATGCATTCTGCAATCAGGGTTCAACAGCCTAAAAAGTTAATTATCTTTGCGATCAAACTGGTTACCAAAGGCGACTAGTATTAGGAGAAAGCATGAGGAAAAAACATTCAACACTGAAGGGTTAATTCTTAAAATTTTAAAGAGTTGAACAATAAATAGTATACTCCGCAATTACTAAGAAAAAAAAAATGTTAAAATTTGTTCATTTCTTAAAAATGTAATTAAAAATGCTCCTTTTTTTTAGTGAGCATTTATTGCTTAAAAGCTAAGTATCTGACTAATTTGGTTATAATAGGCTCAACGGTCTATAGATTCTTGTAGAAGGTTTAGAGCAATTTTTTATTTTCATAGTTAGTTTCATAGTTTTCATAGTTTTTCATAGTTAGTTTCATAGTTAGTTTCATAATTTTCATAGTTTTTCATAGTTAGTTTCATAGTTTTTCATAGTTAGTTTCATAGTTTTTCATAGTTAGTTTCATAGTTTTCATAGTTTTTCATAGTTTTATTTCCTACTATACAAGTAGTATGCCAAATTTTAAGTATTATTATGTTAAAAAGACTGTACAATAGAATAAACTAAAGCGATCAATTTATTTTTGTTTTTCCGAAAATAAATTTAGTAAATCCCCAAAATCTTTTAGCTTTAAAGACGTACCTTACTCAAGATGTTTAAGATATTTAATTCACAAAAGAGAATTTACTGACATTTTGCGCCAAAATAAATGTTAATATAATTTTTTGGAACATTAGAATCAAATAAAGGATATATCATTCCATCAAATTCCAGTCTGGTATGTAGGAAAAGAAGTGAAGGACATCGACTTAATTTCTCCAGAAGCCCACGAGTTTATTTTCGCTATGGAGAGAATGCATCCCCTCACCTGCAACATGCCAAGATTTCTAATTAACCGCAGAGTTTTAACGGGGTGGCTTAAATTAATATATTTTATCCAGTGTAGGAGTTTATCGCGATCAATGCTAAGCTTCTCCTTTATTTTGTTAGGATTTTAATGCGTGAATTTTATATTTTATAAAATGACGAAATATAATTAAAAAGAATTTATCGAATTTCCTTTAAGGACGAAAGTAAATTTAACACCAACTTTGTCAATATTTTAGTGTTCATAGTTAACTATTTACGTTCATTATTTAAATTATAATTTTTTATTATTTACTATTATTATTCCTTACTATTTAATTAAATTGTTTATTATTATTTTACTTTTAAATTTTTTTTTAAATAATTTATTGATATCTAATATCCATGTCAGAAAAACCACAAATATCACTAAGCAATCTAATCATGTGATGAAGTTTTAAAAGGAAGTCCCTCCCACCCCCACTTTTTTTTCTAGCGTTTCGGCAAAATCTCTTTTGTTTTGCTGTAGTTGAATGCAAGGCGTTTCAGACATGCAGAATTTCAAATTTTTTTTTCCTGTACAGAAATTTAAAGATCAAAATTTATAAAATCTTCTTTACAAACTACGAACTTTCTAAAGATGCTACTTCTCGTTCAATTTTCAATATTTGCTTACAGAGGTTTTTTTACTTTCTCAAAAGTGTAGTATAGAGAAAATATAGTAATATTCAACAAATTTGAACAAGAGATTTTGACGAATCTCCTAGTTTTATACCTCCTTGAGTTCGAAAAACATTTTTGGAAAATATACGTCTGTCTGTGACAAAGACAACTACAAAAAAAAAGCTTTGAGCTAGACGGCAGAAATTTGGTATGCGGTCTTTACACCACATTTGCAGATTTCTATTACATTTTGAGTAAAATCTGTGCATTGGAAATCCATCTTTCCGTCTATTTGTAAGTTAACACGATAATTACAAAAGAGAGCTAGATAGATAAAATTTGGAACACATATTTAACATCTATAGTGTAGATACTGGTAAGTTTTTGAGCTAAATCCAACAAGGGGCTGACCATCTGTCGGTCTGAACTTTCGAAAATATGTAAAGTGATAATTCAAAAACTCAACGACTGAAATATGTCAAATTTGGTATAAAATTTTGTGACTAAGTGCAATTTAGTGTGAAATTTTTGTTTCATCTGTTCAGAAATACACGTGTAAAACAAAAATTCTATTTTTGGATATTGTTAAAGTATGACAGGGGCTTCTTCTTGTGTACAGCCGACCACCCCGCCACCACTGAACGTAGCAGTATCGACAGGATTTGTTGTGGCCGACTGTATGACAGGGGCTAATAGTCAAATAACTCGCAGGGAACGACTGTCAGATTCATTAAAAATGCTAATTTCTTCGTTCCAAAAGTTGATATTTCGTAGCGATTGTACGTCAGCCTTGTTATGTGTTCTCATACTTGACAAGTGTATTAGAGAGCATGCCCAAAAGTTTTTTGGAATACCCCTTCCGCTGGTTGAAAGAATCCTACTCATGGAATTAGACATCCAGTTTTGGATAGTTAAATTAGATTTGGAAGAAAAAAATTGTTTATTGAAAGTTTCTTTTGAAAATGTCTAATCTTTTTCACTTTAACTATATTTAAAACTTTTCTAAGCAAGATTTTAAAAAACAATGTCATATTCTATTAAATTGATATTTCTGAGTTTATAGAAAAAAATTTAAAGTTGTTTGAATAAAATATGTTTGCCAAGTAGCGCTTGTAGTAGACATAATTTCGGAAAAAGCAAATGGGGAAAAACGAGTGTAAAGATTCAAACATAGAAATATGAAAATTAAACCAACTTATGTTGAGATAATTATTTTTCCGCAACAAGAATCTAGCATTTTTAGTGAGTAAGTAATAATTTTATAAGTTTTTATAATTCCTGTAGTATAATAATTGCTCAAATCTAACTCGACTATAATATATATATATAAAAAAAATTAAAGTTTTTTTTGTTTATTTTAAAGTTTTTCAATAGTCAATTTCTTTAGGAAATCATTTTAAATTTTTTTCTTCGAGTACTTATTAATGTTTCATAATATTTGTAAAATATTTTAAATAAAATATAAATTAAGAAAAAATCATTTGAAAGAAGCAAGGTTTTTTAGTGATGCGAGTGGATTAAAAGTGGATTTTAAAAGTATGCATACGCAGTTTTTAATCACTTTTTTCACGTGAAACAAATCTCTAATGAAAGGAACGGTTATAAATTTTAATATGTTCTAGTAAGTATACCCAAAGTCATTAATGTCAGTTTTAATAATGAATTTCATAACCAAACTCAAAGCCTTTTTGAAAATGTTTTGTTTGGGGAAATTGATTTAAACATTCAGCACTTGTTACTATTCATAATAAAGTAATATTTGTTTGTATTGAATTTCTGCTTCTATTCGTCGCATTTCTGAAATAGAATTAAAGAAAAAAAGCAATTAATCATGTTAAAATTTTGAAAAAGCTAATTTTCTTTTTAAAATTAGTCTTAATTTAATGAGTAGAAATTAACACAAACAAAATATTAAAATTATCAAAGTTACAAACAAATGATGAGTAAATAAGTTTTTCACAAAAATGCTTTACTTTGCTTCAACGCTAAAAAATTAGTAACATCTCAGTAAAAACATAAAATGAAACATTGGAAGAGAGCGGGGCTAATGTTACTGTGTTTATCAAAATGACTTCTCACCATGCAAAACATTTGTCCTGTTCTTCTAAAATCTTGAAAGAACAGATATAGATATAATTTTAAGCACAAAATTCAAAAATCAGCCTTTTTTTAAATCAATTTTAAGGTACCAAGTCCTATTAAGACTTGAAACAACTATCAGGATTATGATTTATTTTCAGATATACATTTATCAATATCTAATGTTGAAAGCAATTCTCGCCTTGTGCAGGAGCTTATTTTATTAATTATTAGAAACTGTAATTATTTAATTAAAAAGAATTTTAATTAAAAATCTAATTAAATTTCAGTTCTTAAATCAATTTTAATTTCAAACTTTTTCATATACATTACATAAAAAAAAAGAGATTTTAAGATAATACAGGCCTTCTTATTTTAAAATTCTGACTTTTTTGACATCGAAACGCATAATTTTAAGAGTAATTTATAGAGAAAGTATAGTAATTGTCAGTTCGAAAAATATATTTCCGGTTAATTATCCGTCTGTCTATGACATAGATAAATCAGAAAGGATTTGACCTAGATAATTCAAATTTGGTATACGGCTTTTACACCAAATTTTCAAATTTGTATCAAATTTTGAGTAAAATCAGTTCAGAGAAAGTATGTTCGAACGACAACTACAGAACGCTTAGAGATAGATAGGTCAGATTCGGTACACAGACTTAACATCTACAATGTAGACACTTGTCAAATTTTGAGCAAAATAAAAAAGATTGTCTGTCTGTCGGTCTGTATTTTCAGAAACATGTAAATACAATAATTCAAAAAACGCAATGACTTAAATATAGGTACAGGATTAAAATAAAAATAAATTAAGTACAGGAATTAGGTACAGGATTAAACAGGAATTACAGGAATTAGGACAGGTAAATTAGTGACTTTTTTGCGGTAAATTAGACTATTTTCCGACTATAAGTGCAGTTTAGTGTCAAAGTTTTGCTTCAATCGGTTGAGAAAAACTTATCTGAAACATAAATTCGATTTTTAGATACTATTAACGCATGTCTGGGAGGAATCGTAAAATAACTCACCAAGAATAACACTGTAAATTCAATAAAAATGTTGAAATCGTTAAAAGTTAATATTTCGTAAGTATTGTACGCCAATAACATATAAGACGTTCCCTGGCATATCAAGATTATTGGAGAGTTTTCGCAAGACCATTCATACTGGTTTCAACCAGAATTAATATTTTAAAATTCAAATTTAAATCATTTAGTTCCAGCATTTATGTGAAACATAACTATTGAATTAAGACTTAAAATAAGAAAAAAAAGGAATCCTTAAATGGATTTTAATAATAAAGAATAGAATTTAATCTTGCAATATTTGCATCATTTAAAAGTTTATTTTTTAAAAATTATGTAAGGCATAAGAATAGAAATTTAATGATTTCTGGTATGTTATCTCACCAATTTCTTAGATATTCGGTTTTCTTTGACTTGCTTCAGGGGACAAGAAGAAAGAGAAAGGCTGAAAAGATTAGCAGCAGTATCTTATCAAAGCGTCTGATGGATATAGCGCAGAATTCGAATTTTTCCTATGTGGAACAATGTTAATAGTAAGCCATTATGGAGAGCGTATATATTTGGGACACTGACTGAGTAGGTATATCCCGAGACATCTCTCTTCATCGATTGGATGCGGAGGATCATTTGTCTTCGTCTTCTCTGTCACAATTGGTTACAACACTTTTAGGCGGAACCCTTATTTCCTTTGGGGGAAATCCCTTTTACGGATGACTTCTCTGGTGCTTTTCCAAGGGCTTACTCAATAAAGCACGGGTATTTCGATTGCAGCTGTTGGAATTGCTGTCTGAATTTGTTTTCCCGGCTAATTTTGTTTGTGGTTTATTTCCTTTTGCGACATTTTCTTGATAGAATAAGATTTATAAGACTTATTTCATTTGTAAAGATAATAAAAGGTGTGAAATATTAATTATTTCTGTTACATTCATTAGCATTCGAACTGTCCCGAAAAATTCTTTTTTAAAAAAGAAATATTGGAACAAGTTCTATTTAAAATCTTATGACGGATTCAGAATGCAGAAAAATCTTGCATAAAAGGAATATTGAGTTATAAGAATTTTTGCATTACTTTTGAAGTAGTATGTAAACCGTTTGACTTCATCATTTAAGCATTATTTTAAATATACTGATTTAGGCAATGATTTGTAGGTAGGGTAAGTGCTAAAATTAAATGGCAACTTTTATATAGTCAGAGTTGCGTCTAAACGTGCATAGAAACAAATAATAGTTGGAATCAGTTTTAATGTTTTTAAAACGTGTCGCTTGTATGGTAACGCAAACAAAAATTATTATAACAACCCTATGTTTTGTATAAAGCTTCAAGTAAAATACAAAATGTATTTTCTTATGGATGCTTGAATCTACACTCAAAGAAAGCAATTGTTTCGCTAAAACTTTTTTTACTGTAAACATTTGTTTTAAAATAGTTCGAAATTTTTTTTCTTATATAAAACAACAACAGCAACAACAACCATCCCCTCCCCCAAGAAATCATAAATTTCAAATGGAATGAACCATATATATGCAAAAAATTTAATTAAAATAAAAACTTATTATTAATTAATGGACACTTTTAGTTTCTTATGTCTTGTTAAATCACGACTTTCTGATTTCAGATTTAAGTCCAGTGTTGACGATGAAAAAGGATTAACATCACTACTAATCAAAACACAGGCTCAATAAATTACATTCGCAATAATGTTATTGTAATGAAACTTAACTTTGTAATTCAATTTTGAAGTAACAAATTAAATTTCTCACCATGTAAATCATTCTGAGAATAATACGGCCAGTTTTATTTGAAATTGAAACTATGCCAGTTGAGACAATGCTGATTTTTTTTAAAGCATGTTTATTAGTTCTCTCTATTTTCTTCGAGTTTTTGAATTTTTTAATTTTTACTTTCACGTTTAAAATCTTGAGAAACTTTTTGTTTACTTAATATGATTTATACAATTAAACTGCATTGTACTCATTGAAAAATTCCAATTCAAACTTTGAGGAAATCGTTATGCTTCAGATTTTCCTGAGAATCACAAAAATACAACTTTAGCATTCTGTCTCCCCGTTTATGTACATGATAGCTCAAAATTGCTTTAAGATAGATAGATTCGTATTTATTTTTTACAACAAATTTACGGAATTCTAACAAATTTTGGATGAAAGCCATCAACAAGCAGTTTATATATCTAAGTGATTACGATACTAAAAAAATGCAATATACATAGTTGGGTACATATTTCAGATGTGGATCCATATAAAATTTTAAATAAAATTGTCCAATGAGCTGACCGTCTCCCCACTTGCTTATTTGCATAAATAGTAAATGAAAAACAGAAAAAAATGGAATTTGTTATATGAGCTTGTTGTTGAAATTGTTGTTTTGCGCCAAATTTGAATTATTCTGCCAATAAAAAGACGCCAAAAGGCAGCTAGATTTTTTTTCGCTATATTATGAATTATAAAGTGCTGACGGGTGGTGTTCTTAAGAAATTCATTTCTCGTCCTAAGCTAGGTCTACAAAATTTAACATTTATTGATTTAGGAATAATGTCTTTATTGGTCTTTGCGTTACCGTACGATTTTTTTAGCTTTACTCTCAATACAGTAGAGCCTTTTTACGGCAAAGTTTATACAAATGTTGCAACCATTAAGTGACTCTATCCCTTCAATGGCCTTTTGTGGCAATTACAGCTGCAAGTCGTGTTGAAAATTCTAAAAGCATTTAACATTTTATTTTCTCTTTTTAAATGGTATTTGTATTTTATATAAGTAAGATTTAATTAAAAATTAGCTTGAAAATCTTAAACATAATTATATAGTCTTTTAAAAATCACTGCTTTATAGAACAGTAGTTCTTTGCTTTTATTCGTTTCAGTCTATAAAGAGTAATTCTAAATTTCAGCAATCTATAAAGAATGAATATTTTGCTTAATTTTAAGGTGAAAATGAAAAATAATTGTTTTAAGAATTACAGAAACGTTTTTGTGTATAAAATGATTTTTTTTCAATATTAAGTCAACAAAGTAGAAGCTGTAATCTTTTTGATATTTACTGAGTAAATAAAAGCTTAGAAACTAATATTTTTTTATTATTAACACTAAACTTACCGGGCGCAGTCAAATGATCTTTTTTCAGTGGCAGTTCCAGTGCATCGATGAAATGAGTAAATTCCAAAATAACATAATGTCCTACAGGGCTATATTTAATGTTTTGGCAAAGTAATAACCAAATGAAGGGAACAAAAATACCTAAAAACAAATAGTGGCAATGGGTTGAACTTGAGAAATGATCTAATACATGATAAAAGAATTATGAGAAATGTTAATAATAACAGACGCAAACTCTTTGCATTTTTAAGGCCGTTAATTATGGATAAACTATATATAGATTACAAATTGAAGAGAAAAAAAAGCAAATTTGAGAAATGATAAATAACATTGTAAACCTCTATATGACTTAGACACCTTTTGGTCTTGAAATCTGTAGATACTGTCTGGGTCCTTTGGTTTTGATTTCTGTTTTCCTTTGTGAGAATGTGGTGATTTGGTTCTGTAGTGTATGACAGTTATGAATGTTGTCGAGTGACCTTTTGGTCTTAGCCATTGAGTTGTCTTGAAGATGTCTTGGTATTCAGGAGCACAAATGTACGTGTACGCGAGCGCACACGCGCAGAAAACACGCAAAGTAGTTATTTTACATTGTAAACAATATATATTGTAAAGCGCATTTAAACTTTACGTTTACAATAACATACGTGTTCCGATATATAGATCTACAGTACAGGTGATAAAATCATGTGGCGTTAAGTTATACCAATTTAGTATTCCGCATTTTTTAATTATGCTCGTGAATATATAAACGAACCAATAGACGGACTTCCTTATAACACTTCCCAAATTTCATCTTCTTTTACATCTTCCGAATTTAAATTATTGAAATCTAAACAGATATGCAAGCGTCACAAAGAAAACGACTTCTGGTGAAAAGTAGACAGTATAAAGATTCATCAGTTCTAGAGCCAGTGTTTTGCTTATTAGTTTCTTCTTATTCATAAATAAGAAAGTCATAAACGCTGATCAATGAAACTATTAAATAGGAATAAAAGCAAGCATTTAGGTGAATTTTATAAGTTGTCCTTTCAGCAAAACTTTTTATTTTGCAATTTGTTGAACCCATATACGTTTTTAATTGCTTTGTTAGACGAATGAAAACGTTTTGAGATTTCTCTATTTGTTGTATACATTCTTCTAATACAATAATGATTTCTTTTTTGTCCTCAAATATTTAAATAAACACAGCGACTAAAAAAACCCAGGCAATTATTTCTAAATTATTTCTACAAAACTATTACTGATATCTTTATGATCAAAATATAACCAGTTCTTACTGTTTCAAAGAACTACAAGCCATAGTTACATTTTCGAGAAAAAAAAAATTAATTTCTCTACTCGATCTCTTCTAACAAAAATCGAAGTTGGTCTTTAATGGGACTTTGAAAGTTTCTTCTGGATTCGGCGAAAGATCTCGGGCATTAAACGATTTCAGAGTCATTTTGGAAAAGTTTCTACGATAATTTGTTTTAGAAATGTTTCATTTGTGTATTAATGCCCACCATTTTTAACTGGAATTCCTTTTTGATTTGGCAGCAACTTTTGCAATAATGTGGTTATGTATTGAAGAAAAGAAGGGAAAAAACTTCAATAAAACAAGTATTCACAACACAAGTTAGAAACCAATATTGCTGTTTCAAAATCATTTATAAAAACATAGAAATGATATTAAAATTAAATAAAAAATTCTTTAAAAGTCTATAATTCAATCAGCACAATATTTTTTAAACTACATTTAAATGCTGCTAGTACTTAACAGCAACAGAAATTTTTAAAATCAATCATATTTTGTGGAAAATCATTAAAAAGTATCGAATTAAGTACTTTTATTTAATTTATTTCCTGTTTTTAAAGATGAAATTTTGTAATCCAACTTTCATACATTTCCTATTGTGCTGGAGAATTGGAATTTCATACATATGTGCATCATTAAAGATAATATCCTATTTCATTGTGTTTAGAACATAATTATCAGTTAAACGGTTATTCCAAGAAAACTTGATTTTCATACGAGTAGTTCCATGTAGTAATGAATTTGATTAAAATTAATTTTCCAATTTCAGTATATGTGTAATATCGAATTGTCAGTTAAATGATAAAAATAGGAAGTAATTTAATTAAAATATTCTTCCTAGTATAATAATAAAAGTGTGTTTTTCAATATATTTGATATTTTTTAAAGCCAATACTTTTTTAAAAATATTTAATCTGAATCTTTCGAACATCTTTTAATGCTGAATTTTTACAGTATTTAATATTTTAGAACACAGTTATCAGTTAATATATCAAATGTAATAAAAATTTGGTTCCATACCAGTGGCGCCATGTAATTATGAATTCTGAAAAAAAAAATGATTTTCTGATTTCCTTATTTTTATGTTAATGATTTATTGCTTAAAAACCAGAAATTAGGAAATGATTTTAATTAAAACAATGATTTTTAGTATATTAATAAAAGAATAATTTTAGATATTTTGTAAAGATGATAATGTTTCATTATTTAATGTGAATTTTTCGAACATCTTTTCGTGTTGCATTTTCACTGTTGAAGCATTTTTTTTAGATATATCTGCATTAACTTCAGTATATTTCTAAAGGGTATTGGAACTTTAAATGATTTCAGATATATATAATACGATAGTATAGAGGAAAAAGCAATCTTAGAAATTTTTATATTTTTTCCAGTAGTATAATTAAACACGGTATTAAGACAAACAAACATTTTATTCCTTTCATACACTAAATCATTAAGGGAAAGTGAGGTTGATTCATTCAATTTTTTTTCATACTTTGATTATTAAAAAGTCATTATGCGGCGATTCGGATGAAACAAACTGAGCCATTGAGTAGCGATCAGGTCAAGATGTTGGCATCGTTGCACACACATTGAAGGCCAAAGAAAAATCGTTTGGATAATTAATCGGGATAATAGTTATAAGTCTTTATAATTACTTTTTTTTCTTTTAGAATAACGAACAATAACCTAGCATAATGATACTTTTCCATTAAATTTTTTCTTATCTGAACTGGAAAATAAATAAATTTTCTCTTTGTATAAAACAGAACGTTCTTTCTTTAAACAACAGAGTAATTTGTTAATTACCCTTCTAAATAATCTTAAAGAAAAAAAGCGGTATTATTTTATATATATTTAGAATATTCTGTCTTTAAAATAAAATTTCTGGATTATTAAGATTAAAGAACATATCGAAAAATAATTACTTGAATGCACTTAAATAAGAAACAACTGTATAAAAACAGAAACATTCCCATAATAAAGTGCATTCAAGTAATTATTCATGTTTTGTTTTTAACAAAATAGGCATTGATATAACATTTGTTTCGTATTTCAAGATCCATATTATATATAAGGCTACCATCTAATCATCAACTTTTCAACCTCCCTCTTTTCACTTTGGTAACATACCCTGAAAGAAATGGATAGATTTATTAATTGCATCGACAATTTTCAAGAAAGATCGTGAAAAAATCCATTATGCTCCTACTTAACAGTAAAATTTTTACGTTTCGTTTTTTTATTCGTATATGTTAACCTCTTTTTTTATTTAATTCGTTAAAAATTAGGTTAGGTCGCTGACTGTTATTCAGGGATAAAGAGTTGATAATTAATATTTTTACTAAGCCTTTCTTAAACGAACATTAATATCTTACTGAAATAAAAACAATACTAATGGTTATTGAGTCACATAAAAAGGTAACTGATGTTTAATCTCAGATAGTTTTCGGAAACACAAAATGTAAAGTTTTATTTAAAGTTATTAAGTCTGCTCTACGAGTTTTGGTGAAATATCAAAAAAATTTATTTAATGCTCTTAATTTTTGAATTGTTTTTTTAATAAACCATTTGAATTTGGTTTTCGAGTTCATTCTTAGAGAAGTTATTTCATTTTTAACTTCACTTCATTATATACATTTTAACACTATTTGATATATATTTAATTATTATTTTGTGAAATTTTAAATTATAATAGTTGTTTTTTACAAAAAAAAAAAAACACGTTATAAATTAAAATTTTTGCAAATTTTTCTTTAAATCATAGTATAAATTCATAATAAAAAATTGAAAATTACTTGTTACTTATCAGTCAACCAAGAGTTTATAAATATTTAGTTTAATATTTAAAGAATAGAGAGAAAAACAGGTTATTTCTTAATTCTGGAACTAGATTGAAAATTTCTTGATATTTATGAGTCAGCCATGAATTTGTAAGTTGGTAAGTACTTAAAGAATTGATAAAAAAAATAAATTATTTCTTAATTCTGAAAATAAATAATAAATTTAAGTTTTCTAAAGATTTTAAACAAATGATTTTATGACTTCTAAACGAGATGAGTATTTTTCTTTGATTCTTTTTGGTAAAAAAAAATAATCACACAATTGAAAATAGTTTTTAATTTTAACTGATAGGTTGTTTTCTTAATGTTTTTTCCAATCAATTTTATATAAAAAAGTCCAAAACTATAATTATTTTAGAGTATCTTTCAAAAATTAATCCCTAATAATGACTTATACTACATTAAAATTAAAAATCTAAGATATTTATAATTATAAAAATACAAGTTTTTTAGGAAAGAAACTTTCTTTTAAATTTTATATATCAGACATCTGTTCAAAAACGACGTATGTTTCTTCATGTTTCTTTTTTTTTTACTCTAAAGCATGAAATAGTAAAGAAAAAAACTCTTGACCTCTACGATCATTTTCTGGCTTACTGAAAAATTTCCTCAAACTTTTATTTTCTCTGTAAACTTTTCAAAGCAAGAGAGGTTACGTAAAAATAAATATTTCCTTATGGTCCTCATTGAATTATTTTCGGAAGGAACGAAAGAAAAAAAACTTATGAAAAATCAAATCCGTTAAAAGACGTAAAGTATAAAAAAAATCAACCTGGGGAAGTTTTTTCCTCAAGAAAATGGTCCTAGACAAGAAACTTTTACAAAAAAAGAAGAAAAAAAAATGAAGTTCAGTTTTTGCTGCTGTATTTTTAACATGAATCTTACTGAATATTTCTCATGAGTATTTACAGTCATGAAATAAATAAATATATTTTAAAGAAGAAAATTCTACAATTTCTTTTTTTTTTTTTAAAGAAAATATTTTTGGCTGTGCTCCAAAAATGGAAGGCAAAATTGGAGCAAAGGAATATTTTGCTTATTCTTTTAGCATTCCGTGACAATTTTATAAAATGGTAAAGCTATCGAATTTCTTTAGTGACCTTCTGTTAGTATTCCGAAGTAGAAAAATAAACTAAAACCGAGCTTTCATTTTTTGAGAAAAAAAATATCGAGATCACATTTTATGCGGGTTGGTGGTGAGAATTTATGATGCCAAAACCAATTATTTACTCCGTATCTCTTTTTCCACTGTCTAGAAAACAGAGATACATTTTTCACAAATTCTTATTCTTAATTCAGATAGTATCAATGAAAACGCTTTCTGATATGAATGAATTCGCAAAAATAAATCATACGGGATAAAGCTGTACTTAGTTTTGCTCTTCTATTTTGTGACAGAAAACTAGCATCTTACATTTTTACTCTATAGTTAATTCTACTTCAGTTTACATCTGTATGTCAGAAACCACGAAATCAAGATTTATCGTTACAAATCTCGAATCGGGAAAGCATTTTTTTAGAAACATATATGGACATCTTCGAAAACTGCATCTTAAAACTGTTTGAAGCTAAACTAGTAAAATTTGGTGTAATCATAACTGACTACTTCAACTTGCCTTGAGGTACTCGGATAAATTAGAAAGTTCGAACACCATGACAACATAGCCTGGGAACTGACTGCGGGTGAACCCTAATGGCCATCAATAGCCATGGTACAACTCATCCCATTCGAAGTACTTCCTGCCATTGATAAAGGGTAGCCGACTCCACACTATTTCTGTACACACCGGGCTGGCGAGAGCCAATCACCATACCGGTTACTTCTCATGCCCGCATCTGAGGTGCCTCTCTGACGGATGAAATTTGGTGTATTCTTTGTATCAACTTTACAGATGTCTGTTAAATTTTGAATGAAACCGACTGAATAGGTCTGACTGGTTGTCTATCCAAACCCAAGGGAACTTGATGATTAAAACAAAACGAAAAATTCCATAACAATTGATGTAATCTAAAATATAGATCTCATATCAAATTGTAAATAAAATCATTTAAGGGATGAACTGTATGATCTATACTTCCACGTGCTTGAAAACTCTAGCTCAAAATCGCAATAGCTGAAGTAAATGAAGTTTTGCAATATTATGTCACATTTTGGTTTGAATTGGTCGAAAAAATGTATCTGAAGAATTAATTAGAAAGTAAGCTTGAAAGTTTAAGGCAGTTAAAACTAAAATTAAGTTGGTTATTTTAATTATAATTATTCTATATTGTGTAACATATATTCACTTCCAATTTTCATCAACGCATGCTATAGTGCAACGTTTTTTTTTCTTTTTGCTCATACTTTCTAGATCATATGTGAATTTTTAATACTGCTTTACAACGTAGCATCATAGTAAGAACGAGTTTTACAGATCTCTAAATATAGGCCATGTCGATGATCCGTGTTATTGCCGAGTTTGGTGACAATAATGAAATCTCCAGAAAATAAGAATTTGTTGATTTTTTTATTGAGACTCGAGAGCCAATGATTCATCTAGAATATTCGACGCGCTGTCACGCAGACTATAAAAAAGTTAGGATAATTAAAGGGGGTCAGTGAGGCGAAGTGTCTCTTTTGAGTATTGATTGATGTAGGAGCGAGTTCTATATACTTGCACCCGGAGCTCTGTTTTGTTGGCGCATTTATTTCATAATGATTTGCTACGTTTCATTGATTTCTGAAATTGGTGCTGTTGTGTACTTTTTGGCAGTATTTTCCTAGCCCTCTGTTTGTTTGTTTGTTTGAAGAATTGTTATCTGTTCTTGACATGTTAGACATCTTTCGCCATAAACCAACCCGAAAAATTTCTGCAACAATAATGTTACAGGTTTTGCCACACAAACAAACACACACAAGAAGAAGCACACACATTCTTCAGGAGTAATCAGAAATTAATCAATTACAGATAAAGGACCCCATCAAAAATGGACGTCTTCAACATATCAATAAGTGAGAAAAAAATAAGTAAACGGGATTACAAATTTATTACGAATTAAGAAAATTTAGCTAGTATTGTTTTTGACATCCATCAGGTGATAATCGGGTGTATGAAGTTCTATAAGCTCGAAAACGGATGATCGCATGAAAATACGAAACCCAAGCTGCAAAACATAGCCGAAGCATTCACAGCACAAACACAACACTTGTATAAACTCTAAAGAGAAAATTGACTCCTTTCATCTTCATTTAGTTTTTTATAATTTCCCATCACGACATAAAAATTTCTAGAAGGATCTGTGGCTGCTCTTGTATTTTCAAGAACTTCTATTTTTACGCACAAACTTGTAAAATTTATTGTCAAGTCGCCACACGGTCAGTAAGTTTATTACCCATGTCGGAGAATCGTCAACCTGGCATCCATTCATCTGTAAATCTTTCTTTCGTGCCATGAGACTAACTACACAGGAAGGCAAAATTATAAATTTGTGACAATATTCTTACGGAACTTCCTCCACGAAGTCCGTAAAGTCAATGAGTCTGTTTATTTGTATCTTCCCTTTATTTCCCTTGTAGTGGGTGTATAGCCCTTTCGGGACGGGGGTTTTGCGTCGCTACTTTGAAAAAATAAATTTTAAGTCCTAATGTCGTCATTTTTTCTATACCTTTTTTAATTCTTAGTTCATTCACAATTTGAGCACATTTTTCCTTGCCAAAATAAATCGAAATCAAAGATATTCGTAATAAAAAGAGAAGTACGCGAAATGCATCAGAAATCTACCGAAAAATGAACAGAACTGACGATAAAACCCCAAAAGACTACTTACGGTTACTCAGCAATAACAAAACAAAAAATATATATAGTATTCGTAGCGAGATCAGAAACACTTTTGATCCTATTAAGTGGAAAGTTACACAACCCATCTCTGTTTATTTACATTACTTTTATTCACCCCCACCCCCTCCCACAATAGCTAATGAGTAAAATACCAAAAGCCAAATATGAGCAAACTGAATCAGGACTGAAATCAGGATACTAAAATTAATTTTTTTTCAAAAGTAATGGACACAGGAAGCCATCTAGTGGCGTTTAAAAATTGTTCCAGTTTAGAATGCATATACGCATCACCGTCCCTTGATTTCGATTTCCAGAGATGCACAGGTGGACGCCCAGCAGTGAGAGATGTTCGCTGGTGATGCATATATGACACGTTCATCGCGAAAGGGATAGTGTAAAACAATCAGTAGGCCTCAATAGCAAATGACGATGTTTATTAACTCAAAAGCACAGATAGACAAAACGTTAAGACTACCAAACATAGCTAAGACCTACACAAACAATGAAGGTTCCTCTAAAACTAACCACTAAACCAGCAAATTCCACTAAACCAACAGTTCTAGCAAACAGCAGAATACAAGCAGCACCACAATGATAAGTCTGTTCTCATTCAAATATTACCGAGAGCTGAAATCAAACCACTACCTCGGTCTCACGACCTTTTATAGTTCCCGAGATAAGGTAGAGAAGGAACAATCAAGCATATCTCAGCTTCTATTTGCTTTATCTTCAAAATTCTTGAAGATTCCAGTATCATCCATTTTGTCGCCAAATTCGCCACCAAGTCCGAGTATCACTGATTCGGCATCCGATTGCCATCCAATAGATGATAGTAAAATAGTCTTTTCTACGATGGAACCACCTGTGCTGGGAAGCAACATTACAGATTCATAACAATGGTGATTGATGTTATAGCCACAGTAATTTACGGTATGCTTCATCAAGTAAAAATAAACTTACTGTCTTTATATTTAAACGTAATTCCCTATAGAAAAATAGTTCTTAACGAACACGGTTCATAATAAGAATTCACTTATATCTTTTGATCTGACAACTTTAATTTTCATTTGCAAGATAAGTTCGAAAGCAATTTCGTTAATTTAATTCTTTTTTATTTAAAACATTCCCCAATTTATTTGAAAAATTAATTTTTATTGTATGATATATTTGGCACGTTTTTTAATTTTGAAATTTTTGTAGAAAGAATTTAATTGGTAATTTTTTCTTTATAATCATTGAACACATTATCAGGCACAAAAGCATTCTAATTCTGCAAGAAAAATAAAATAACCTTTTTTTTATGTTTGTAAAAGTAGACAAACAGCACGTGTAAAGAAAAACAACAAAACTCAGTTTAGAGATTAAAGCACTTTTGAGACATGGTAATTTGTAATTTATATAGAAATAAAACATTAGATTTAATTTAACTTACTTGCCTCTTTCTACATCATGTATAATTCCAGTGATTAAAAAAAACAATTTCTTTTAGTCTACAGGGAAAAAGCAATTAAATAAGAATAAAATTCATATAATTGAAATTCGTGAGCCCGATTTCAAAGCTAAAAATAAAACAAAATGGAATGCATCTTTAATATTCTTCTGCAATTACTTACTGCAGACGATATTAAACAATGTCGAAAATAAATAAAAAAAGAAGTACATTAAGAGCGCATCTCAGCAAAAAATATTCTTCTGGATTACAGCCAATATTTAGGCCAGGATAATCTGTTCATGCTCTCGAAGTATTTTTCCTGGGTACCATTCGGTAAGGAATAAATTGGGGCACACAGGACCTCTTTTTATGTTTGTCTTACAATCAGTGTTGTGCTTTCTTGTTCTGTTCCTCGCCAGATGGCGCTGAAGCTGTGGTGATTATGATGATAGTTATGGCCTTAATCGATAACGTTACCTAAAGAATGCATATTTTGTTTGTTTTTTCTGTGAGAATAAAAATGCAGCGGCCCCGGAAACATCGGATAATGCCTCATAAGTTTCCATAACTGTTGTTTTAATCTCGTAGCAAAAGGATAAATGGTCCTTTATTTTAGTTTACTTAGTGGAGTTTTATGTGTAATGATATTTTAAAGACGATAATTAAATTACAGAATGTTGTATCCAAAAATAGCTTTGTGATCCTTGTAAACTAGTATCTCATGGATGTTTTTTTCAGGTTATTTTATCTCCAGTTGTGGTTTAATAAAAAAAATACTTGCCTTCACCTCTCTAAGAATAGAAACAATTCTTGCAATTGGCTACCTTAGAGAAAGAGAGAGATGGGAAAAAAAATCCGTTACTCCCGAAACGTTATTCGAAATATGTGCTGAAAGAATTCAAAGGAAAATACAGACAAGTCTCTTGGGGAAATAAATCTAGCATTGAGTGTATTTTCTGGATAAATGTTTTAACTTGAAGTTAAACATTTTTATTTTTTTATTGCTTTTTATGTTTATAAATAAGAAAAAAACATTAAATTTGTTGAACAATGTTATTATTACAAGAAAATTTCTCATTAGAGGTTTAATATAATTTTAAAAATTATCTAAAATCTGAAGGCTATTAAAAATAACAGCTATATTTAATGATTATTAAAAGACAATCAAAAAATAATTCAAAATTATTGAAATGAAAACTTTGATACATCGATTAAATTGTGAGAGATATAATAGTTGAACCACGGGAAATAGTTTAACCCTTTAAAGGGCAATTTTTTTCTAGTCATATTATTTATAGGCTTGAAATTAGAATAAGATAAGCGATTCATTTATCTTATTAGATCAATTTAATTTGATTAATTAATTAATTTGGTTAATTAATAAAGTAACAAATCAAGACACATGATTTTGTGAGAAATAAAGAACTGAAGCATCTAAGTTTCTGTCTTTCTAAAAAAATGTGTCAGAACTGAGGCCAACCTACACGAATTCATACAAAGATTGATAAATTTGGTGGGAAGCATACTTCCCACGGCCCTCGAAAGGGTTAATTGCCCCAATTATTTAGTAAATGCTATGCTTTTATTTTTTTGTAATTACTTTTTTATAACGTAACTGTATTAACCTTTTGAACTCGGAAGAGTAATTCGAGGCATAATTATTAACGTAATACAAAGATTTGCTTATTGCTCTGAAAAATAAATATAAATAATCGTTCTAAGTCGAATTTCCTTGAAAAATTAATCTACATTTTTTAATAAACTAACGCCAATTAACTTTTAATAAATAAAATGTCAAAATGATACATAGTCTTGAATGTTGAATGAGAGGCACCATCCGAGTTCAAAAGGTTAAACAGTTATATCTGGATAAGACCAAGACTATTAAATACTTAACTGTGATTAAGTAGTTTGTAATTAGCAACTATAAAAAATTTCATTTTATTTGTAAGTGAATAAGAAATGTTCTTCTAATTGATTAACTATAAAAAATGTCTTTCTATAGCTCTCACTCTATAATCAAATTTCCATAGGTATTTTAACTGAAATTGCAAAGACATTTCGGCCTAAATCTCGATTATAATTTCGCTCAAAGGATTAGATAAAGAAACGGCCCTTCCTAAATTTGTTTGACCTTGAGAATTTTGTTTGACCTCTTTCCCAAATTTTCAAATTTAATAAGGCGATAAATCATTCATCAATTATAAGTAATTTCAATTTTACTCAATTACTTAGAATTTTAGTTGATATTCGAACTAAATGTAATTCATATAAATAAGTGAAGACGTATTTGTCAAAACAATCAATGACCTCAGTGGATAGCATTGCTTACAGTTAAATGATAACATGAAATTTTAACCAATTCTTATTAAAGGGATAAAATGAAATGATACGAAAATAATTAATAATTATTTAATAATTTAAGAAAAGGTTCAGGCAATGCAATTTTTTAACAGAAGAATATATTAGAAGTACTAATTTAGAACAAAATATTTAGCCCTTACCAAATTTCAGATTAAATAAGTTCCTAAATAATTCATCAACTGTAAGTAAAGTATACTTCAATTTTAAACAATTACTTAAAATTTTAATTGATAATCGAACTAAATGTAATTCGTATAATTAGGTGAAGACATATTTGTCAAAACAATCAATGACCTCAGTGGATAACATTACTTACAATTAAAGGATAACACCAAATTTTAAACGACTCTTATTGATGGTATAAGATAAAGGTATGCCAAAATAATTGCATTATCTATGAATTTCGTAAATGTAAGATAGCTTGTGATTTAGGTGGAGAAAAGGCACGAATTAGATGCAATATGATGGAAAATATTTGATTTTTTGATATCTAGGCAACAACTATATTCACTTTTCCTGTAAAAAATTATTTAAGACAAAACTCCTTACTCCTTTTAACCCTTTATTTACTGAATTATTACCATCAATTTTTCGAATTTATTTTTGAACTATTAGTCAGGTTTTGGTACAGAAGAAATCCAGGAAGAAGAAAAAACTTTTTTAATTAATTAAAATAATTTAAGCAATTAAATTAATTATAAAAGAATTTTAATATTATTTTTTAGATGATATCTACTGATTTTTATTGGAAAAACATTCTTTGTGTTCTTTCAAATACTGTTCGAAAAAATTATTACATTGTGTAGATATCAGTCGAATTTAAATGGTACTTTAAAGTATGATCGGTAAATAAAGAGTTAAAAGACAAACTTCATGCCTTTTACCTTATCAAAATAAAATAAACTCCCTTTCATCCCCGTATGTAGATTTCGTAACATGCGTCAACAATGTTTTGAAATGTTTGCTAACTTTCTAAAGTTCAAATTTATCTGAGAAGTAACTTAATAATATGAGCTTTTGATATTTATGACAGGAGAGAAAAAAAGCTTAATTGCAATTCCTTTTGATTGGTAATATAATGTTTCCCTTTTTCGTTTTAAAATAATTGCTTCATCTGTTTCATATTAAAAAGAGAACGTTAAGTAAGTTGCTTTTGAAGTTGAGTGAACTTTTTGTCTGAAAGAACAGAGAATTAACTTGTTTCATTGCCTGAAAAGCATTTCGAAAAGAAGAATATGGAACTCTGTTTAAACAGATCCTGCTCTGTAGAACATATCATTAATTGGAAATATTGAACTTCTTCTTTATTAAAGTATTACTTTAAAAGCAATAATTAAATTATGAATCTTTCAGCAATATTTGATGTCATCACATTTCTCATTATTTTAATGCCCTGACTGACTGATAAGACAAACCAAAGCTAAAGACAAAAAAATAAAAATAAATAAAAATAATCAAAGTACTAGTATTGAAAAGTCTTGATTCACTGTTGTAATGTTTGCTAATATGTTTAAATATTTTTTAGACAAATATGGTGGCAGATTTATAGATTTTTGTTTCTTCAGACATAAATATTATGAAGTCCTCTTTTAATAACTGGTCCATTAAGCCTTACATTTCATTATGAATTATCATCATTATGAAGTCCTGAATTAATAATTGGTCTAGTAAACTTTACATTTCTATGTATTTTAACTTCATATGCTAGAAAATTATTTTATTTTAGAAACTTTATCAAGATTTGCAAAGTATGAACTATATTGCGAAGCGTAAATGTCTATTTTCATCTTTCCCCCCACTGTTTTGAATAAACACACCCTGACGCATGCGCAAAAGAGCGGAAGGTTTTAGAGTCCGAGAATGAACAATTGTTCGGTTAAGGTTTGTTGCTATTGGTGATAGGCGAGGATCAAACTCGTAACCTTATGGTTCGTAGCCGAGTAACATGACCACAAAACAAAAGTAATTACTCGTGTCTCGTAGCTGTTATCTGGCTTATAAAGCGTCACCACAGGTTTGAATAAATAAACACACAAAAGCACATATCCGAAAAAGGAAAAAAAAATTATAGAAAGAATGTATTTCGTATTTTTATTTTCATAATATGATATTGCATCCGTCTCTTAAAAATATTTTTTTTTGTAAATTAGCAATGCAACTAAATTCTTCTTATTTAATAATTTAAATGCACGACTAAATCTTAGAGTTCTGAAAATATCAAGAGTTGGTGATATTATTTTTATTTCTTTTCTTTTTTAAAACGTGAATAAAAATATTTTACCATGTTTCAACTCACTATTCTAATTTTACAAGGTTCAAATTTAACAGCCCTGAGTAGAATTAACTTTGTAATTCATGTAAGCAATACAGAGCCTTTCAAAGTCGTAATATTTTAAAACATTTTGTAAAATAGTTTATCACCATCTAAAGAAAAAAATTTAAACAATAGGTGTGTCCTATTGTTTAAAATTGAACGGAATTTTGAAATATGTCTTGATCCTAATTTTAAAGTACAGGAATGAAATATAATATAGTAAATTTAAATCATTCAAAATTAAAAAGAAAATTTAAAGATGGTATATTGCTCTATAGGACCGAAAAAATGACCTTTTAAATTTAAAAATTGATCTCAAAGGAGAGAAAAATTATGTCTTTATTATATATCTTGGGTACAAGTTATACATTTCTAATTTTAAATGATTTATATATATGAAGATGAATGATTAATTCAAAAAGAAATCTATATTCATCGTCTGATAAATTGTCAGTGGACATTAAATACAACGTTGTGAATCGAATAATAATTTTTTTCTCTAAAACCAAAATAAGTTCGTATTTCTTTGATAAAATTCATTATATCTTAAAAGGGAGATCAAATATATTCTTTGCCAATTTGTATTTGCTAAACTATTTTCTTTCTTACATTTTAATTATAAATAATTCAATTGATAAGTCATGATAAAATTATCCTATTTTGCATACTCTTTGAAAATGATCTCTGCTCTCAAGAAATTCCAGTTTTCATATATTTTAAATTAGATATTAAAAGTGCGTAGATAATTAAAAGTTAGCACAGTAACGATGTTTAACAGAAAATTTACGCCATATAAACTAAGCATTTTAAAATTATAATGATAAAGCAAGAATTGGTAGCAATTATGAAAAAAGTAAATTAGTAAATGTGCATACAAATAAGAAACGTATAAATTCTATTTTAGTGTGTTTTATGAGTAATGAATATAATGCCATTCGTTTTGTACTTACTCTCGTAGAATGGGACTGGATTTCATTCATAAATCATTCTAGTTCAAAAGAAAACTGAATAAAATTACCGAATTCCATTATGAAGGATTTATTGCTCAGTTATTTCCATTAATCCAATACTTAATGATTAAGACGGTTTTTATTGTATTATATAAGTAATAAATATATTCTTATTATCTTTACTTTTGCTTTGGTAGAATGGGACAGCATTTCATTCATAAATCATTCTAGTTCAAAAGAAAACTGAATAAAATTACCGAATTCCATTATGAAGGATTTATTGCTCAGTTATTTCCATTAATCCAATACTTAATGATTAAGACGGTTTTTATTGTATTATATAAGTAATAAATATATTCTTATTATCTTTACTTTTGCTTTGGTAGAATGGGACAGCATTTCATTCATAAATCATTTCAAATTCTAGCCTAAAATGAAGAAATTATCTAATTCCACCGTGAAGGATTTCTTGCTCAGTTATTTCATTCAATCAATAGTGAATTGGATATAAATGTCGTTTTACTATACATCATGAGTAATAAAATGCATTCTCGTTATTTTTCCATTTACTCTCATTAAATCAGATTGGAATTCATTCATAAATCATTTCAAATTCCATCCAAAAACGAAAGAAACAATCGAATTCCATCAAGAAGGATTCCTTGGTTAATTATTTCAACTAATATAATATTGAATGATTAAGTTGGATATAAATGGTGTTTTACTCTACAATAATGAGAAATAAATGTATTCTCGTTAATTTTCCATTTACTCTCGTTAAATGAGATTAAATGAGACTGGAGTTTATTCATAAATCATTTCAAATTCCAGCCAAAAAACGAAAGTAGCAATCGAATTTCATCATGAAGGAATTCCTTGCTCAATTATTTCAACTAATATAATACTGAATGATTAAGTTGGATATAAATGGTGTTTTACTATACAATAATGAGAAATAAATGTATTCTCGTTAATTTTCCATTTACTCTCGTTAAATGAGATTAAATGAGACTGGAGTTTATTCATAAATCATTTCAAATTCCAGACAAAAAACGAAAGTAGCAATCGAATTTCATCATGAAGGAATTCCTTGCTCAATTATTTCAACTAATATAATACTGAATGATTAAGTTGGATATAAATAGCGTTTTGTTAAACTATGATGAGTAATAATGTATTTTGTGAATGAAATCCAGTCTCATTTAACGAGAGTAAATGGAAAAACAAAGGATTCAAGCCAATAACGAAGAAACCAACCGAATCCCATCATGAAGGATTTTATGCTCAATTATTTCAATTAATCTAATATCCAATGATTAAGCAGAAACCTGACGACGCGAAGTCTGTTTTGGGAAATCAAAGGAATTCTCTGTTGACTCGAAGGTAATCTGGAAGAACAGAAGGCTCTCACAATCTAATGACGAAGATCGAGTACAAGCATTTTTTTTTCTTCTGAATTTCCGTTTGCCAGCAAACGTGACTTTTATTTAAAAGATTCTTTTCATTCAACTAAACAGTCAAACTGGATTACAGTTAAGTGTAAGTGAATAGAATACTTCATAAAATTGTTGGTGGTTTAGCTTACATTTTTCAAAATACAGCTGGTTGTCTTAGAGAAAGTATTATTCTTGTCAATGATATTTAGATGAATATTTAAAAGATAGGACTAAAAAAAATTAATTTAATCAGTGGGAATATTCACACCTTTACATTTTCGTCTAATTAGATAACTTTCCACTTACTTTGCCATTATCTTTCTATCCTTTTCTAAATACCCTGAATATTTAGGGAGGGAAATGGTATAATAATGAGATCAAGGTATGCAAAGCTTAGAAAGTCATTCTGGGAACGTTCTCCCCTCCACATTTTCGTATAATTATATAATTTGCCACACTTCTCCCATTCTCTTTCTATCTTTCTCTGCATACCCTGAATATTCAGGGAGGGAAATGGTATAATAATGAGATCAAGGTATGCAAAGCTTAGAAAGTCATTCTGGGAACGTTCTCCCCTCCACATTTTCGTATAATTAGATAATTTACCACTTTTCTCCCATTTTCTTTCTGTCCTTCTCTGCACACTCTGAATATTTAGGAAAAGAAATAGGATAATATGGGATCAAGGTATGCAAAGCTTAGAAAGTCATTGTGGGAACGTTCTCCCCTCCACATTTTCGTATAATTAGATAATTTGCCACTCTTCTCCCATTCTCTTTCTATCCTTCTCTGCACACTCTGAATATTTAGGAAAAGAAATAGGATAATATGGGATCAAGGTATGCAAAGCTTAGAAAGTCATTGTAAGAATGTGCTTCTCTCTAGATTTTCATACAATTAGACAATTTACCACTTTTCTCCCATTTTCTTTCTGTCCTTCTCTGCAGACTCTGAATATTTAGGAAAAGAAATAGGATAATATGGGATCAAGGTATGCAAAGCTTAGAAAGTCATTCTGGGAACGTTCTCCCCACCACATTTTCGTATAATTAGATAATTTACCACTTTTCTCCCATTTACTTTCTGTCCTTCTCTGCACACTCTGAATATTTAGGAAAAGAAATAGGATAATATGGGATCAAGGTATGCAAAGCTTCGAAAGTCATTGTAAGAATGTGCTTCTCTCTAGATTTTCATATAATTAGACAATTTACCACTTTTTTCTATTCTCTATCCTTCTCTGCATACCCAGAATATTTAGGGAGGGAAATAGGGTGATATTGGGATTAAAGTAACAAAGCCACAAAGCCTAGGAGATTACTGTGGGAATGTTCTTCTATCTAAATGCTCTTATAATCAGAGAATTTACCTCTTACATTTCTTTCTATCCTTCTCTTCATCCTCCCAGATAAATAAATCCCACACTTGGCGATCATTTAACGATGCAAACTAACAGTTTGTAATATATGAGAATTGGATTGATCTCTATTAGGACTCGAGATTCCCAGATTCTTCTGGGAAATTCCATTCCATATAACTATAAAAGGTGAAACGCTCACACATGGATTAATTCTTTCTTTGGAGTGTTGAACAAATGGTAAAAGAGGGGACTCCAAACGCTTTTAATAAAGCTGATATTCAATTAGCGATTTGTTTCCTGCTTAAGTTTTGTTACATTCTATAAGTGCCTCTCTTGGTGTTCATTTCCAATGCACGCAATAGTATACCTACGAACAATTAATTTAGTAATGAAATTTGTCTAAAATATATTAAGCATCTACAATTGCAATGATAAAACCATGTACCTAATTTTATATATGAAGCTCATTTTTATTTTTGAGTCAATGCTTTCACATTTATATCGATTAATAGATTTGCAGATTTCAAATAGACGGATTATGTCCGAAATTCGATGGTCATACAGATTTCGATTAAAAAACATATATCAAATTGTATCCTTTTTGACTGAGTTGATGTATTCATTGCTAGATAGGCAGACCTAATTACCAAAAGTGATTTATGTTTCGGTCTTAGGGAGATCTCGAAGTTAAATTGTTTGATAATCATTATAATTTCTCTAACTGAACTTCGTAGACAAGAAACCAATAAGATAATTTGTTTATGAAGACAATGAAAAAGTCCTTATTATTCAAGAAATCGTTTACATTAATAAAATTAAAATGAAGTCGAAATATATGTAAGATCTATTTATGAATAAAAAGAATACTAATTATAAATCTAAAATAAACAGTTGAATCTTGCCATTTATAATTTATTTATATTAACGTCCCATTTTAAAACAACACTAGGGCTATTTTGGGACGGTCCTTGTAATTTTGAACCGCTATTAAATAACGAGGACGAAACCTAAGCTGACCCCCTCCCCCCTCCAAACTTCCATATCACACCAGTGGGAGGATATTTGACCTCGACGGAATTAACGTGCATCATACCTGCTTACACGACGGTTCTTCGGTGAAATCGAGTCTCGAACCTTAAACCCTCCGGTTCCGAAGTCGAGACCTTACCACCAGACCATCACGATCCTCCTTACCATTTATAAAGGTAAATTAAACAGAGATATACCCTGGATCTAGTTATGAATTGAAAAAAAATTTCTATTTATATATCTAAAATAAACGCGAGAATCTTTGTATCTATAAATGCAAAATAAACTCAAAAATCTTCGTTTTATTAGTAAATATAAATTGCACATGAAATCTATTTTGAAAATTAAAGTAACTTTATTAATAAATAAAAAAATAACACAAGAAATACAAGTCTTATATATTGAAGAAAAATTTCGTTTGTTAATAGTAGGTCCGAGGTTCATTTTATTCCATTATCCCCTACACATAAAGACCGACCCATCCATTTTAATAACTCCAGAAAGCTCCAAAAGATAATTCGCGATAA
This sequence comes from Argiope bruennichi, assembly GCF_947563725.1. Lineage (NCBI taxonomy): Eukaryota > Metazoa > Arthropoda > Arachnida > Araneae > Araneidae > Argiope > Argiope bruennichi. The sequence goes on from NC_079156.1 coordinate 38,120,293, forward strand.
AAATGTGATTTATGGCGAAAATACAGGTGACATTTAAAGCTCAATCTCCGCCAACTTTTATTTCATTCAGACTTCACCTTCACAATGAATATTTAAGTACAGCCAACAGTCTGGATCAAAAGCTATTCTACCGCCCATCACTTCATCATAATTATTCATTTCCCAAATTAGCCAATCCCACCCGATAAATCACCTTTCTTCGCCAACTCAAGAGCTGGGCGTGAACCACCTAATTCCTATCCCTCCCCACTTCCTTATTTTCAAAGACAAGGCGTATGCCACGTTATTTGGCAAGGGTCTTTAAACACCCCGTTAATTCTTAACCCGTTATATACCGCACAACAAAGCGCAAGCGATTTCTCAAGGTACCCAATTCCAGACATCCCATGCTGGCTGCATTCCAAAAATATAAGTCTTTTGGCTCTGGGATGGATCCCTGATCCCGGGTGCTAGTGAAGATCCATCTGTAGGAAAAGAGACATTCTGTCTCTCAGCAACTTATGCTGCATTTATGAGTTGCCGTGTAACTGGGTCAGACATTAAATAATAAAATATCACCTGAATGCATCAGTGGATGCGACATAGATGAGAAAAGAGAAGAGTTGAGCGCATTTTTTTCTTCTTCTAATCCGGCTTTGTTGTAATGCTGTGCGGCATTCTTTTTCGATTTCTTTTTTTTCTTCTGTTCTTTTGTAAAGCTTTTCTTGATCGTTGATGGATATGAAAATGATTTTGCATAGAGCAGATTTTTGTTTTTTAGCAGTGAGAATGTTGTTTTTTATATTTTGAAAAAAAAGATGAAAATGTTAAAAATGTACTTTATTTTTTGTTACAAGCATCCATTTTTGAATTTGATGTCAAAAAATATGGATTTGTCGATGACATCTGTTTATTATATAGCAGATAATTAATTTTAATTTGTAAAATTTGGTTGTTTTTCATGTTTTTTTTGTTCTTATATAAATATTTAAGATAAATAATATTGAAAGAATATTTTATGCTTTTAAAAATGCTGCATTTATATATTTTGGATGTTCGTAAGTCTTTCCATTCATATAATGTTTCCTTTTTTGTGAATTCATTTACAGGAAAATTATTGAACCAACATAAAATGGTTTTATTCAATCGTAGATAAATATAAAAGAATGAATTGATGAAAAAAAATAAGAAATCATAAGTATGAAGCTGATGATTTAACATTAAATAATAAAATATTAACTGAATATATTAGTGGATACGATAGATATGAAAATGTTTATGTTAATTTAGTTGCATTAATGTATGCTTTAACCTAATAAAAGAGCTATTTTGACATTTTTTCTCATCTTTGTTATGCAAAAGATGTGAGAAATGAGAAGTTGAAGAAAATCTTTCTTTATGACCGGGTTTGTCTTAAGCTGAGTTCTTTTTTCCTCTTTTTCTACTTAGCTCTTTTGTAAAACTTTTGCTGATCGTTTAAGGAAAAGAAAATTATTTTGCATATAGTTCAATTTTGCTTTTTAGCAAGAAAACAAGCGATATATTAAAAAAAATGATTGAAAATGCTCAATACGTTCTTTCTTTATGCTTTCAAGTGCACATAGTTGAATTTGCAACCAAAATAAAATAAGTTAAAATGAAAATCTTTTACTAAACAGTTGATGCTAATTCTTATTTTATAAAATTTAGTCATTGGAAAAGGAACATATATTAGATGAAACAAGTTATACAAATAATCTTTTAAATAAGAATGCCACATTTATATATTTTCCCTTAACCACCTGGCTTCTCAACTGTTTTGACTAAAATAGTGTTCCAATTGTTGAGAATTTAATTATGTGAAAAGTAAGGAAACATATATTGTTACAAACCTGCAATGTTGCTTCCCAGCACGGTTAATTCTATCCCTTGAAAGACCGATTTACAATCATCTGTATTGGATGCTGCTCAGGTTCCGAGCCAGTAATCCCGGAGCTTGGCAATAAACTTGGCGACTATTTTGTGACAAATTTGGCGACTTTGGCGACAAAATAGATAAAGCTGAAAACTGAGAATTTTAACGATCCATCGAATAGGAACTGAGATGTGCCTGATTGGCCCAGAAGGTTCTCGGCCAGCCTCCCGGGAACTATAAAAGAACGGCAGTCTCAAACTGCAGGGAAGTGGAGTCGTCATATATAGAGTCTTCAAGAGGATAACAACGTCGGAATAGTCCAGCGTTGTGTGGAGCCCAAGCTATTGCTGAACTGAGCTGTGTGCCGACTTCTGTGGTTTATTGTGATAGCAGCGGCGTGTCGTATGAGGAGTAGCCAGCCTTGTAGTAATGAGTCGGCAGTTGGATACAGCTAAAGCGAGGAAATAGTGGAGAATTTCAGCCGTTTGGAGAAACCGTAGAGTGAAGCTCCGAGGACCCCCTCTCCTGCTGAATTCTGTCTGGCCGCTTTGTGTGCTGTGGTCGATTTCTACTTGTGGGTTACTGTTTGCTGTAGTATGCTGCTGTGTTTGTCTCGGCTGTGTATTTGCCGACTTTGTATTAGTGTCTTCGTGTTAAATAAACCTCTTTGTTGTTTTCTATTAAGGCCTACTGATTGTTCTCACACCACACACCCACTATAAGCGAACCTGGTGATCCGTAACAATGTATACCAATAAGAAATGTGAAATGATAAATTAAGGAAATAAATATGAAGACGATTAATTACTTTTAATTAATGAAATATCGGTTAAATGTATTAACGGATGCGACAAAAAAGAAAAAGAGGAGAAGTTAAAATTTTTTTTGTTATTTAATTTTGTTGTAAACTGTGAGACATTCTGTATTTCTTGTTCTGTTCTTTTGTAATGCTTTTATTTACACTTGAGGGATTTGAAAATGACCTTGCATGGTGATGGGGTTTTTTAGCAGTTAAGGAGCGAGTTTAGAGGATGTAGAGAATTTTTTTGTGTGTGTATCTGTGTGTGTTTTGTGGTCTTAAGTGCCCATTATTCAGTTATGCTAGAAAAATATGAATTTGAATGAGAAATTTAATCGGCGTTTCTAAGCATCTGATATTGAATTTTCTTCCAGAGAGATGTAATTTTTTTTTATTAAACAAAACTCTAAAAATTCATCATGTTCCTAACCGCGGTGACCTAGTTGTAAGATTCAGTTTTAGGAACAGAGAGAGCTACGTTTGAAATCCGATTCTACTAAAGATTCATCGTGTATGTGGGCCTTGTGTACGTTACATCTAATGTCGAATCTGAAACATCTGTTAGTGTTGTGCAGAAATTTGAAGAGGTTGTTTCAGCTCAGGTCGCATCCTCGTTATCTGAGTGAAATTTCAAAATATAGAGGTCTGTTCCAAAATAGCTCTCGTGTTGTTTGCAAATGAGATATTAATACAACTAAATTAATCTAATTACATTCTTTTGAAAATTTAAAAATAATTTTTGTAAATAAGTTATTATTAATACTCGATTCGCGTCTTTGAATGATTAGGTGACGCTTTATCGCGTCTTTTGACATTCATTAAGAAATTTGTTAAAAAAAATAAACAAAGCAACGTTAACGAAATGTTTTGGGTCTTGTAATAAAAAATGAAAGTAACATTCATAAAAATATATACATTTATGGAAACACTATTATTATTATTCAAAATATTATAATATAGTTTATTCCCAGACATAACCATATATAATATCCGAGATATTATATATGGTTATATATTTATACAAGACATTGTTTTGTTTTTGGATAAAAATATTTATACATTGTTAGACGAGTTTATGATGTGGAAAATGAATTGGGCTAAATACAATGAAGTATGATTTACTAAGTAACTGTATCTTGTTGATGATAAATGCAGTGACTCTAGCGTCCACAATAATGCGTAGTATCGCTAATAGAGTAGTATATTGTAGTTGCATCATGGAGGTTAGTATATTTAAGTTGTAACATGCGCCGAAATATCTATTGTTGACAGTATTATAATGGCTTATAATAGTATTCTAATATCTAATATATGGCCTTATAGTCAAGAAAATATAAAGATATTAATAACATTGTTTTATCTTATTAAATGACTAATCAGCACTATGACTTTCTGACTAACTATTTTATGAATTTCTCACATATACTCTAATAAACATGCTATCCAAGAGAGAACTTTTCATAACATTGGCGTATAATACTTATGAAATATTTTTTGGCGTAAGTTTAGCCTTTTTACTGAATCTATCGTGCCATCCCTGGCGAGTTATTTGGCGATTGATCCCTGGCATGCGGGTTAATAGTATCGGAAAACCAAATTTGTGTTTTAGACGTGTTATTCTCAACTGACTGAAACGAAAATTTGACCCAAGACTACAATTGTAGTCACAAAATTATATACCAAATTTGATATATTTAAATCATTGCGTCTGTGAATAATCGAGTTAATATATTTCTGAAAGTACAGACCAACAGACTATCAAATCATTGTTGGATTTGGCTCAAAATTTGATAGGTGTCTAGATTATAGATATTTATTTGTGTATCGAATTTTATCCATTTGGCTTCCTTCGTTTTGCAGTTATCGTATTAATTTATATTCAACCAGTCGGACCGACAAAAGTTCTGAGTTGATTTTGCACAAAACTTGATAGAAATCTTCACAGTATAAAAACAGTATACAGAATTTCAACTGGCTAGCTCAAAGCGTTTGAGTTATTTTTATCACAGGCCGACAGATGGAAGAAAATTTTCCGAAAGTCTGTTTCTCGAACACAAGGAGGTCTCAAACGTGCAGATCTGTCAAACTCTCGAGTTCGAAGAATTTTTTGGCAATTTCTTTGTACTAATATGAGAGAAAGTAAGAAACGATATGGAAATTAGAACGTGCTTTTTGTAGTACAGCGCACCTTAATTACAATTTGGGTATCTTACTTAGTACTTGGAACAAAGTTCCAGGGGGGTAACGGTACATCACGACGAATCATAATCCGATATCCGAAGTTGAAAATACTTGCCAGATACGGTGGATGGCGTTGCACGCGCGCGGTATGCCTGAAAATTCCCTAGCAGATTCTTCCTTACAGCCTTCCATAGCAAGATTCACTTATCATATTCAATGGCCTCATAGCTTTCCGCATGAAAGAACGTAATTATAACCAGTCACACAGCAGAAAGTCAGTAAATTTCAGGTTAGAGGCCGGATTCCACCGAAGAACCGTAGTGTAAGCAGGTCTGGTGCATGTTAAATCCGCCAGGGCCAAACGTACTCCCACTGTTATGGTAATGGAAGTTTGGAGAGTGGGTGCAAGCTCAGGTGTCGTCCTCGGCATCTGACTGTGGTTAAAAATTACGAGGTCCGTCCCCAAATAGTCCTAGAGTTGCTTTGAAACGGGACGTTAATATAACTAAACGAACTAATTAAACGAAACCGGGAAATCCAAAATTTTAGAACCAGCACGCATAATTCGTTTGCAGAAAAAATACTTTATTGGCGCATAATATGCATATCGGCCTTTCGTATATTATGCCATTAAGAATTTATTACTCTTTATTAAGACATTAAATTTCGCACAATTTTTTTTATCTATTAAATTAAATCTATTAAATGTAACACCTATTTAATTCTTGAATAGTATATGCTCACTGAAGTCCTGTAGTCCACCATGTGACACAATATTGTGCAACCGCATGCAACATTTTATTTTGTCATTCAATTTCCAACAATATTATACAATATTGCATCACTTGATGTAATATTCTATAATATATAAGGGCTGTTAGGGAGTAAAATTTTCAAAATATTAGAGTTTCATTAAAACATTAGAAAACATTTTAGGTTTGTTGATACACTCAAAGTTAGGATCGAAGATGCTGCGTCTTATGCGATAACGGATAGGGAAGACAATATTTAGCGAGAATCGAAATATCACTTTGACATTCATTGCGCTACCAAGAGCGCTCACATTGAAATTTATTAATGTAAATCGTTTTTAAAAACCTTTTAAACGTCTTTACAATATACTGAAGAAAACATACTAAATTATAATAGTTTGTATGCAATAATTTTTTATAATCAGAGGATCAGGAAAGCAAATTTTTTTTTGCTTATGACCATTTTGTATTATCGCATAAAACAAATTTTACTATACAGTAAAATTCAGAAATTTAGCTATCGTTAATACTCCTTTTATTTTCTGTATTTTAAAATTAATTTGAATATATGTATTAGAAATATTTTAGGCAATGGAATTTTATCATTAATTCACTGTTGAAATGTTTAGTACTCTAATTATGGAACCGATTTTCATGGTATAAATTTTAAATCAAAAGTTATTAAACTTGCATTTCAAAGAACTTAATTTTCAAGACTTTGCGTATTATTATTTAAAATTTGACGAGGGATATCTTACATTTTGAATTCTTTTGATACATTTTTATGATTTTGTAAACTTGATTTACGTGCGTCGGAGTATTATATGTAAGCACTCAAACAATATAATAAAAATACTTGTTAATATAACATTATAATGCATCAGTTTCGGACAAAAAAAAATGTTTGAATTTCCTTTATTTTCCTACATTTTCCAATGAAAATAACACAAAATATGTTTTTTTTTTCCTCTCCAGTCTCGGATTGCATATATACTTTTGTTTGATGCTACTCAAATTCTTGCGATATATTTTAAAGAAATACAGATGTGATCCAAGAATAGCCTTTGGCAGAATCTCCGGAGCAATTTCTCCTCTTTCCGAGAATGGGAGAGGAAATCGGAGCCTAAGATGGATAGATATTGAACTGAAAAAGAAAAAAAAGGGAAGAAAGAAAGGAAAACATTCGGACACAAACTTTTGTCACCAGTGGTATTTTTTCCTTTTCTGACCTCCATCTTTTTGGGAACTGTTTCTTGTATTTTTGGAAGAGTGTCTAGTTACAGAAAATGGTCCCTTTATCACGTTCTTCTTCAAGAAATATATATTAGCTTGGTGTGGAAGTTTGAATAAAGGGTTGACTCACAATATGCCCTTCTTTTTAACCCGGTTTAAATTACAATCAGTTCTGATTAATGGAGTTATTTTAGCAAATTAATCCTCAATGTTAGCATTGTGATTAATTTTTAACTAACCACTTGACTGTTTGCATTTTTATTGCTTAGCTAGTTCGCCGGGGATATTGCTTGTACGTAATTTCTGATAAATCCTTCAGCTATAACTTCATGATTCGGACAAGTTGTTAGTCATTCAAACAGTGTTGGTTTCAGTTATCTTAAGTTCTTTTTAATGTGTACATGAACATTTCTAATGGAAACGAGTCCATTAGGGCTTAAAACCATAAATATCTGTTTCATCAATCTACTAAGATGAGAGATATTGTAATTTTTTTTGTCTTACAAACTACACAAATATTAAACATAATCCTTCTTCTTAACTTTCAATAATGGACGACAACTTCTAAAATATTAAATAAAACAAGGAAAACTGTTTGAATTTCAGACCATGAATGCAACCTATTGAAGAATAAATAAAAAGGTACTATTTTAAAAACTGTCAAAAATTTTAAACTCTTGAATTGATATTATTAAAAAGGTAATTATTTGAATTTTGAAGCGATATGAAAACCATTTTTGAGCTGTAATGTTTTAGGAAACTCTTACCAGAAAATTCTGCTTAATTTTTAATTAATTTTAAATTCTAATCAAAATTTCAAAAGAATTTTCCTTAAGTGCGCATTTTTATTCTCCAAAGTATATATCACACATTGATTACTCCAAATAGCCTTGAGGCACATGGATAAAATTTGAATGTTTGGATCTCCGGGACAATATTGGAGGAAACTAAGGTTGAGTCCTAAGGGCCGTCACCGGTACAACCCTTACTGAATGAAGGATTAGTCGATCCCACACTATTTTTGTAACCACCCGGATGGTGAGAACCAACCACCATGTCCGAAACTTCTCCTTCTCGTATCTAAGATGCTTCCTTACGGTCCCCAAACACGGTACAAACCTTCCCTAGAGAAGCACGTCTCGTCATCAGTAAGGGTTAGTCGATCCCACACCATTTCTGTAAACCTCCAGGTGGTGGGAACCACTCACAATGTAAGAAACATCTCCTCATATTTGAGGTGCCCCCCCCCGGTGGGATTCCAAAGTATATGTTCATTAGAACAGTATTTCTAATGAACTACTTTGACTCTTCACCTTGGGAAATAAAATGTTTCATCTTAATCCTTAATTTCATTCATTGTTTCCCATTTTAATTTATTAAATTCTAAGTTTTCTGCTCTGGAAATAGACCCACATTAAAGAATTTTTGGAATGGGAGACAGCTAATTTTAAGCATATGATTTATGATTCCATACGTATTTCAAACTAACTTTGTGATTTAGGATATACTATATGATTTCTGATATTAAATTTGGCCTGAATTTCAGGCGTTATTGAGCCATACCTTCAGGATTGAACGCTCGAGATTTCAACGTTCAATTGAATCCAAGATCTGTTCCATTATATTTGCTGTTCTTTAAATGTTCTGTCTTGCATTGTATTTGATGTTCATTAAATCCAACCTGGATCCAGCGGCCTCCTGTTGGCGAGATGTAGGAATTTGAATAAAAGTCCGAGGATAGCGTCAAATCCAGAACGTGGCTGAGGATATTCTATATGATTTTCGAGTTTAAATTTGTTCTGAATAACAGAGCTGCAATATCCTAGCAGAAGAATCATATCTTCAGGACTGAACGATCGAGTTTTCAACATCCAATTCGATCAATACAAGATCTGTTTCATATTTTTGTATATTACTTGATCTGATCTGAACCTGACCTGATCCATGCTGATTCAATCGTCAACTTTATGATGAGATGTAGGAATTTGAATAAAAGTCAAAATGTAGAGTCAAATCCAGTTTGTGGTATAGATTTTTTATGGTTTACTGTAAGATTTTTGAAACTAAATTTGGCCTGAATGTTAGATCTGCAGTGTCATAGTAGTAGAGTCTTCCCTTCAGGATTAAATGGTCGAGTTTTCAACTTCCAATTCAATCCAAAATCTGTCTTTTATATGCGTTTGGTGTTCTTTAAATCCACTCAGGATCATGCGTCCTCCTGTTAGTGAGATCCAAGAATTTGAATAAGAGTATGGGTGTAGCGATAAATCCAGAATGTGGTTTAGGATATACTATATGAGTTTTGAGACTAAATTTGGTCTGAATATTAGAACCGCAGTGTCAGGTGTTGTAGAGTCATATAATCAGGGTAAAATGGTCGAGTTTTCAACGTCCAGTTCAATCAATACAAGATTTATGTTGTATACTTGTTCGAAGTTCATTAAATCATCCTGGATCTCCAACATCCTCTAGTAGCTGTAAAAATTTGAATAAAGTTCGTGTGCATCGTCATATCTAGTTTATGGTCCAGAATATGACGAAATTTCCAATTTTAGGTCTGTGACGAAATTTGGACTGAGTGTCAGGGACACAGTATAACAGAAGTAGAATATTTCCTTCAGAATTAAACGGTAGAGTTTTTAATGTACAGTGCTCATTAAATCTATTCAGGATCAAGCGTCTATCTGTCAGTGAGATGTGGGAATTTGAATAAGTCCGGATATAGCTTCAACCACAATTGAAATCTTTATAGCAAGTCCAATAATAGCTACGGTGTACTCTGAAATTTTCGTTTTATCAAATCAATGACATTTTAGGAACAGACCTCGAAATATTGTCCAACGGACCACAATGATATATAATCCGAAATTTTTGCTTCCGATTTTTTTAACATCTAACTATGAAAATATTTGACTGATGAAAGATTTAACAAGCACTAATCAACAAACACGATAAAACTCTACCCCTAGGCCATTACAAGTCATTGTTCAATTAACAGAACAATTAAGAGAAAAGTTTTGATCTAGAACTGAATATAATGTTATAATGAGTTAATCAAAGATGGAGATCACAAATTATACCAAGTCCAAATCTTCTGGAGTATATTCTATTTGATTAGTGAAGCCCATTTTAACCCCCTGAAGGCTAAACTATTCTCCGGATTCGAATTGATTACGCACACTAAATATTTGCACTTGCCATTCCGAGTCCATAAGGAGTAATTTGTAACACGCCAGGATTAAATTGAGTCCCGGCGAATCTATTACATCTGTACCATCAATACCACCGAAACGTGGCCATATATCTTCGGGGAGCACCAATTAATAGGCCCGACTCGTTACTGCAATCCGAACGATTAGGATCGCAAACAAACGCAACCGAATGAGCCGAGTCAGTTTTATAAATTTCGGGAAGTTATTACTGCAGACTGAAAGAGACGTTAATTTAGGATGGAGGTTCTTTTGTATGCACTGTCTTCCCATGGGTAGTCTAGTCGAAATTCTAACTTCGATGGAAACTAAGTTGGCTCTTATCGATTCGAAATGGGTTGGCTATCTATCTAACGAGAAACGCTACTGTTTTATGAAATGAGCAGTCGAAAAGCACTAGGAATAAAATGCGTTGAAGTATAAAATTTTTTCTCATTTTACTTTTATCAAAAATATTTGATGATCAAAGGTGATATAATTTATTTATACTAATAATCTATTTTGGTGCATAAAGAAGGCCGTTTTGTAAAGGAGCCATCTTCAGATGGTGAGGACGTTGTCTGATTATCTACACTGCGTAAAAAAAGTAGAAGGGCAGTATCTTTTTGCCAATTAATATCTCTTATTTTCTCCTAACTACCAGATATTTAAGCAGATTTAGTTTAATGACCCTTGTTTTCATTTTAGGCAAAAATTAAACATCTACCACTAATATTATTAAGAAAATTAGTATATATAATTTCTGATGCGTAAAAAAAGTAGGACAGTTGCTAATATATTTAATTTAGTGAGTTGTTCTTTATTTAAATAGTGATTTTGTACTTTGTTTATCCTTTTCTGTCAAAAAAATCTAATTTGTTTAAAAGTTACGCTGTTTCTCCGTTCTCAGAAATGCCTAAAGGAATACCTTTGAACGATTTGCAAAAAGGGCACATTTCCGCATATCAAAATGATGGTAAAGGTGTCAGAGAGATTGCTCGATTGTTGCAGGTGAGCCCCAATGCAGTTTCAAACTTTATCAGAAATCCTTATAAAAATGGAAATAAAAAAAAGACTGGTAGACCGAAGAAGTTAACACCACGTGATGAAAGAAAACTTGCTCTTGTGCTGAAGAAGAACAAAGGAAGTGTTTCAAAGGCAAGAAATCAAGCAGGACTTAATCATGCGACGAAACAAACAGTTTACAACTATATTAAAAGATCTAAAAAATTCATTTTCAAAAAACGGAAACATCATCCTAGGTGGAAACAAACTCACATTGATAACCGTTTAGCGTGGGCTAAGGAGCACATGTCCTGGACTACAGTATGGGCTTCTGCGATATTTTTTGATGAAAAGAAATTTAACTTAGACCGTCCAGACGGATATCAGCACTACTTGCATTGTCTGGGGACTGAAGACAAATACTATTCAACACGACAAATGGGAGGAGGGAGTTTAATGGTTTGGTTGGTTGTTGGATACGGTGGAAGGACAAGTCTGGTTTTCTTAAATGGTAGGCAAAAACATACAGACTACATTCAAGTGCTGAATTCCGAGCTTCTTCCTTATGCCTCTGACATGGGGGGTGAAGAGTGGAAGTTTCAGCAAGACGGAGCTTCCAATCACACCTCGACTGGAGTCAAAAATTGGTTCCTAACAAATAATGTGGATGTTTTAAATGGACAGCCAAAGGTCCTGGCCTTAATATAGTGGAAAACATCTGGGCAATGCTAGTTCGTCGAGTTTATGCTGATGGAAGGCAATTTGATTCGCAAACTCAGCTTCGAGAAGCATTGAATGACTCGTGGGACAATTTTTGTCAAACTGAAATTCAAACTCTATACAATTCACTTCCAAACAGAATATTTGAAGTTATAAAGGCCAATGGGAAGACCATTCCTTATTAAAGTCACTATTTTTTCATTCATTATAATGCTGTCCTTCTACTTTTTTTACAAAGTTTCAAAAAAGATAAACTATTTTTGTTGCCATTAATATTTTATGTTTGAACATCATAATTCTGATGTTAAAATTGTATTTTCGAAATATTTGTTAAATGTTTCTAATAAAAAAATTTAGTAAAAATAAAATATTTTTCGGTTATTGTTACAAAATCAAGTGTCCTTCTACTTTTTTTACGCAGTGTATCTATCTTCTAGTAAACTTTTCCTCTATAATAACCGGAGAGTATTTGACCTTCCCCATCAAGTTTAATTCTTTGTAATCTGAGAAAAAAAAATTCCTTGCATAATTATTCACCTATATGAAGACTTTTTTATTGGAAAGAAAAAATAAATGTATAAATTGTTTTTTAAAATGAATTCAGTTGACTTTCTTCCGTGAAACGTTACTGTTTCATGAAATGGCGCTAAAAATAAAAATGAGTAGGAATATAAAGAGTTTTCTCATTTTAATTTTATCAGAAATGCTTTTGATAATCAAAAGATACATAATTTATTTATATTATTGACTCTTTTTGGAGTATAAAGAGAGCTACTTTGGATCAGAATTCATCATTCTGAGGCATATTCAAATGATGAGGATGTCGCCTGATCATTTAATCTCCCTTGCATTAAACTCCTGCTCTAAATTAGCAGGAGAGGGTTTCATCTTCCACGTCAGGTTTAACACTTTGTACACGGAAAAGAAATTCTATGTACAACTATTCACCTATGCGAAGACTTGTTTATTGGATAGAGAAATAAATATGTATAATTGTCTTAAATTGAATTTCTCCGAAATATTAATTTACATTTACTTACCACTCTGTATGTACTTTAAGAATCAAAATTAAGAAAGTAAATAAATAAAGCGTTAAAATGATACACCGTCTTGAATATGGTGCCTGAGAGGAGACATTCGAGTGTAAAAAATTAATTTGCGATGAATATTTGACGGAATACGGTTTCGATTTCAAACCTAGGATCCTGAAGAGGGTATCGAAACATCACAAAAATCGTGGTCCTTAAAAAAGGAGGAAGGGATATTTTATTTTTATTTTTTAGACAGTCAAATAACTTTGTTGTAGATTTATTTTAATTCAGTTTAATTAATTCGTATTCTTAATTCTGATTCATGAAACTGCGGTAGCTCAAAAACAAAATAATTTGAATAACTTTTTTTTTTGGTATATGGTATTATGACTATAATTGTAGTTTTATATAACATTTTAGTTCAAATTAACTAATAAAACAGCTCCATTTTCTGGTGCTTGTGTATTAACCTCATACCAGAGATTAATCAATAAAGATCGCATGCTAGATTCGTTTTAAAGATCGATCTTTGGAAGCTATAATTCGCCAATGATATGCTGTTAATACACAAATACCAGTTTTCTTGGCTATACTATGAATCCTACAACTCTCATGTGTGGATATTAAATTCTGGCCACTCATAGAATTCATGTCATTAATCAAGATTTACAGTATTATGTAGAAGAAGAGGTATAACACCTTTATTAGAGAGTGTGCAAAATGTTTCTGGGAATTACTTCCAAGGATTCTGATTCAAAAAGCCCCTAGAAATGAAAAAAGTTTGGAAAGAAGAAACAGAAGAAAAAGAAAAAAAAAAGGAAAAAAAAGAAAGGATAGTTAATGCACAAGTACTAGTTGTTTTTACTATACTTCGAATCCTACAAATCTCATGAGTGAGAAAATAACGCTGTTGACCGAGATCCATAACATTAATTCGAGGGAGAGAAATAACTCCTTTAATGGAGAGGGTGCAAGAAAATTTCGGGGAAACCATTCTTTGCAGTTCTGCTTCGGAAGACTCCCAAGAAATTAAAATAGTCTTAAATGTATTGATTTCACTTATTTACTTTTATCAAAAATGCTAATGAAATTAAATTAAAGACGGGGGAAAGATGTTGTAGGGTCTTTCCTTATTTTTGAAGATCCCCGTGTGTCTTTGTTGCGAGGGAATACTTTTTTGTTATGTGATCTTGTGACTATTGTAGTTTTATATCGCATTTAGGTTTAAATAAACCTGAAAAAAACTCCATATTCTGGTGTTTGTGTATTAACCGCATATCAAGGATTAATCAACAAAGATCGCATGTTAGTTTCACTTCAAACATCGACCTTTTGGAACTATGTTTGCTAATGACATGCAGTTAATACACAAGTACCAGTTTTCTTTGTTATATTATTAAGCCTACAATTCTTATGAGTGAAAATAAAAACCTGATCATTCATAGCATTCATGTCCAAGACATCTTAAATACAGAGTGTTCAAGAATGTTTCGAGTTAACCACTCCCTCTAGGTCTGATTCGAAAGCCCCTACGAATTAAATTGTTAGGAAGAAATAAATAGAAGAAAAGAAAGAAGAAATTGAAGAAAAGAAAGGAATGTTAATACACAAGTACCAGTTTTCTTGACTATATTACTAAATCTCAACTCTCAGGTGCAAAAATAGAAATCAGAGCACTCATAGCATCCCCGCCCTTGCCCAAAAATCTCCAATATAATGTAGAGGGGGAGTGATAACACCTTTAATAGGAAATGCACAAGAAAATTTAAGGGAAACCGCTTCCGCTGGTTCTGATTCGGAAGTCCCCTAGAAATTAAAAGGTTTGGAAGGAAGAATTAGAAGAAAAGAATGAAAAAGAAAGGTGAAATAGAATAAAAGGAAAGTTAATACACAAGCATTTCTTGATTATACTATGAATCCTACAACATTCGTAGATGAAAATAAAAATCTGAGTATTCATAGCATACACGTCCTTGACTTTCATTTCCAAAATTATGTGGAGGAAGAGGAATGACATCTTTAATAAAGAGTGTGCAAGAAATTTTGGGGGAAACCACTTCCTTCGGTTTTGATACGGATGGCCACTATAAATTAAAATGAACTGAAACATATCGATTTCACTGACTTAACATTATCAAAAATGTTTCTAAAGTTAAAGGAAAGAGGGAGGAAAAATATGTTGGTGTGTCTTTCTTTATTTTTGAAGATCGCCGTGTGGCTTCGTTGCTGGAGAATACTTCCTGAAGAAGCGATGGAGTAAATTATGCAGTGAAACGAGCAGCGATGCTCTTCGGAAAATTCAGGAAATGTTTCCCCGAAAAGACAAAAGCGAACAATTGGAAATAACTTGCGTTGTTCAGAAGAAGAGAGAACTGAGCTGCGTGCCTGTGGTTCGTTCCTCTACCCGTTCTTTTTCTTTTCATTCCCGGTATCTTTCCATCTTGGTGATAAGTTTTCTTTTTCCAAGAAAGCAAACAGCGGTGAGTGGCTAGATTTTCCGGAAGGCAATATTTCAATTATATGAAGACAATCTAAAAATTTAAGTGACAGAGAATGCTATGATTTTTCTTTTAAACTGGAATTGAAAATAAAATATTGAAATATAGGATTTAATAAAGTTTGTAAACAAAAGGCACAGTCGTCTTTTTTCTTTAAGGTTTAAAATAAGAAAGTATTACTCATTTTGTACCCTTTCGCCTACAATAACGTATCTGACTCTTACTTTGAATGATATAATTTTCAATATTAAAATCTGTTATTGTGTCAAATCAACAATTAATTATTAAGCAGATATATTTAAAAGCGCAAGTGATTTTTACGATCTTATATGGATAAACATTTGTATAAATGGGCTAAAAAGTATGGTTTCGTATTAATAGATTAACCCCTTAACTGTGTCGGCTGAGTTCCCCTCTTGCATCGAATGATATTTTTCAAATGATAAAATTATGTCATTATTATTCAAAATATGTGGTAAAAATTATGCAATAGTTATGGCTCAATACGAAAACAAACATTAGCCGTAAATATACGCAAGTTTCCAAGAGTTTTTAATTTAACAATACAAGATAAAATAGATGCTTGCCATCAAATTAGAAATTAAGCTATTGAGGTTGTATCTAAATTTGTAGCTGAAAGCCTAAACACGTTGTAAATACTGCATGTTATATTACCTACATTTTTTTTTAATTGGCGTATATTATTGCTTAATGATTAAGAATTCTCCATAATAAAATGTGGCGAAGTTTATAAGCCAGCTAACAACTACGGGACACGAGTAATTACTTTTGTCTTGTGGTCTTGTTACTCGACTGTGAACCACAAGGTCCTAGGTTCGATTCTACCTAATTCAACTACTACAAAGGACTTTGACCTTTTTACTGACAATAATTCCTAGATTTAATGAATTCCGTATAAAATCCTCCGAAAATTAAGAGGTTTAGAACCCTTGGTAGTGCTACGATGTTGAGCTTAGTCGAATTCTGTTTGTAAATTTACTTATTTAAGAATAGGATGGTGATAAAATATCCTTAAATTAATACAGCCTGAGTAAAAACTTTAAGGCCAGTAAAAAATTTTGAGAAAATGTAAAATAAAATAAAAGGGATTCAAATAATATTAATTATTAAAGTTCATTGATAAGAAATAAATGCCATAAACATAATTTGTAAATACATAATTATGAGAAACATGTGGTTATGTAAAAAGTTAGTATTTCTGCCTGAGTAAAAACTTTAAGGCCACCAGTCATTTTTTAAGAAATAAATGTAATATAATCGTGTAATTACCATTGCAACTACTAGCTTGTGACAACGCTGCAATTTTCATATTTGTCATACGTTTATTCGAAGTATTGGTGATCTTTGTGAAGATGGCGAAGGGTCAGAAGTTAACTGATCGTGAAAGAGGACAGATCGAAGCTTTGTCTTCAACAGGAATGAGTAGTAGTGCTATTGCGATAAAGATAGGAAGGTCAAAGACTGTAGTCAACTATTTTTTTTTAAATTGAAAGGCAATTATGGTAAAAAGAATACTGGGGGAAGACCTAAAGCTTTGTCCTCACGTGATGAAAGAAGAGTTTGCCAACTTGCATCTACTGGAAAGTACTCAACCAGGAAACTGATTCCGACGACAGGTTTAAAAGTTTGTCAAAAAACGATTTATAACACAATTAGAATGTCTGGAATGTTCACTTATACAGCAAAATTGACTAAGCCTCAGTTACTGCAGAGACACAAAATAGAGCGTTTGAACTTTGGCCAGAAAGTCATGACCTGGGACAACCAATGGATAGAAATTATTTTTTCTGACGAAAAAAAATTGGAATTTGGATGGACCAGATGGCTGGTATTTCTACTGACATGATATAAGAAATGAAAAAGAAATATTCTCCAAGCGCCAATTAGGTAGAGGGTCTGTCATGACTTGGGGCTGTTTTGCTTACAATGGTGTGGGCTCAATTGCATTCGTTTCAGGTAGAATGAATTCACAAGGATACCAAAATGTCCTAACAAATCATCTTTTGCCAAATGCTGAATGTCTTGCTGGAGAAAATTGTAAATATCAGCAAGACAAATGCATCGATCCATTCGAGTAACAGCACAAAAAATTGGTTCCAAGTCAACAATGTTGAAACTGTGAAACGGCCAGCTAGATAACCTGACCTCAACCCAATTGAGAACCTTTGGGGTGACTTATCAAGAAGAGTTTATGCAAATGGGAGACATTTTACATCAACAACAGAGCTGAAATTTACTATCGAAGATGAATGGTATAAAACCAACCCCACCCTTTGTCAAAAACTCGTTTCATCCATGAAAACAAGAATATTTGAAGTAATTCGAAGAAATGGCTCCTACACAACCTTCTAAGAATTTGTAATTTTTTTCTTATATGTTATTTTCTATGTTGGCCTTAAAGTTTTTACTCAGGCCCAAATATTCATCTGTGTGTTCTGTAATATTTTCTAATAATAAAATATTTGCAAATTAATTTTTCTACTTTTTTTACTTTTATTTAAGCTCAATAATTATCAATCAAATGGTATTTTAATTCCTCAGTTTATATGTTTCCATTTTCTCAAAAATTTTTACTGGCCTTAAAGTTTTTACTCAGGCTGTATAACGGAGGCGGTATGTGATACATAATAGCTACCTATGGTAACCAACTCAATCGCTAATTCTTTTTTGGCATTTCAATTAAGATATTAATGTGAAAATGTAATGTAATTAAGATGTTAATGTGAAAATGTAATGTAATTAAGATGTTAATGTGAAAATGTAATGTAATTAAAATGTTAATGTAAAAAAAATTTCAAAAGAAATGCAATCTTTTTATTTGATACGATTGAAATGGCACATTAAATCCGTCGGAGTTAAACATCCTCCTCTAAGGCGGCGAGCGGAGAGACGATGCCACCTCATGGGTCGTCCTCGTCATCTGAAGGCTGTTCAAAGTTACGAAGTCTGTCTCAAAATAACCCTAGTGTTGCTTTAAAATAGGACGTTATTACAACTAAACTAAACTAAATGGTGGTGTAATTCTATTCTTTATAACTCTCTTGATATCGAAGATATGATGCCAGTTTGCATCATGGAAATTAATGTTTCAACACAAGCAATTTTTGTATAATCCATCCAAAAAAGTGTTCAGACAATTCTTGTAATTATTGCAACCTAATAATAATCTAATAATCTTCTCGTAATCTTTAAAGGCTAATTTCAATAAAATGTCATTAGATTTAAAAGAATCGAATGAAATATTTCCGAAGGTTATATAATGTCATATTTCCTCTTTAAAAATATGTAAATTGCATTCGCATAAGGAACTATTTACATATTTGTATTTGTATAATCTTTCAATACCTTAACTGCAGCCCTCAAATTTTCATCATTTAAATTTTTCTGAAAAATAAAAAATTCACAAATTTAAAATTAAAAAAAATTAGCTGAAAAGAAACAGATGTATGAGAAAAATGACTTAAGAGCTGTTTCAATATAGGCAAGCGTAATAAGTATTCGAAAGAATATTTCATCAAGTATTTTGTATATAGTTTACTTTATTGAAGTTTTCATTTTTATCGTTAATACAATAATTTTCTTTTAAAGTTTGCCTTAGTAACAACGAAATACAGATATTTGGGAATATATTTGAAATACATAGTTTTATTTGTATATTAAATTACAAAATAAATAAATAATAGTTAAATAGGTGTTTGAGGAATTTTATTTAATTTAGTCAGAAGTTATAAATATATTTATTATAAATAAAACAAGTTCAAATCAAGAAATTTTTGGAGCAGATGAAAAATAAAACACAGATGCTTATTTTCTAAAATATCCATTTATAACGGAGATATCAACAGCACAATGCTGGTGATTTACACGTGCCAAATTTCATTAATCGATACTTTAAATTATGTTTAAGAATTTTTGTATACTTAATCTTTTTTTACCAGAGACTATAAAATAAATGAAATAACTGAATTTTTTAAAATTTTTCTTTTTTTTTTAAAAAAAAGTTGTTTTATTTAAATTTAGTGACACTGCATTATCCGTACACAAAATATTACTTATTGGTTTTCTGATGTTACGTGTCTTTGCAGTTTATAAATGGCGCTTATATATCGATTGTTAATTAATAAGAACAAGCAAATCGATTTTTTAATCATTCACGACACTTTGCCAACATTTAAGTGAAATCGAAGTACATTGCTTTAAAAATATTTTTATCCATGGTCATTTTTTTTTCTCAATTCTGTCAGAATATATTTTATACACGTATGGAACTAACTAATAATTAACTGAAGCTCTGCTCAATGTATTTCCCCCAAAATTTGAAACAATGTCATCTTTTAACGCCGGTATTTTCTCTATTCAAATCTGAAACCAAATTCTTTTTGAAAAGAAGAAACGCTCTACTTCTGGTTCGTAAATGAGCAGCCTTTTCTTTAGAACCTTCTGATTAATGGTGGCATGGCGGACAGATGGTTCTGAGTTCCTGATTCGGAATTCTTCTACTTCATAAACAAGGATGAAGGTAATAAATGTCTCGGAGCCGGTAATTTGACTGATGTTCCCGTTCAAATTGACAAGTATTTTTACGTCTTGTGCTCAAGATCGCGAATGATCGATAGTTATTTCTGAAAGTATAAAGGGAAGTTATTCAGACCATTTGCTTGGCTCAAAATGTGTGCAACAGATTTCCTCCAGTTTGTCTGCCATTTAATCTCTTGGCTGTTTGATATTGCAGTGTCTGTATAAGGAAAAATGATATATTAGATTTTCATGAGGATTGTAATATAGATTTATACTGTCTTATCTGCAGGTTGACATTTTGAAATATTGGAAATTTTGCATGCAGTTTTTATTTCTGGTCATCATAACTTTGGAATATTAATTCTGTTTTGTAACAACAATGAATCCGTAAAGCACACAGCTTGTTTAAATATTTTAAGCAAACATAAATTTTTCAGGAAAAACTATTTTAGGCAATAAAATAAAATGATTAGGTATATGTTGTTTAGTTGTTTTGTACTGTATGGAAAATAGTATATGTTATCTGATTAATGATGGCATGGCGGACAGATGGTACAGTAATAAGTACAGATGGTACAATAATAATGTAATATAGTACATAATATACTTAGTCTTAGATTCAATAATCTCCCTCCTGGAGGCACCCAGTTATGAGGATGAGAGACTTTCAGTATGGTGGTTAGTTCTCGCCATCTGAGTGGGTACAGAAATGGTATGGGGTCGGCTACATCTTATCGATGATGGGATGTACCTCACTCGGGAGGGTTTGTGTCATTGCCGATGATATGTCCTAGGACTCAACCAGGGACAGCGGTGGCCTGGTGGCAAGGTCTCGGCTTTGGAACCGGGGGGGGGGGTTCAAATTCCAAACGTTAAATCCTTCGAACTCAAGCGTCCTCTCGCTGGTGTGGTGTGGAAGTTTGGAGAAGGGATCCAGGTCTGGTATCGTCCTCGTTTCATTTTGTACATCTTGTTGATTCAATTAATTTTAATTGAGTTGGCTGAATACCAAATAAGTTAACAAATTGCGTTCTGGTCACGAGATTCCTCGTTTATAGCAGACTGAACAATGTGGTCGGGTCCCAAGATATCTCGTTTTCATGCTTTTCAGCTGCTGAATACCAAATAAGTTAACAAATTGCTTTCTGGTCACGAGATTTCTCGTTTATAGCAGACCGAACAATGTGGCCGGGTCACGAGATATCTCGTTTTCATGTTTTTCGCCTAAATCGATGCATAACCAACCAGAGGTCAATATTTAACACATTAAGAATCGCAAAGAAATCTGTAAGACATACGCTTGGTCAGCACGTTTTTGGACAAGTATGTTCTAGAATCAACATAACTTTGTTATTTAAGAAGCAAAAACAGACGGGACGCGAAACACGAAAAAATTCGTGAGCGGTCCTTATTGTTTTAAAATAAGATACTGCTGCAAATCGTTGCAAAAGGG
Organism: Argiope bruennichi; assembly: GCF_947563725.1. Classification (NCBI taxonomy): domain Eukaryota; kingdom Metazoa; phylum Arthropoda; class Arachnida; order Araneae; family Araneidae; genus Argiope; species Argiope bruennichi. The sequence continues at coordinate 38,141,565 of NC_079156.1, forward strand.
AGTATGCTTATCAAATCTCACACTCTAAAGCATTATTCAAGTCTGTGATATAAATAATAGTTAAATTAAAAAAATCTCATATAATAAATACATGTATAAAATATATAATAATATTTAAGAATACTTTATGTAAATATATTACCAAATGCAAATTAAAAATGTGCATATATGCATCCTATTGCTTGCCAATCAAGCTTCTAGAGTGTTCAAAAATATGCGGTCCCTGGAAGCGCAAAAAGCGCCGTATGCAATGTGTTAAAATGCTCGCTTCCCTGATTTTGATATGACCCTATAAGATAATTCTGGTATGATTCAGATTATCAATTCAATTGATGATATCTTTATTTCCTCTTGACTGTAATAAAGAAGTGATCATCTAAAGGAGTAATGAGTTAGTAGATGTTAATAACAAGTGAATCAGACGACAGAGATCTTTACCATAAAAGTATCTGAAAAAAATTCAATAGTTACAGAAATGGCATTCAAGTTATTATTATGTGAAATAGTGACTTCGTTGTTTCATGTTGAATAAGAAAGCCGACAAAGAAGAATATGGGTTATATTCTCTGTATGTGCTATTCTCCAATTTTTATAAAAATTGGGTGGAGTGAAATGATTTTCAGCAACTAGTTGGCCGCTGCAGTCGAGTAGGTAGCTGGAGAATTTTATTTCCCTTCCATACAAATGTGGGCCATTTTCCTTCAAAATGTTTCAAGAAAGTAACTTACACCCCATTCTTCAATAAATCTGACTTCTATCATGTAATCTACCTGAAGGATTTAAATTTCATTTTACTAGCATATTTCTTTATTATTATTATTTATTTATCATGAATCCTGTAATTGTATTTTGTTTATTATGAGTCCTGCTATGGTTTTAATCTCATTATAATATAATCTCTCATGCTAAATACATAAGCAATTGTAAATAGATTATATATTAAAAAATTAGCTAAACATTATTAACTTTATTACATATTTACGTGTTAATGACAAAGCAATTATAATAACAGTTTAAAGTTTAAATAAGCAAACCCAAAAAAGCCATTTCAGGTAAAATAAAAACTACTTTCTTCGATTTGAATGGGACTATTTTGTGTCACATTAGTTACTTTGTACCGTTATATGATTTTTATTACGGCAATAACCATTTCGTTATATTGTTATCGTTGTTCTTACCATTAAATCCACTTACAAATTGAGCTAGATTGTAGCATTAAATACGCATGGTTTTATTTTTAATGCTTATTTGAAAATGCGTTAGGTTCAGTTCTTATGTGAAAATACCCTTTTTTCATTATTATTACAAAAAAGTAAATGTGAAAATGAGTTGCTTCATATTTATTATAGTGATATGATGATGGTATTTAGAAAGTTTTAGATAATAATATGAATGATTACATTATCATTTCCAATTTTTTTTAAATCTTATCGTTATACAGCGATGCTCCTGAATCTGCAGTCAGTTCCTGGAATAAATGTATTGTTTCGACGTGATATCGAAAAAATGAAGGTTAAACTGAGTTCGTTCTATTTGTCCTTACTACCAAATTCCAAAATAAATAGTTTTTGTAGTACGAATTATTTTCTTATCATTTAAAGCATTAGTATGATAAGCCGGAGTTCTGGCATAGGGGTAGCGCATCTTCCCCGTGATCTGGGCATCCCGCGTTCGAATCCCGGTTCGGGCATGGTTGTTCTTAATATGTGTTCTATCTGTGAGGTGTGTGAATGTTCCCCCCTGTAAAAAGAAGTTGTGCAAGCGAATGTGTGTGTGTCATCTTCATATGAGCTAGAAGTCAGACTTCTGCCCTCGGGTGCTCAGGGGTCTTTACCCTCAGAAGCTACTGCACCCCCTTTCCGTGGTAACGCGGACACGACATCATCATCATCATTAGGATGATAAATGGTTTAGTTTTGACACATTTAGTGTTAATATTTTTACAAATTTATAGTATTGTTTTCCTGCGCCGCGTATATTAATTGCTTATTGAATTGAAAATTTGAAAGGCCAAATTATAGTTTACACGTAACACTAGAACAATCAGTATTAATTAATAGCTACTTCAATTGAAAGCCAATTTGATAAATATTTAAGAAACATTCTTTTTTTATTTTATTTAATATTAAAGCAAATAATAAAAATTATGGTTAAAAAAACTTTACTCTTCTATTTATCCATTTTTAAGAAACAGAAACTTTGGTTCCTTGAGTTTTGAATAAACGTATATTCTACAATGATCACAAACATTCTAATTTTATTTAGTAACAATAAACATTAATATATAATTTTAAAACATTTTTTAGTTAGAAATGTGCTGTGCTACATTTTCCTGTAACCATTACGTACTTAATAATCTATTCTTCAATCTGTTGGCAACTGACTGTAAAATTTGGAAGTTAGTGTGTTTATTAAAAAGATTATCTATCAATAGCTTAGTTCAGGTTCTTGCAATTTGAACGAAAGGTTTATTATGGCGAATAAAAACGGTCATTTGATTTCACCTCTGAAAAGTAACTATTATAGAAATTACTACTTGACTCATAGCAATATTTAACACTTTCACTAATGACAGAGTCCAACCGGCCATCCATATTCTATACTTGTCGTTTGACACAGAAACCAGCTAAAAGTGCAGGATGAAAAATAAGTTATCACAAACGAGGATTTCGCATTTTAACTTGCACCCTTCGTTCGAATTGAAGCCAACCCCCCAGGATAGGATTTGTAAAGCCAATTTGGCAGGATCAGTAATAAGAGGGTTAACGCTATTAGTTTTGTTTGGTTTAGTTATATTAACGTCCCGTTATAAAGAAACACTAGGGTTGTTTTGGGACGGACCTCGTCATTTTGAACCGCGGTCAGATGACGAGGACGACACCTGAGCTTGCACCCCCCTCTCCACGCCACACCAGAGGGAGGACGTTTGGCAGGATGCATTTAACGTGCAACAGACCTCCTTACACGACGGTTCTTCGGTGGAATCGGGACTCGAACATGAAACCCAACGGCTCACAAGCCGAGACCTTACCACCAAGCCACCGCGGCCCTCTAGGTTAATTCTATTAAGAAATTATGTTAGAATGTGAATATAATAGACAAGCGTATAATCTCATTTTGCACAAATCCCGGTTTTTGTGTTCCAAACTAGAAATAAATTACAGACATTTAAATGTGACGTAAAAATATATACTAAATGCAAAACTAAGCAGAATTGGAGTCAGCATTCGCAATGGAATTGCGAATTCTGTTCTATGTTTAAATATATAAAATATAAAATACATAATATATATTATATATGTAGGGTCGTGTTCCCAATCGAAAGAATACTACACGTTTTCCTTTTCCATATTGTAATAGACGAACACAGGACTACACGAACGTTAAGCAAAAGAACAAAAGTATAGGGTTGGTTGCAGTTTAGGCGAAAATAGAATGGTTGTTATCCTTCGACGCTCACACTCTCCCGCTCCAAGCGTCTCCTTTCTGCCGTTTGCCTCGCTTCTCCGTCTAGGCGGAACACTACTGCCATCTGCAGACGGCGAGGTAGAGAGAATACCATAGGGGCTCCTAATACATATATGAAGCCAGTAAAATTTAAAACTGAAACTCAGTCAAAGGATAATACTCTATCTTATTAATATATCATTTTATTAATTCACAAGGAATTTAGCTCATGTTGATATCTTATAAGCATAATTTAAAAAGTAATATTGTCAATAACTAATTATTGACTAAAGGATATATCATTATCCTTTCATTTCAGAAAATGTCAACCCAACAGTAACTCAAATGTTTTAATAGTTTTTATAATTTTCGTCAAAGAACTTGAAATCTGCGAAAATAAGGAATTAGCTAGTTCCAGACTTAATTTCTATTTGCTGTATAAGTAACAGAATTACAACAAAATAACTTGTAAAGACCATATACCGAATTTCCTTTGTCTAGCTCAAAGTGTTTTTCATTTATTTTTTATCACAGGCAAAGAGACAGACCGATGGACAGACAGACGAATGGGCATAAAGCTAAAAAGTGATTTTCGAAATCTGGGATGTCTAACATGTGGAGATTTATCAAAATTCCGAATTCGAAATTTTTTCTCACTACAATACTTTTTCTATATTTCAAATACAAGAAAGTAAAAAAAAAAAAATACATATTCACAAAGTTACGAAAATAAGAACTGAACTTAAATAATTGATCGATGATTACTAACATATTGATTAAGTTAAAAAGATATTGAAATGTGAAAATTAATTGACCAGTTAATTAAAATTGGGATTTCACAACGTTATTGCCTAGAACTAGGAATACTTAAAATCACCGCAGATTTTTTTTAAACAAAGAAGCAGAAAATTATTCATTTGGTGCATGCAATCTGCTATCATATTTAATCACAATTTTAGAAATATTTATGTTAAATGCATTAGCAATTGTAAATAGATTGTATATTGAATAATTTAACTAAAATATATTAACTCTTAAATATACTGGGTGGTTATTATTAAAGTTCCACTTTGAAATGGTCATAAAAGGAAAACTATTGGACCAAATCTTATCAAACTTAGTAATAATTTAAAAGAAGTCATGGGAATTTCTTTTCTGCCAAAAAGTTCAAAAACTGATCTCCAGAGACGAAATGGCTCTGTAAATATTGCTAAGTAAATTAGGACATGAAAACACCGGTTTAAAATGTGTTTAATCGTTTCTGAAAAGTGTTACAAAGCATGTTCAATGTGCGTTATTTCAAAAGCACTGTTTATGGTGAGAAAATCTAAACAATTTCGTGGAACTGAAACATGTGATGCACCGACATGTGTGTAATTTTCCTCCTGATATGCTAAGAGCTATTGTTGAGAATGCAGTCATGCGATTCAACTTGTTTTCAGAAAATGGTGGACATCACATCGAACATGCTTTGTAACACGTTTCAGAAACAATTAAGTACATTTTAAACCGATGTCTTCATAGTCTTATTTTGCTTGACAATATTGCATACAGAGCCATGGAGGGTACACTAATAGGTGGGGGATCTGATTCCTCCCATCGATGACGGGACGTTCTTCCTTCGGGGAGGGTTGTACCGTGGCTGGTGACGGCCCTTAGGACTCAACCACAGTTCCCGCCAATGTTGCTGTTGTGGTGGTCCAGTCATTCAGTTTTTATGGTTTAAATCCGTGTGCCTTCGTGGCGGGTCGGAGAGTTAAATGGCTAACTTCCCACCTGGTGGTAAATTTGTGAACTTTTTTGCGGAAAAGAAATTTCAATGACCTCCTTTAAACTATTACCAAGTTTGATAACATTTTTGGTCCAGTAGTTTTCCGTTTATAACCATTTCAAAGTGGATCTTTAATTATAACCGTCCATTATATCTGTGTATCAATAATAAAACAATTATAATAGTTTAAATAAATACATCCAAAATCTTGTCAATAACTAATTATTGACAAAATTATATATACTCATCCTTTCATTTCAGAAAATGTCAGCACAAATGCTGATTAAACATTTCAATAGTTCTTATAATTTTAATCAACGAATCTGAAATCACCGAAAATCATGAATTTGCTTGTTCTAGAGTTAAATTAATTTCTATCCACTACATCAGTAATAGAATTACCACAAAAAAATCTCTGTGATTAACACCTGAGGAATAGCAATTCTAATTCCACACACTAATAGGAATCTGATTCTTATGTATATCTCGTCCGAGTGAAACTAGCTTAAAAATGTCAATTTCCACCGTATTTTTAACGGCTTCCGTGCAGAAACTGTCCACTAAAAGTAAATTATGTCAGTATTTTCGTCACGTTTTGTTATTTAATTAAGTCCAGGAAGGGGAAAAACTTGTAAACTCAAACAATTCTTAGTGAAACCTCTTATTTAAAGCTTTGTGTAAAAAAGAGGCTGTCTTCTATTTTAATGGTGAGATTTCTCCACGGAAAAAAAACACAAAAAGCGAAAAGAAAATCGCGTGATGGGTGATATTAGTCTCGGAATTCTTCTCTCTTCTCCCCCTACTTTAATCTCTTTTTTTTTCTTTTCGTTATTGTTATTATTATTCCATTGAAGAGTGGAAGCTGAATTCTATTGCTTCTAAAATGGCGATTTGTTTCAATGGTTTGAGATATAGAAGGAACATTATTAACTCTTTGAGCGTTTACCAATGGCGCTGAAGAATTTAATAAGAAAGAGTTTATTGCAGAGTTCGAAATAAAATTTTGGTAATGGAGTAATAGATTGAAAAATATTCATGGATATTATATCTAATCTGAAAATGTATTTAATAATCCATAAAATTAAAAGAAATTTTAAAAAAAATGAATTTTGTTTATTTTACGTGAGATGATTTTAAGTTTCTCTGTTTCACTAAGCATAAATGCTCTATTCAAAGAATATTAAGATTTTTATTCTAGAATTTTTCTTTTGAATTCATATGTTTAAATAAGATAATAGCCGTTACCCTTTCGAATTAATAATATTTATTTAGTCATGCCAGTCAGTTTAGATACTACATCATACAACAACAAAAGAATGGTAATATCTTGTTAAAGAATATCTTAGTTATCCTGAAGGAAAGGTAAAAGATTCCTTAAGTTAATCCCGGATCATTCGCTTTTTTATTGCATTGCCGTATCTTACTGGTAGGGCCACGGTAACCTGGTGGTAAGCTTTGGCTTCGGAACAGTAGGGTTTCAAGCTTGAGACACAATTCCACCGAAGAACTGTTGTGTAAGAGGATCTGTTGCATCTTAAATGCATCTGGGCCAAAAGTTCTCCGTTGGTATGGTGTGGAAATTTCGAGGGGGTGCCAGTTCAGATGTCGTCTTCGTCATCTGGCCGTGCTTCAAAATTATGAGGTCCGTCTCACAATTGCCCCAGTGTTGCTTTAAAACGGGACGTCAATATAATTGAACGGAATTGAAACAAAAGATTTGTTTGAGATTCTAAGACAGTGCATTGAGGTGAAACATGTGATGAGTGGATTTTTGGAAGCTTATTGGAGTGAAATCGAAACTTCCTTCGCAATAGAAACGGGCCGATTTATTGATATGAAAGCGTTTCAAGTTAAAGAAAGATGGGTCATTAGCTTCCAACGATGATGACCTGTTTGTTTCACAATGTTGGATTAAGTGAGTCTTTGGACCCAATTCGATCAATGTTTCTTCTGGTTGAGTCGCTGTCTTATTTTATCTTCATCTGCAGAAAACTACATTTTTTTTTAAAAAAGGAAACTTTTATGAAGGTTCTTGAAGTCAAATACAGCAGAAGGTGATCCTGCAGATGAGACCTGTTTCTCAAGAGAATCTGCTGCTACACTGGCTTTGTGGACCATACGTACTTTCATCCACCTTACATTAATAGAAAGGTAGCAGAGAAAAATAGCTTGGATTTGTTGAGCTATTTGCTTATAGTTGAAAATAAATTGAGCTTCTTTAAACTCGACTATCATAGTTTGGATTTGCTAAGAATAATTGGAATTTCGTGTAATATTTTGCTTATAGCTGAAAATAAGGTGAAATGCTTTTAAAATCTACTATTATATTTTGTATTTGGTGCAAATAATTTGGATTAGTTGAGGTATTCTGCTTATAGTTAAAAATACACTTAACTACATTTAGTTTCGACTATTATAGTTTGGTTTCTTGAGCTATTGTGTTTATAGCTGGAAAGATGATCTTCCTTCAAATTTGACTATTAAGTTCTGATTTGTTAAGAATATTTTGTATTTGTTGGGCTGTTTTGCTTATAGCTAATAATAAGATGAATTATCTTTAAGCTCAGATATTTTCAGCTCAGCTATTCATTAAAACATTTTTTGAACTGTCGGAATTTCTGCTTGGGATATGAAGCACTTTTTGCTTAATTTCCAGAGCCATTGGCAGGTGATGCTTTCATTTTGAACGATGAAGTGTATATAGCTTTTATGTTCGGCCCTGTCTGTGAAAATCCAAATATTCTTCGATATCTCAACGATGCCGTTGGGTGTTTTGTGGTAAGAGGGAAAAGATTGAAATTGTTGTTTACTAGAAATACTGTCATTTTGAAAAAAGTTTAACCGTGGTGTTCTTTTGCAGTAACTTATGGAAGTATAACATCGATACCAGTGTGATCTGAACACTCAATACTAACTTTAGAAATCTTTCTCCCTACTTTCAGAAAAAAATATTACATTTTGTGATAAAGAAAAATGATTTTACTAGAAAAAATGTGATATAACTGAAAAATAATTCAATAAATATCCAAATATAAAACTTATGTATCTAAACTAAAATATATATATATATATTAGAGCATTTTTTTATCAAATAGCTTATTTGCTAAAAATATACTACATGATACTTTATTTATAATGCCTTTGTTATAACTCGAGCACAATTTATTTCATTCAATATCATTTTTCGATAAACATGAACTTAAAATACTCATGTTTATGATTGAAGTATAAATTGATTATGGAAGATAATGAATTTTTTTTTTTTGCTATAGTTTTTCGATATTTTTTTTCCATTTTTGGAGAGATATTGACTTGTCTGAATTTTTGTAGCTTGCCTAATTCTTCAAAAAAAAAAAACCCCGCCTTTTAGGATCAGAATTTTTTAATCCATTGGGTGTTAATCAATATTTAGAGAATAAATGTATTACAAATAAAACTTAAGAAGAATAGATATTATAATTCTAAGAACTTTTAGAAAATCAGAAGAACTATTCGAAAATATAATTTCAAAAAAAAATGCAAACTTATGAATTAAAATAATTTACGAAGTAATAACATAACTTCCTCACTAACAAAGTTTGGAAATATTTATTGAATAACTTCATACTTTTGTTTTTGAGTTTCGGACCAAATAGACGTGGACAGAGTGGCAAGGTTAATGGGTGGAGTTTTAAGTAGAAACATTTAATCTCCAAGAATGGCTAGAATGCTGAATTTCGGAAATGATTCGGGGTATTATGACGGGTTGCTCTTATACTAGCAGTTGCATCTACTTTAATGTGAAGTGGAAGAATTTCTTCTATGACCTTGAATAAGATTCAAAACGCATGCCAGGCATTCTGGCTCATTTCGCCTGTTGAGGTTGGCGAATTGCGCCAGAAATATATTAGTTAGAGGAGTTGAACACGTTCACTGCCACGGTTCAAGCCTGATATCCGGGCCTTCTGTCTAATTAGATGATCCCTTCTTTGCTATCTTTTAACTGCAGCAGAGAAGGTGTCATCTAATAATATAAATGGCTTGGTACAATTATATATTATCTGCGACACGCCAGTGCGTCAGTGGCAGCGAATGTGTTCATTTTTATGCCATTAATGCCATTATGTTCATTTTTATGCCATTAATTCATTTTTATGCCATTAATTCATTTTTATGCCATTAATGCAAAATATACCAAATAATTTTTTGTACACATTATGAAAAAATTTAAAGCTTTATTTAAGGTATGTGAATACGCTTGAGATTATTTTTCTGAAAAACGCTTTCAAATAATTATATATATTTGAATTTTTGTATAAAAAATAATTTATGAAAACTAAAATATACCAGCTAAAGGGCAATTTTTTAATTGGAGGAAAAGGGCATTTTTTTTGTTAAAAAGAGGTAGAAGACAAACTTATTTTACTTTAGAAGTTTATGAAATGATTTGCTAATAATTTTGTAGATAGTTTAGGAAATATATTATTTATTTTTTGAACTGAAAAGAATAAGTTGTATTTCTATCTACGCTTTGAAAATGTGGGATTAGTCAGAAAATAATACTATTCCCAATTTTTTCGTATTGTGAATCATTAAAGCAACAATAAAATATTTCTAAGTGATTAGATTACGTATTCTTTAGTTTATGAGCTACGGAACATACTGAGAAATTAATTTACCAAATTTGAACAAAAGATATACATCAGATTTTAATTTATGAGCTGCTTCGTTAGAAAATCTTACCAAAGATTAAAACTAGAGAAAAAAATAGCATTTAAAAATGCAAAATAGCATTAAAAAGTATATAAATGCAAACATAAAATTCAGTGTACTTTTCCAACAACTGAACTGGAAAAATGACTTTTCAATGCAGTCACCTACCTTTAAAGGATGCAATGTTACACAGTACTCATTTTTTATCTGATGGATCTGAATTATCACTGAATATTTATTATTCAGAACTAATAGTCATATTTAATCATGCAAAGATGTTTATGATCTCAAATAATTTCCATAACACACAATATCACAAACTTAAAAAGGAAGTGTGCATTGAATTCTACAGTTTCTTTCTAATATTACACGCTTAACGCAGAAAACATTTTGCATTCTATTTAATAATTGTTCTATTTCTGTTTAAGAATATAACCTTGGCGCATATAAAATTTTATATATTATATATTCACTAATTGTTCAGTTTCTATTTTTGATTATTACCTGAAATTTAATCAAAACCACATTAAGTTTTGATTAGTAAATATTATTACTTCATAACATTTCAGATTTAATCAATTATTAGAGAGGAAAATCATTACTAGCAAGCAAATAATTTTGCTTTCTAATAAGTATTTTGAATACAAATTTTTCCCATCATGTATTTACATTAAGTGATAATTTTGATTATAAAAAATGTGATTCAATTTGTTTTATCATAATTTAAACACTTAAATTTATGCACTTACATTCTTATTGAACGTATTTTTTTTATACCAAACACCTGTTTTTTTATGTCTTTTTTTAAAACTTGTGTTTTTTCATTTTTTTTAAAGATAGAATTGAACTTAGATGAAGTAATGGTTTAGTGATGGAAGTTAGTTTGATAGAGTTAGTTTTTAAAGTCTTAATGTGAAGGTTTTTCGAATCATCTCCGAACCACCTATCTCTCCTGCAAGCTTCCCGCACTTATTCTCAATCAGTACATATATAAATACAAATATAAATAGTACATATATTACATATATAAATGAGTAATAGTACATATAAATACAAATATAAATAGTACATAGATTACATATATAAATGAGTAATAGTACATATAAATACAAATATAAATAGTACATATATAAATGAGTAATAGTACATATAAATACAAATATAAATAGTACATATATTACATATATAAAGGAGTAATAGTACATATAAATAGTACATAAAAACAAGTACAGGTATAAATAGTACATATATAAATGTAAAGTAATGAAAATAATAGGGGAAAACTTTGAATTTGCTTTTAGTTGAAAACAATTTTATTGGACATAGTATATATTGCCAGCGTTAAGGTAGATACAGGAGAAAACTGAGTATAAAAATTGCAATAATGTTTATTCTAAGTGCTTGTGAACATATTAATTTTCCCAGAACATGCGGAGATATTATTTTAAACACCGATTCAAAATATCGAATGTATGTATGATAATATTAAACTTCAATTTATGAGTGGATTTAGCAAACAAAAAAAATTGATTGGTTTATTTTTTAAACACAATTTATCATATACACAATAGGTATTTCGCCATTTTTGGTTATATATTTTTTCAGAATATTTTAAGCAGTTTATTAAAATATTAGAAATATTTTCAAACATTTAAAACTTTTTTTAAACATTTTCAATGTTTTAATCTCATTACGTTTTGATAGATGACCACAAACCCTATTTTTTACCAAACACTTTAATTAATCAGATTTAACACACACACCAAAAAAAAACTTATTTTTTTCCTATGTAGTTCCCATAAATTCTGGAAAGTATTCATTTTTTTTTACCTCCATTATGACTTCAAGTAATGAAGTAAATTTTAAAACCTCTCGCAATCGCTTTTTCACAACCAAAAAAACTCACCACAACTATATTAAAAAAATAAAGGGAACGGAAAAAATTGCTTTGCAAAAAAACAGAGCTACCCAGAGAGGATGGTTCTGTGAGAGAGGGGGACAAAAACGCAATTCGAGCACTAATCGTGTTCCTGTAAGCGCCTAAATTGGCTCAAGTTCAAAAAGAGTTTTTCCAGTTGTCACCTCTTATCAAGCAAATGGGATGTTCGTTAAGAGGTCCAGGACTACTCAAGGAGTCCACTTGCACACGATCGATGGACAAAAACTATCAGCAACAGCAGAGGGCGAGGAGAGATAAGTTTTAGTTACTCAAGAACTTCCATCAGCTGCTGCGAAGGAATAAAAGGACTGAAAGGAGGAAAAAAGGACCAGAGTGTTTCCTAGAAGTCTATGAATATTTCATCATTTCTTGAGTGATGGCTTTGATTTTAAGACATAAAATGAACAATTAGCAAATAACATTCCAAATTTGTTCCATATTAGATTAGCATAATAATTCAAAGTCTTTTATTAGTGTATTAAAAGAATTTATTTCAATTATTTTGTATATCGAAAATTTTAAATTTTAAATTTATTTTTTGTAAATAATTTATCTGAAATCAATATTTTTCTCAAATTTACTATTAAATTTTGCTTTTGGTATAAAATAAAAATTAAATTAAATCAATTGACTAATTGATAGTTATGTTCTGCAAATATTATTAAGAATACACACATATGTAAAAAAAATTTCGAAAATCGCACATGTTAAGAAATAAATGAAAGGTCAGTTACAGAAACTTTCAAAATTGACTTCAATACTTGGCTTTTTAATAGTGATCAAAAATGGATATATTCCACATTAGCTTTACTTCATTAAAGAAAAAGGAATATTTTATATTAAATTCGATTATTTAAAACATTTGTTTCTTTGGATAGTAAGCAATAAGTGCTAGCGAGCATGTATCAAAATGTAATATGAATAAAATTGTATCAAGGTAATAAAATGAGAAATAGAAAAGCTCTCTTCTCTATAAGCAATAAATTATTATTTTTGATGAACTAGTAGAATTTGTCTTCTTAATCTAACCATTAGTTGATGTTTTAATCTTTTTATTAATATAAACATAACCGATTTTTGTAAACAGTGCTTAAAATACGAGCTTTATATATTTTGGAAAAATCCTTAATCTGTCTAATCACATTAAATATCATAACTGCATGTTATTTATCTCTTTTGTCTTCATAGAAACAATTCATGTCTAATGAAATAATGTTCACTTTCATTATTAAATTTCAATTATTTTCCCTCTAAACCAAACTTTGGAACTTAAAACTGAAAGTTCTGAAATTCCCGAGCTAGAAAAGAACTTCAAACTGTGTTCAATTATTGCTATTGTTTTAGTTTATAAATTTGAATACAGGGAGATTCAAAACTAGTGAGATAAACTGTCGGAAGGAAGCTCAAAAGCAGTACGAAATGACACAACATTAGAACTGATGAAATGCGTTTTTTCAAATGCTGGGCTAAAAAAAAAAGAATTAGAAAAATACTATTAGAGTGCATGTCTTTTATTACAATGCTTTAGTGAAAATTTTCAAATGCAATGACATATATGTGTAATATTGTTGGAAAAGTAACTATAAATAATTTTTGTTCCACTAAACCAAACTTTGGAACTTAAAACTGAAAGTTCTGAAATTCCCGAGCTAGAAAAGAACTTCAAACTGAGTTCAATTATTGCTATTGTTTTAGTTTATAAATTTGAATGCAGGATGATTCAAAACTAGTGAGATAAACTGTCGGAAGGGATTTCAAAGGCAGTACGAAATGACACAACATTAGAACTGATGAAATGCGTTTTTTCAAATGCTGGGCTAAAAAAAAAAATTAGAAAAATACTATTAGAGTGCATGTCTTTTATTACAATGCTTTAGTGAAAATTTTCAAATGCAATGACATATATGTGTAATATTGTTGGAAAAGTAACTATAAATAATTTTTGTTCCACTAAACCAAACTTTGGAACTTAAAACTGAAAGTTCTGAAATTCCCGAGCTAGAAAAGAACTTCAAACTGTGTTCAATTATTGCTATTGTTTTAGTTTATAAATTTGAATGCAGGATGATTCAAAACTAGTGAGATAAACTGTCGGAAGGGATTTCAAAGGCAGTACGAAATGACACAACATTAGAACTGATGAAATGCGTTTTTTCAAATGCTGGGCTAAAAAAAAAAAAGAATTAGAAAAATACTATTAGAGTGCATGTCTTTTATTACAATGCTTTAGTGAAAATTTTCAAATGCAATGACATATATGTGTAATATTGTTGGAAAAGTAACTATAAATAATTTTTGTTCCACTAAACCAAACTTTGGAACTTAAAACTGAAAGTTCTGAAATTCCCGAGCTAGAAAAGAACTTCAAACTGAGTTCAATTATTGCTATTGTTTTAGTTTATAAATTTGAATGCAGGATGATTCAAAACTAGTGAGATAAACTGTCGGAAGGGATTTCAAAGGCAGTACGAAATGACACAACATTAGAACTGATGAAATGCGTTTTTTCAAATGCTGGACTAAAAAAAAAAGAATTAGAAAAATACTATTAGAGTGCATGTCTTTTATTACAATGCTTTAGTGAAAATTTTCAAATGCAATGACATATATGTGTAATATTGTTGGAAAAGTAACTATAAATAATTTTTGTTCCACTAAACCAAACTTTGGAACTTAAAACTGAAAGTTCTGAAATTCCCGAGCTAGAAAAGAAATTCAAACTGAGTTCAATTATTGCTATTGTTTTAGTTTATAAATTTGAATGCAGGATGATTCAAAACTAGTGAGATAAACTGTCGGAAGGGATTTCAAAGGCAGTACGAAATGACACAACATTAGAACTGATTAAATGCGTTTTTTCAAATGCTGGGCTAAAAAAAAAAGAATTAGAAAAATACTATTAGAGTGCATGTCTTTTATTACAATGCTTTAGTGAAAATTTTCAAATGCAATGACATATATGTGTAATATTGTTGGAAAAGTAAGTATAAATAATTTTTGTTCCACTAAACCAAACTTTGGAACTTAAAACTGAAAGTTCTGAAATTCCCGAGCTAGAAAAGAACTTCAAACTGTGTTCAATTATTGCTATTGTTTTAGTTTATAAATTTGAATGCAGGATGATTCAAAACTAGTGAGATAAACTGTCGGAAGGGATTTCAAAGGCAGTACGAAATGACACAACATTAGAACTGATGAAATGCGTTTTTTCAAATGCTGGGCTAAAAAAAAGAATTAGAAAAATACGATTAGAGTGCATGTCTTGTATAACTGGAATGCTTTAGTGAAAATTTTCAAATTTAATGATATATATGTAATATTATTGGAAATGTAACTGTGAATTAATTTTATCACCATCTGGTTAAGAATTTCTAAAGCTCATCTTGTACAAATCTTTATTCATTTTTTAAACAATCAAAATCAGTAGCAAAAAGCAGATTAAAAACACACCGTTATTTCCAAAGTAGGCATTTCAAGAAAACTCAAGTAATGTGAATATCTTTTTTATCGAATAGAGATGGGTTTCAATTTCTTACTGCTCGCCAGGTTTGAGATAAAATTCTTAATACTTGACAGGGTGGAAAGTTTTGATATTTTTTTTATTTCCTGAAGAACAATTCAAAATTTAAGCTCTTTATTTTAGAATTGTAACACTTTTGTTCATGATATGCACGAACCAGAATGAACTGCTTTTTTTGAGATATTGAAAATACAATTTTTCCTTCTTACTTTCATTATTTGCGAGGTTATTTTTTTATAGTTAAGAAGATTTTTTACCATTATTAACTTTTTGTGATATAGCCGCATTCGGCGACCAGCATTGCAGTTTTGTAGTTTCTATATCATCTCAAAAAAAGTACTGTTTAGCATATTCTTGTTTCTTCTGGAACTTTTTGATGAGAACGTATTCTTTCTTATCTATAGTCTTCGAAAATTATTCTTCAAGTATATTGTAGAGAAATGTTACCCCACAATATGAACTTCGACTACTTATAACAAAGATCATCAACCACGGTGCTCAGCCGGAAGCCAAAAAATTCGTGCAAAGTCCTCTAAGCTGTTTTGTAATTTTTAACATTATATTCCCGATTCTAAGTACTTGCTGAGTGATAAACAAGTTATTTCAAGGCTTTCTATGCTTAAATTAGTGAATAAATGCTTTGGAACCTTTGAATGTTGCACAATAAGATAAATTACATTATTGTCTGTATTATTGTTGGCAGACTTGAATATAGCTAAGAAAAGCAATTACAGTTCAATGTTGAGGATGGTAAGAGATGAATGCTGTAATTTTCAAAAATGGGGAAAATAATTAAATTCGATAATTGGAAGTATTGGAAAGTGATTCATTATGGTATTAATACATTTAAAATGAACTAAATATCTACAAATCTACAAATCTGGAAATATCGACAAATGTCTAAAAATAATTAATAAAATTTTGAATAAATTTTTCTTTACAATGCTAACGATTTTTATGCAAATAGGAAGACTATTTTATGTAAATTAGGCAAAATTTAAGAATTATTGGTAAATCCAGAAAAAAATTAGGTACTAATATATGAGCTGGAAATATGATACCTAAGAAAATATAAAATATTTTTTTATATATATCTAAGTAGGTAAAAGAATTATTTGTAACATTAGATAACAACAATGAGAAATAAAGGAATTATTTGTAACAGCGACTGTGCGATGCGAAGCGCATGCAAATTTTGAAATAGGGCGGGTCACTTAAAGTGTTTCACGTGATTATGAATTGACCCTATTCCATTTAAGCTGACTGTTCTATCTGTTGAGGTTATTTTAGTTCTAACAATCCATATTAAGCAGCCCATATCCTCTAGGGATCAATCAGTTACCTGGTTAGACACTAATGTATTACAATTTTTTCCCTATCATTTTTAAGCACACAGTAGCAACAAGATGAGATACAAAATCCGATTCCAAGATAAAAGCTTTGTTACTGTGAAGAAAAGAAAATCACAGGTTAAGAGTTACGCACTTTTTTTTGTTCACTTGTTTCTCTAATGTAATTTTTTGGTAGTTAAAGAATCATTAATTCCAAGAATTCTGTCCATAAATTTCCCTGTCATGTACCCTTTGATTATAATTCCATCTTAATGATTCTCGGGATCTTTAAGGCTTCCAAGAAGAATTTCTATTCTTGGTGTTATTACAAAGATGTTCTTCCTCATAAGACGTATTCTAAGTTTTCTTAAATGTCTTCTTTCTTAGTTTAATTAGGGTAGTTTCGAAATTTGATAGGTAAGAAGCGAGAAAATTTTATGAAGCAAGACTTCTGATGAAATGAAGCAATCAAATCATGAAAGAGAAAAAATATTTTCATGTTGAATATAATTTATTAATTTATTTCTAATGTAAAAATAAAGAAACGTAGGCATAATTAGACATTTTACGTCTTTAAAATGGTATAATATAACAAAACAAAATGTAATAAAGTAATACACTCTAATAAAATATAAATAAAATAATACTGATTCAATATAAAATGTAACAAAATAAAAAACGAATTATTTAAAAAAATTAGTATCATGTGGCAACCATTTTGGACTTTATAAATCAAATATCAATGATGTGTTTTATAAAACTAGCTGGATTCGGCGACCAGCTTGTTCGCCCGGAATATTGAATATTTAGACTATTAAATGATTAGTATGGAAAGCTTTTTTAAAAATTCTTTTTATTATTTGATATTTCTGAATAATGCGAATTCTAGTGAATCAGTCTGCCGGAAATTAAAAAATTCCTCTCGGCAATCTGAAAGGCACAGGTAGATTCCTTTAAATTTAAGTTACTATCTAGCAATATAAATTGTTGATGTCAGAAACAGTCAAAATTAGCGCTTGAAAATAATTTTTCAGTCCCTAACTTCTAAAAGATGTTGCAGTTATTGAAAAAACTTTAAATACAAAAGTTGTTCGTTTTAATGAGGCGCTAATTTGGCTAATTGGATTTATTTTTCTATCTTCAATATTAAGAAAGTTACAGCGAAATGAAAATTTCACTCCCCCACACTATTTCTATCCTTTGTTCTAGACTGGTCATTTATGAACTAGTCCTATATTTTTACAGCGAGCTCAGGTGTCGTCCTCGTCATCTCACCGCGGTTCAAAATGACGAGGCCCGTCCCTAAATAGCCCTAGTGTTGCTTTACAACGGGACTTAAATATAACTAAACTAAACTAAACCGAGATTTTTACATTTCTAACAACAGATTCCAAGCCAGTTAAAATTCCAACAAAATTACTCTAATTATCCTGTTTACAACATGGACAACGCCTTACACGCAAATTATAATATCTTTTGAACGGAGGGTGGTTTTGGGTTCTAAGGACCCTGATTGGTGAAGAACTGAATAAATTTTCCCGATGTCTTATCGTGAGAACCATCGCAATAGCCAGTCTTCCTGTAGGAATCTGCCTATAAGTGGAAGTGAAAATCCTGCTATAGAGTTAATAACTTGCTAAAGCACGAGACTGAATATTTTGATGAATGAGTTTGAATTCTATTAGAGCATTTAAAAATTCTTAAAAATTGTGTATCAAACTGAATAAAAAATCTCAAAATTAAGGGTAAAAATAGAACGAAAAAGAAACTAATATCATTAAAAAGGTGAATGTTTCGTCTTAAGATAATACAAGAAGCATTTTTGTAAGATAATTGGGTTAGACTTAAAATAAATGGACAGTTACCAAAGTTCAACTTTTTGGGTAATTTCAATCCAAATAAATCACATTTTTTTACAACAATATTTTTATTGTAGTCATAAAAGCCATTTGTCACTATTTCTGGTATTCATCCTAGATGGCTGACTTTTGGCGATTATTTGGATGACTGGCATGACTTTGATGGGTTTGGCGAGAAACCATATATAAATCTTAAATCTTACCGATAGTTGTTTTGAAAGATATGTACATCAATTTCCATAGCATGTCATAGCAATTACCCAACAGGAGATGGTTAAGTTTATTTTTATGCTTGTATCCTTCCAGACTCGCTTTCCTTTCTATGACTGAATACACTTTTTGGTGACATGTTGAGCCTTCTCCAGAATATTTCTAACAACATTTTCCAACAATTAACTAAGCTTAGCATTGAATTCAAAGTATCTGTGAAACCGCTCAATGAAACAGTCTAAAATTCGTAA
This sequence comes from Argiope bruennichi, assembly GCF_947563725.1. Classification (NCBI taxonomy): domain Eukaryota; kingdom Metazoa; phylum Arthropoda; class Arachnida; order Araneae; family Araneidae; genus Argiope; species Argiope bruennichi. Next base: position 38,160,585 of record NC_079156.1, read on the forward strand.
GCTCATTTCATTTGTTTACATATTGCCGCATTGAAAAAGAGGTAGTCGACTCCCCATGGCCGAATGGTCATAGCACTGATCTCATAATCAAGAGATTGTGAGTTCGAATCCAGCTAGAGACAATGCGATTCACAGTTTGTGTAAATATTTAATTCCTTGATTTTATGTTTCCCTTTATTTCATGTTCCGGAAGATTCTGGACATTTCTTTAGTTTACCAGACAAGTGTTCTGGACTTTTCTTACTGTCTCCAGAAAAGTATTCTGGAACTTTCCCTGCTAGTATAAAAGCAGAAGATTTGTCAGTCACAGAGTTGAATTAATAAATTATTTTAGCTCTACTTCTTGTGTGTGTCATTGAGTTCCACACTAGAGTATCTGCGTGACAATACCATTCGAATAATACCATTCGACAGTAAGTAATAAGAGCAGATTCCTGCCTTGTAAGTTAGCATTTTTATATTTTAGAAAGCAGGAAAAATGAAGGTAAAAAATTTTGAATCCGTTAATTCATTGCGTTACTCATAATTATTTTTTAATTACAACTTATATAAACGAATATTTAATTTGTGATTTATTAAAAAATGAATGATGAAATAACTAATTTTAAATTCTATCTGTCTAGAATTTAATTACTGAATAGTTTGGCAGATAGAAATGTAAGGCATATAGAGCATCCATTCTTCTTACTCTTCAAAGTTTGTCTTAGACAAACGTGGCCCTTTCATGTCCGATATGTCACATGTATAAAAATGCACCCATCTAATTTTTGATAGCACATATTTCTTCATATAACATTGAATATATACCATCATTTTAAAATTACGTCATAATCTCTCTTGTATTCGGTAACATGATTAAATAATCATACTTTGCAACGCACATAATATCGGAAAATGCGTAATTTCTCTTGTTTATAAATACCTCAATGAATGATATCACGAAAAACTAATGTTCCGGTTAATAAACACCCCCACTGATACTTACCAGGAAAATCAGGAACCAACCAATGAATTGCAAGAAAGCGTAAAGAACAGATAATCCGATAGAGATTAATTCTGTCACTGCGCAAAGTAGTGGAAATAACTGATAAGATTGGAATAGGGATCGATCATGCGATAGTTCCGATCGAATTTTAGACATTAATAGTTAGTCAAGTATGAAATGCATTCAGTGGTATTGATCTCATGAGCGGTAAAATGCTACTCTTAGAGCAATAAAGGTCGTTGAGAATGCTGGGGACTTTTACAACAAACATTTTGTTAACTTTATAAATGTTCCATTATAGGACTTCCATTTATGTAATGGGTTTTCAGAGGATCAATTGTTTTTGAATATTTCTAAATCGGTGGAAATATTTCATTGCCTTAAACTGAAGAAATCAGTGAAATATTTTTAGATTTTGTATGAATACAGGTCGATTACTGAAGTTACAGAATGGCCTTGCAATAACAGTTTCTGCGAGATGTGTTTTAGATATCATTTATAAAAGATTGAAATAAAGCTAGAATTTTAAAGATTTTATTCAGTGGTGTATGACGCTATAGTAGAGTTTACATTCTCTTTTAAATTTCTCTTGTTGTTGTTGTTGTTTCTATGCATACAGTGCTAGTGCAAAGGATTAGAGTCCTCCAAAAGTATTGGTGACAAGATCTGCAAGTTCTGGAGCCCAATGGCTATGGAGGATTTCGATTGAGGGTGTTCCAAGTTGAAAGAGGGAACCGATAATGGCCTCGCAGTCAAAAACATGATCTAGAGTTAGTTGCGAATGGGAACAGTACTTGCAGATGGGATAGGATTTTATATTGGTTCGTGAGATCTTCATGCCTTTGAAATGTCCAGTACATAACCTAGCTATTGTAGAGAAAAGGTTTGGTCGATTGCACTATTCATAGAAGAAGGGTGATATTGCCTCCGGAAAGGTTGGACTTAGCCTGTTGGTCCGCGGGAGCTATTTTACTTTACTCCTATCACCCAATGGTAAACCAAAGGAGGCATTCCCTTGTTCGCCGCCTGGGGACGCGCTCTCTAGGGGTTACCGGCTCCCCCGAGAGAAATTTCTCTTTTCCGAAGTATACAAGGTATTGTAATCATCAAAAAGTTCAAGACCGATCCGTAAAGAGAAAATTCCTAATCAGGAATTTTTAAGGAATTGCAATCTTCACAAGAAAACAATAAAGGGGTTGAAACGGATGCAATCTTCACAAAAAATAAAACCAGTTCCAAACGACATTGGAACCGATGGGATCTTCACATTAACTATTCCTTATTATGCAATTCTTTAAAGTCTCAAAACTTCTGAAACTCACGATTTCACGAGTTTTTGTATGAGATCGTGAATTTTGGACACATCGTTCTTTTACGTATTTGTTGGGTTTTTTTTAAAATTGTGATTAATTGGGTACAAATTTCATCTTAATAGCCGTTATTCATTTTCAATGAAGAAAATTTACGAATAAAAGGATTATTTTTCAGAACTAAATATTGAATTTAACAAAGTTTTACCTAGTTTAAAAAAAGATCTATGTGTCCCCAACAGAGTTCACTTTTTTTTTTTTTTTAAAGAGAAAGTCTCTTAGTCCTCAAAAAATGTCGATTTTCAGATTTTGACATAACATCCTGTTTTACATCCCCCTAAAACCCAAAATTTCATTTTTGAAATTATATCTGTCTATAAATGTGGTAAGTCAAAAACGCATTAACCCTTTCTAGGGCCGTGGGAAATATGTTTCCCACCAAATTTATCAATCTTTGTATGACATTATGTAGGTTGGCATATGTTCTGATAATTTGTTTTACAAAGACAGAAACTGAGATGCTTCAGTTCTTTATCTCACACAAAATGATGCGTCTTGATTTTATTACTTAATTACTAATTAATCAAATTAATTAATTAATCACATTATATTTATCTAATAAGCTAAATGAATCCCTTTTCTTATTCTAATTTCAAGCCTAAAATCTATTTTAACATAATATGACTAGAAAAAAATGGCCCTTTAAAGGGTTAAATTAGAGCAATGTAATTTGATTCGTAGTTTCAACACCAAATTTATAGTTTTTATTTCAATTTCAATTAAATTAATCGAATGGAAGTCAGTTCGCATGTATGCACAGTAAGTCAAAAATTATAGAGAACTATGTAGTTGAAAGTTGCCATACATTTTTATCATCAGAAATGTAGGTATCTATTCAATTTCGGACCAAAACTATCAAAGGAGACACCATTTGTCTCTCCTATTTATTAGCGTGTAAATGAATAGAAAACTCATAAACGTAACGATTCTCATTTATAAAATTTCGAGTGCTTTCTTGTAGCCAAAATCGATAATCTATTTAACAATTGGAACTTATAGGAGGAAAAAGAAATTATTGAAATTTTCTAGTTCTTATTGTATTACGAAACACAAAATACGTCACTACACGCAGAAGTATGGAAGACGGTGTTAACATGCTTGCGGACTGTCGTAACCTTTGAGAGTTTACCACCTGCCTCACTATATCACAATACCACTGCTATATATTTAAGAGAGGTTAAAGCGGAATAGTAGAAGGGGAAAAAAACGGATTTTATACTTATATATGAAGGCCGAATGGAGAATATTACCCCTGATTTTGCATTGATTTCAGTTATTAAATTGCAGAAAACTTCTGCCTCCGTTCTTGTTTTTCAATAAGGAAACGTGATATAAATATATGCAGATATTACGTATTAATTCACAGTCTCTCACCCAGAAGCACCCCATATGAGGACAAGAAGCTTCAGGCATGTTGGTTGGTTCTCGCTACCGAATGAATACAGAAATAGTGGGGGTACTTATTAGAAGGATTGTACTGTTGTCGGTGATGATTCATGGGACTCACTTTAGTTCTCACAATGCTGTCGCGGCGGTTTGTCATTCAAATGGACAGCGGTGGTCTGGTGGAAAGGTCTCGGCTCGTGAGCCGTAGGATTTCAGGTTCGAGACCCGATTCCACTGAAGAACCGTCGTGTAAGGGGGTCTGTTGCACTTTAAATCCGTAAGGCCAAATATACTCCCGCTGGTGTGGCGTGGTGTGGAGAGGGGGGTGCCAGCTCAGGTGTCGTCCTCGTCATCTGACCGCGGCTCAAAATTACAAGGTTCGTCCCAAAATAGCCCTAGTGTTGCTTAAAACAGGACGTTAATATAACTAACTAACCGATCATTCAAATTTAATCCTAATGCTTGTAGTTATGTGGGGAGGAGTAGCCTGGTGTGGTTATCAGTTAGCTTATAATCTGAATGTATCGATAATGTGGAAAAGATAAATGTGTTAAGGATGATTTATTTATTTAAATACTGCCTTTTGTAATTTCAACCCTGACACAATTTTAATTAAAATAATATCTAAATTACTCTAACATTACCAAAAAAAGAGATTTAATCGAGAAACAAGATTTGCAAAAAAAAAAAAAAAAACCCCTCTGAATAGTAAAAAAATTTAAAAGGAAATTAATTAATCAATTAATTGTTACGCTTGTACCTCAGCCTAATCTCAATTTTCTTAACAATGTGCAAATAATTTTAATGGAAGCCCCCTCTCCTCGTTCGAACCTGTCTTTAAGAAGATTTACGGCGCATTAATTCCCCCAACGAAGAACGATTAGAAAGATTTATTAAAAAATCTTTAAAAATTGCGTGAGGTGTCGCAATATTTATTCTTTCAGGAAAGGTATTGGATAATTTTTTCTTTGCTTCTCTTCCATTTTTCAGTGTGAGATTATTGTTCGACTAATCAAACTGCTGCAGTATTACATGGAGGTATAACGTCTAGGGACACTTTTTATGCATGGCTATGTCCTTTTATAGTTAATGAAAATTTCTTGTATAAGCATTGAGAGCGTGTTTTTTTTTTTGCAAGCATATTTTGTTTTTCCACAGCGGAAAAATTACAGAAGATCGAAAAGCGTGCATTTTGAATAATTAGAATATTTTAATCCAGACATTTTTGTGTTTCGGGATGAAAAAACGATAGGAATTTAATGGATTTGGGAATGACAGGAAAAAAAGAGGCAGAATTAAAGAATATTCTTGCAGAAAAGTATTTATGAGCTCAAATATATGCAATCTAATTTTCTATTGACCCCACTTCTGTGATGAAAACTGTCTAGGATAGACTTTAAAAGAATAGTGGTATGAATCTTTATTTTCTTTTAAACGAAGTATGCAAAAAGAAAGTATTAGAGCTTGAATTTTCACAAATCTCCAGGTTTCCTAAGTCCAATAAACACATTTTTGGAGCTATGCCTCACAGTTTGTCGGTGGCAATAAGAGCATGATAATTCAAGAGCGCTGTCAGCTAGACAGATGAGATTAGGTGTATGGTCTTCATAACAAATCTGTATATTTATATCGGATTTTGAACCCAGAACAAATTTGAATAAAATGAATAAAACCAACCAATAAAACCATGAACCAATGTCAGAAGTAGATTTTCAGTTAGATAAATGAGATTTGGTACATGGTCTTTGCATCAAATTTTAAACGAAAATCAAGAAGTCTGTCTGTCTAAGCACAAGTGAAGCCAAGAAGTGCAAACTGCAAATATTTACATGAATAAAATTTGGTGCAGATTTAACATCTAAAATGTAGATGATCACCATAGAAAATTTTGAGCCAGCTTGAGGAGTAGATCTTCAGTCAGATAAATGAGATTTGTTTTATGGTCCTTGCATCATATTCAAGATATCTCAAGAATTTGTCAACAAAATTTTCTCAGATTCATCATTTAATTTTAAATGCATCAAACACTAAGAAAATAAAATGAATCGTTTAAAATAATTGGTCTAAAACAGGTTTAAAAAAACTACTTAAAAAACGATGTACTTAAAACTATAAGCATATACAAAAGGGGTTAAATTGTATAACTAACATAAATACAATTTAATTACAAAAGCATGCAACAAACCTAAAGATAATTTAAATCAAGAATCATCCGTTGATAATATTTTCAACAATCAGAACACAATGCGCATGCGAGAATTTTCAACGCCAGTTACGGTAACGCAAATGTATGAATTTTTCAACGCCAGTTGGGGTAACGCTATGCAGATTAGACATTTTTAATTTCCTTTATTCTGTGTTATTTTAATTCAAAAGTATTTCAGAAGGAATCTGAAAGATCGATTCATTAACAATGCTTAATTTTAAATGCATAATCATTAAGAAAATAAACAGAATCGTTTGAAATAATCGGCCGAAAAATGTTAACCCTAACCTCATTACTGTTGGGAAAAAAAACTGAAGCCTTATTCATTTGGCGGTGGGGAAAATGGAAGATTCTTTTGGCGGGAAAGTTAGTTTTTAATTAATAATTCAAATTCTAATTAAAAATTCAAAAATAGGGATCCCAAGTGCACATTCCCGACCTCTAAGGTATACATGTACCAAATTTGGTAGCTGTAAGTGAAATGACCTGGCCTGTAGAGCGCCAACACACACACACACGCACACATTGAGCTTTATTTATAAGTATAGATTATGTATTTCCGCATGTATGTAAATAGCGATAATTGATACACATATTATCATTTTTATGTGTATTATTATGTATTTTCGTATATTATTTATTATGTATTTATGCGTTATATCAATAGCGATTATTGATATACACAATGATATGTGCGCATGGAATTTAATATATAGTTTGTGCATCTAAAACTAGACTTTTATAAAATATCGAATTGGATCCTTAAAATGGTTGGTTTTACTTTCAAATGCTTGTAAATGATAAACTCAAATATTAATCAATTTAAATAAATGAAATTTTATATATTGTTTTGCTACTGATAGTGTATTCATGTTCCAAACTGTAATTTTAATCATTTGAAAAAAAATGTTCGTATTTCTTTTTTATGAAGCATAAAATGCTCATGAATAGAAGTTTAAAAATAAAAATCTGAGTATTTCTGGAATTTATGGTGATGCCCAATATCCTCCACTTTATGAATGGTGGAGAGGGGTGGTATAACATATTTATTATGGAGTAAACGGAAGATTATCAAGGAATCAATCCGCTGTTTTATCTTTGTAGTCACGGTACCTTTTATTAAGTCATATTTCTTCCTCATATGTTATAAATGTTCTTGTAATTCATAACTTTGACTTATAAATAATAACAATTAATGTTAGGACATCAAGTTGTCCTTATTTTTAAGAATAATTTATGAATCAAAGAAACAGTTAAATCGATTCGGTACATGCTCATCAAGTTGCGACGGGGGATAGTCATAGTCATATCACTGACTCTCTGATCCGCCCGAAGACACACAAATAAACAAAACTGAATGACCGGACAGCAGCAATAGCAGCACTGGCGGGAACTGTAGTTGAGCCCTAAAGGCCATCCCCGGCCACGGTACAACTCTTCCCGAAGGAAGTACGTCCCGTCAACGATGGGTTAAGCCAGATCCCCCACTTTTTTGTGTACCCTCCAGAATAGCGAGATCCAACCACCATACCAGAAGCATCTCATCCTCATTTCGAGTTGCCCCCCCGGGGGTCTGCGACTGAAGATAGTACATCTTTAAGACTCAAAATTCGTAACATCTTCAAGCTAAGATGGTGGCATATATGAGCTAATTAAAAAGTCTATAACAAATTCAATATGTAAGTGAAATATATTATTAGTAATATGATTATGAAGTAAAATAGTTATAAAAATTATAGTAATATAATACTTTTATGTTAATATAATTTGTTATACATAATTAGTTACTCTATATTTTTAAAAACTAGAAAATTCCTGGGTTTTATTTTTGCCAAAAAAATTTACTAGCAAATTTAAATTCTTAAAAATACTAATGAAGTAATCAGAAAGGTAAACATATTTTAGAATTAGAAAAAAAAAAAAAATGCAAAGTGTAATTAATTACTGTATATTTCATAAAACGATATATGGTCGGTTGCCAAGAAAAGTTTTTCAAATATGATCAATTTATCAGTGGTTGCACATAAACGTTTTATTGGATTTGCATGTTCACGAGTCTGAAGCTAAAAAATTGAACCATACGATACTTCCGACTAATGGCTTTAAAGACCACATTTTAAATACATTTTGAATGTTTTTCTCGGCAACCTTCCAACGCAAGAAATTTATCCCTCTGAAGATATTCATCACAATGAACGATTTGTTTACCCATTTTTCATCACCTACATGAGCTGTTCTCCTAACAAATAGAACCGAAAAAAGAAATACTATGATGAATAGCTAAAATATGCTGTAAAAGGCTGTCGAATTTGGTCACATGCAATATTCCAAATCTCCATCTATCGCGATGTGTTTTTGAGCATATTAAGAATATATCATTTCATGCGTAAATAATTTTTTTTGTCACAGTTGATCCAAAATATGAGACATAATTTTAAATCACATATTGAAACAGAATAATAAAGTTCATCTATCTGGCTGGTTTCATTTTCTTTTTTCTCAATTATAATTTTCTCTGTTTTTATATTTCATATATCAGGAAATAAAATGAGAGATGAAAAAAGTAATTTTAAATAATTTATGTAACGTTAAAACACCAATAATAATATTTATTTAAAAGGATAAATATTCTAAGAAGTTATTCATTTATGCTTGTAGAAATCGATTGATTATGCGTTGTAACATTCCCTTTTTCCCGGTACTGATAAGACATTTACAGTCAACTGTGTCGTCGCTGTTACTTACTAAACTCCTCGAGATAGCCAGATGGTGGATCTTTTCACCTGGGTGGTCTCGCGTCTGTTCATTAGCGACTACAGTAAAAGATCACATGTGGGAATTCCTCGTCCAAGAGATATTAAGAGTACCGTCAAAGAGAAAGGAGTGTCCAAACATCTGGATGTTAAATGTTTCTCATTGTGAAAGGACTATGATAACTCCGTGTTCCAGAATAGTCAGTTATGAAAGGTGCATCATTAAAAGGACCTTCTCACGACCCACTGGCGCAGCGGAGGGAGAATATTGCTGAACCCCGATTGGCAGAAAGAGAGCTCAAATGACCAATGTAAATTAAGAGGCGAAGATGGTCGCCGAAATAAAGTGCGGAGATTTTTTTTAGAAGAGGAGAATAAACGAATTGCAGGAGACTGTTGGACTACGCCACGAGTTCGGAGTCCGAGAACCAACTGAGTTTCAAGAAAACCTTCGACTTCGACTGTTGTGTCTCCTACTACAGGTGTAAATAACTATTTATTTAACCTTTGTATTCTTTGTATATATAGGACTGTAAAATAAAGAATTGTCTGGAAATTCTGCTTCGTTATTTGATCAGTCTAGATCAAGACATTACAGCGTATCAAGGACCTTAGCGGTATTTCTCAGCTCAAAGTTAATTAAACTTCAGGCAAGATCTTTGTCATCTGTCACAATATCCCAGCTGAAATAGCTGTTGAGTAAAAATCTTATCGCTTTTTATTGAGCTATAAATTTCTAAGTAAATTATTGTGAATCGGACAACGTAAAACTGGAACAATATATATATATATATATTTTTCATCAAATCATATAACGATAGGTCTCAGTAGCGTAACGGAATAATGTCTGAGAACTAAAAACTGATTTTATGGTTTGTGTTATAAAATGTAACATTCTGTTGTTTTATAAAAATATTTAAATTTCTGCCACTTGAAGTAATAAATAGTTCTTAAATATATTCGTAAATTCAATCGACTTCAAATTCCACTTCCAAATTTTTTTTACAAAATGCTGGAAATTATGTAACTTTTTTTTTAACTGTTTAAGCTGCTGCTTGTTCTGTAGATAATTTTTTATTCCCCATTTCACAATTTTTTAATGAACTCTTCTGTATAAAATGTGTAATGGTTTTATGCAGCTGAATATTGCTTATTTTAAAGCACTAATAATTCAGAATCTACTAGCAAAAGGGGGAAATTGTAGAAAAAAATGTTTAATTTCTTTGGACTAATGGCGAATTCATGCATTTTGTTTCTCAGGCAGTGGAGATGATGAGAACCTCTTTTAACCCTTTAAAGGGCCATTTTTTTTCTTGTCATATTATGTTAAAATATTTTTAGGCTTGAAATTAGAATAAGAAAAGGGATTCCTTTAGCCTATTAGATAGATTTAATTTGATTAATTAATTAATTTGGTTAATTCATAATTAAGTAACTAATCAAGACACATCATTTTGAGTGAGTTAAAGAACTGAAGCATCTAAGTTTCTGCCTTTCTAAAAAATGTTTGTCAGAACTTATGCCAAACTACATAATTTCATATAAAGATTGATAAATTTGGTGGGAAACATACTTCCCACGGCCTTAGATAGGGTTAATAAACTGGGTAAATTAGATTCGCATTTCAACAAATTTTTAAATACAATCAAATGTTAAAGATATATTTTAGTTAAATGGTTCGATTTTAATAACTTTATGATAATGCATGTACTTAAAGTTTTTATTTTAGTATTCTATACTAAGAACCAAGAAGATAAATATGACTTAGGTTTTAATATTTTCGAACAATCAATCAGAATTATTAGTTAATGATTTCCTTACTCAACATTTAAAAGCCGGCGTCCTGACATAGGGGTAGCGCGTCTTCCCCATGATCTGGGCGTCCTGGGTTCGAGTCCCGGTTCAGGCATGGTTGTTCTTTATCTGTTTTATCAGTGAGATGTGTAAATGTGCCCCCCAGTAAAAAGGGGTTGTGCAAGCGAATGTGAGGCGTGAGTAGCAAAGTCGTACTCTTGACCCTGGTTGACGCTACTAAAAAAACAAGAGACGCTGCCCAACCGCTTAAAATCGCTGTCTTCGTAACAGCGGGCTTGTCCATGGCAAGTGCCATAAAAAACAACAACATTTAAAAAAACTGATAAATTATTTGATAATAATAAACTTCAAATAAATGCAGCACGAAAAATTATTATTTTTTTAAACTTGTCATGACACACGCACGCACGCACGCACACACATATACACGTTTGTATGTATTATAATATTCCATATTATGTTCAAACAAAATTTAACACGTAAACTAGTGGTCAAAATTATGGATTTGCGTCAAATCTTAAACCTAATAGGTGGAAAGGAAGGAGTCCAAAATACCTACTTAATTTTTTTCAATATATTGGAAGGTACAAAACATTTCATATTGCGCCACTACATGCTTGATTGTCGGGAAGAAACACCCACATACGAGCTTCCCTAAACTTGGAGAGTTTACCACCTCCCTTCTTTTACTACCCAAATACCATTTTATGTACGGTTTAGTTTAGTTATATTAACGTCCCGTTGTAAAGCAACACTAGGGCTATTTTGGGACGGACCTCGTAATTTTGAACCGCTGTCAGATGACGAAGGCGACACCTGATTTTATGTACAGAGAATACACAGAAGGATACAAAGAGAATAGAAAAGAAGATACTGATTGTCTAAGTATATTAAAAAAATCCAAACTAGTGTATTACCGCTGATTTAATTACACAAAAAATTATAGAAATTTATACAAATTAAAGTGCGTTCTCCGAAATAAAGAAACTTGGACCACTTCTAGAATTTTTAAATGAAGATTGTTAGAAATTATAGAAAATTATAGAAATATATAGAAAATTATAGAAAGAGTAGAAAACTATATCAAAATTATAAACAGAAACTTAATTAAAAAATGTAAGAATTAATAATAATTTAATTAAAATATTTATATACAACAACTTTAATGAACTGACTTTTAACTGAATGAATAAAATTTGAATCAATACCGCATTAAGATAAGCATACTTTAATGGGTTTAAAAGAATAAAGCTTTCTATTTACTTATAGCTTTAACCTAGAGTAGAGTGAAAAAGTTTCATTTTTAACTTTTTCTAAAATATCCGATATTCCCGATGGCAAAGGAAAAATTAAGGTTTTCTTTATATAATGACTATTTCTTCCAAAAACTTTTATCGAAGAAATCGAGGGAAAAATTTATTTTTTCATTTCTATCTCTACTGTAGTTATTTTCTGGAGATACTTGTCTAGACCAGATGGCCCAGAATGGGATCTGTTCTTGATGTTATAGAGCAGATAGAAAATTGTCATCGCAAGAATAAGACGAAAAGTTTGCAATAAATATACCAGGTTCTTGGAATTTCTTAAAAACTATTAATGCTGAGAAACGACATATCGGATAACCATATGTTTCATGTTTTTATAAAAACAGAAAATATTGATATTTATTTTTCTGAAAGAGAACCATTTGCTTTTAATTGAAAAAAAGAACTACGGATGCGTCCAAAAGTCTGAATAAAAAGTAAGATATTCGAGATTTATATGGTATTATTTGTTATCTCAATAAAAATAAATATAACTATGAACATTCCTGATGTAAATAATTTTAAGAGTGGCAAAAATTTTCAATCCCAATTATTTCGATGCTGATCCAATATTTTTGATTTGATATCACTTTGTAGAAAGGACATCAAAACTTCGTTTCTAAGATTTCAGTTGAGTATTTTTAAGCTCTTTTATTTCATTTGGTTGGCTTGCTTTATCTATATATGCATGGAATTTTGCTTTCGATTTCCCATTCTTTTCCAGAGTTTTCATATCGTTTTCGGCTCCTGTCAAGTTTCATAACAATTGATACGAATAATAAAAAAAGAAATTATTAAAATGAAAAATTTTATTGCTCAAGGCACTAATTAAAGTCATTAATTAAAATGAATTTTTAATTAAATTTATTTTTTTCTTCTATTTCTGTTAAATTTTCTCTTGGATAAAAGCATTGATCGTTAGAAGAGTTCTGATCTTAAAGAATAATTTTATTATTATAGCGGCTGGGCAATGTGTCTCAGGAATGTGCTTATAAAATGTTTTCGTCTAATCTTGAAACGCCAAGATTAATACTGGCTTGTTGAAAAATGGCATTGCCATGATTTTTGGCATCATCTGAGCTATTTTTGGTTTCATGATTCCATAACATAAAATTTCTAATATCTTAGGCAAGAATCTTTCTGTAATAATGCTTTCAATTCTTCGTTTTACAATGTTTTGTGTGCTTTGCTTTGTTCATTGTAGAAATCTGTAGTTTAAATTGTATAAAACCAATGCTGGTAATGCATATTCAATGGACCATGCTCATCATTAATTCTTTATAAATAATCTTACCCTACCACAAAACCAGTCGGCAAATCTGATTGCCTGGTTATCTCAAACATTAAACCGGTTTAAGGTCATTGTAGAAAAGATTTAACCACCTCATGTGCTAACCTCTCTGAATGGAATTATAATAATCCTTCGAGATATAGTCGACACGATTACAGTACTCTTGATATTCCCTAAGGAGAGGAAGAACTTGCCACTTAACCTCCGATTTCTGATCCATGTACCCCAAGAACGACATTCACCCTTTAAAAAATGGATTTTGTTTTTAATGTATTAGAAATATACTACCCCCGATATGAAAAACTCCTACGAATCTGAATGACCAACTGCCATGATGGGTAACTCGGATTTAATATAATTTTAAAAGCTGACATCACTGTCTCATGCAATGATCCTTCCGAAACAAGGTATGATCCGTCATTGAGATGAGGCTAATACGATTACATCGTCATTGGAAGTTGTAACCAAATTAATTAGCAGACGACTCTTCAAAATTGTATGCGTGATACCGTCAAATGGCCATCTGCGAATCTGATTGCCTGGTTGCATTGAACATCAAGCAGGATGCAGGGTCAATTTAGAACAGATTTCACCATTCCATGCGCCAACCTCACCAGCAGGAGTCATAATCTATTGGTATATGTACCGAAGCAAACATGCCACTATTGATATATCTTACGGGAAGTAAACCCAGCCACATACCAATGTCTTTTCGTCTAGGTACTACTGGAATGATATTTCCCATTTGAACCTGAGAACCATCATTGAAAAATCTCAATTTTTTTTCTTTTAATTTAAATGAAATCTATCCACCTTGGCATAAAGGAGGAATTTCGAATTCGAAGGTTACGAATCTGATGATCAGCAAGCCTGAGATCTAATGATCTAATCGAGCCTGTGATCATTTACATAACAGGAATCACAGCGTCATGAGCCAACCCTTCGTTAGCAGATGCGGTCCATTAACGGGATGAAGCTAATACGATTATACCACCTCATGCTTAACCTCTGAGAAGCTAGTATCGACTGTTTAATTGACGCCTTCTCATCCTCATATTCATAGATCTGCCAGAAGGCCATGTTCACCATTAAAAAATTGGCTTTTCTCGGTTTTCTCATATTTTCGCCATGTAGGTGAAATTAATATATTTTCATTCCAAATCATATTTATAGTTCACATTCGATGGACCATATCTTCCATTAAATTCTGCAAGAAGACTCTATAATTTTCTTTGAAATAAAATTATAAAGTAGGACTTCCTTGAATCCATTGTTTTTTAAACTTCTTTTATACGAAATACAGGGTGTTTATAAAGTCCCGGACCCATTTTGATGTTTAATAACTCATAAAATAATAAAGATAGATTTAAATTAATAACATAAATGGTTAAATAGACTCAAAAAGTTTCATGACCCTTGTCAATGAACTTCCACGTGTGCCCCCTTCGTCGCACGGAGAATATCAAGTCGATAGTCAGTTTCACGCCAGGTAGCGACAAGCATGTCGGCATCCACAGAGCCATTTGCGCACTTTATGGCGATTAACAATGCCAGAAACATGAAAGGATGCTTCATCGGAGAACATTATGCTCTTCAGAAAATCAGCAGCATCTTCTATCCTCCTTAGCATATCTGTTGCAAAGGCCATCCTCCTAGGTCTATCGTTCGGTTCCAAAACTTGAACAATTTGAACTTTGTATGCATGCAGTCTTAATTTTTTCTTAATAACCTTGTACACCGTCGAAATTGGCATATCCAATTCTGTTGCCACTGATCTCACAGATATTCTAGGATTGTGTAAAAATGTCTCTCTGACACGCTCAACATCAAAATCACTTGTGCAAGGACGTCTGGAACGTTTCTTATCTTCGATACTTCCAATTTCTAGAAAATTCTTTTCCCACCGCAAGATGCTGTTTTTGGATGGAGGATCTTTTTGGTAAATTCTTCTGAAATTTCTCTGTGCTTGCACTATCGATTTCATTTCTATGAACCACCATAAAATCTGTGCTTTCTCTTGTGGTGTATGCATTCTCCTTAATATCCGCTCGAATAAAACATCACATACAAAAGTACTACATAGAACAAACACATCAAAAGTAAACATAACATTGCAATAGTTGCCAAAAACAAAAGAGAGAAAAATGCAATTAATAAGCAGACAATATTTAGAAAAGTACAGATATTTAGACTGGAAAATGAAATTATCTGAAATTAACCACACGCGCAGACGATATTTACAAAAGTAAAAATATTCAAACCTGAAAAGGAAAATATATGAGTTATTCCATCAATAAATGTCATAAGTGTGTTTATATCTTTATTATTTTATGAGTTATTAAACATCAAAATGGGTCCGGGACTTTATAAACACCCTGTATATAAAGAAAATATGTGACGAGATCTTGAAATTTTATTGAATCTCTAGATTTAATATTTTCAGAAAAACCACTTCAAAAATTGATATTCATTTAGGAAGGTGAAATTTTCAAAACCTAAGAAGAAAGAAATTTCTAAACCTATGAAAATGATGTCGTTACTTCAATAGTGTATCATTGTATAAATTCTGAACCAAATACCAGATAGAGAAATTTGTTTTCTGCCATGCAAGCCAAAATGATCACTCAAAACCCTACTTAGCAACAGAAGTTTAGCTTATGAAATGTGTAGCAAAACTATAGACTCTTAGTGACTTATTAACTAAATCCATAAAATGAAAATTTACCAATTTTTTTTATATATGCGAAAATGATAACTCAAAAGCTCGATAAGGAAGGTAAATGCAATTTGAGTTTTAGTTTTAAAACCAGAATAGTAGATCTGAGTCATATTTTAAATTCAATCGATCCAAATGTAAACTCAATTCTTTTTCGACAATGCTACTACAGTTTAACAAAAAATACGCAATATTGGATAAGTTTGCACAAAAGCAAGAAAGAACGAACACAATTGCCAGCGTCCTGGCATAGGGGTAGCTCATCTTCCCCGTGATCTGGGTGTCCCGGGTTCGAATCTCGGTTCGGGCATGGTAGTTCTTCATCTGTGTTCTATCTGTGAGGTATGTGAATGTGCCCCCCTACCCTGTAAAAAGGGGTTATGCAAGCGAATGTGTGCGTGTCATCTTCATATGAGCTAGAAGTCAGACTTCTGCCCTTGGGTGCTCAGGGGTCTTTACCCTCAAAAGCTACTGCACCCACTTTACGTGGTAACGCGACATCATCATCATCAAAAATGAACACACTTTTTTTTGTTTTTAATGTTGGGGGATCGAGTTACCTCCATTTACATGACGGGATATATTTCCTCGGGGAATATAGTATCTTTAAGGTGATGGCCGAACTTTAAATGTTGCATCCACGCTGTTGGACGACGATCGTTGGGATTACCCAACGCTTTGAGTGGGTATGGGAAAATTTGACTTTTGGTTTTGCACAACATTTTTAATGAGATAATAAATGGGAATTTTTTTATTATTTAAACAGATATCGTATACTATTTACTAAAGTTTCTATCAAGCATTTAAATTGCAACTATATCCAAATTCATATCCATACAACAGATTCTAAAAGAAGACTTTTTAAATAAAGGGCGGAACCATATTTTCACAGTTAATAAGTACAATGGTTAGCTCATAGCAGTTGACCTTTACTTTTTGTTGGCATGAATTCGCTATCTCCTTTATTAAGTTAATTAATCTTCAACTTTTTTTTAGTTTTATTTTATCTTCATTAGTTAATCTTTGATTAAATTATGAAGGAGAAAACCCCAAAGTAGAGTAAAAAAATCTTTTTAACTAATTATAATAATTTAATTACACTAAGTAATAATTAAAACATTTTAATTTTTGCTTACAGTCTCCACTTACTGCATTTTTCTAGATTCTTGTTTGTCTTCAGGAAAAATGATCATATTATGAAAATATAAGAGTGATTAAAGTGAAAATTTTAAGCACCAAATGGATACAAACGGCTTAACATTTGAAGTAATGACCGAAGCATACAGTTCTCTTAGAGTTTTGTGTGGTACAGTGTAACACAATATTACTCACCATTTATAAACATTAATATTTAGTTTTATTACAATACATGCTTACGGTTTCTGGAAGGTAAAAAAAAAAAATCGAGGCCCCAAAATATCTTTTTCTCGTGGGATTTGTAGAAATATGCTTTGAGTGCTGAAAGTCGCAAAATGAATTAGATGAGCAAACGAGCAATCAGTTTAATTGAGGCTCAAAAGGGGTGATTTCTGGAAATGAGTTTGAGATACGTGCATTATTTTTTGATGGTATTTCTTTCGGTGCATTTTTTTTTATCTCAAAAGGGCTGTTACACCATTCTTTTTGCTTTATCGTTTACAAAACAAACACAGAGAAAGAATTATAATATTCTAAAATACCTACTTCGATATTTAATGAATCATTAATTAGAATTATTTTTATCTGTATCGAACGTAACAATTTAAAAATGGGGCTTTGATTAATTAAGTTGACTTTGATTAATTAAATTTGGTATCAAGTCTTTACATCGAAACTGTTGATTTTCATCAAATTCTGAGAGAAATTTTTTAAAGAGAATCTTCTTTATCGTAAATATTCACAACATTAAATGGATGATATTTTGCTAATGGCATCATGAACAGAAACGTAGATCCTAATTTCTCAATGGGCGTAATGTCTTTTCGTAAATGGTCTACCTTACATAGCAGTCATACCGTAGGGAACCTCAAATATGACGGTGAGATTCTTTCGATATTGTAATAAATTCTTGCTTACCGG
Organism: Argiope bruennichi; assembly: GCF_947563725.1. Classification (NCBI taxonomy): domain Eukaryota; kingdom Metazoa; phylum Arthropoda; class Arachnida; order Araneae; family Araneidae; genus Argiope; species Argiope bruennichi. The sequence continues at coordinate 38,178,469 of NC_079156.1, forward strand.
AAGGGTACATTAATGTTGGGGGATCGAGTTACCTCCATTTCCATGACGGGACATATTTCCTCGGGGAATATAGTATTTTTACCGGTGATGGTTGAAATTTAAATTTTGCCTCCACGCTGTTGGACGACGATCGTTGAGATTACCCGAAGCTTTGAGTGGGTATGGGAAAATCTGACTTTATAGATTACCAACATATGTATGCGCATTCATTCTTAATATTTGCAAAGATAATAGAAATTTAAAGAATACTCCTTTTCTATTCTTATCTACACAAATGATAGCATTTAATTCTATGAAATTCTATATTGTCATTTAGCTTGAACTGTTTAACAAAGTTATCTCTGCATCGTTAAAAAGGGGAAAAAAATTCAAAAAATTTTAATTCGGATTTTAGTTAAATTAAAAAAAATAATAGTGAGTATAACTAACAATTCTTTATTACTGCATTGTTTAAATTACATTTTTTTATATTTATTTTTGTGTGCTCCATTGTATTTTCAAAATTTTAATTTAAGGTTTTGTCGTAAATTTTTTGAATTAGAATCAAAAGGTGAATAAATACCGTAATTAGTTCATCTACAAATTTTGTTTTGTAATGGTTGCAATTTATAACTAATTTATTTTCGTACTTCCTGTCTTAGGAATAACTGTTTAAATAAACCTTTTTAAATGGTGTAAAAATATATATAAAAAAAAGGATATTATGTCTACGGAAATAGTAGATGCAACATTTGAACGCCGTTGGACATAATTTAATATCTGTTGTTCACTTCCAATCACTTTATTTATTTTACGAAAGCCTAAGCAATATAACCACTAAACACAATAAAAATTATAAAATATTCCTAAAGATGTGATTAACAATGTTTTTCTGCACCCATTCATTACAATATGCTCCCCAAAAGCATGAAGTTTTTTTTTCAACAATTAGGAATAAAAGGTTGAATTTAAATATCCAGTATGTGATTAAACAGCAAAAATGAAGGATATTGTGTCTTTTTGAAAGATTATACATATATCTCTAAACTCTATAAAGCTCTAGGAATGAAAGTTAATCTATAAACGTCTAGGAATCGAATGTGAACTCATTGCTAAAAGTTAGAGAAAGTATAAAATAAAGAATTGCAAAATTTTGTCTCCATTAGTCAACGAAGACTATATTGCATTATTTCACCTTTCAAATCTTCACCTGAAAGAATATAATTGGCGAAAAGACTTGCATCAACAAGTATGTAATCAACAAAAAATTAACTACATCCCTTATTCGTTCAGAAGCTCCAGTTAAGCATCAAGATTAAAAGAAAAAAATATATTTGTATACACTAAAACTACATTCTAATAATCAAGAAAGATACAATAACATAACTTATGTCTTCAGATTCTGTTAGACGTAATGACTGATAGTCAATTATTGAAATTAAAAAAAAAATATTCGAATATATTTTCAATAATTTAAAATATTTTCCCTCTGATGATTAGATAAAAATGAATAGCCTCACATATGCATTCAGAAGTTTTTGTTAGACATAATGACTGAATGTTAAAATAAACATTTGAATTTGATTTTAGAACTTTTGGCTCTAATGATAAAAAGAATAGTATCACTTATACCTTTAGAAGTAAAACGCTAAAATAGAAATATTGGTCTCCATACATATAAACAGGCACAGAAATTTTATTCTGGTGGCAAAAAATATAAAATTGCATCAGTTATACCTTCAGAAACTTCTGTTAAATCTTTTTCAAAATGCTAAATTATGTTATCTGTAAGTTTTGCCACAACCGCAATGACAACGAGAAGATCTCCAAAGTAAACAGTGCTTGTAAATTTAGATTTTGTGTTTCAGGGTAATTGGAAAGTGCTTGAAACAAGTACTATAACCTTAAAAGTATAGCATTATATCACTCGTCCACTCAAAAGCCCTTTTATAAGCCGTAGGATTAAAAGCAAAAACAGACTTAGAACAGCTATTTGATATCCACGGAAATTTCCAAAATTATCCTTTAGACGAAAGCACATCTTTGGTGTATTAGAACAAAACGATAAGAAAACTAAGGAAAATTTAGCATCTCAGGGGAAAATGTTGAAATTAAATATTACACTTAATTATTTGGATGGCGTCGTATGTTAGAGGACCCATATTTCATTTCCTTTCAAAAGCGAATAGAGTTGTGATGCGCAATTCATCACGTGACATGTCATTAATAAGTGACAACTTCTGCATCATTTGAGATTCAGAAAACCTTTGAGAATATTTCTTAGGATTTAAAATGACTTAAAATGGCTTTTGTGAGCATTTAGGTGAAATGCTTTTTTTCCCACAGGAAAGGTATGTCACATCATGAAAACTGTTGAAATCCCATAAACTGGAGAGTAAAATGAAATACATTATTGTTTCGCAGGGTTGCAAAAGTGACAAGTTTCACAAACATATCTATTAAGATTCTCTCATATTCCGTCTTGAATCTTATAGAGACAGAATGGGATAACTTAAAATCTCTTAACTCAAATATATTTTAATAGTAATTTCTAAACAGAAGATACATAAAAATTACAGAACTGATAAACAAGACTAAGGCACAAAATTTTGAAATTTCGCAAAATTATTGGGAGAATATTAACTGTATCTTTTGAGAAATGTGCATTTCATGCAGTTATATCCTTTCTCGCATACGTAGTATAGAAAAAGTATAATAATCATAAAAAAAAAATCCAAATTCGGGAATAGCGTCAAATTTTGTCGTTTTAGACCTCCTGAGTTCGATAAACATATTTTTGAAAAATATTCGTATGTCTGTCTATCGGCTACAAAAGTGATTCAAAACTGCTTTGAGACAGACGGTTGAAATTTGATATACGTTCTTTAAGCCAAATTTCCAGATTTTTATCAAATTTTGATTAAATTCTATTCAGAAGAAATACGTCTATCCGGTTCTTCGAGTATAAGGTAATACAATGCTATAAAACGAAGGGAATTAGGTATATAAAATTTGATACACAGATTTAACATCTATAATACAAATACTTATCAAAGTTTGAGATATAACCGATAACAGTGTGACTGTCTGTCGTTCTGTACTTTCAGAAACATGTTAGGCCTGGGATAGCCTGGTTGGTAGAGCGTTGGATTCGCGTCTCTTAAGTTGCGAGTTCGAACCCCGCCAGCCGAAGACTATCCGTGAGTGTGGTGGCTAGCACACGTATAAATCTGTCGTGGTCACAAAGTCCTCCATGTCGAGAGTAATACCACTGGAGGTACTGGATCAGGGGTGATCGTTCTCTGATTCAGGTTTAAATTACGATCTGTGAATGAAATGCGTGAATGAAGTCCGCCCCGTAAAAAGGGTTGTGACGTGTGTGTAGTTAAGTCGTTCTCTTGGCCCTAATTGGCTCTACGATAAAAACAAGAGGCGCTCCTCCTTAGGCTGAAATCGGCTGTCTTCGAACAGCGGGCTTGCCCGTGACAAGTGCCATAAGAAATAACAACAGAAACATGTTAACACGACAATTCAAAAACTGAATTGCTTAAACATATCAAATTAGTTATGGGTTTTTGTGACCATCAGTGCAGTTTTGTGTCAAATTTCTGTTTCTGTCGATTGAGAAAAACGTCTAGAGCGCAAATTCAATTTTAGGATACATTAACCGCATGCCAGGAATTAATCACCCAAAAATGCACCAAGGATGACACGATAGATTCAGGAAAAATGATGAGTTCACGCCAAAAGTCAGTATTTCGTCACTTTTTTTACGTCACTGCTATACAAGATGTTCTCTGGCACGACAAGCTTATTACAGAGTATCGGAAAAAGATTTGGAGAGACTCCTCCCACTGGCTTAAAAAATTCTTGACTGAAAAATTTAACTTACCTCAGTTTTCTAGACAACCTTTTTTATGTCTTTTTCAATTTTGTCCTTATTATATGTATATAAAAAACTGAAATTAATAAATGGGGACAACCTCGTAAAAGACTGTTGCAATTTAATGTATATATATCCATGAAAATGTCTTGTTTTGATCCTATGACAAAATCCTATGATTCACAGCTAATTTGATCCTATGATTCACAGCTAAAATGAATTGATTTCTAACACTAGATTTGCAATTCAAATCGGGAATGTTTGTATCTTTCATGTTTCTTGATTATTAAATTGCACTGGTGAGGAATTTACAAATAATGCATTATTTCTTTTTCATATACGGAATACACTGAGGTAAAATATTTTGGAGATAATCAAACTTGAGATTTTTGTGAATCATTCAATTTGGAGACTGATAAACAATTTTTGTAAATCATTCAATTTGGAGACTGATAAACAATTTTTGTGAATCATTCAATTTGGAGACTGATAAACAATTTTTAGAACTATGTTAAACAATTAGACAGATAAATTTATTATGTGACCATAACGCAAAAATTTAACACTTTATATAAAATATGTCTACAAAAAGCGTATTTGTTTGTCAGACTAATTACCCCCAATTTTGGCAGCAAATTAAGCGACCACTTGGTGATGTTTCTCACCACACATTGGAAAAACAAATATTGTGGCCCTATGTTTTCTAATAAGTTTCTTTTAAAAAATCGTTTGTCGAAATTTGTATTTTCATTCTATTTTAAAATATAACAGCAAATGATAATAAAATTCTGAGTAATATTATTTATTATAAAAGTATTTTTTAAATAAAAAAAAATCAACTCTATTATACTGAAACAAGTGATAGGATATAGTGATAATTATTATATATAATTTCCACTATAAAATTATAATAGGATTGTATATATATAACAATATTATTTATAATATATATACATTTTATTATTAATAAATGTATAAAGAAAAATATCAAAACATTTTTAATTCGATCAAGCACGAGTATATTATCTAAAAGTATAAATCAATTCACTTAAGCTTTTCTTAAAAGGGGAACTTTCTTAATTATAGGAAATAAACTTGATTTCTGCTTTAGCTGATACGAAAAAGTTAAACGCAGTATTATAGTGAGTGTGTTGCGAGTTTCTACTGAACTGCCCGGTTTTAAATATAATATTTTTAATCTACACAAACACAGCTACACTACAAAATTTACAAAAAAAAAAAAAAAAAACACATAGACAAGTAAGTTAAAGTAAACTTTATGGAGGAGGGATTCCACCGTTTCCAACCGAAAGCATTCGGCGTTAGCGCAAGGGTTGCGCATAGATAAAAGTCGACCTCAGGATGCAGGTCTCCAGTTCAACTGCTTGTCTGTAAATGCCACAAGAGGCTTCTGTAAAACGGCACAAGGGGGCGCTCTCTGCTCAAGGGTGAAAAAAGTGCTACAATATAAATTATACTTTTCATATTGCTTTTATTCGATTTTTTTTTTTTTTTTACTTCATTCCTACTTCGAGCTTTCGTTAATTTTAAAGAATTCCAACAATTTTCTTAAACAATCACAACTCCGTTATATTCGTCTCCAGCATCTTTGAGGAAGTTAAACGTAATATAAATTATACATTTCATATTACTTTTTTTATTCCATATACATTTCTAGCTTTCTTTAATTTTTAAGAATTCCAACCATTTTCTTAATCAATCACAATTCCGTTATATTCATCTCCAGCATCTTTGAGGAAGTTAAACGTAATATAAATTATACATTTCACATTACTTTTTTATTCCATATACATATCTAGCTTTCTTTAATTTTTAAGAATTCTAACCATTTTCTTAACCAATCACAACTCCGTTATATTCGTCTCCAGCATCTTTGAGGAAGTTAAACGTAATATAAATAATACATTTCACATTACTTTTTTTATTCCATATACATATCTAGCTTTCTTTAATTTTTAAGAATTCTAACCATTTTCTTAACCAATCACAACTCCGTTATATTCGTCTCCAGCAGCTTTGAGGAAGTTAAACGTAATATAAATAATACATTTCATATTACTTTTTTTTCCATATACATTTCTATCTTTCTTTAATTTTCAAGAATTCTTACCATTTTCTTAACCAATCACATCCACCATTATATACAGCTTGAGCATCTGCAATACCAAAATGGTGAAAGCAAACAAAGCTTGCATTAGCATAACCTTTTTTTTTGAAACATTTCAACTCGAACATTGGAAATAACATCTAGTCGCATATAGAAAAGAAGAACCGATACCAAAATGTTAGTTCGCGTGACATTGAAAGTATATGGATGGGCAGTATCGAAATCTCCAAATAAAAATTCTTCCCAGTCGTTGTATAACAGAGCAACTATTAGGCAAACTGCCAGACGGAATGTCTTTTACTTCGGGGAAGGAGGGGGGGGGGCAGAAATATCGATGCTGCAGGGATAGAAAAAAAGTATCGGAGTTAAAATATATAACTATAAATACATAAAAGAAATGGACCGAAGAAGAATGGTTTACTTTTTTTGTGTATTTTCTTATGTATTGTGACGACAAAAGGAATAAATAAATAATGGAATAAAAGGAATGAATTTTCACCTTTAGTGGAGGAAAAAAAACACAGGATTCAATGTATTGTATGGTTCAAGTCTACTTTATTCAGCAACATTGAGCAGATATAGAAGAGGTTTTTATCTTTTTTATTGGGTTCTAGAGAATTTATAGAAGAGTTCTTTAAAACATTTAAAACAGTTTCTGAAACTTTTATTTCAACTCCCTTTTCGGTGGGAAGGAGTTTTTTCGGTTTCATGCATGCTTATATACTGGGTGGCCATAAAATAACATTCCCTGTTTGGAGGCTTCTACAGCTAAAGCGAATGAAGGAAATGAAACCAAATTTCATATACAGAACGTGAAAGGCATGGGAAGAATTCAGCAAAAAAAACTTAGTACTAAAAGTTGCCAATAGTGGAAATATTGGCGCTGTTTGAGTACAGTTATGAATGCATTCATAAAACTCACAGAAAATAATCTTTTATTTATCAACATTAGGGTCCCCTAGACGCAGTGCAACATATTCAATATTCTGCCCTTCCCTGTGTACAATATATTGCATACGGTGTATGACGTTCTCCACTGCTGTGTGTAAACTCTCAGTTTCGAGGTTCATAATAGCCCATATTATGTTCTGTTTCAAGAAAGTGTTCTGTTTATCAAGATGGATTATGTAAAATTCCTAGTGCTTGCTTGACAGAAGAGCTATGCATTCTTTGTAGAAAGGGAAGAGCAAACGTCATGTTAGGAGCTCGTACTTGATTATTAATGCATTCTTGACTGTGCCGGCGTACTGGCATAGGGGTAGCGCGTCTTCCCCATGATCTGGGCGTCCCGGATTCGAGTCCCGGTTTGGTCACGGTTGTTCTTCCGGTACTTTTACTCCTATCTTATTTTTAAATGTTCCGATATTATCTAAGCCATCTAAAATGTTTTGTAAATTATTATGCAGACAAAAGTTTTTATTTATCTTTTTATATTTCATAATCGCAGCCGAAGTGTTTCTTTTTTTAATGCCTTTTCGATATGTATTTTTGAATTTTATACGACTTAATGGCTTTAGAAAAATTTAATGTGATTAGGGAAATACTTCTTTTTAAATAAAATTGTTTTATGTTTATTTCCTATTGAAATGTTTATTGCAAAGAGTATTTTATTAACAAGCATAAAAGTAAACTTTTGTAAATGTTGAATTACATGAATTGGAAACAGAAAAACTTATTTATTTTTTATCATAAGACGTTTGATTTATGTAATGCTGAATAAAGACTTTTTAAATCATTTGTAAATTTGTTTTTCAAAGTGAAAACCGAAATCTCTTTCTTTGCATTTTTATTAGGACAATTTTATTTCTTTTATTTAATAAGTACATAAGCGGAAAATAATTCTGAATCTATAATGGATGATTCTGAATAAACAAAACTTTATTAGAGACGTAATTCCTTTCAGGAAGATGGAGAGGTCTCCCTAAACCTTTCTCGTATACGCTCTGATAAACTTTGCATGTCATAAAACGTCTTGCATGGTATTAGCGTACAATAGTTACGAAATATTAACTTTCGGTGGGAATTTAGCCTTTTTATAACTATCATGTCATCTTTAGCGGGTATTTCGCGTTTAATCCCTTCATGTTGTTAAAAGAGCCGGCGTCCTGGCATAGGGGCAGCGCATCTTTCCCTTGATCTGGGCGTCCCGTGTTCGAATCCCGGTTTGGGCATGGTTGTTCTTCCTGTTCTGTCTGTGAGATGTATGAAGGTGCCCTCCTGTAAAAAGGGGTTGTGCAAGTGAATGCGTGATGCGTGAGTAGTCATGTCGTACTCTTGGCCCTAGTTGGCTCTACGATAAAAACAAGAGGCTCTCTCCCTTAGGATTAAATCGGCTGTCTGACTTTGAACAGCGGGCTTGTCCGTGGCAAGTACCATAAGTAACAACAATTCTTGACTGTTGTTCATGACTGACTGTTGATATGTGCTTAATATGGGCCTTACCTTACCTTAGCATGCTTTACTGGTAAAGCTTTCCTACACTAGACAGTGTAATGCCGTGGTTGCTCTAAAGCAAACCTGCACGTCTTGAAACAGAACATAAGATTGGTTGTTATGAACATGGAAACTGACAATTTGCATACAGTAGTGGAGGATTTCATACACCGTATGCCATATATTGTACACAGGGAAGGACAAAATATTCAAAATGCTGCACACGGCGTTCAGAGGACCCTAATATTGATGAATAAAAGATTATTTTCTGTGTGTTTTATGAATTCATTCATAATGTACTAGCACAGCGCCAGTAGTTCTCCTATCGGTTACTTTTGGCATTAATGTTTTTCTACTGAACTCATTTTTTCATGCTTTTCACAGTCTGTATATGAAATGTGGGTTCATTTGTTTTAGCTGCAGATCTCGCCAAACATGGAAAGTTATTTTATAGCCACCTTGTATGTTAAAACTGTAAGCCAATGAATTGATATTTTTTTAATTAGTTCAACTTATTAAAACTACAAACCATAAAACTAATTAATATTAAATTAGTAAATGTTACCTGAGTCAAAATGTTTTGAAAGGATGATTCATTGAATTTAGAGAACGCCAATGCCGCTACATTTAAAACACAAATGGAATTAACTCAAATTAGAAGTAAATATTAAGTTTAAATGCAAAAAAATGAAGGAAATCATGAATCCGGTCTGAAGATTTTATCAAGTGTTATCCTTAGACAAGGATTCAAACCAGGTATTTTTTGTCTGTGAGGGGTCTGACTTTTGTCCAAAAATTGACCTTTCGTGACCCGAAAATCCCCAAGAAGAGAGTTACAGAGATTTTCTACCTGTCATATAAATGAAATTATCATTTATTTCTTGTATTGTGTTTCTTTGTGTTAGCATGTAAACTCGTTAATGATTTAAATCGTGACAGAACTAAGATATAAATGCAAAGCATGTATTTGTTATATGAAAAAATAAAAATTTGATTCGTTCAAAAAATTGTATTCAAAGTATGAAACAGTTTTTTTGAGAAACTTTGCTAGAAAAGAATCGATTGATTTTCAGAATCAGCACTGAAACAACAAATAAAATTAATTATAAAAACCAAATTTTAGAAGTTATTTTGTCCACATGTATTTATTACATAATAAAAATAAATTAATTTTATAACGAAATGGCTATTATACGTAAAATACAACAAATTCAACAACACAAATTCTTGTAAAAGATCTTTCCCATCTCTATATCTGAAATTGGAAACAATTAAAAAAATATTAATTCAATTTTTCTTTAAAAAAGTTTATAGTAGATACTCTTTACTGAAAGCAATGTAAATTAGAGAATAATTATAAAATACAAAACTGATGCACAGTGGATGCAAATTAAACAGACATGTAGCCTTTCCTTTTTCAGTTAAATGAGCCACTGTTGCACTTACGATTATTTGCATAGCCCTTCTAATAGAAATCTCTAAAAGAAACGGTTCTAGTAAAAACCAAATTTAATTCGGTTAATTGCTCTCGTCCGATTAACATTCGGAAAATTACCATTAAAAGGGGTCTACTTCCCTTTTTGATGGAGTTAATTGTCGATAGAATTTTTTCACATTCAATACGATGTTTACAAGGGTTTGAAATGGTTAAGCATTTTATTTGACCTAAATTAAACCTACAGTAATGATGATGCGGATTAGTTAGAATTACTTAAGTAAATGTGCGCGATTCTGGAAAATTCCCAAATTTTATCATTTGAAGTTAATAATGATAATAATATGATTTGGCTTTTGAGAAAGAAATGAAAGCAACAAAAATTTAACTTCTGACTAGTCATTCTAATCCAACTACAATTATTATGCTAAAATTCAAAGGTTTGATAGGTACACGAGCAACACTTTCTTTTAAATTTTTCACTTATTAGGTTAAGGAAATATTATAATCAATAATAAAATTCGATCCAGAAACGTTTTGGAGCTTCCTGAGTCTAAAAAATGATCTTCGAAATTATGGCTATCTGTCTATGGACGGTATAACAACCAGGGGAAGAAGTATGGATGTCCCTTGCATCAGTCTTACGGGCACTTACAGCCAAATTTTACGTGCGTAGATGCCATTTATTAAAGAAAAATATAACCAATAAGAGAAAAAATAATACCAAACCCGAGAAATGTTTACTTATAAAGCAATTGATAGTGATTAGGGGTGAAAAATCACATATTGTACCATAAGAGCCTTGCACAGCCGGTGCACCACTGCTGTCTATCAACAAGACAGTACAAAACAGAAAGGCATAGGCGCTTCACTGAATCAAAAGTGTGATTTCTGTAAGTTTTGGATTAAATTCGTCGTTAGGGAATTTTTCTATCTGTCTGTTCCATCATATGATGTAAAAGTGATATGTCAAGAATACCGTGGATGGAATTTTTCAAATAGTTTTATAATAAAAATATTAGATGTCAGTTAGAGACCGGCATAGCCTGGTTGGTAGGGCGTTGGATTCGCATACCTTGGGCTGCGAGTTCGAACCCCGCCCGCCGAAGACTCCCCGCGTGTGGGGTGACTGACGCGCGTATATATCTGTCGTGGCCACCAAGTCCTCCATGTCGAGAGTAATACCACTGGGGATACTGGATCAGGATGATCGTTCTCTGATTCAGGTCTGAATTACGATCTGTGGATGAGTGAATGAAATGCATGAATGAAGTCCGCCCCGTAAAACGGATTGTGACGTGTGTGTAGCTAAGTCGTACTCTTGGCCCTAGATGGCGCTACTGTAAAAACAAGAGACTTGCCCTTGGCTTAATCCAAAATGACTTCTTAAAGTCAGTGGGATTGTCTAGAACAAGTGCCATTAGAAACAACAACAGATGTGAATTAGATGGCTTGAATCTCTGTCTATTTATTCCTATGTATGTGAGTGCGAAAGTTGAGAGATTGTTGAGGTAGATGGCGCTTTAGCAAATCATGCAATTTTTACTTTCTCGTATACTTTAACACGCAAATCAATTTTTTTTTATTATCCATTATCTATTTTACTTTCGCAATTCAGTCGCAGGTAGCAGTGATTTATGCTGTTCAGATTTTAATCCACAGCTGGTAGCTGGATCTTTTTTTAAATCAATTTAGACCTTTCTAGTCCAGATAAAAGAATGAGTCTTCTCCCGGGAAAAAAGATTATCAGATGTTTCCCTGCAAGCGGGGCGATAAACACTTTTAGAACATCAATCATTAACACTTTTATAATTAAAAGATTAGCCAATGTTTACTTCAAAAGTGATAATGTTAAATATTGAAGTGTTCACATTAAATAAATATCTTTGTGTAAATTTGAATGCGTCAGTTAGGGATCAGAGGATATTGATAAAATAAATGGAATAAGGGCAATAATTACGATCTTATTAAGCTACAATCCCTCTCCTTTGTATTATGCAATTTTTATATAATGGTTTTTCTAAAAATTAAATAAAACTGAAGGGAAAAAACAGGCAGCAAATAGATTGATAACACTGCAGAGATGATCTTTTTCGTTTTAAGTTGATGTAAAAATGATTTGAAAATAGTTTTGAAAGATATTGGCAAAAACACCATTTTTTCTTAAATTTTAATTAATTAATTTCGAAAAAATCGAAACTTGTTCTTACAATTCAAAGTATATTTGTTTGAAATTTCGAAAGTCTAAAGCAAGCGTTTTTCCCAAAGGGAATCAACAGATACATACCCAGCTTTATTATTAGAAGAGACAACACAACAAGTGTAACAAAATTCATTCTTATATCGCGACCTTGCCACTAAATCTTCCATTGAATTTCACACACTAAGTATCAGTGCAATTTTTTCTCTTTAGGAATGTCGATACTTGTGAAAAAGCAAAATAAATTAACTAATAAATTACACGAATATTTCTAAAGTGTCTCACAAAAGATAAAAAGAAATTGTACCCAGACGTGAGACTTAGACAGACTTTCTTTTTTCATGTAAATGAGTCAATGTCGCACTTAGGATTATAGACTCTTTCAACGTAAAGCCCTGAAAGAAATTACATGTAATTAAGTTTCCGCAAAAACCAAATTTATTTCAGTTAATTGCTCTTGTACGATTAACATTCGGAAAAATGCCATTAAGAAGGGTCAATTTCCCTCTCTCGTGGAGTTAATTGTGGACGGAATTTTTTTCACTTCCGTCATTTAATTACTAGTACAATGTTCACAGGAGCAAGAGATGGGTAAGGCATTTTGTACGACCTGAATTACTGCGATAGTAATGATGGTACAGATTATTTAGGGTTAATTAATTAAATGTTTCTGTCTTGAGAAGATCCACACATATTGTCATTTAATGTGGGTGAAAATTACTTGACTTCAATAAAATGAGCGGAAGAAACAGCCAATTAATTTATTATTGGTCAATCAAATCAAGTTATAATTAAAGTGAAAATTTTGAAGAGTTTGACATCGGTATGGGTCTTTACCTTTCTTATGAGAGATTAACGAAAAGTAAATTAAGAAATAACCAAAGTGGATCCTTAATGTAAGGATGAAAATCAAATCTAGAAATGCACGCATTGTTTTAAAATACGTAAATTTTTATCTTGTATAAACCATTTGTCATAGAAACAGTTTACTAAGCATATAAGTGCAATTAGTTTTGTTAATTAATATTATTTTGTTAATTTTTTTCCACATTAAGTATTTCTATAAACGTTCTGATCACATAAGTTATGAAAGTAGAGCCAGTAAGTAAATAAGTAAGTAAGTAAGTACAGTAAATTATAAAAGTAAATTATAATTATAAATTATAAAAGGAAGAAATTGCTTTGGCTATGTTTTAGATACACCCACATATTTTATTCTTAATAACCAATTTTAAGTACTATATATTCTAGAATGGTATATTCCATCTAATATAACATCACAGCTTACTCGGTAGAGTACAAAGTTGGGAGTAATTTTAAAAGTCAATATATTCCTTACTTAAACACCCTCAAATGTGAGGGTTTTGAAAGCATAATACAGTATGGATTTTTTAACTGTATAAGCGAAATTACAATTGGATTATCAATAATAAATTAACTCTACATTCCAACTAAGAACAAAATCCAATGCTATATTTCCATGAAATAGATGTCTCTCTCTTTAGTATTATGAAATCATAAATTAAAGAACTAAATACTAGTAAATATTTCTACTGTCTTTTCCATAATGTATTCAGAAGTTTCCCTAAAATTAACAATTGAACTTAAAGACAACAAACGAAACTAACAATAAAACTGAAAACTATCAGACGAAGCTGATAATTCAATTGAAAATCATCAGAAGAAACTAACAAATTAACTAAAGTCTATCAGATAGTAGTAATAACTGAACTGAAGGTCATCAGACGACACTAACATATGAACTAAAAGCCATCAGAGGAAACTAACAGTTGAATCGAAAACTGTCAGAAGAAATTAACAATTGAACTAAAAACTATTAAACGCTACTTACAATTGAACTAAAAGTCATCAGAGGAAATCAATAGTTGAATTAAAAAATAATCAGAAGAAATTACATACTGGACTAAAAGCCATCAGAAGAATTAGCAATTTAACTAAAAACTTTCAAAGGTACTTGTTACTGAACTAAAAGTATTAGGCAGAAACTGGCAGTCGAACTAAAAGCCACGAAACGAAAATGACATTTAAATTAAAAGTCCTCAGACGATTCAACAATTTGATTTTTCTCGCCGTTTAAGAATCGTACTAAAACACTCGCATACATAGGATATGTTTCATCAGTAACAACATAAAACCATTTCCATTTTCATAGGGAGAAATGATCCTTCATTCCTTTTAAATTAACTGCATCATATTGTAATTTAAAGTTCGTTGTGATATTGAAAAGCATTTTAAGATAAAAAACCTTATTATCAAAAGACAAAATGGTAAATTCATCCTTTCAGAAAGAATAGGGAAGAAACATGGCAGGGCAAACATTAAGTAGGGAAAGCATTAATTGCCTCTAATATGTATTAATATTGCAAAAATTTAACTGGCAATACTTTTGTCAACTTTACAAATTATGTTGCTGCTATCATGCATTTCTGTGTCTATGACCATTCAGATTGTTTGATTTTTATTATTTCGTTCTCTTGAAGCTTTTTTACCCTATTTGCTTTGGCCATTGATTATTTGTTGATTTAGGTCTTATTTTAATGCATATCTATATCTGTTTGCAGAAGTTCAGAAGTCAGCATAATAAGTATCTTTGTGTTTTCTGTCACTATTTCCGATTAGGTTGCCTAATTAAAACAATTTTTTTTTTAATTTTGAGGTTTTCTATTCTTTATAATCACTTACTTAATCTATTTATCATTTTTGATGCATTTTTGTATACATCAAAAATAATCAATAGATTAATTAAATGATTGTTGGAAATTTAACAATAAATAGCTTAGGAGGAAAAGTGATATTCTCAAAAGCCCTAGATTTTTAATATTTTTACTATTTTATACTACTATACTATAGATAATATTTTTAATATTTTTATATAATAATTTTTTATATAATACTAATATCATATTTAAAAAATCTACTTCACCCTCCACATTTTATGAAATACTTTTATGCATCATTTGTTTCATGTTTGCAAAGGAATTTTGCAGTGAGTATTTCACTCGATTACTAATGATTAACTGCAAGTGTAGAGTTTTCAGATTTTATATTCTTGCTTATTCTTGTACACTGTTTTAATATTTTTTGTTCTTAATTATCAATGAATAAAGTAATTTAATTTAATTTTGATTTCATAACAGTGGTGCCATCTGGTGTGAATTTAAGAAAAATTTATTTCAAAATTCTACATTATTAATAATTATGAATTAAAAGATAAGAACTAAAGAATAAGAAATTCATAAATTAAAAAACTTCTGCTTCTTATTAATTATAGAAATATGTTCAAAAATTGTTTTATTAGGTTTATTCCATCATTTTATTCCACAATATACTTGTATCGATTCCTACGTTTTTTAACCTAGCGATCGATTCCTGTAACTTCTCATTAAACTTATTCTTATATTAAACAATAGTTACATTTTAATCTAAACCCATGTTTATCAAATTAAAATTTTCTTACGTATAAGAATTTCTATCTACTTTAACTTTTTAAATATCATTTGTAAGATTTTGTAAGTTAAAAAAAATTGTCATTTATATTTTTTTATCTCTATGTATATTTTTAAAAAATATTTTTTCGTCAAATTTTATTTTCGTTTATTCGTACAAGAGTGAAATCAATGGTTTTCCAATAAAAAAGAGAATGGAAGAGTTATTCTGTGTCCTTATCGAGTCTCCAATACAACAGAAACTTTAAAAGAAAAATTTCGAATTGAGCTTTTGCAACGTCTTTCAACAAAACAGATAGATTTGCTGAGTCAGTGAACGCTGCGACTTTTCCGGAAAGGGAAGAAGATACCAGGTTTTTGAGAATACTTCCATTTGTTTGACATCAAAATTGCCTTTCCAGGGAGAACATATTGGAGATGCTCACATTTCACCTCAAAGAATATGAATGCTTATGGAATATTCAGAATAAAAGGAATAAAGTCAATTTCACAGAGTGCTTGAAAACTATTGATCACCGGAATAGTCTTTAAAAAAATTGCAATTTGTTATGGTAAGTGTCAAATTATAATGTGAGAATACTTTTATTTCACAATATATATATATATATATATTTTTTTACAGAGGGTTGGGTTTTTATATCGTGTGAAGTGCAATGGCCCCACAAAGTGCAAGGATATTATTATTATATCCTTGTATGATTATATATCTATATTTTTTTATTATTATATTGTTACGGATTATTTCAATTCCACTACTAAGTCCGTAAATTCACCGGGTTCGCTTGTAGTGGGTGTATGGTGTGAAAACAATCAGCAGACCACAATAACGAACGACGACGACGACGTTTATTTAAATCGAAGGACACGAATACAAAGACGACAAATACACAGCCGAGACGAATACAGGACGGCAAACAGCAGCACACTACATCAAACATTAGCCCACAAGTAGTAATCGACCACAGCACACAAGCGGAAAGACGTAATTCAGCAGCAGGAGGTATTTCTCGTAGCTTCACTCTACGGCCTCTCCAAACGTCTGCAGTTTTCCATTGTCTTTAGCTGTATCCAACTGCCTATTCACTACTACACGACTTGCTACTCCACACACAACTCGATGCTGCTTCACCATGCCACAATAAATAATGCGAATTCACCATACGACAATAAACACCAGAACTCAACACACAGCACTCGCTCCACACAACGCTGGACTATTCCGCCGTTGCTTCGTTATCCTCTTGATGACTCGTTTCACGACTCCAACTCCCTGCAGTTTGAGACTGCTGACCTTTTATAGTTCCCGGGAGGCGAACCGAGAAGGTTCGGGACAATTAGGTGTATCTAGGTTCCCATTGGATAAATAGCTAAAACCCTCGAAGTTTCTCGTAATATCTAATTTGTCGTCAAATTCATCACCATATTGCCAAATAATCTCCAAGTTTGTCACCAAGCTCTCAGATCACTGACGCAGCACCCGATCAGCACTCAGATCAGAGCTGATCTTAATATGGTCTTTCCAGTGACTGAACTAACCATGCCGGGAAGCAATATTACACGTTTGTAACAATATCCATTTTGGGGATACCCGTATTTCATCCCAAAGAATATGAATGCTTATTGATTATTCAAAATGAAAAGAATAATGTGAATTTCACAGAGAGCTTGAAAAATATTAATTACTGCAATAGTTTGCAAAAAAATTGAAATTTGTTATGGTAAGTGCCAAATTATAATGTAATAACACTTTATTTCGCAATAAAAAATTTTATTGTGGAGAGTTGAGATTTTATATCATGTGTAGTATAATGGTCATACAAAAGTGCAATGATATTATTATTATATCCTTGTATGATTAATCATGATATGGATATTAAAATGATTGGAGCATTAGAAACATTTAAATGGATAAATTGGGATTTTTTTTCCAGCAAAGGCTGCCATCATGTAATGCCTCAGAGTTAACAGTGAATAAATATTGAAAAACTTCAATGATCGAAGAAATGTTTGTAGATAGCATCTTATGAAATCCTTGTACGATTAATCATGATATGGAGATTAAAATGTATGGAACATCGAAATGATCAAATTGGAGTTATTTTAGCATCAGAAGTTGTCATCACCCAGTATCAAAGAATCACGTTGAATAAATATTTTAAAATTTCATTGAACAAAGAAAAATTTGTAGATAGTAACTTATGAAATCTTTTCATGATTAATCATATGGATATTAAAATGGATGGAGCATTGAAATGGATAAATTGGGTTTTTTTAGCAGCAAAGATTGTCATCACCTAGTGCCATAGAGTCACAGTGAATAAATACAAAAACATTTCAATGAGCGAAGAAAAATTCTTAGATAGCGCTCAGGAAAAACAGTTATTTGGCTCAAAGTTTTAAGAGAAAAAAACTTTCTAGGTGATTGAATGTGAACTTGATTGAAAGATATGTTCTATGAGCTGAATGCTTCAAACAGTGTGTGAGATTATGTTTAATGTCATTTTCTTGGTGAACAGGAAAAACAGTCAATGCTGTTATAAATTCCAGATTTATTCAGAAGAGCTGTTGTGTTGATATGCAAGGATAAATTGAACCATTTCAAATATTTTTAAAAACAATAAATTGATCTTCCTGCTATAATCTTTCTGCTGAAGCATTTTCAATAATTTGCCTGGAGATAAAAACTGTTGGTATTTATTCAGAATCTAAACAAAAACGTTTTGGGTTAGGAATGTTTTCTGATATTTTGATTCATCCACAGTCCCGATTTCTATTAAAGCAAATTTCCATAGTCGATAATCTTCGATGATATTTTACGTTTGATATTTTCCAGATTTCAGTAAAGCAAATTGACAAGTTCGTTATGTTATGTGTCTCCCTTTGGAGACTTTTTTTAAATATTTAAATTTTCAATAAGCAAAGGATGTTTTTATTAAAAATGGGGCATAAAACATTAAATTTAAATGTTATTTGTATGAAGTTATTATTAATTTTGGAAATATTGGTAATTTTTAGTCAAATATTAGTAAAAAATTACACTCTCAGTAAACTTTCTACTAAAAATTTTAAAATATATTTCAATAATATTTATACAGTGTATAAATAACATCCTTATCTGCGTTATGAACTAAAAAGTTTGCAAAATTGTGAAAAGTTTTTAAAATATTTCAAATTTTATGTCAAAACTCATTTAAAAAAGTGATTCATGTGTTTTTTTTTCACAAAAAAAAGCAATAAAATTTTAAAAAAAATGAAAATTGAGATTAGCCATGTGCTGTTGCCATGTGTCATCTACAAAAACCCTACAGGCTGTGCTTTTTTTTTCAAATTTTGCACTTCTTTAGATGCAAATTTCAGACTTTTCTCACGACAGTACTTCACTGATTCTAACTGTTTCAGCTCATGAGTTCTAAAAATCTGTTTAGAAGCATATGGCAAATTTAATATGCTCAGCAATTTCTTTCCAAAAGAAAATCATCTGCCAATCAATCTTAATTCTAATGCCAATAAAGCGTAAAAGATCAAAGTTGATCTTTTACTCATTTAGGGAGGTTTGGCGCAGCATAGACCTGTCTGGCTTTTGCGCCATTAAAATACAATCAATCCATCAATCATTTAGGGGGTTAACTTGAATCCAGCCATAAATCCACATTTACAAGATACTGTAAAACTTGAGCAAAGAAAATTGCTGCCAGATTAAAATAATTGATTAAAAAGTGAAAAAAAGGAAACGTTGATTTATATTGTCAAAAAAGATTTTGGCATTCATACTCTTAACAGTTACAAAATTGTGGCGCAAAAATATTGTTTACATTTTAGCATTTCTTTTAACTCCCACTTCTGGTAAAAAAAGATCAACTTCCGGTTTATTAATTAGGCTGTAACTTCGCTTCTAATTAAAGTAATAACAAAAATGACACAATTTTGGAATCTTAAACGTATGGGTTATAAAATGAGCACGTAAAAGAAATTCTGTAATTTTCATGAAAACATGGATTTTAGGGTAGGCACATACTTAATCGATGATATTTTATATATCTCTACAGATACTTTATATATCTTCCATTAAAGCAAATTTCCTTTATCGAAAATCTTCAATCTATGGTCTTTCTATTTGTCCAATTTTTTTAGATCATTAACCCCGTTCCCAAAACAATGTGATGCTCTCTCAGCTCCTCGATGTTTTTCTTTACTTTCAGACTTTTGTATATACTTAAGAACAGCTGCTTTTGTTCGTTTTTTACACTTTTTCAGTTGACAAATTTTTCTGACCCTTTGTCTTTGTACTCTGATCTCACACACACAAAAAAAGTACAATTTAAAAAATATTTTATTTTAAAAGGCAAAATTAAGGTAAAACAAAACGAAATGCTCAAAATCTTGCTTCAAAAGAAAGTAAATAAAAGATAATTGCAACCAAGGAAAAAACTAAAACAATCGCAACTTTTTAGACTTACTGAAACCGAACATTTATATATAGTATTGTGAATAAATTTTTATGCACTTTTATTTAAATAGATTTTATCGAGCGGGTAAATTTTGGCCCATGTGTTTTCAATTATCTTCAAAAAATTTAGGCATAGAAGTATTAGTTTCCTAATGTGACATTATTTACATCTATTCAATTTTATTCGAAAGACCAAACCCCTTTCACAAAACAACATCGAATTCTCACATGATAAATATGAAAACTTTACAAAAATGTGGTTTCAGACTAACATGCTTCTCTTGTTTACCACATATCTTTAATTTATTAAATAAAATTTCATAACGCCTATGGTAATATATTGCTATTTTTAAAATTGAATATACATTTCATTATAAATATTAAGTGAAAACACAAAACTTTCCTTTTATTGTATTTAGTGTAATTAATTCATTTAACACTTAAATGCCTCCTGTTTTAGAGATTGGCTTAATTATTTTTATATCTTGAAAAAATCCTGATAAAAAAGGTTTTAAGGTATTTTATTTGAACTAGGTTTACGATGAAGAAGCATCTCGTTGCCGATGAGAAATAGTGAGGAATATACATTTCATTATAAATATTAAGTGAAAACACAAAACTTAAAAACTTTCCTTTTATTGTATTTAGTATTATTAATTCATTTAACACTTAAATGCCTCCTGTTTTAGAGATTGGCTTAATTATTTTTATATCTTGAAAAAATCCTGATAAAAAGGTTTTAAGGTATTTTATTTGAACTAGGTTTACGATGAAGAAGCATCTCGTTGCCGATGAGAAATAGTGAGGAATATACATTTCATTATAAATATTAAGTGAAAACACAAAACTTAAAAACTTTCCTTTTATTGTATTTAGTATTATTAATTCATTTAACACTTAAATGCCTCCTGTTTTAGAGATTGGCTTAATTATTTTTATATCTTGAAAAAATCCTGATAAAAAGGTTTTAAGGTATTTTATTTGAACTAGGTTTACGATGAAGAAGCATCTCGTTGCCGATGAGAAATAGTGAGGAATATACATTTCATTATAAATATTAAGTGAAAACACAAAACTTAAAAACTTTCCTTTTATTGTATTTAGTATTATTAATTCATTTAACACTTAAATGCCTCCTGTTTTAGAGATTGGCTTAATTATTTTTATATCTTGAAAAAATCCTGATAAAAAAGGTTTTAAGGTATTTTATTTGAACTAGGTTTACGATGAAGAAGCATCTCGTTGCCGATGAGAAATAGTGAGGAATATACATTTCATTATAAATATTAAGTGAAAACACAAAACTTAAAAACTTTCCTTTTATTGTATTTAGTATTATTAATTCATTTAACACTTAAATGCCTCCTGTTTTAGAGATTGGCTTAATTATTTTTATATCTTGAAAAAATCCTGATAAAAAAGGTTTTAAGGTATTTTATTTGAACTAGGTTTACGATGAAGAAGCATCTCGTTGCCGATGAGAAATAGTGAGGAATATACATTTCATTATAAATATTAAGTGAAAACACAAAACTTAAAAACTTTCCTTTTATTGTATTTAGTATTATTAATTCATTTAACACTTAAATGCCTCCTGTTTTAGAGATTGGCTTAATTATTTTTATATCTTGAAAAAATCCTGATAAAAAGGTTTTAAGGTATTTTATTTGAACTAGGTTTACGATGAAGAAGCATCTCGTTGCCGATGAGAAATAGTGAGGAATATACATTTCATTATAAATATTAAGTGAAAACACAAAACTTAAAAACTTTCCTTTTATTGTATTTAGTATTATTAATTCATTTAACACTTAAATGCCTCCTGTTTTAGAGATTGGCTTAATTATTTTTATATCTTGAAAAAATCCTGATAAAAAGGTTTTAAGGTATTTTATTTGAACTAGGTTTACGATGAAGAAGCATCTCGTTGCCGATGAGAAATAGTGAGGAATATACATTTCATTATAAATATTAAGTGAAAACACAAAACTTAAAAACTTTCCTTTTATTGTATTTAGTATTATTAATTCATTTAACACTTAAATGCCTCCTGTTTTAGAGATTGGCTTAATTATTTTTATATCTTGAAAAAATCCTGATAAAAAGGTTTTAAGGTATTTTATTTGAACTAGGTTTACGATGAAGAAGCATCTCGTTGCCGATGAGAAATAGTGAGGAATATTTGAGGAAAAATGAGTGTATATATATATATATACATATATATATATATATATATATATATATATATATATATATATATATATATATATATATATATATATATATATATATATATATATATATATAACAGCAGTTTTAGCAACATATAACAGCAGTTTTAGCAACGTTTATTAACGGAAATACAGAATAAAATATTGAAATACTTTTACAAAATAAAATAAAAATAAAATTATATTCTAAATCTGACAAACAAAATAATATGGGCATACATTCACAATGGGAAAATATCAATATATATATTCATATAAGTTAAATATTATCATCACAACAGGCGAATTTTTGCAAATTGACTTGCATTTATTATGACTTTATTAGGATTTATTATGACTTTTATTCTCGATATCGTGTCACAAAATAACCTTGTACGAAAGTGACATGGTGAAGTTTTCGATCGCAGCGCCAGAATTTCTCCTTTTGGCGTTTTTTGGTACTACTTTTTTTTCTTGACAAATCGAAACTGCATACTTTAATATGTATGGCGGCCAAATTTTGTTATATTTCGTCCAGTACAAAAAACTCTACAGGGCTCCGAACACCTCCTGTTATTTCTTGATCACCCTATATATATATATATATATATATATATATATAATATAATGTGTGTGTGTGTAATGATATTTTAAAATCTAATTTAAAGTTAATTAATATACAAAGTTATGTCTTAACCCTTTAAAGGGCCATTTTTTTCTAGTCCTATTATGTTCAAATATTTTGAGGCTTGAAATTAGAATAAGAAAAATGATTCATTTAGCTTATTAGATAAATTTAATTTGATTAATTCATTAATTTGGTAAATTAATAATTAAGTAACAAACCAAGACACATCATTTTATATGAGATAAAGAACTGAAGCATCTAAGTTCTTGTCTTTCTAAAAAAATGTGTCAGAACTTATGGCAACCTACATAATTTCATACAAAGATTGATAAATTGGATGGGAAACATACTTCCCACGGCCCTAGAAAGGGTTAAATTAGCTCATATTAACTTCATTCTAAAATATTATCTTATTTCCTGATCCCACTCCACTTTTTCTACTTAATTAATTCAACTGAAGCTTTGTAAAAATGCTTTCGCCAGCGGTTCCCACGCTCCGAGTGAATGGACAAGAAATTGCTGATCTAATCAAATTCTTCTAAAAGATCTCTGCATTTCCCTTGTCCCCATCGGCACTTGTAGAGAAAACCCTATCAAAATCTCATGGTATATAAGACCAGGGATAATTCATTTCTCCCTCTTTTTTACGCTAATCTGCTCTTGTATCGCACAGTGAACGGACGTGCCTTGTCCGTGTTGCTTGTGCCTCCCAGGATGGAAATGAAACGAAGTTAAAAATTAAAAGTGTCTTCGGCCACGACTCTGCTTCATATATATATATATATAGTGTGTGTGTGTGTGTGTGTGTGTGTGTGTGTGTGTGTGTGTGTGTGTGTGTGTGTGTGTGTGTGTGTGTATGTGTGCGTGCGCTTGCGTATAAAATATTTAAATTTTTATGTTAATTAAATTAAGGAATTTTAAGGAATTTTTAATTTTATTTTCTATATCATTTCTATATTTACATCCTTTATTTTGTAACAGCAATACTTGTTTTGACTCATGAAATTTTCTATAAAGATTTTTTTCTTCTTTTCTTGAATACATAATCAAATTACTGCAAAAATTGCTGAAAAAGAATTCCATTGAATTAAAATGGTTAGCATTAATACACTAATGAAGCATTTCTAAAACAAATTATCGTCGGAACTTCTCCAAATGACTCTGAATTTGTTTAATGACCGAAATCTTTCACCATAGCCAGAAGAAACTTTCAAAGTCCCATTAAAGAACAACTTCGATTTTTGTTGGAAGAGATTTAGTAGAGGAATTGCATTTTTTAGGAAATGTAATTGTACCAGAACCGTGGCATGTACTTCTTAGAAACAACAATGAGAACTGGTTATATTTTAATCATAAACATATCAGGAATAGTTTTATAGAAATAATTTACAAATCGCCTAGATTTTTTTTCCCTCTCCCTCGCTTTTCAAATGCTTAAGGGCAAAACAGAAAACATTATCGTACCAGAAGATGTGTAACAAATTGAGAAATTTCAAAACTTCTGCATTCGCCTAACAAAGTTATTGAAAACGTATATGGTTTAAACAAATCACAAAATAAAAACTTTTGAATATAAAGATTTGTTGAAAGAACGAATTTTAATATTCATCCAAATTGCGTGTTTTGATTTGTATTTAATAATTTCATTTATAAAGTGTGCATGATTTTTTCATATATTAATAAGGAGAACTATAATAAGCAACACAGTGGCTCTAGAACTGATGAATCTTCACAGTTCCGACCATTCTCCGGGAAACATTTTCTTTGTGACACTTGCCTGTTTATTCAGAATTCAATAATTTAAATAAGGAAGATGATGAAATTTGGAGAGCGTCTTAAGGAAGTGCGCCTATTGGTTCACTCATATATGTGTGTGTGTGTGTGTGTGTGTGTGTGTGTGTGTGTGTGTGTGTGTGTGTGTGTGTGTGTGTGTGTGTGTGTATTGCAAAAATAAAGCAAAATATTTTCAACAGCAGCATATCTAAAATTCACAAGTCATATTTTCCTATTTGGTATTTTTTCACAAATAATTACAAACAGGAAATAAGATCTCTAAATAGAATTCATTGAATTATCTATTTCTATTACTTGCATACAAAATCTCGAAAAAAGCTTAATTTTCGCTAAATAACTCAATTTATCCTTGAAATAATAAAGGAGAGATTTTATTTTTATTTTATTTATTTATTCATTTAACTTTGTAATTATTCTATTCGTGCACCACGTTAATTGTATAAGCATACTACATAATCTAGATACATTAGCGTACTATAAATTTCGATTTATAGTTTTTCTAATGTATTGTTTTTTTATTACATTAATTAAGAAAATATTATTTCAAAATAAGGTATGGGATATATAAATATATATATAACTTGAAAGATAAAAAAAATGGCTACGAAATTCCATTTCTTCCTCAATTGTTTCCAGTTTTAGCAACTCGCATGTCACATCTTGAGATAAGAAATTACTATTCTAGAGCTAGATTTTAGAAGTAAGTTTTCAGCTTTGAAATAACTTTCCCCTCCTTTCCAGAAAGTTCGGACCATCTGTGCAAACGCAACCTCAAGGTTGGCGACAGCTGAGTGGAATAGGGGGTACTTTTTAACTTTCTTGGCAGCTTTTCGGCAGGCAGATAAAGAATGCGATTTTCCAGATAAATTTATGAACCATCCTTTGTGTTTCCGATAATCGATTCAAAGTCTTAAACAATGCAAAGCTGAAGTATTTTACTTCCTTTCTTATTTTCTGCACTTTGGAAAAATTTCAGAAATTTTTTTAAAGTTTTTTTTATTTTTATTTTTTAAGTAAATGAGACCATTTAGGGAAGAGTATTTCTACTGACTTTTGTTTTCTCGTATATAAAATATATACATAAAGTATTGCAATCATAAAAAAAAATAAATAAAAAAAATGAACTTTAGATTTTGATGCATTCCCACATTTTAGACCTTTTTAGTCTGAAAACCAAATTTTGGAAATTATGTCTGTCTATCTGTGAACACAATTATTCAAAAACGTTATGAGGCTACTCGGATGAAATTTGGTTTTAATGCTGTAATATTACTTTTATGGATTTCTATACAAATTACTACTACTATGATTGCTACTACTATGAATAAAAGTTAATTCGATAAACACAAAACGGAAAAACCTATATAGACATGTTTTTAAAGATTTAACATTTAAAGTCTAAATACTTTTCAAATTTGCATTAAAATCAGTCTAGATTTGACCTTCTGTCGATATGTTCTTTCCCAAGCAGGTAAACTCAAAAATGCTATAACTTAAACATATGAAATTTAATAAGCGAGTTTGTCACTAGAAATATATCTCTATGTAAATTTTGATTTTAATAGGTCTGGATAAAAGGTCTAAATGACACATTCGGTTTTCTTGTATATATAAATTAACCCCATTCAGTACTTAATCACTATAGATGACATTTTAATATGCTGTTCCGCAACTATTAATCACCAAGGCATGCAGTTAATAGTGAGCATGTGGTGGTAGCTTCGTAAGCTAGTTATCAGCCTCCGGATAAAGGGGATCACTTTTGTCTAGTGGTTATGTTACGCGACTGCGGATCCTAACGTCGCGGGTTCTGCCCTCGGGAATGCAATATCCATAGGCAGGTACATTGATCAAAAAATTTGCGAGAATATTTGTGGAGACGTTTCCATCGTAAATCAAACATCTTTAGAACCTTTGCAATTTTATGTAATCGGTAAAAAAAAAAAATGAGATTTTCGAGAATTTTTGCGTTTTTATTATCGATTCTGAAGTTACTTTTTCCTTTCGGCTTCATAAGATATTTAATATTTTGAATAAGAAATCATTAATGCATTCAGAACATCAAATACAAAGCGTATGAAATGTATTTTATATATAGAGAGAGGGTGTTATTAAATGCTGTACTATTACTGTGACATTGCAGATTTTATAAGAAAACATCATGATGTAGAAATAAAAGGAAACTTCACTAAACTTGAAAAATAGATAAGCAAGTTTTTTTGATGTCATAAGGAGACGTAGTGTGTAATATTAAGGTTAAAAAAATATTTGAATGAGTATTTGCAATATATATCGTTTGCGTAATTTCAGTAAAGTCAACCGATAAGCAAACTTTGCAAACTGATATACAAATAGAACATTATTACAATTCTTAAAATTTTATTGAAATGGGTTTCGAATGCTTTCTAACATGTTTCACAGTAATTTGTTAAGAGAATTTCTCAATCTTATTCAATAAAAGAGTTATGCAAACAGCTTTAGGAACACCCTGCATTATGCTTTCCTAAAATTATACTTAAAAAATTTACCACTTTTTCTTCAAAAGTGTAAATTTTAATATATTTTAAAATTTTGTCTGATTGATGAACAAATTACATTACTATAAAGATGGACAATATATTGAAACATGAATGATATGAAATAAATACACTTATTTGAGTCTAAACTCTTAGAAAGGAAACATAACGTTGTGTTATACTTAAACAATTTGGAAAATGTGAGCGTTCTTGAACTGAACTGTCTTTTTTTTTAAATCATTAAATTTTCATATATGTATATATGCTATCTAGTTAAAATGCTATAATTGCTTTTCCGATCCTCATTGATTTTATATCTTGATGAGAAAATTAATGCGTTGTTTCACACTATTTCCACTTTTAATATTGATTTGCAATTCATTTCATGTTCCCCTTAAACTGTAACATTTTACACATTCCCTACACATGTCTCTCCCCCCTCCCCTACTATTTTTCTTCATATATGTTAAGCATTTTTCTTTAGTTCGGTTTATCTTCGATTTTCACTTTATTTAATATGTTTGCTGTTATAATGTTATTTTTTTATTTTTATTTTTGCTTGGATATTATTATGTCTATATATGTATATATATATATACATATTCTGACGTAACCATGATAATTGGGTCACTAGATTCATTTTAGATCATAAATGTAGTCTTAATTTAATGTTACATGATATGCGTATATTATATTTTCTCAAAAAAAGTAATAACAACACCTGAATCCTTATTTGGGTATATTCCAAAAGCTACGCCTAACAGTTCACTTTATTCGCTTATTTACTTTATTCTACTTTATTTAAACTGTTCCAAAAAGTAATTAAATATATCGCCTCTGGGAGTAGAGTCATATTCCTTAGGTATAAAATTAAATAATGCATCATCAAACTTTCAAGGACCTAAAAGAACGAAAATGGTAAAAGATAACAGGTAAAAAAGTAAGGAAATGGCGGGCACTTTGAAATCAATTAAATTTAATTATTAGTAAAAGTCTATTCTTATTATTATTTGTTATATTTTGTCAATTTATTTTTAAAGATTTATATTAAAAGTTGTTTGTTCCAGTTTTTCTGCCGCACCCTGTAAATATCAAAACATATTGTCATATCAAAAAATTTAATTAAATAATTAAATAACTTAGTAAATATTAATAATTAACTTATAATGCAAATGAATTAACAGAATCAGAATGCTGATAAAGCAATACATATAACAATTAATCTTAGTTTCCTTTATATTGTTTGCCATCACCTTATCTTACCTGTTATCTTTTGACACTTCCAAGAAATCTTTCTGATATCTGAAAAATAAATGGACCAGCTATTCTTTGTTAGTTTTAGAACAATATAATCCATTTTCGAATCATCACTATTTTATAATATCTTTACTATCTATTGTAGGGTTTTTGAACTTCTAGTTTTCTCCAAATGAGTTTATCTATGTTTAAATCCTTTAATTATATGGGTATATTTTAAAATTTCCTAAAAGTTATAGAGACATTAGAAGAGAAAGTTGTGAGCTACAGGCTTCAAATCGTTATTTTGATAAAATAAAAATAATATGTTTTTTTTTCAGTACCAAATATTTGACAGATAATTTTAAATTCTCTATGAAAGTATTCAAATATAATGATTCATTATGCCACTAGTAAATAACAAATATTTAATACTGATATTGGCATGCGTCCATATGCAAGAAACGCTTTCATCGCCGTACTTCAATGTTCAAGAAAAATCTTAGGATTAACTTATTCGTTTTTTTCATCATCTCTACAATAACATAAGGCTATCTCAATCAAAGTTTTAAATCATCTCTCTGGTTAAAAATATACCTAGATATTTCATTTCGTATACTGTAAGCTTCTTTTATTTTTCATGCAAATATTAATTATATTTTTGATAATTAACTTTTTCAAAATTCATCAAAGATCGCAAAATAATTTTTTAAAAATCGATTACAATTAACAATTAAATAAACATACCAATTAGAATTTTACGAAAACTGATTTTAATGAAATCAAATTCGATAAAACTTTCATCAAAATTGCTCTTAAATTGGTATTTAAATTAATTAATTTTAATAAGTTCATAAAAAAATCTTAAATAATGCATTTAATATTTTTTGCAAAATGCCCTAATAATTCTTGTGTAGTTTCAAAATGGATCTAAACATCAAACTGATATCAAACATGATAGTTTAAAGCATGTGTTAAGATCACAATTATCTCTGTCAATAAATATTGGTTTGTGACCGATATAATTAAAATCAATATTAAAATGTCTGAAAAATATGTGTTTCTGACTTTCTTGATTTCTTAATTTATACTAAATTGCAAAGAAAGGTTTTGGTGAAAAACAAATATAAACCGATTCCTGGCATTTAAAAATTCTCCGAATATAATCCTTCTAGAATTAGTTTTTATATTTTTTTTTTCGCTTTCAAATATTTTTTAAATCAACAGACTCAGAACTCATAACACACTTACACAAAGATGAACAACCGGAACTTCTATACTGCCGCATTTTTATCGGTTTCATATTTCTGTAAGGCATCGAAATCGTTCTTGCCGATCCAAATTGACTTTGAAATAAACTCAACACCAACAAAAAGAGATGTTGCTACTTGAAATCTTGTGTAAAAGAAAAAGAGGTAAAAATCTCAAATCTCGGTAAATTTGAATAATTTATTCATGATTTGGAGAAGGGAGGTAAAAGAAAGCCACGTAAGAAAATATCATGCAACTTTTTTAGCATTATTTCAGTAAAATATTGAAATAGAAACGAGTTTTTTTCCCTTCTTGTTTTACAAGTAGAAGGGAAGCGAACGGGTTTTAAAAACTTTATACATTTTTGTTACAGAAAGCTGCATAATCTTCGTTTCTTATAAAATAAAAATATTTCTTTATATTCTAGACCTGATTTTTTAACTAATCGAGCTATCATAAAATTCAGGATAGATTGTAAAGGTTTCGCATAAAATTCTTTGAAGACCACGAATAATGAAAATTCGAAGTAAATCTACATTCCATTGAAGTTCAACATCCATTTTTAAGTTATGTAAATATAGTTCAGCAACTGAACTTACATAGCATAGTTTGGAAAAAATTTTACATCAAAAAATATTTTTACCTACATTAGAGATAATCAACATCCTGCAAAAATATCACACATCTTTTTACGGCGAATATACAGCATTTGGAAAGTTAAGAATCAGATTTTCCTGTTTTCTTGTTGGCGATGATTCAAATTCTGCTTGAATTAACAAAACATGAAAAACTCAAAGAGGGGAGTATATATTATAAAAGAGGAAAGTGACATCTTCTACTGGTGAAAATGTCCTTTCAGCATCTAGATAGCACTGAAGTAAAAAATCTGGTTTAACACCGAGATATGGAAGTAGATAACCTAGGCCGGGATAGGTAGAGCAGTTTGTAGAGCGTTGGATTCGCGTCCCTTAGGTTGCGAGTTCGAACTCCGCCGGCCGAAGAATGCCCGCGTGCTTGGTGGCTGACGAGCGTATAAATCTGTCGTGGTTACAAAGTATTCCATGTCGAGAGTAATACTACTGGAAGTACTGGATCAGGGGTGATCGTTCTCTGATTCAGGTCTAAATTACGATCTGTGAGTGAGTGAGTGAGTGAATGAAATGCGTGAATGAAGTCCACCCCGTAAAAAGGATTGTGACGTGCGTGTAACTAAGTCGTTCTCTTGGCCCTAGATGGCGCTACTATAAAAATAAGAGACGCTCCTCACCGGCTTAAAATCGCTGTCTTCGCAACAGCTTGTCCATGGCATATGCCATAAGAAACAACAACAGTAGATAACCTTCTACGAAGAATTTCAAAGATATCAACCTACATTTGGGATTTTCTTGGAGTAAAACTTCCAGCAGTTCATTATTTGTGTTTAAGAACTGGTAGATCTCCCAGTAAATCAAAAGATAAGATCTATATCCCTCATCCTCCTTTTCATGTTTCTAAGCTTAATTTAATGTACTAACTCACTGATGAATACCATTTGTTTATAGATTTGGTAAGTTGGTTTAATATTTATTTAAAAAGTGTATTACAATCTCCATAAATCATTTGATTCATTCTAGTTCACATCCAGTTCGATGCGGTCTCGCACCAGTGTCCAAAATTAAGATAATTTCTCGTTTTGGTTGATTGTCACTAGAAGAACTAGACACATTTTATTGAAATTAGATTTGTCATACAACAATATAATGCAAAAGTTAAAATCATGCAGTAATTATGGTTAACATGTCTGATGATGCCAGGATAGGTCTTCAAGAATGAAATTTAAAAAAAATGATTAATTTAGGATATGATCGCCTCTTACTTTTATCCAGTTTTCGCAAAATGGCTTCCAGCTAGAATTTAGACAGTTTATGAGCAATCCTTCTAGTTCCTGCCACTCTTCCATAACGCTGTTTTCAGGTCTTGAGTGGTTTTGCGGTTGGAAATGATCATTGCAATCTTCCTGCTAAGACATGCTTTATAAGTCGATCAAGTTGGCCAATCTATACATCGAATACTTTCCAGAAATTTGTTAATCAGATAAGACCTATATGGACGATCACTCTACAAAGGAAATCTGCACCAATTGCGTTTTTGAAGCGACAAGCTGCGGATTCTAAGGTTTCAACCCTCTACAGCACCATTCCGGCGACCTGTTGCCTTTGTGGATATGGTCGCAAATCTGCCTACTCGCCCATTGTAGATCCTTCGCCACCTGTGGACAGGAGCTTCCCGACAGAATCAAAGAATCCCGGAAAAGCACAAGAGAGAGGAAAGAGGACAAAATGTGCCTGTCTCAAGACGTGGATGGGCCATCGGAACGCAGCTTAACCGCAATCGGAGAACCTTCCAGGGGATCATTTCAGATGGTATAAGAATATATAATGAATCGCAAAAAATAATATCATTTCCGGGATACAGTAAACACCTTCTAAAGTACTGTAGATGGTTGGAGGCAAAAACTATGCTATGTCCTAAGCAACAGTCCCCTTCTTTGCTCACTGCACAATTTAAGTGATTTCAGATTGAATGATTGGTGGTATCCGTTTTCAAATAAAGTATTACTTTTGTTTCAAACGTAAAAAATTGCAACATCATAAGCTTGATAAACCGGATGTGCTTTCAAAATAGGAAAATAATGTAAATAAAATAATGCAATCGCTTATCATGTTTCGTCTTTCCCTCAGCTTTCTATTACAGAAGTTTTAATATTTTGGAAATTTTGGGAAAGAAAAATCAATTTAAAAGTTTAAATTCAATTAGATATTCTTGAATATCTTAGATCTCTTTTATTTTATTATATGGAATGAAATAACAAATTACGATGTGTGATCTAATTAGAAAGATATGTATATCTCGTTGATCAAATAGTTAAAAATGGACCAGGAATTCGAAAATGTAATTAAAGAGTCAAGGCTTTGTCGCGAGTTGCCCTAGACTTATTGTTAGATCTCAACCTTAAAGTCAGAGGTCCGCTGATTCGGAATGCAATTCCGTTAACCATCTGTCGTGTATACAAATCTGACGTCAAGGACTAGTGTGGTGGTGAAGTTTGGAGAGGGGTTGTCAGTGCAGGCGCCACCTTCTTCATTTGACTTGAACTAAGAATTACAAAGTCTGTCATTAACAATTCTCGTAAACTGGAAGTTATTGGAACTAACCTTGTTAAAAGGGTTGGTTCCTCACAGATGATTTATCAGAATTTCAATCAAATAAAATAGTTAACTCTATACTGATATGTTTATTTATATTAAAATGTAGCTAAAAGTGTTCTGAAAATGAAACAAACTAGATTCAACATTTGGCGTTTTAAATCAATTTGAAAGATTCCCTCTAAATTACTGTTTGCATTACTTCAGTCTTAAACGCTTTTTAAATCAATACACTTGGAATACATAAACCACTTGCTCAAAAATGGACAACCGGAACTTAGTAGCAACATTTTTCTTTGTCTCATATTTCCACAGAGTATCGAATCGTTCTTGACCATCCAAATTGACTTTAAAATAAACTCAGCGCAGACCAAACAAATAAAAAAGCCAAAATATCTTGCTACTCGAATTCTTGAGTTACGAAAAAGAGATAAAAATCTCACATGCGAAGAATTTGAATAATTTATTCATGATTTGAGTAAAAGAGGTAAAAGTAAGTCACGTAAGAAAATATCAGACAACTTTTCAGCATTATTATTTCAGTGAAATATTGAAATAGAAACGAGTTATCTCCCTCTCCCTTGTTTAACAAGCAGTGAAACCAGGGAGGGTTTGTACTTTAAGTTATAAAAAAGAAAAACACATTTCTTATGAAAAAACTTTGTATGAAATAATGATATTTTTTGTTGCTGTTTTAGAACTTAGACTTGTTTAAAATTTTCTAAGCCTTTTATTACATCCGAAAAAAACATTTCAAGTTTGTATGAGATACAAAGTTAAATGTTTTACAAAATTCTTTAGAGATTCACTAGAAATTCAAAAGAATAGAATGTGAAATTTTAGAAGAATAGAATGTGAAGAAGCCAACAATGTGCACTTGATAGTTAGGTAAAGAACGAAAATTATATTTTCACTAATTTGAAACATTCAAAAAAGTAACAGGGGTGCTTATGAGTCATTCCAAAATTTTAGAAAACTTGTTTGAAGTAAAAATTTACCGTAATTACAAGCATGTAATGCATACACTCAACTTTTCAAAACCCATTAACATACCTCAAATCCTATTTTTAAATATTATTTAATGCATTAATTTTACATTATAATATACAGAGTACAATTCATTAATATAGTGTTTTCGAAATAATGACAAAAATCTTTAATTTTGCCAAAAAAAAAAATAATAAAAAATATCCATGAATAGGCGGCCGGCACATAATTATATTCATGAAATTAGGTCAATTCAGTTCAGTTTAAAATCAACACTAGGCCTGTTTTGGGATGGACCTCGTAGTTTTGAACCGCAATCAAATGACGTGGACAACACCTGAACTGATACCCACTCTTCGAACTTCCGCACCTCGCCCACGGGAATCCCGACGGAGTTAGCATGCAACAGACCCGCTTAGCGACAGTTATGCTATTTATGAAAGAAAGATACTCCTTTTAGATTAGACATTGAAATTCAGCAGTATGTCTCCGAGCATTGCGGGAAGGGGTGGGACAAAGCTATTATTTCTGGAATATTCACTTTGCCCGAATATTCAGATGTTATTGTTTTCATCTATAGGATTCTTGAACGGATATTAACCCTTTCTACGGCAGTGGGAAGTATGCTTCCCACCAAATTTATCAATCTTTGTATGAAATTATGTAGGTTGGCATAAGTTCTGACACATTTTTTTAGTAAATCAGAAACTTAGATGCTTCAGTTCTTTATCTCAGAAAAAAATGATGTGTCTTAATTTGTTACTTAATTATTAATTAACCAAATTAATTAATTAATCAAATTAAATTTATTTAATAAACTAAATGAATCCCTTTTTTTACTCTAATTTCAAGTCTAAAAATATTTTTACATAATATGACTAGAAAAAAAGAGCCTTTTAAAGGTTTAATCGAACTTAAGATTGCATTGGCTATATTTTGAATCTTCAACGAAACTCATATCAGGGATCGATTCATCATTTTTCATAAAGCACTAATAAGTAGAAATGATCTGCTGTAACATCCAGAAATATATAAAATTGATTGAACTGCTAAATAGTACATTAAATCTTAAGGTGTGTACGTACACACTTGAAACTTCGAAAATCGTTCAAAATATCGAATATTTTTTATTCCTACGAAATTTTCTCTGATCCTCCAGCTTTCAAACGATACCAAAATGTTGTCAATATTCGGAATATTTCTCGAGTTATAATTATTTTTCTTGGGGTACTTTCACTAAAAACTCTTGTTTCGGCTTTTTTTTTATACGCATTTTATGAAGAATGATATTTTTCCCACTATGTTGCTTCATTCAAAAAATCATAACTCAACAAGAAATTAACCAAGTACAATGATTTATATATCAAAATAATCTGTATGTAACAGTGGATGTTTTGTGCCTCAATCAAACTTTTATTTTAAGAAATAAATTTTTAATAGCCATTTAAATGTTACAATTACAGAAAAAATCTCGCTTTTTCTATTCATCGTTGATTAAAACATTGTTAAAAAAAACTATATATTTTTATAACTTGATTGAGGCAGACAACATGAAGACTAATATTAGGCATCATTTCCAACTAGAATTGTGCGTCTGTACAAATTAGAATTTAAGATATGTTTTAAGAAATATGCTAATGAGCTCATTAAAAATTATTAAATTAATTAATAATTAGGGTAATATGGTTTTTTCTCACTGAAATGAGTTTAAACATAGATTTATGATCTACTGTAAAAAAATTGGATTTTTAAATTTAAATTTTTTTTAAAAAATCTTATAGTGTGTATGTACACCTTAAAGCATGCATATTAAAACATTCGCTGCCATGATTGATGGTTGTGATTCGGACCACTATCTAATAAGATGCTTACTTCTTTGTTCTCTTAATTGTAGGTGCGAAGAAAATATCTAATTAAGTAGTATCGGTGAATCACAGGTGATTCACGCGTTGAGCAACGTGTTAAAACAAGGAGATATTAAATAAACATAGGCAAGATTTATTCGCGTCAAATCCTACACTGACTGAGAACCTTTGTTGTCACCTGAATTTGAGTGAAACAACTATCAGCATGTTAACCGCGTTGAAGATGAGACACCGATTTGCTGATTTAAGGGAGGGTTTATGGGAGTTCTTCACTTCCTCCCATTGCAATTATATGGACTAATATCAATGGCAATGAGATCACTCAGCAAGTACGATGATACACTGCTAGCAGGAAGGAAATGGTTAGTGGAATTAAAAAGAAAATCTAGGAATAATGAAACAACATGTTCCTACTTCCACGCATGTCTTCTGTACATGGCTAAGCATTTATTGTTACCAAAATGTCATGTACATTAAGTGGTTTATCTAAAAATTGTGATCTTCAGATTGTATGAAATTATGTAGAATCGAATCTAGATATCGGTTCTCCGATATCTAGATTCGATTCTACATAATTTCATCCAATCTGTATATACGAAGAGTATATACAGATGGTAGACAAAGGGAACAGACTTACTCTTCTAGTTTAATGTTGGATGGAAAAAGGAGTCAGACTGACTCCTCTAACATAACGCTGGATGGAAAATCATGAATTAGAATTGCAACATTTTACATGATTAGTATAACAATACTCTATGCCTTAATATTTAAATGCATACAGATTGTAGACAAGGAAACAAACTCTTTCCTCTAATTTAATGTTAGATGAAAAAAGGAGTCAAGGAGTCAGACTGACTCCTCTAGCATAACGATGGATGGAAGCAAGAAATTAGAATGACAGCACTCCACGTCATTGGAATTGCAATACTCTACGCCTATATATACAAAGAGTACATACATATTGTAAACAAGGAATCAGGCTGACTCCTCTAATATAATGTTGGAAGGAAGCGGAGTCAGGCTGACTCATCTTACATAGTACTTGATGGAATCAAAGAATTAGAATTACAATAGTATGTATTGTAAATATTGGACACTTTGGATGGATAACGAGTCAAAAACAATCTACTGAACTGGAAATGCCAAATAGTACATGGACAATACATGACTCTAAAATGTCTAAAAGTCTATAATTGAAAGAAGAAGCTTCCCCTTTCACTTCGGAACATTACTTAAAGTGGGACAAGAAGTCAAAATGACTCCACCCAATAACTGTAAGGCTCACAAAAAATGTGTGAAATCAAGAAGCATGCAAATTCAGTTACTTTATCAAGATATAATCATTATATAAAAAACTATTTTGTAGACGCGAGGGCATTTTGACCTACTTTAGTGGAGAGAGATTTCTAGATATTCTAATTTTAACCAGATGATCTATTCTATTCCAAAACATTGCTAAATAGTAACCGCCGAATCTCTTCACGATTAATAGTATTACCGAAATCAAATAGGCACCAAGACGGACTCAATTGATCTTGAAGCGCTCATTTAGTTTCCGATTCATCAGATCGTCTCTGGATATCAGCGTTATTATCTGTCTGATTGATTCGAAGAGCATGCAATCAGTGAGGATTAATGTAACTGACCTTTTAAATAAGATTCCACCATTGTATGTTCGAGGCCAATTGCTTCTGGTTTAACGAATTACCCCGCAATGATACATTTTGTCTAGTTACCTCTGATTAATCACTACCCAGATGCTAAATTAAACTAAAAAAACGAGAGGAATGAATATACAGTTGTTAATATACATTTTGTTGTGATATTGTGTAATAAACTGATGTATTTCATACACACTTTAAGCTATGAGTCCTATTTATCAGATTAGAAGAAGAAAGGAAAATATCAGGAAATAATTTGTAATTCAAAAAATTTCAGGTAATCAACTAAAGCGGAAAAGATTATATAGTTGCTAGTATACATTTTGTTATGATATTATGTAATAAACTGCTATATTTCTCACACGCATTAAACTTTGAATGTCATTTATCAGAGTAAAAAAAAGAAAAATATTCGGAAATAATTTCTATTGCAAAAATGAGTCTGTTGCACGTTAAATCCGTCATGACCAAACGTCCTCCCGCTGGTGTGGTGTGATGTGGAGAGGGGGGTGCCAGTGCAGGTGTCATCCTCGTCATCTGACCACGGTTCAAAATTGCGAGGTCCGTCCAAAAATAACCTTAGCATTTCTTTAAAGGGGACGTTGATATAACTAAACTAAACTAAACTAAACAAAAACTCAAAGTGATGTCCTACAAACAGTCAACCACTGACTTAAACGCTGACTTGAGCATTTTTGCAGAGCTTCTCTTGAATTAATTAAATAAAAAAAGTGCAATGGGATCAGGAAATAAGAGAATATTTTAGAATAAAGTAAATATATGTTGAATTGAGCTAAAAATTAGGAAATTAATTAAGTCTAAATTAGATTTAAAAATATCATTATATATCGGTCAATATTGTGTGTAGCAGAAAGCTCGTATTTTATAATTCGTGTCTTTCCAACAAGCGAACAAAGTTGAAATTCGTCTGTCAGTTGAACGAAACAGAATTGTCATATTTGCAGTATTATTTTTGCTTGGTTTTTATATTTTAACAAAATACCGTGTATAAATAACATGCAATTTAATGGTTATAGCAACGATCTATTGCTGATTCAGGCTTGCTTTTTACTTAATTGGTTTTATTTATCTTTATATAAAATACCTTTTTTAACCCTTAACTGGGGACGTGCGGTCTGTGAGACCGTTAGCGATGGATTTTCTGTCACCCCTATTCTATTTTTAGCTCAATTGAATGGATTGACCCAGTAGCTTCCTGTTTTGTGTCCTTCAATACACATGCACTTTTACAACCGATTTCAGCAGATGCTTTTTTAAATAAATCAGTTATTTCTTCGAGCGCGGTCTCTAAGACCGTATCTCCCTGTTAGTGTCCCAGTGATAAACAAGGCTTAGCAGATGGCGCTAAAACATGGGCCCCGAAATATTATCCAGTTTACTGATCCTATTGTGAAGCAGTGCTCCAGACACTTTTAAATGAAGCAGAAAGTGATTTTAGTGATAAGGATAATTGCACAGAAGAGTTTCTCGGTGAAAGTTCGCATTCAACTGATTTTGATATGTATGTTCAAACATAATTAATTTTTCTACTGATATGTATTTTGAAAAATTTATAAAATATATTAATATACCAAGAGATATATATACAGAATTTATAGGTTGATTTTTATACTAGTTCTTAACCTATATGTTTAAAATGCCCTGGAAAACCGTGCTATAAAGTCACACAAGCCGATAAAAAAAGGGCCAATTTTACCTATTGTCATTTTTTTTATTTTTCATATAATTGTTGAATTTTACATTACATTGTCTTCTATATACCTTCATATACTGCAAAAATAAATATGATTTAAAAAGTAAAAAGTAATATGCCTTTTCAAGAATATTATTTATTGTAACATGTAATTTGAGAAGAAAATGTACGTTCCAACGCATTTACTTTTTTCAATGATAATATATTTTGAAAAATTTCTAAAACATATCTATATATCAAGAAAAGTATCTGCAAAATACATTGGCAGTTTTTCGTACTAATACATTCATTAAAAAATTTAATTTGAGTGCAAATGAAATGCGGTCTCGTAAACCGCACCTCCCTTCTTAAGTCCTAAAATTTCAACACCCCACTTAAGGGTTAAAAAATATTAGTTATTTTCAAAACAAAACATAATTTGAATATAATTATACTGTTACACAACTTTTTATATAATTTATCCGGAAAAAAAGTTTTTAAAAAATTGACCCTTAATGGTTAAAGTCAAGAATGATTTCACATACATTTTTCACATTTTTTAAGTGATTTTATTGTATTTTGACATTTACAATATCGCAATCTTTCTATTTTAAAGCAATAGTTGAAGATCTTGAGAAAAATATTTGCTCTACGGATCTTTATTTTTCTAAAATTCATTTTTTAAAAAATATTTGAGATTTCACATTCATGTAAATGCAACTCTTTTTCTAACTTAATCAGAATTTTAAAAATGTCTTTCTAACATTCCAGATTTTTTTTTTTTTGAAACGCAAAGATTTATGAACTCCTTGAGAATTAATTAAAACGAAATCATTATCGGTAAATCTTCCAGATTCTGATTTTAATTTTATTCCCCGTTTTTCAATTATTATGTTCATTAAATTTACCGTGGAAGGATTTTGATAGCTTCTAATTAAAAAAGTTTTTATCTTAATTAATCTCGAATTTATATGTTAAAGAAATGAAGGATCTTTTTTTTTCTCTTTGTCAGGTTTGACTTAAAAAGTTCTTTTGAATATTTTCCAGATCTCTTCAAAGTTTCTAAAGTCTTTCGGTAACGAATTTAAGACTACAGTTTGTTGCAATTCTAAAATTGGATTTTTTTTTAGAGACAAACTAGGAAAGGCAAAGGTTCCAAGTGTTTGCTAGTGATTAATTGAAACAACAAATAAAAAAAATTCTTACAAATAATAGTTTTTTTTTCGAAAATAATTTTAATAGTACAATTTGAGCATTAAAATAATTTTTAAGAATTCCATAGTTGATATTTTTAAAATTCTTAATATATTTTCACTGCATTTCTTACTGTTTAAGTCCTTGATTTTCAAACATTTACAAATAATAGTTAGTAACATAAAAAAATTCTTACAAATAATAGTTTTTTTTTTCGAAAATAATTTTAATACTACAATTTGAGCATTAAAATAATTTTTAAGAATTCCATAGTTGATATTTTTAAAATTCTTAATATATTTTCACTGCATTTCTTACCGTTTAAGTCCTTGCTTTTCAAACATTTAAATTTCTAATTAGCTAGCATACCTTATAGAGGATATTTATTGTTATTTCTACCCATATAAAACCTTGAAAAACACTTGCGATAATTGCGTTCAGGATTTTTAACTTTTTGTCATTTAAATCCATTTATAGAGGAACGAGACTATGATGAGTTAGATGAAAATAATAGACGATTTTCAAGAATAGTTAGTTAATTATTTTCTAAGTTCCACTTTTCACAAGACAAAACAAACGAGAACACGAAAAAAACACTGCACTCGCTTCGAATACAATCTAATAATGACTTCCAAGAAGGATCATGGAAAATATATATTGATGTCAATAATGTAACGCCATCTGTTGTATCAAAAGAGAAGATATATATTGTTACAAATCCGTAATTTTGCTAACCGGTACGAATTGTGTCATCTTGGGAAAAACCGTTAAAACCTTTGTAAGATCTGTCCTGTGCGTCAATGACCTGAGAGCTTGGCGACCATTTGGCGACGAATTTGGCAACTAAATGGATCATACTGGAAAGTTCGAGAAGTTTCACGATCCATCCAGTAGGAACTAAGATACACCTAGGTACGACCTGATTGGTCTGAAGATTCTAGCCCCCCCCCCTCCCGGAACTATAAACGACGGGCACTCTGAAGCTGCAGTGAAGTTGTGTGGATCGTCAGAAGTTGTGTGTGAGAGGAGTCGGAGTCGTCGACAAGTAAAGAAACTGGAGGATTAGACAGCAAGCAAGTTGCTGAACTATAGCGATTAAATGCGTTACGTTATTATGATTGATCGACGGTATTTTGTTATAGAAAATTTTTTGTAACAATATATATAACCGGTACACATTTTATTTTTATTTAATTAGAGTCTAATATTTAAAATTCTGTAATTCGACTTTAGACTCAAACAATTTCATTATATGCAAAGATATTCTCTCCAAAAGAGAGTGATAGAAGGCATTCAAATAGTTCTTGGATTCATTATAAAAATTATGTGAAAATTAATTTGAAACAGGCGCATTTCGTAATTTATACAATTACACCTATACTTTTATAGTTTATTCCCAGAATCCGATAGATGGCATTAGGTGTGGCCTGGAGAGGCTTGTATGAGCAGCTTTCAATCAGTAGAAATAATATATGATCTCCAAAATTAACTTCCTTCATGTGAGGTTGTATGTGAAAGCTGGTGTGCATCAGGTCATTTATATTAATTTGGAGGATTTAAAGGAGTGTATATTAGCTTCTTTTCAATCAGTACGTTTACAAATACTTACAAATGCATTTTTTCTAATCAAGTATCACTTAGCCGAACTCCACGCAATCAAAAACATCTCACTTTGATATTTATTATTAGATTCATTGTTAGTAAACACATTTTACTTCTGTTTACCTTCGACTTTTTATCTTTACCAAATTCTTAATGGGTCAAAATCTTCTCGGATATCCTGCTCATGTTTTACAAAAATCATTTAGTGGTACTAGGAAAACTATATCGTGTATTACGATGTAATTTAGTTGAAAAAATTTGTAATATAATGTTACGAATCTGTAATGCTGCTTCCCAGCATAGTTGGTTCCACCATCGGAAAGAATGTTTTACAGTCATCGGTATTGGGCGGAGTCCGGTGTCGCATCGGAGGGTAACGGAGCTTGGTGACAAACTTGGAGACCATTTGGCGACTTGGCGATGAATTTGGTGACTTTGGCGCTAAAATAGATTATACCCGAAATATCGAGAATTTTCCCAATCCGTCCAGTAGGAACGGAGATACGCCTCGAACGTTCCTGATTGGTTGAGAGGCGTCTAGCCCCACCTCCTGAGACCTATAAAAGGAAGCGGCCGCAGCTGCTAGGGCAGAGTAGTCGGAGTCGACAGTAAAAAACTGGCCTTCCAGAGATAAGCGGAGCAGCGACGGAGTGAAGCTAGTGCTGAACTAAGCTGTGCGCTACTGTCTGTCTGTCTTGTTATATGCTGCTGTGTATGCTGTTGTTGCTGCACGTCTCGGCTGAAGATAATAGTCTTCTGTGCTGTATATAGCTGTCGTCTTTGTGCTGTCCTGTCTGTTCTGTATTCGTGTAAATAAACGTTGTCGTTTTATTTTCTACTGTCGCCTGGTGATTGAGCGTTCTCCACACCATATAACTCCCACTATCTAAACGAACCCGGAAATTTCGTAACAATAATTTAATTTTAAACAACTATGAGATATATTTTGAATTAAAAAACTATAATGAAAATAAAAAGTTCCTTAATTTGATGAAAATCTTACAGTAGACAGACGAGTAAAGAGGTGTTATATCAATCCCATGTGAAGTATCACAAGCAGCAGTCTTCGTTCTGGGGTTTTTATTGTAAAGTTAAGTTGATTAATTCAAGAGATTACATACTGTCAATTTGAATTGTGACGATTAAATCTATAGCGAGACGAACTACACAAACCGTATATTTACAGACTACACGATAAATGATCTCTAGCTAGGAAGTTAAACGAAACTGATAAATATGCCATAATCAAAATGGTGATCCTGATTATATAATTACTATGTAGAATTTTTGACTATGTATGAATGATTTGAAATAAGTTTATTGCTATGAATCGCATCCATAATTCAAACTTTTCTAATTATTCTCAACAATATATTAATTCTAAAAGGGAAGATAATCTAATTAGATAAAATATGTGAATCAAAGGTGTGAGTCAAATCGTGTTAATGGCCATCAACGTTTCAATACGAAGCCAAAATTTGATTAAATTTTTAAATGTCCCATAATGGACAAAAATTTCAGATTAAAGAATTTGGAAATTTTATCAGTGGAAGATGACGAAATCAGTGTTAGTATTCCACTTCTCAGATATCCGAGCTGTTCTTTTATAAAGACTCACTCATGGTGGCAGATTTAACACATGCCAAGCGCAAATATTTGTTGGAATTCAAAGAAATAATGAAAGTGCAATTAATTTTTTCAGAAAGCAAGTCAATGCTAACGCAGCTCTAGAATGATAACCGATATTTAATCATAATTAAACCTTTTATTGCCATGATTCACGCCTGATGTTTGAATCATCTATCTAATTTGATGATTCCTTTTTTAACATCTCTTATAATTAGATAGCAGATGTGAATCACTTGGGAGTCACGCGACCATCAACGTGTTAACATTTTTGACTGTATTTTATATCGAACTTCATCCAATGTCATCCATAAACTATTCCTTTGTTTTTTTTAAAAAACGAAGCTTTAATCTGCATCTTTCCTCATTTCTACTGATTTTAAATAAATTTATGTCTAAATTTTAATCTTAATTCTTACAGAAAAATAACAATTTTCGATTGTTAGAGATTTTTCGATAGTCTCAAATAATGTTTTAAGCAAAAAAAAAAAAAAAAAAAAAAAATATTTACCCTTTCCTAAAATAAATTATCAGCTTATATGTTAATAACAATTGAAATAAAAGTTAAAAATCTCCAGCAACAATTTTCTGCCAGTATCTAAAAAGTAAAACGCACCGCGAATCTGATTTCCACCGACTGGAGAAAAATTGACCCAGTTAAAATGGAACGCGAGGTCCGATC
The DNA here is from genome assembly GCF_947563725.1 of Argiope bruennichi. NCBI lineage: Eukaryota > Metazoa > Arthropoda > Arachnida > Araneae > Araneidae > Argiope > Argiope bruennichi. The sequence goes on from NC_079156.1 coordinate 38,222,571, forward strand.
CTTCATTTCTAGTGGACGATCCTTATCGAACAGGCACGTGGGCATGGGGCCAACATTTTATAATTGTAAAAGAGAAAGGTTACAGCGGAAATTGTCTTGGACTCTAATTGGAATCAGCCTACAGCTGCGTTAAAAGGAAGATAAAAGGTTTTGCATGGAGTTAAATATTGATTCGGAACATTCTTCTACAGAATATATGTCTTCAGTTAGGACCCTGACAACGGTCGATTTGTTTAGGATTTCGTGGGAGACATTAATGATTCGTTGCTGTAAAATGCTGATATATTTTATTCTTAAAGAACTAGAATCCATTTTTTTTTTTTTTTTTTTCGTCTTCATGAATTTTGTGTTTGTAAAAATGAACTTTGTAATTGAATTTTCATTTATTTTTCTTGATGTCACAGCCTTTATATCTTTTCGTAATTATTAATTAGTTTTTTTTTCTTTAAAAAATTATTATTACATTAGCCGCCTTTGGCGACCAGCCAGTTCGCCAGTATTACCGCTCACTACAATTTTCAATTAAACATTTTATGTAACTGGTCTCTTAATAGAATCTCAAACAAAACATTTTTAATCTTCAAATTTTGATAGTCATACCAAACTTATACTGTTGTGTATATCGTTTCGTTCAATTTACTATATATATTTTCCTAATGTGTTGTCATTTCCGGTAAAACTTCAACTTTAATTTAAAGTGGAAATGATGAAATTGCAATTAATATAAAGATATTTTTTAATAAAACCAAGCGTTTTATTTTATTTATCATCTTTATTGTTATTTATTTATTATTATTATTATCGAATATGAGTATTGCAAACAGAATCACTCGGAATTTAAGTCTTATGTGAACTACAAAATATTTTTCATAATTTATGTAATATCTCAAACAATAATTCAACAAAAATTTCTCAGATTCATCATAAAATTAAGTTTTTAGGTTTGCTTTCAAAAGGATTGAAATGAAATCAACAATAGTATTTTGCTCCGGCCTATAAATATATTTCAAAAACTATGAAGTCTAAATTTAATGCAGTAAGGTATCATATTCTGAGAAATATTCTGGACACACCAAATTTTAAATAAATGAATGAATGTTTCTATTTTCCACGATCAACTAAGACTTATTTATGAAGTTTTGAATGTTAAAAATTTAGAAAAACTCGACATTTTCATAATCTTAGGCCAATTAATCTTGAGAAACCTGCGCGCTGATTGGCGTATTTTCTTTGATACGATCGATGGAAAACCTAAAATTATCCTTTTTTTTTATTGAATAGTGATATTGAAATTTTCATAAATCAGTCAGTTTAAGTGATTGATTTAGTTGGTTGGAAATTAACTGTTTTTATTTAAAATATTAGTGTTTCAAGAACATTTTGTTATTCGTGATTTCCACAGCAGAAGCTTTATGTAAAATAAAAAATTCGTTATTTATTAGAGCATTTATTGAATCAAGTTACATAAAATATAATCATTTTCCATTTAGACCATTTTAGCAGATCTGTATCTTACTAAAGGTTTACAAATTAGCTGTGTGGCCCTGATTTAAATGGATATCCTGTTCATATTAAATAAAACTTGCCTTAAAATAAAACTGATTTATTGGATTAATAATATAGAGAGTGTAAAAGATCATAAAATAATTTTTCTTGAATTATTTTTTTAAAAAAATAATATTTCATATTTGTTTCATTTCCTACAGACACGTGCCGAAAATTAGATTTTTGTAGATTTCATTTCCAAAAAGATTTAATTTATTTTTAGTTGTAGCTTTAATCACTGTGATGGCAACACTTTGAAAAAAGCTAATTTTTTTCCATGAATGCGAAAGGTGCTCGTGCAGCTTAAATTTTATTTTTATTTTGTACGAAAAAATTTGTTGAAAATATAGTTAAAATATTTATTTAAAAATTCATTAAAATAGAAATTTAATTTTAAGGTTAATTAGTATCATTTAAAAGATAAATTTTTGATCTTTAACTTCATGTAAAAATCTTTTTTGTGCGGTAATATTTTTGGAAGTTATAGAAGAAACACGCCAAAATTTCGCTTTATTTTTAAATAAATAAAATTCTAATTAAAAATTCGAAAAAATAATCCCCAGGTGCACATTTTCGGCCTCCAAGGTATACACGTGCCACATTTGGTAGCTGTTGGTCGAACGGTCTGGCTTGTAGAGCGCCAACACACACACACACACACACACACACACACACACACACACACACACACACACACACACACACACACACACACACACACACACACATTGAGGTTTATTATAAGTATAGATTAGTCCTATTCTTTTCTCCGCAAGCGAAATGTCGCCAAATGATTTAGACCTGCGCCAACTTGCATACAAACTTAACTCTACAATATTTTCTTGGCGGCGTTGTTAGTTTTTTTATGGCGTTGGTCTAAATTATTTGGATCTATTAGATTTATGGCACAAAAAAAGCCGCCAAAAATATTGTAGAGTTAAGTTTGTATGCAAGTTGGCGCAGGTCTGAATTATTTGGAGACCTTTCGCTTGTTCCTGGCTAACCGAAAGAATTGTAATCATAAAATTTTAAATTTCACGATTTTAATGAATCTCCACATTTCTGCTCTCCGACAGTTCGGAAATGCATTTTTCAAATTGTCTGTTTATCCGTATGTCTGTCTTTGTCTGTTTTTCTAGGCAAACGATAACACGAAAACGCTTTGAGCGCGATAGATGAAATTTGTATAAGATCTGTATTATAAATTTATATATTTATACTAAATTTTGAGCGAAATCCATTCAGAATATGTCTGTCTACCTGTGCAGTTGTTCGAATATAATTTTATACGATCACTGCAAAAAGTAGATGAATAGAATTTAATTGTAGAATAGTAGAATTTTTTCCAATCACTATGGACAACTAGATGAATAAAATGTGTTACTTTTATTTAACATTTAAGTTATAGATACGAATTAAATTTGGAATAAATCTGCCAAGGGGCTGACCGCCTGTAGGTATGTGCTTTCACAAGAATGTGAAAAGCGATAACTCAAAAATGCAACTACTTGAGTATATGAAATTCACTATGTAATTTTGTAAATTCAATCGTTGCTTTGTGTCAAATTTTGGTGTTATTTGATCGAAAAAAAGTATCCAAAATATGCATTTGGTTTTCGGTACTTCCTAATTAGTCACACCCGTGCGGTTATTCGCCAAAAATTGTACGCTAATTAGCTTTTTCATAATTATTATTTTCCAAGCCTTGTTACGACAAGCGGTTAATAATGCACAAGTATATATCTTTACAAGTTTAGAAATCTATGAGACGAAACACACAATTCTCATGTGCGGGACACTGAAAGTAAATATCTGAGTACACATGACATTCACTGCTTTGTTGAAAGTTCACAATTTTATATAGTAATAAAAGAATAACAACTTTTAATAACATTAAGAATAACACTTTAAGAGAATAAAACTTTCATTTAAAAAGTAGCTATAAAATTTCAGGAAGAGTATTTCCGCTTGTTTCTTTTGAATTATAAACCATGTGAAAGCGATAAAAAGCACAATGACAATTCTATGAATTTTGGTATGTGATTTTTCACTTCAGTTATAGTTTTATGTCCAATTTTAACTGCTATCGATCAGTAAAAGGGTTCCGAAATACATATTTGGTGTCCACGTATTTCTTTATTAGCCGCATCAAACGATTAATTGCCAATAATTGCAAATATGAATTTTCGGAGCTATTATTTACCGATAGCATTCGGTTAAATAATACAAAAGCTCGTTTATTATATTTATATTAAGAAATATAAATATAATATTATTTTAAGAAAGACCATGTTTGTTAATGTAATAATATTCCGTATATACATAATACACATTTAATTAGTTATTATTTATTACGTTAATAATAAACATTTAAAACTAATAGTAGTATATAAATGCCTGTTCTGGCGCACCTTAAGAGCCATCAATAATTTAAAATAACCTCAAAATTTAGAGCAAAAATAGTGTAAAAAGGGCATAATTAGCACACCTTAAAAATCCATCAAATAACATCAAAATTTAGAGCAAAAATAGTGTAAAAAGGGCATAATTAGCGCACCTTAAGAGCCATCAATAATTTAAAATAACCTCAAAATTTAGAGCAAAAATAGTGTAAAAAGGGCATAATTAGCACACCTTAAAAATCCATCAAATAACCTCAAAATTTAGAGCAAAAATAGTGTAAAAAGGTCATAATTAGCACACCAAAATAACATCAATAATTTAAAGTATCAAGTCAAAATTTAGAGCAAAAATAGTGCAAAAAGGTCATAATTAGCACACCAAAATAACATCAATAATTTAAAATATCAAGCCAAAACTTGGAAAAAGTTAACAAATTAACCGAAAGGCTATCGTCTTAAAATCAATATAAATTCATGCGTTGTTCACATTATTATACACATTAAAAGAAATAAAAATATAAGAATAAAAATATAAGAATAAAAATATAAAAAAAGAAAAAATTATTCATAAATACTGCACGCACCCCATTGAAAGAAATCTTTATGTTCTGTTAAAGGTTCGCCGTTTAATTTTATACATTGAAATCTAAAACCATATCGATCTACTTCTGTTATTTTAACAATAAAAGGTTCACCATATTTACAAATAGGTGTTACAGTTATTACAGGATGAATTCTAAAAGTTTCTGTAAAACTAACGTTTATTCGATCACTAGTACAACTACCTGTTAATATCTTTGTTTGCTTACCACCCATTTATAAAGATTAAAAAAAAAAAAAAAAAGAATTATTATTTATTCAAACACGTTCTTGCTATATACCATAATTTCATCCTTCTATAAAGTTTATTAAATTCTTCATCTGAAAGTTTCAGATTTCTCATAACTCTACAATCTGTTATTTTTTCAACATGTTTCATTATAAATTCAGAGGTTAAATTTTTCTGATATGAATAAATTTTATTCCAATTAACAGTTGTTTCTAGTTTTTCGATTATATTCATACTCATTTCATCTTGATACTGAGAAACTAAATCCATATCTAGTTTTCCAACATTTTCAAAAATAAATTTATCACTTAAAGTTTGATATTGTGAAATTGCAGGCCAGTGTACTTTATGATCATGCATTAAAATAAATTTTTCTGTTAATTTTTGAAATTTCGATATGATATCCCATTCAACTAAATGTTCATTTTCACTTATAAATTTTTCTGATAATTTTTGATAAGCTGATATATTTTTCCAATCAACTTTATCTTTGAACTCTAAAATGAAATTTTCTGATAATGTTTGATATCTAGAAATTAAATCCCATTTCACTTCATCTTTTAATTTTCTAATCAAACTTTCAGGCATACCACGTTCTTTTGAAACTTCATCCCAATTGACTTTTTCACTCATTTATTATAGGATGAAATTCTCTAATTAAATCTTCACTTAATTTTAGTTTTCGGGATATATAATACCAATCTACTTTATCTTGAAATTCTCTTATAAAGCTTCACTTAATTTTTGATGTTCTGATATAAGTTTCCAATCTACTTTATCTTGAAATATTCTTATGAAATCTTCACTTAATTCTTGTTTCCATGATATACCTTCCCAATCTACTTTATCTTGAAATATTATTATAAAATCTTCACTTAATTCTTGTTTCCATGATATACCTTCCCAATCTACTTTATCTCGAAATTCTCTTATGAAATCTTCACTTAATTCTTGTTTCCATGATATACCTTCCCAATCTACTTTATCTTGAAATATTCTTATGAAATCTTCACTTAATTTTTGGTGATATGATATATTACCCCAATCTACTTTATTTCGAAATTCTCTTATAAAATCTTCACTTAATTTTTGATATTCTGATATAAGTTTCCAATTAACTTTATATTGAAATTCTCTTATAAAATCTTCACTTAATTTTTGATATTCTGATATAAGTTTCCAATTAAATTTATCTTGAAATTCTCTTATAAAATCTTCACTTAATTTTTGTTTTATTGGTTTTATTAGCTTTGCTGCTAATATTCGTTTTTCTAAATAGTTAGATGAACTCATTTATTTAGAAAAATTTTATAAGTCGAAATCTAAAATAAAAAATCAAGTTTATCTTTAAATTCTCTAATAAAATCTTCACTTATTTTTTGATAAGCTGATATATCATACCAATCTACTAAATCTTTAAATTCTCTAATGAAATCTTCACTTAATTTTCAAATCTAGATTTTTTGACTTTTCTGCTAATATTGGTTTTTTATAGTCTTTAAAATAGGTAGATGAACTCATTTATTTAAGACGATAGTCTTTCCGACTATAAAAATTTTATAAATCAATTTCAGCTAATTTCTCAATATAAAGATAAGATTTCAATAACATATTAGACGTATCTTGATTATTATTAAATAATAGACGTATTATCAATTGAGAGTCAATTTTACCGTATGTTATAAAAATAATAGGATTTAATTTACCAATTTTGTCACCATATATGATATCAGTTGATTCATCATTTTCAATACTGATTGATATGTAAGGATTAAAATTAAATCTCTTTAAACAAAAGGTAATTTTTACCAGCATATCTTTCGTAAATCTCAGATCAGGAGTTAATAATGATGAAGTGAATTTATCAAAAACAATTGTAAAACTTTCGGGATAAGTATGATATTTATATTCTTGAGTTGCTAAGAATGTTTCAATTTTATTTAAGTTAGGAACATATAATCCATCATGGTCTCTAGTTAACATATTGTCAGTTTTTTTATCATTTATTTTTGTTTTTTTATCAACGTATTGTTTAGTAACTGCATCATTTTTATCTTGAGGATTAGAAAGATTTTTTAAAGAAATACCTTTCAAATCATAAAATTCTTCAGGTGGAACAGTATTCTTTTGACTTAAAGTTAAAGCATTTTTTTCGAAATATTGCTTATTGACAACATTCAAGTTTTTTATAGGATCTTTCACATTTCCGATAATTTTACCTTTAGCATCAAAATCACCATGTTCTGAATGAATTAAACTTCTTTTTTGCAATTCTACAATATCTTCTTTTAGTGATATTTGATTCAAATCAACATAAGATTTAGTAGCTGCATCACTTATATCTACAGGTTCATCTACATTTTTTAATTTCTTCTTTTCCATATCATAATCACCATTATCTGTTAATTTAAATCCAATTCCTGGAGGTCCTATACGTCCTTCTGTCATTTCATCATCAAAAAGTGGATAATAAGCAGCCATTTATTATAGGATGAAAAGCGACTATCACTCTGAATGATCTTTTATACTAAACGTAAATTTATTCTCATACATATTTAAGTAACATTTATTCCTTTCCTTCAAAATAAAATAAAATATATAATCTTTTTGGGTATTATTTTCTAATTTCCAATGAAATATTAATTCTCTGGAAGATACAGAAGTAAGATTCTTATGAGCAGATAAATCTATACAGAGAAATGGATATAATTCTCCAAAATCTTTATATCCAATCATGCAACCTGTTTCTGTATTATTAGCATTATATCCTTCTTTTAAAAGAGCTGTATATGCATTATTATAATTTTTATCCGAAAAATTTACTTTATAATGATATTCAGGATAATCTTGTCCATTTACAGTAACCCAATATTCAACTATCCCTAAATTATCAAATATTAGATTATTTTTAGTATAATCTCCATTTCTATCATTATATTGGGGAATTGCATAAAATGCTGAGACTTCATCCCATTCAGTTGAAAGTTTATATGATCCATATTTTACTTTTAAGTTTATATCAGATTTTTCTATTCTATAATGATCCCAATATATATCTATATATGAATTTAAAACTTTCAATTCTGTAAATTTCAAATTTGCGGCATTTCTAAACTTTACATAAGGTAAAAATAATGATATTTTCTCAACTTTTACTTTAAAATCAGGGTTTGCATCATCTGTAATAATCATATCCTTACTAGTATTTCTCGTAAATTCCATTCTAACATGAAATCCAGTCAATACTTTTCTGTATTCATTAAAGAAATCGAATATATATTTCAAAGGAATCCATATATTAACGGTTTTACTATTTTTTGTGAAATAATACCTTTTATCAAAGCCTTTGTTATAATTCTCATTTATTTTTAACTTATTAAAAAATTCAGTTATTTTAGTTGTATCTGTTAAAGTTCCATCATATTTTAATATATTTATATCCTTCGTATCTGCTGTATCTGAGTAAAAAAACATATTTTGAGCTTCAGATTTTGAATAATCACTTGTAAAATGAATATGTCTTAAAACTTGATCTAGAATTGAACAATTTTCATTAATCGATTCGAGTGTAGTTGAGCCAATTTGCAGTTTTTTACCCTTAAAAAAACCTCCTCCATTCTCAAAAGTTGCTTTTCTATTTCCAATATTTAAATCATTTTTATCAGTAATTTTCATTTCCAGATGAATATAGGCTCCTGAATAAAATATATTATCATTTTCACCTCTAATACTAAACTTATACGTTGCATTTTCATCATAAGCATAACTTGGATTTTCACATTCTTTTTCCTGATATTCAAATTGTTCGAGATCATTATTTTGAAAATAATGAGTATCTGTCAAATCATAAATCTTTTCCATTTATTAAGGATGAAAAGTGTAAAGGTGATAACCTGTCGGTTAAAAATCTCACTTGGAATACTTTTTAAAGCCTCCTCCAATTTTATTCTTCGATAAAATTTCTTCTACTTTATCATGAAAAATTTTCTTTGTTTTATCTTCTAATGCTGGTTTCACTCCTTTAATAGCTGCTAGAAACAAATCTTTAAAAAATCCTTTTCCTTGAATTTTTTTAGATGAAAAGCTATCTCTTTTACTTCTACGATATAATCTATGTTTATTCATTTATTATAGGATGAAAAGACTATCATCTTTAAGGATGAAAATCCTTCGTCTTTAAGGGTGATAACCTTTCATGCATCAAATTGTAAATTTTCTTTAAATAATTTCCCTCTTCTTCATCATATACAGCTACAAAATTATATTCAACTCTTCCTTTATTCAAATCTATTAGTTCATTATTTTGATTAGTAATTCTCATTCTTATTCTATATATATTCTTCTTTTCCACAGCTGAAAATATCCAATTATTAAAATCTTTAGTTATATTACCACCATGAGGAATTTTACTAACGAATGAATGAATAACATCTGAATCACAATTATTAATTAATGAACCTTTTACGATGTCACAATGAATATAAATATTATCGATTCCATGTGTAATATCTGCAATATATTCACCAAATTGATTTTCCTGATCTAATATTTTAGATTTAAAACCTAATAATTGATGAAGATTTCCTTCTGTTAAATCCATTTTAAAATTTTTCTTCAAATTAACAGAAATTAATTCTCTTTCTTCAATAATACCAAATTTAATGGGTGAATCTATTCCGAATAGTTCAATCATATAACGATTTAAACTTTTAACAGTATAACTGCCATTTGGAATTTTAATGATCCTTTCATTGTTTCCTTCAATCAATTTAAACTTATTATTATTAAATTTTTCACTTATGTTATGCCAAGTCTTTTTAATAGAAAACGACTCTAAAGCTAACTTTTTAATCTTCAAAGGAGGCGAATATTCAACTGTAAAGTCTTCAGATTTTTCATAATTATCTGATGTCAATTTTAAACGACTCATTTATTATAGTCGAAAAGACTATCGTCTTATGGATGAAAGTCGACTAATTTCTCATTATAAGCACTTGGTTCTTGAGTAAATGAATATAAAACTTCAACAGGTGATTTTCCTTTATTTCTTTCAGTTATGTATTTCATGCAAAATAAACCACATTTTACAGAAGTAGGTTGTTGTAAAAAACTAGAATTATATCTGATTTCTTTCTTAGATGTTTTAAGATAATTTACAATATTTTTAGGAATATCACCTTCTTTGAATTTGATCCCTTCATATTCATATTCACCAAAAGAATCAAAATATTCAACAAATTTATATTTAGGATCATTATAATAACAGACCCAATGAGTTCCAGATCCAGTTGAAATATCAAAATTAATTATCCCATTTTCAAATTTTCTCATTATTTTGGGTAATGTATCTATTGTAAAAACTCCTCGAAATCCTTTCTCTTTTATCATATTTTCATTAATCATTGCATCGGATATTCCCTTGGTAGATATACTCCCTTTCCATTCTTTGGTTTTCGATTTTTTTTTTTTAGGGTGCCAACCCTTCAGTCTAGGATTACCAGAGCCTGTTACTTTATCTAATACTTTTTTAGTGCCCCAAGCTCCTAATCCTGTTGCTGCACCAGTTAAAAGAGGAATAAGAAATTGTAAAAATCCCCCATTTTTATTCAATTGAGCTTTACTGATTGTAATTCTTTTACCTTCATTAATTCGATTAATATTTGTTTTTGTTAAATACAATTCATAATTCGGTGATTTAGATTTATCGATTTGTAAGGTAATTTCCTCATTTTTTCTATAAGCCGATTTTAATTTATCTTTCTGCCCATCACTTAAAAAGACTTTCTTTTTAATATAACTCATTTATTAAGGATGAAAAAAAGCGTAAAGATGTTAATTCCTTTTATAAGAGAAATTTATGATAATATCGTATTACTTGATCATTAGTCATAAATCCTTCTTTATGTAATCTATCTATTAATATAACAACTTGATTATATATTTTTGCAGGAATATCACTTTTAAATTGACAAATTTTATCTGTTAATTTATCTAAAAGCATCTTTTTATCTTCTAAACCTTCTCCAATATAATCTTTACCTAAGTTTATAAGACTCAGTGCTTTTATGTATTTTTTCATATTATTCATCTTTTTATCTGCATCTTGTATTTGATCTGTTTTCCTATGTTTAGACGCATTTCCTTTTGCTCGTTTATATTCATCTCGTCTATCTTTTGCTTTTTTTATTATTGTATTCAGTTCATCTGCACTTTTATTTACTAATTCTGACGGTAATTCAAAACCTTCATTTTTAATAAAAGATGTATCTAAATCTTTATTAAAATGCATCTTAAATATATCGTCAGCTCTCTCAAACATATTTGTAATATCTGACGAATAATCAGGCTCAATTTCTAAAGGAATTTTGGATGATTCATGCTGTGGAATGATTGAAAAATCACTTACAACATTTTGTATAGCTCGTATTTGCTCTTTCGTATTTATTTCTTGTTTCTGAAATTCTTCTAAAATAGGCTTATATTTTTTCTTTAAAGATTTTTGTATTCCAATTTCTTCTTCTAATTTTTCTTCATTTATTCTTCTTTTTTCTTCATCTAATTTATTTATATGTAATAAATCTCTTATTTCTGAACTTTTCTTTAAAGGGGTAATCTTTTTATTCGTTCTATTTAAAGGTTTAGATACCTTTAAGGTGATAACCTGTCGGTTTAAAGCTTCTTCATTTATTCTTCTTTTTTCTTCTTCTAATTTTATGATACGTTTTAAATCTTTCAAGTCTTTTTCATTCAAGTCTTTTTCATTCATTTATTATAGGATGAAAAGCGTAAAGGTGATAACCTGTCGGTTAAATCCTCCGGCTCTGCTCGTTGCAAATATGGCTCTGCTCGTTGCAAATATGGCTCTGCTCGTTGCAAACCTTTACGCTTTTCATCCTATAATAAATGAATGAAAAAGACTTGAATGAAAAAGACTTGAAAGATTTAAAACGTATCATAAAATTAGAAGAAGAAAAAAGAAGAATAAATGAAGAAGCTTTAAACCGACAGGTTATCACCTTAAAGGTATCTAAACCTTTAAATAGAACGAATAAAAAGATTACCCCTTTAAAGAAAAGTTCAGAAATAAGAGATTTATTACATATAAATAAATTAGATGAAGAAAAAAGAAGAATAAATGAAGAAAAATTAGAAGAAGAAATTGGAATACAAAAATCTTTAAAGAAAAAATATAAGCCTATTTTAGAAGAATTTCAGAAACAAGAAATAAATACGAAAGAGCAAATACGAGCTATACAAAATGTTGTAAGTGATTTTTCAATCATTCCACAGCATGAATCATCCAAAATTCCTTTAGAAATTGAGCCTGATTATTCGTCAGATATTACAAATATGTTTGAGAGAGCTGACGATATATTTAAGATGCATTTTAATAAAGATTTAGATACATCTTTTATTAAAAATGAAGGTTTTGAATTACCGTCAGAATTAGTAAATAAAAGTGCAGATGAACTGAATACAATAATAAAAAAAGCAAAAGATAGACGAGATGAATATAAACGAGCAAAAGGAAATGCGTCTAAACATAGGAAAACAGATCAAATACAAGATGCAGATAAAAAGATGAATAATATGAAAAAATACATAAAAGCACTGAGTCTTATAAACTTAGGTAAAGATTATATTGGAGAAGGTTTAGAAGATAAAAAGATGCTTTTAGATAAATTAACAGATAAAATTTGTCAATTTAAAAGTGATATTCCTGCAAAAATATATAATCAAGTTGTTATATTAATAGATAGATTACATAAAGAAGGATTTATGACTAATGATCAAGTAATGCGATATTATCATAAATTTCTCTTATAAAAGGAATTAACATCTTTACGCTTTTTTTCATCCTTAATAAATGAGTTATATTAAAAAGAAAGTCTTTTTAAGTGATGGGCAGAAAGACAAATTAAAATCGGCTTATAGAAAAAATGAGGAAATTACCTTACAAATCGATAAATCTAAATCACCGAATTATGAATTGTATTTAACAAAAACAAATATTAATCGAATTAATGAAGGTAAAAGAATTACAATCAGTAAAGCTCAATTGAATAAAAATGGGGGATTTTTACAATTTCTTATTCCTCTTTTAACTGGTGCAGCAACAGGATTAGGAGCTTGGGGCACTAAAAAAGTATTAGATAAAGTAACAGGCTCTGGTAATCCTAGACTGAAGGGTTGGCACCCTAAAAAAAAAAATCAAAAACCAAAGAATGGAAAGGGAGTATATCTACCAAGGGAATATCCGATGCAATGATTAATGAAAATATGATAAAAGAGAAAGGATTTCGAGGAGTTTTTACAATAGATACATTACCCAAAATAATGAGAAAATTTGAAAATGGGATAATTAATTTTGATATTTCAACTGGATCTGGAACTCATTGGGTCTGTTATTATAATGATCCTAAATATAAATTTGTTGAATATTTTGATTCTTTTGGTGAATATGAATATGAAGGGATCAAATTCAAAGAAGGTGATATTCCTAAAAATATTGTAAATTATCTTAAAACATCTAAGAAAGAAATCAGATATAATTCTAGTTTTTTACAACAACCTACTTCTGTAAAATGTGGCTTATTTTGCATGAAATACATAACTGAAAGAAATAAAGGAAAATCACCTGTTGAAGTTTTATATTCATTTACTCAAGAACCAAGTGCTTATAATGAGAAATTAGTCGACTTTCATCCATAAGACGATAGTCTTTTCGACTATAATAAATGAGTCGTTTAAAATTGACATCAGATAATTATGAAAAATCTGAAGACTTTACAGTTGAATATTCGCCTCCTTTGAAGATTAAAAAGTTAGCTTTAGAGTCGTTTTCTATTAAAAAGACTTGGCATAACATAAGTGAAAAATTTAATAATAATAAGTTTAAATTGATTGAAGGAAACAATGAAAGGATCATTAAAATTCCAAATGGTAGTTATACTGTTAAAAGTTTAAATCGTTATATGATTGAACTATTCGGAATAGATTCACCCATTAAATTTGGTATTATTGAAGAAAGAGAATTAATTTCTGTTAATTTGAAGAAAAATTTTAAAATGGATTTAACAGAAGGAAATCTTCATCAATTATTAGGTTTTAAATCTAAAATATTAGATCAGGAAAATCAATTTGGTGAATATATTGCAGATATTACACATGGAATCGATAATATTTATATTCATTGTGACATCGTAAAAGGTTCATTAATTAATAATTGTGATTCAGATGTTATTCATTCATTCGTTAGTAAAATTCCTCATGGTGGTAATATAACTAAAGATTTTAATAATTGGATATTTTCAGCTGTGGAAAAGAAGAATATATATAGAATAAGAATGAGAATTACTAATCAAAATAATGAACTAATAGATTTGAATAAAGGAAGAGTTGAATATAATTTTGTAGCTGTATATGATGAAGAAGAGGGAAATTATTTAAAGAAAATTTACAATTTGATGCATGAAAGGTTATCACCCTTAAAGACGAAGGATTTTCATCCTTAAAGATGATAGTCTTTTCATCCTATAATAAATGAATAAACATAGATTATATCGTAGAAGTAAAAGAGATAGCTTTTCATCTAAAAAAATTCAAGGAAAAGGATTTTTTAAAGATTTGTTTCTAGCAGCTATTAAAGGAGTGAAACCAGTATTAGAAGATAAAACAAAGAAAATTTTTCATGATAAAGTAGAAGAAATTTTATCGAAGAATAAAATTGGAGGAGGCTTTAAAAAGTATTCCAAGTGAGATTTTTAACCGACAGGTTATCGCCTTTACACTTTTCATCCTTAATAAATGGAAAAGATTTATGATTTGACAGATACTCATTATTTTCAAAATAATGATCTCGAACAATTTGAATATCAGGAAAAAGAATGTGAAAATCCAAGTTATGCTTATGATGAAAATGCAACGTATAAGTTTAGTATTAGAGGTGAAAATGATAATATATTTTATTCAGGAGCCTATATTCATCTGGAAATGAAAATTACTGATAAAAATGATTTAAATATTGGAAATAGAAAAGCAACTTTTGAGAATGGAGGAGGTTTTTTTAAGGGTAAAAAACTGCAAATTGGCTCAACTACACTCGAATCGATTAATGAAAATTGTTCAATTCTAGATCAAGTTTTAAGACATATTCATTTTACAAGTGATTATTCAAAATCTGAAGCTCAAAATATGTTTTTTTTACTCAGATACAGCAGATACGAAGGATATAAATATATTAAAATATGATGGAACTTTAACAGATACAACTAAAATAACTGAATTTTTTAATAAGTTAAAAATAAATGAGAATTATAACAAAGGCTTTGATAAAAGGTATTATTTCACAAAAAATAGTAAAACCGTTAATATATGGATTCCTTTGAAATATATATTCGATTTCTTTAATGAATACAGAAAAGTATTGACTGGATTTCATGTTAGAATGGAATTTACGAGAAATACTAGTAAGGATATGATTATTACAGATGATGCAAACCCTGATTTTAAAGTAAAAGTTGAGAAAATATCATTATTTTTACCTTATGTAAAGTTTAGAAATGCCGCAAATTTGAAATTTACAGAATTGAAAGTTTTAAATTCATATATAGATATATATTGGGATCATTATAGAATAGAAAAATCTGATATAAACTTAAAAGTAAAATATGGATCATATAAACTTTCAACTGAATGGGATGAAGTCTCAGCATTTTATGCAATTCCCCAATATAATGATAGAAATGGAGATTATACTAAAAATAATCTAATATTTGATAATTTAGGGATAGTTGAATATTGGGTTACTGTAAATGGACAAGATTATCCTGAATATCATTATAAAGTAAATTTTTCGGATAAAAATTATAATAATGCATATACAGCTCTTTTAAAAGAAGGATATAATGCTAATAATACAGAAACAGGTTGCATGATTGGATATAAAGATTTTGGAGAATTATATCCATTTCTCTGTATAGATTTATCTGCTCATAAGAATCTTACTTCTGTATCTTCCAGAGAATTAATATTTCATTGGAAATTAGAAAATAATACCCAAAAAGATTATATATTTTATTTTATTTTGAAGGAAAGGAATAAATGTTACTTAAATATGTATGAGAATAAATTTACGTTTAGTATAAAAGATCATTCAGAGTGATAGTCGCTTTTCATCCTATAATAAATGGCTGCTTATTATCCACTTTTTGATGATGAAATGACAGAAGGACGTATAGGACCTCCAGGAATTGGATTTAAATTAACAGATAATGGTGATTATGATATGGAAAAGAAGAAATTAAAACGTGTTGATGAACCTGTTGAAATTAGTGATGCAGCGACTAAATCTTATGTTGATTTGAATCAAATATCACTAAAAGAAGATATTGTAGAATTGCAAAAAAGAAGTTTAATTCATTCAGAACATGGTGATTTTGATGCTAAAGGTAAAATTATCGGAAATGTGAAAGATCCTATAAAAAACTTGAATGTTGTCAATAAGCAATATTTCGAAAAAAATGCTTTAACTTTAAGTCAAAAGAATACTGTTCCACCTGAAGAATTTTATGATTTGAAAGGTATTTCTTTAAAAAATCTTTCTAATCCTCAAGATAAAAACGATGCAGTTACTAAACAATACGTTGATAAAAAAACAAAAATAAATGATAAAAAAACTGACAATATGTTAACTAGAGACCATGATGGATTATATGTTCCTAACTTAAATAAAATTGAAACATTCTTAGCAACTCAAGAATATAAATATCATACTTATCCCGAAAGTTTTACAATTGTTTTTGATAAATTCACTTCATCATTATTAACTCCTGATCTGAGATTTACGAAAGATATGCTGGTAAAAATTACCTTTTGTTTAAAGAGATTTAATTTTAATCCTTACATATCAATCAGTATTGAAAATGATGAATCAACTGATATCATATATGGTGACAAAATTGGTAAATTAAATCCTATTATTTTTATAACATACGGTAAAATTGACTCTCAATTGATAATACGTCTATTATTTAATAATAATCAAGATACGTCTAATATGTTATTGAAATCTTATCTTTATATTGAGAAATTAGCTGAAATTGATTTATAAAATTTTTATAGTCGGAAAGACTATCGTCTTAAATAAATGAGTTCATCTACCTATTTTAAAGACTATAAAAAACCAATATTAGCAGAAAAGTCAAAAAATCTAGATTTGAAAATTAAGTGAAGATTTCATTAGAGAATTTAAAGATTTAGTAGATTGGTATGATATATCAGCTTATCAAAAAATAAGTGAAGATTTTATTAGAGAATTTAAAGATAAACTTGATTTTTTATTTTAGATTTCGACTTATAAAATTTTTCTAAATAAATGAGTTCATCTAACTATTTAGAAAAACGAATATTAGCAGCAAAGCTAATAAAACCAATAAAACAAAAATTAAGTGAAGATTTTATAAGAGAATTTCAAGATAAATTTAATTGGAAACTTATATCAGAATATCAAAAATTAAGTGAAGATTTTATAAGAGAATTTCAATATAAAGTTAATTGGAAACTTATATCAGAATATCAAAAATTAAGTGAAGATTTTATAAGAGAATTTCGAAATAAAGTAGATTGGGGTAATATATCATATCACCAAAAATTAAGTGAAGATTTCATAAGAATATTTCAAGATAAAGTAGATTGGGAAGGTATATCATGGAAACAAGAATTAAGTGAAGATTTCATAAGAGAATTTCGAGATAAAGTAGATTGGGAAGGTATATCATGGAAACAAGAATTAAGTGAAGATTTTATAATAATATTTCAAGATAAAGTAGATTGGGAAGGTATATCATGGAAACAAGAATTAAGTGAAGATTTCATAAGAATATTTCAAGATAAAGTAGATTGGAAACTTATATCAGAACATCAAAAATTAAGTGAAGCTTTATAAGAGAATTTCAAGATAAAGTAGATTGGTATTATATATCCCGAAAACTAAAATTAAGTGAAGATTTAATTAGAGAATTTCATCCTATAATAAATGAGTGAAAAAGTCAATTGGGATGAAGTTTCAAAAGAACGTGGTATGCCTGAAAGTTTGATTAGAAAATTAAAAGATGAAGTGAAATGGGATTTAATTTCTAGATATCAAACATTATCAGAAAATTTCATTTTAGAGTTTAAAGATAAAGTTGATTGGAAAAATATATCAGCTTATCAAAAATTATCAGAAAAATTTATAAGTGAAAATGAACATTTAGTTGAATGGGATATCATATCGAAATTTCAAAAATTAACAGAAAAATTTATTTTAATGCATGATCATAAAGTACACTGGCCTGCAATTTCACAATATCAAACTTTAAGTGATAAATTTATTTTTGAAAATGTTGGAAAACTAGATATGGATTTAGTTTCTCAGTATCAAGATGAAATGAGTATGAATATAATCGAAAAACTAGAAACAACTGTTAATTGGAATAAAATTTATTCATATCAGAAAAATTTAACCTCTGAATTTATAATGAAACATGTTGAAAAAATAACAGATTGTAGAGTTATGAGAAATCTGAAACTTTCAGATGAAGAATTTAATAAACTTTATAGAAGGATGAAATTATGGTATATAGCAAGAACGTGTTTGAATAAATAATAATTCTTTTTTTTTTTAATCTTTATAAATGGGTGGTAAGCAAACAAAGATATCAACAGGTAGTTGTACTAGTGATCGAATAAACGTTATTTTTACAGAAACTTTTAGAATTCATCCTGTAATAACTGTAACACCTATTTGTAAATATGGTGAACCTTTTATTGTTAAAATAACAGAAGTAGATCGATATGGTTTTAGATTTCAATGTATAAAATTAAACGGCGAACCTTTAACAGAACATAAAGATTTTTTTCAATGGGGTGCGTGCAGTATTTATGAATAATTTTTTCTTTTTTTATATTTTTATTCTTATATTTTTATTCTTATATTTTTATTCTTATATTTTTATTTCTTTTAATGTGTATAATAATGTGAACAACGCATGAATTTATATTGATTTTAAGACGATAGCCTTTCGGTTAATTTGTTAACTTTTTCCAAGTTTTGGCTTGATATTTTAAATTATTGATGTTATTTTGGTGTGCTAATTATGACCTTTTTGCACTATTTTTGCTCTAAATTTTGACTTGATACTTTAAATTATTGATGTTATTTTGGTGTGCTAATTATGACCTTTTTACACTATTTTTGCTCTAAATTTTGAGGTTATTTGATGGATTTTTAAGGTGTGCTAATTATGCCCTTTTTACACTATTTTTGCTCTAAATTTTGAGGTTATTTTAAATTATTGATGGCTCTTAAGGTGCGCTAATTATGCCCTTTTTACACTATTTTTGCTCTAAATTTTGATGTTATTTGATGGATTTTTAAGGTGTGCTAATTATGCCCTTTTTACACTATTTTTGCTCTAAATTTTGAGGTTATTTTAAATTATTGATGGCTCTTAAGGTGCGCCAGAACAGGCATTTATATACTACTACTAATCCATCCAAAAACTAACTAGATTAAACCATCCAAAAACTAATTAGATTGAATCATCCAAAAACTAATTAGATTGTTACAATGTCTTGTTGGTCGCATTCGTTTTCAAAATTTATTAAAAGGCGAAACAGCAACCATACTCGGTCGCTGGGATCATAGTAAAGGTATGTCTATATTGTTTGAATAAAAATACCATGTGTGTTTGAGGCCTATGTATGCATGCTAACTGATGTCCCCGTATTAGCGCCAATGGAGTGTTAAAAGTTAAGATCTTGGTTTTGTTGTCTCCTAGTTAAGCTCTAGTCACATACACAATGTATAGAAACACATTCTCCTTGCTTTATTATAAGTGCAGATTCAAAAATTGAAACGTTTGTTTTTAGACTTAAAAGTGGGGGGGGGGGAGAAAAAAGCAGAAGCATGGCAGTCTGAAAACCATTCCTTAAATTAATTCTATAAAATACATAGTTCTATATACATAATGTCATTAAAAGATATAAATTCCTCAGAATTTATTCACACTTTAAAATATCTTAAATATTATCATTGTTTCAATTCAAGTAAAAAGAGTTTCTTCCAGCACCTCCAGCTTTTACAGTTTCTATTTTACCTCAATTTCTTCACAAAAAAAAGATTACTTATTAGTGTATTTATTAAAGAGTGTTTATAAAGTGTATAAAGCGCACTTATTAAAGAGTGTTTTTTTTTCTTTTTAAGCGTTTTAAACTAATATGGTTTCATATTGGCAAAGACGAATGTCTATAATCAAATTTTTTCCTTCACTTTCTACTTCGCTAAAATTTTGAAATTCTGCACTGCCGTGTATTCTCAATATCAATGCACTTTTTAGTATTTTAAATGTTTAATAATCATTAATTATATATACACATAAATTAAATTTTGATTCCATTCCATTTGGTACTGCAAAGTCATTAATTTAAAAAGTAAGAAATTTCATGATTTAAAAAATAGAAAATAAAACTTTCTACTTTTTAGTGCATTAATAAAAGTGTGCATCCAATTAAAATTACCCCTCCCCCTCACGGTATCTGGAAGCAAGACAGAATTAGACCAACCATAATAAAGACACAGAATAATCCAAAAAAGGGGTATGATACAAGGCTCATAATCGTCTTGTACCACAGATCACTTTGTATTCATTTATAACTTTCCATTTTTAATTAATTTGCTTTATCTTAAATTTTGTAGATATTATCTTTATTTTATAGTTAGTGAAGAGTTATATAGTTAGTTAGTTAGATGAAGAATATCTATAATTAAAATTAGAACATTTAGTTTTTAAGTGGGAAATAGAAATGGAATCAAAAGTATCAGTCTCCTTTATAACCTAAATCTTCAAAGTATATTATTAATTTTGCTCGAAAAATAATCTCTTTCTTGGAAAGAATAAATAAAGAAAAGAAAAGAAAGCAGTTTTAATATATAGAAATTCTATAAAGAAAATTATACCAAAATAAGGTAACAAATACGGATCTCATCTCTTTCTATAAATGAAAGAATTCGATGAACGTCGCGCGAAAAAAGGACAATTTTTTTTATTCCATAAAAATTATTCTTTAGTATTGGAGAAAGAAAAAAAAATGACTGATTATTTTTAGAGAAGCAATTTCACTCTGATAGTGAAACATCCTCACATGCACCATTTTCTGTTCCTACGTCGATCGTTTTTATTTTGTTTTATTTTTTTCTCGAAATCCTAGAAAAAGAAATCCAAAATATATCCTTGGTACATTCCTGAAGAGCATTATGCAAATAAGTTTCCCTCATTTCCAAAATTGTTTTGGTAAAGATGCCATCCATACATTTCTAAAAATAAAAGGTAGGCAAAAATAATTCCGCAATATCTATGTTTCAATTGGCAGAAAGCGCCTCTAGTGGTCTTTCGCTGAATATTATCTTTGCTCTTTATTTTTCTTTTAAGTTTCTATTCTTCTCGAAATAATATCATATCTCTTATTGCTCTTCAAAGAAAAAAGTATTAGTGAAAGCATAGTAAACAGACAAGAAATTGGTTGGAAAAGTTTTTGGCGCATGTCCAAGAACAAAAGAGTATTTATTTTATCTTTTATTCTCTTTCTTTACTCGGTATTTTATGCTGTAAAGGTTACTCGATATTTTTTTTTCTTTAGTTTGTTATAAGTTGCGGAAAAAGTAGCCTGGTTTATCTTAAATAGGAATTATCATATTTCCATTTGATTATACAGAGTACAGTATAAGCAAATGTGAAACCACTTATTAAGGTTCATATGACTGATCATAATAGAGCTTTACTTTATTATAAACTAGCCGCATTTGGCGACCAGCCGGTTAGCCAATCTTAATGCTGGTTGAAATTTTAATATTTAAATATTTTATGTAATTCCTACTTTAATAGCTCCTTCATCAAAATATTTTAAAACTTCAAATTTTGATAGTCATATAATTCACTCACAATATTATAAAGGTCTTCAGTCATAACGTAATATGTATCTCTCTAATTTTCTGTTAGCTCTCGTAGAATTTATGCTTTGAATTAAAGTGGAAATGATTAATCTGCAATTAATATAATATTTTTTACTGAAACAAAGCATTTTTTTTATAATATGATTACTGAAAACAGAGTCACTGAGCATTTAAATCTTATGGGCACTAAAGAATATCTTTCTTAATTTATGTAATATCTCAAGAATTTGTCAACAAAATTTTCTCAGATTCATCATGAGCAGATCGATTATTTAACAATGTTTAATTTTAAATGAGTCAAACACTAAGAAAAAAAATAGAATCGTTTAAAATAATCGGTCGAAAACAGATTAAAACATTACTTAAAAAACGATGTACTTAAAATTATAAGCATATACAAAAAAAATATATAACTAACATAAATACAATTTAATTAAAAAAGCATACAACTAACCAAAAAATAATTTAAATCAAGTTCGCATTCGTTGAAAATAGTTGTCAACAATCAGAACACAATGCGCATGTGTGAATTTATAACGCCAGTTATGGTAACGCTATGCAGATTAGAAATTTTTAATTTCCTTTATTCTGTTTTATTTTAATTCAAAAGTACTTCATAATGAATATGACAGATCGATTAATTAGCAATGTTTAATTTTAAATGCATCAAACATGAAGAAAATAAACAGAATCGCTTGAAATAATCGGTCAAAAGACGCTAAGCCTAACCTTATTAGCGTGGGGGAAAAAAACTGAAGCCTTGCTCATTTGGCGGTGGAGAAATGAAAATTTTTTTGGTGGGAAAGTTAGTCTTTAATTAATAATTAAAATAATTAACACACATTAATAATTAACATAAAGAACATTAATAATTAACACACAAGTACAAGCTTTCTTTACTGTATTTAAGGGCACACAATTTTTATATACACATCAGTAAAATAAATATTTGAGCATTCATTGGCTCACTGCCTTGACCAAGGTCAACAATTTGCAGAAATTTGGATAGCAATAATTCTTTTGTTACAAAGCATGCGATAAAGTTCCAAATAGTCCACTCCCGCTGATTTCTTTTTAATTAGGAATTATAAAAAATTAATTCCTTCAAGAAAAATTTTCAATTTGACTCGATGCGTTAAATCCAGATCCCATCTTGAAACTACACTAGAACAAATTAGATAGATTTCGTGATTTTAAATAATAACAACACGTACAAGGAAAGGTTAATATGGAAAGTACCAGAAAAGATTTGAAACTTTTCTGTTTTTGGTTCTCCAATATTTAAAGTTTGTTAACAATACCAAATAAGAAATAAGCTGAACATAAACAATTTCATTAATATTTATTGTGCAAATATTTTCATCTTAGCTTTCTTTTAGATATAATTTTTATAAATACTTTATTTGATTATACGATTTATTCTTGCTTTATTTCTACCTTTAGCACCCAAGTTATTGGGACATAATTTCTTTTTATAGTCGAAAAAGGGTCTTAATTATGTAAAGTTAAGAACGGAATCTTCTTGCAGTATTTTTCTATTTTATCTTAGATTAATTATCCTTGTTTTAATTCGTCTTGTTTCATTTTCAAAATAATGGAATTTTAACATGTGAGAACATTTTTT
Organism: Argiope bruennichi; assembly: GCF_947563725.1. Taxonomy (NCBI): domain Eukaryota; kingdom Metazoa; phylum Arthropoda; class Arachnida; order Araneae; family Araneidae; genus Argiope; species Argiope bruennichi. Next base: position 38,245,964 of record NC_079156.1, read on the forward strand.
GGGGGAGGGGGGAGGTTTTTGAAGCCACAAAATGCATGGACGGTAAACTGGCGATTCATCGCTTTTGAGGCATAAATTTTTCGCTTTTAAAGTTATTAGAAAATGATAAAGAAAGTTGTCATGTTTAGCGACTTATCGCCGAAAAAGTTACAACTTGGCTCGAATGTCCACCCTGTACCCGATTCTCCTGTCTAGCCAATAAAGGACAGGTTCGTAAGAAGTTATTGGAAGCACGGAAAAAAAGGGAATGAACGGGAAACAGCTAGAGGAAGTATTAAAAGTTATATACAATAATATATATTATTTTTTTAATTTTAAATTTTTCTAAATGGCAAAAAAGTTTGGAGCTCGTACGATTTTGGGATAAAAAAAAACATCGCTCTTCTAAAAGCTGATGACTGCGCAATTTAATATTCACATGATCATTCCGGACTAGGGATTGCAATACCGGACCAAAATTTCAATACCGGTATTCGGTATTTTTTAAATCTTAATACCGGGATACCGGTTTTAATACCGGTATTAGAAATTTTAGAAAAAGAAAGAAAACACTGGTGTTTCTTTGTTTTATTTGCCAGTTTTGTTAGAGAGTGTAAATATCACAAAAAATAATTTGTAACTTATAAATTATAACAGTATATAATCACAAAAAAGTAAAGAAATATTTTATTTATTTAAATCACAAAGAAAGTGTAAATATTACTATTCAGTCTGTGATACTATTACAAATTTTTGAAATGTGATCTTAAAAAACATAATCATCAATTGAACTGTCATTAAGCCTGAAAAGTAATTTTGTGTAAAAATTACCAGCTGTCGAAAACGCTCTTTCGACATCTATGCTAGTTGGTGGTATTGTTAGCAATGCGCAATATACTTTTTCCAAGTATTTACCTCTAAATCCCTCATCTTCAAACAAATCGATTTCTCGGCGGATGGTTTTGGATATAGCTGATTTCTGCATTGTATTTTGGTTCGTTGAAATTTTTTTATTTATCGCTAATTCTAATTTTTGTTCAAGAGACAATTCCATTTCACTATCGACAGTAGTGACATCATAATCTTCGATAATTGAACGGAATTCTTCTGAATGTGGATAGATTTGTGGGTAAAAAATTTTAAGTAAATTTACTCTAAACTTAATCAGATTTGAATTGGTTATTTTCTTTTCTTCTTTTGCATTTTTAAAATCATTATAATTATGTAAATACCATAAGACATTTTCTATTTCGGTATACTTATCTTCTGTGTGATTTTTCAATGTAATATATAATTCTTCAGATAGTGATGTGTACTGTTCTTTCAGTGACTGCAACATGAAATTTATTGTTGCATTAGCTGTTAATAAATTAGAATCTTTCCGACATAATGCCTCAGTCAGTTTTATTGGAAGAAGAGCTGATATAGTTCTGGATATTAAGTCGAATTCAGTATCTGAAAAATAAATTTACAGGTTTAAGTCGATTATTGTTTTTTGGATTGAATTTCTCAGTTTCAAAAATCGTTCCATCATTAAGAGTAAACTGTTCCAACGTGTTTTAAAATCTAATATTAACATGTATTCTGTTTTATTTTCAGTTAGTATATAGTTTAGTAATATATCATTTTTATAGGGGAACGTTTAAATATCTTAACAATTTCTCGAACTTTATAAATTATAGGAAGCAATTATTGATGGGTTAATATTTCATCATCATTAGCAATATCTTCTTCAAGAATTACATTGTCATTATCTTCATTGTCAATATCACTCTTACTCTATTCAAAGTTGGAATCCGAAATTTCTATATCCACAGTATTTGGATTCTTCTGTTCTTTATTTTTTCGGTATAACACATCTATTACTCCTAATTGAATTCCATGTGCATAGCACAACTGCTGATTTGCACCAATCAACTTTCCAACTTTTTTCATAATTGTTGCCCCATCAGTCGTTATGGATACAATATTTTCTTTCAGGGATAATCCATGTTTCGCTAATTTAGATTTAAGCCATTAATTGGCTAATTAATTGCGTCCGTTAGGGAGACATAAAAACAAAAACGTATACTATTTTGCTATGTTCGCGATACCTGAACATATAGTGGAGACCATTTTAAAAATTTCTAGTAAATACCGAAAAACCGGTATTTCAACTTGTGAATACCGGTATTACGAAATCGTACAAATGGCTCAAAATACCGGTATTCGGTATCCCGGTATACCGGTATTGCAATTCCTATTCCGGACCAGTTTAAAGCGTATTTTCGCAATTAAAAAATATCTGGCTTCGAGATAGTTTTAAAAGTTGAGCGATTTTGAGATGAGAAAAAAAAACACACCCCATCGTTTTCTAAATAAAGACGAATGCATAATCTGATAGTCACGGGATTGTTCCAAACCGATTTAAACCGATTAATGATTTAATTAAGATTTTGTATTGACTTTAAAAAAAGAATAATGTTCTCACATGATAACATGAAAGTTGCAATAGCACTCACTGCTTCATATGCTAGAATTATTTTTTTATACATCTGCTTTACTTTGATAATAATACACTGTCTTGATTTTAAGAATTTAGTTATCAATTAATCATTACAAAAATAAAACTTTAATTCCATATTAGTGGCTCCACTACAGGTAATGAATTTGCGATAAAAGATTAAAATAGTAAAATTCTGCGAATCAACCGAAAGTCCGATACGATTAAACTTACGTGCACGAATTACAATTTTGCATTATTGTATTATTTTAAATGCAGGTTTTGGCCACATGTATTAAAAATATAGAAAACGTAAAAGATAATAGAAAATTCGAATAATTTGCAAAATGGCGGAATTTAAATATATGTAAAAATCAAACAGATTCGTTTATAAACGGTAATAAAATAATCAAAGCTAAAAAATTATGTTAAGTTCACCTTTAAAATTGTGTTTAATTTAACGATCAAAATTCAAAACCAAACAATAATTTACAGAAATATTATCAGTTGCAAATAATTATACTTGATTAGATATCTACAGTTTTAAATATGGATTAAAAATGCCGAAAAATAACGAAGGAATCTGCTGCAACTTATTAAATATCTTTTTAGATTAAAAAAAAAAGTCTTTGCATCGTTCGATGTAATGAATTGGATAGTGTTGGGTTACGGTAATGGAAGTTATCGATCAATCTGAATTTTTTTTTTCCTTTCTGATTCTGGTTAACTGAAACAATGTCTGTTTTTTTTCCTTAATTTACTTCTGTGGTAAACAGTACCCTTCTGAACAGATAAGAGTAATTGAAATGCATTCTAGCGTAACAAATGAGTTGTGCTTCCCAATTTTGTTGTGCGGTCTCGTTCCAATTTAGCTGAAAACAACGCGCGTTTAAAATAGCGCCCTAAGAATGCTTATCTAGTAGTTTTTGATTACGTTTAAAAGCTCACACGGTCTTTCTAACTGTTACAACTTCAGTAATTTTTCTTTACAAATGCATTAAAAAAACTCTTATGAATTACATTCATAAAAACTAATTATGTTTTTGAAACAATTTTTCTTTTTGAGGTGATTTTTTTTTTTTTTTTTCGATAGAAACTCGTTTCCAGGTTTTAGAATTCTCATAGAGAAACAAAGTTATTTATCTAGTAAATAATTTTGAACTATTAATTCTTATTAAATTTAAAATGAAGTTCTATGTTCTTCATACATTATTGATTGATTTATATTAGATGAAAATTCTCAACTATAATTTTCTCGTTTATCATATATTCAGAGGGAAAAAAATATTATAATTGTTAAAAAAACTCACTGATTGAGGCTGGGGATCTCTGTCGTGGGTTTTTTTTCATAGAAAAAGTGATTTTTTATTTTTTTTTATTTTATGAACATTATTACTTTCTCATATAAGTATTCAAAGAGAATACTTTGCATTTGCTAAAAAATTCGGACTTGGGATTTTGATCTAATAAGCTAAATGAATCCCTTTTCTTATTCTAATTTCAAGCCTAAACATATTTTAAGATAATTTGACTAGAAAAAAATGGCCCTTTAAAGGGTTAAGAAATAAACTGCATTTATTTTGAAACGAATTTCCCATTCTTTATTAATTAATATCATAAAAGAGCGATTGATTATGATTCTTATTATTTCTAGTCAACTTATCAAAACTAAACAAAACAAAACAATTACTCTAGATGCTATCCGCAATAAGCTATACCAATAATGATGGATAGATTCCAAAAGCAAAATCATCGAATCTTCAGGCGCTTTGTCGTCAACGGCATGGCTTCTATACCATTCCATTACTTACGAAGTAAAAGAAGGAAAATATAAATATAAAATGACAAATGATCTATCTGACAAAGCAAAATTCCAAGACTTACTGTTCGCAAAATTATTTAAGATTAGTGACAGAATCATCGCCATTAAAAAGTTTTGGAAGGAGCTGTAAAGCAACGGGATTAAATCGAGAGGATGAAGCTTCATGGGTGAAATTTTTGAAGTGTGGAATTACGGTATTAAAAAGTCAGCGACGAAGTCACGGAAAATGGCTCTCAGATGTCATTTAAAAATAAATGTTTTAGTTCATATATATAATATGCATGTTTAACATTGATTCTATTTTTTGCTTTCAGATATTTATATTCCTCCATATTCTTCTTAAATTTCAATTTAGGCAACAATAATTTCTTTACGAAAGGAGATCGCTATCGTAATTGGTGAAAGAAATGGTCTCTGATGAATTCTTACTTCACTAAGCTTTATTTTAGCATCTGAGAAACAAAAAATAAACGATTTATAGAAATCGGATCTACCCTAATACAAAATATTGAGAGATTAGATTTTATAAAATGAGTCTGAAACCAGAAGTGGGCGTTAAAAGTGCCATAAAATGCTGTCGGTCTAATCTATCCAATTAAAAATACAGGGTGTTCATTAATTATTGTCGGGGTTTCCGTACCTTATAACTTTCGAATAAAAAATATTGCGCAAAAACCGATTACGTATTCGTAAATTACAACTCAAAGAATTTTATTAATAATATTAAAGTGTAAAGCTTGCACAATTTGCACTTTGTAGGCATTCAGCTGAAGGCGATTCTTTGAGTTGTATTTTACGAATACATAATTCTTTGAGTTGTAATTTACGTATTCATAATTCTTTGAGTTGTAATTTACAAATACATAATACTTTGAGTAGCAATTTAGTATTCATAATTCTTTGAGTAGTAATTTACGAATACGTAATCGGTTTTTGCGCAATATTTTTTATTCGAAAGTTATGAGGTACGGAAACCCCGACAATAATTAATGAACACCCTGTATTTGAGGAATTAAAAATACTGTTCAGTGAAATTGTACAGTATAATGAATAAAATAATGTATTGAACTTTATCGATTAATCTTTTTTTTATCTTTACATCCTGGATAATTTAAAGTCTGTTTTTAAGTTAGTTCTGTAATAAAATACAGAATCTGTACACTGTATACCATACAGTTAATCTGTGTACTGTATACCATATGTTATCTGTATACTGTAATACCATACAGTATACAGATAACAATAATTGGAATGCATTCTATCGTAACAAATTAATTGTATTTTTAAATTTTGTTCATTTTCTTCCAAACTAGCCGGGGAAAAAACCACATTTAAATCGGTGTTTAAATGATTTCAAATATTTATGATTACTTATCTAGTTTCTTTGGATTATGCTTATTTACTTAAAATGCTTGTTTTATAAATATTGTATCTTCAATCATATCTTATCTGATAATTCTCAGATATAAAGTGAATTATAACTTTAATGTGTACAAAAGGTGAAACTTGAAAATGTTACGAAAAATTCTTTTCGTGTTTATTAATCTTCTAAAGTCTTATTTTGAGTATATATATATGTGTGTAAGTTTATTTTGGTTGAAGCAGAATGCAGATTCGAAGACATTAAACAGACATTGTATTCTTAAATTAATTTTAATATCCATTCTGGGAAAGCATAATTATTTACAAGCAGAGACGCAGACTAGGCATCTCTGCCACAGAGCGGCACAAAAGCAGATGTAAGGAAGGGAGGGCGCGAAACAAATGATCACTAGTCTTATATAACATGGGATTTCCGACCATGTGGCAATTGAATACATGTGTTGACCTGTGACAAGGGCGCATCGGAGGAATCATTTTCACTTGATGCGTAGAACTGATTACGCAGTAATTTTTACACAGCTGCATACGTAGAACGGGATCAGGAAACAAGAAAACACTTTAGAATGACCCCGACATGAGCCGAACTAGGAAAAAAATTTAGGAAATTTATTTGGATTAAATTACATATTAAAATAGCATTATATAAAATATACAATCTTTGAAACAGAAGGTTATTTATAAAGAAAATAATCTTGGATAATCTTACATGCTCTCTTAAAATTCTTGTGACGTTACAATGAACATTTATCATTGAATTATTTTACATGCAATGAATAAATGTCTTATTTCAAAATATCTGTTTTAAGAAGGCATCCGAGAATTTCAAAATTAGTCTCTACATTTTTTTAAGGAATTTATTTTATCTACAGAGTTATAAGAAACTCCTGCGATTTACTGTAAGCAAAATGTTAAAAAAAAAAAAGCATCTTAATAGAATGGCTAATATATAAAACCGTACACAAAGAAAAAATGATTATACTGGTATCAACGCAAGCATACTGCCTGTTATTCTTACAGGAAAAATGTTGATGTAAAGATAATTATTAAATGAGTATTTGCGTGTATATATTAAACTTAACCATGGGAAATTTTCTCTCGGGACTTTATCATGAACCTCTACCATTATTTTGAGTCCTGGTTCTTTTTGTGTTCAGCTTTTTATTTTAATGACAAGAATAAAATATGCATTATTATCTTTTCTTCTCACTGACAAGTTGGATCAAAAACTTGATATAAATTGTCACTGACATATAAAATGTCCTTTCCCGTGAAATTATCTTCATGGGTGGAAAGATTTACTAATAGCGATTTTTAATGGATGTTGAATGTATGTCAGATCAATCATGGTGACAAACTTGCCATTTGGTGGCTTGACGATCAGTTTTATAGTTATGGCGACGAAACTGAAGATTCTGGAAACTACAAGAATTTTGTCGCTATCCTATAAGGTCTAATCTAGATATATCCAAGATATATAGATATTTCTGGAAGATTCCATTAATCTGCCGGGAGAATACTGAAGGCGAAACGCATGTGCATACATTTCGGAAGGATATCAATATAAGAAATTAATCTTTTCCTTGGAGATTTTATCGCGAAGGAGGATCTTTAGTTGCGAACTCTGGGGGCTAGTATACTTCTCTCATCAGAGATTGTCTGATTACTTTTGTGGTGTGTTTTTACTGTTGCTCTTCGTGATCACCTCAACTGTTATTTTGCTTTGTGTTTTCTTGTAGACTTCAACATTTTCTGCTATTCAGCTGGTTGATCTTTCATCATATCTGCACAACGATTTTCCCAACAATATCTGCAATTTTGGTATCCATTGGAATCGAAATCCGCATCTGTAGAACGTATACGAAAACATATCGGGCAACGACTCCTCAAATCTCAGATTAAATCTAAAAACTAGTCTAAAATGTTGACTTTTAAGATTATGTAGATTTACAGCGTTTACATACGATCAGAGGAACAGGCCGACAAGCAAACAACGCTTCGAATTTACTCTAATATCTTGTGGGAGATAGATAGGTTCCCTTATAGAGCTTGTTGTTAAAAAAGATGCAACTCCATTTTAGGGCAATTATATGTTATACGTAGCATCTTGAGGGTAAAATGAAATTTGTTTGGTGCAAGAAAATATTTAACCCAATTATTAGTTCACATATTGCTCAAGAAAAGGAACAACATGTCTCGTTAGTTTGTTGCAAAGCAAAGACAGGCTACTTACTTTTTCTTACTGCCATAATATTAGACAGCCTTCAGCAAGAATATTGTGGTGAATAGCATATAAGCCAGTTAACAACTACGCTGCACGAGCAATTGCTTTTGCATAATGGTTATGTTATTGGACTGCGAACCACAAGGTCCCAGATTCTATCCCCACGTATCTCATTTCGCTAAATTGGTGACCTCGGACGATGAACCTTCAACCTTCGTACAGCTGTTGTGGCGCCATCTACCCGCAACCAAAGTCGTCAGACTCACTTGACGCAGCAACACAAAGTCGTCAAATTCACTTGACGCAGCAACCCAAAGTCGTCACACTCACGTGACGCAGCATCAGCAACCACACACGCTCGCCATAACTTTTGGCGTTACTCAACTGGGTACAGGCCCATTAGACAACAGCTAAACATATCACCACTCAACAGCCATATCGTTCGTCTCACCTCCGATTCACTGGAGGGAGAGACTGTGGTGAATAGCATATAAGCCAGTTAACAACTACGCTGCACGGGCAATTGCTTTTGCATAATGGTTATGTTATTGGACTGCGAACCACAAGGTCCCAGGTTCTATCCTCGCGCATCTCATTTCGGTAAAATATACTCAACACCTATTCCTTACGACAGCAAAATGTTAAAAAAATTGTTAATCAACCGCAAACATATATAGCCAATGATCCGTTATATAATAATGGATTATAACAAGACACTGTATATGATAAACCAGAGTTCCCAGAAAGGAAATGTGACGACTTAAAAATAAAAATGTGTTTGTTAAGTCAAAATATGTGCTGTATTTCGATAACAGTATTTTAAAAAAATTTAATTCTTCTAAATTTTTCCGTAGAAATATATGAAATGTACACATTTTGTGCTAAGGAAGGGCCATTCCAATAATGTGTCATATCATCGGTAGATATATTTTTGATTAGAAAATACTTTCTCAATATGCAAAAATAATTAAAGAAATTTACGAAAAAGAATATTTTTCACGCAGAATCTTGATTCTTCATACATTTTTAGGGTTGTACAAACTATTGAAGGAGTGGACTTATCCCCTTTTATTGCATTAAACTCTTTAACTTTAGCATTTAAAAAAGTAGAACAAAATCAATCTATTTAGTTCTACTTACACTGTCTTAGAATTAACGTTTTCAGAGACAGACAAAAGCAATTATCGGAATAAATTTCTCAGAATCATGAAGATTTATATCAAAATCTGGAGATAGCATTTTTCGACAACTTCCATTGTTTACTTCGTATACTAAAAAAAAAATTAAGATTCAAAATAAGTTCTTTGAAATGTGATTGATTGTTGTCTACTTTACATTTTATGTACTATTATTTTATATTAAAATAAATCATCCCTTATCTAAATGACTTATAGGAGCAATTTCTAGAAATTGTCATTGACTTTTTAATACCACGATTCCACACTTCTGAAAATTAAACCATTCGATTTAATCCTACAGCTCTAAAATTTCTTCTTGGAACTTCTTAATGACGTTGATTCTGTCTTTCATCTAAAATAATTCTGAGCACAGTAAGTCTTGGAATTTTACTTTGATCATTTGTCATTTTATGTTTGTAATTTTTTTTTTTTTTTTTTTGCTCTTTATTTCGTGAGTAATGGAACAGGAGAGGAAGTTGAGTTCAAACATCCCAGTCAATACAGCTCTTAAAGATTCGATGGGATCATATCGTGAAACTATTCATCATCATTGATATAGCTTGTGGGGGATAAAATCGAGAGTAATTGTTTCTTTTTTGGTAATCGCGATTGGAAGCAATAAAGTGATTAATTAATCTTAGAACTGTGACATTTACTAATGCTCTGGAGAAGAATTCGTGAAGTTTAGACGTCTGACTTATAAATTTTTACAAAGATGATTTTGAAAGCTGAAACGTTTAAGTAGAAGTGAAATATCTAATAGCTGAGATACTGCAAAGTACTTAACTATAACTTATTTTTTAGACTATGAAACTAACTTAACTTTTTATTAAAGCATTTAAATTTCTTGTATTCCCAAAACACAAACATACAATTCAAGCTTAAAAATTTGCGTTTATTTTTAATTATTATCAAACAATTTTTGTTAAGAATTAGGGAAGCACATGTTCACGTCTTTCCGATGAAATACTAATGTATTACAATTCAATTTTTTCCATTGCAAGGGCTCTATTCTTAAAGCGCAAGTGTTGTGACTCAATATTAAGTCGCGGAAATTAAAACCACTTTATTAATTTTATCGTAAAATATATTTTTGATAAAATAGTTGGAGAATTTTCGGTGACAAGAAAAAATTCATATAAAGTTGAAGTTTGCATTTTAAAAAGATAATATTGTTACGAAAAGATCTGTGCAGTCAAGTTAACAGATTCAGTATATAACGCTTTATTCTTCACGAAAACATAAAATCCAGACAACAACAAAAAATGCGAAGAGTGCACAAACAGAAATCAACAACGTAAAAGCAGCATATCGTAATTAAACAACCAGAAACAGCGTAAAACATTTGAGAGAACGTGTTGGGGTTTTTCCGCTATTAGTCTAGAAATAAGGAACATACTGTTACAAACATCTCTAACGGATGCTGAATAGATATCGGATCTATATTTCTCTGCATCAGAGACAAATTTTGTGACATTCGCTGCAAAAATGAAGGATCCCGAATATTCTAGGTGATATCTCAAATATGATTCGAGAAGTCATGGTGGCCTGGTGGTAAAGCCTCGGCATCGAAACCGTAGGTTTACAGATTCAAAACCCGGTTCCATCTAAGAGCCGTCGTGTAAGCCGGACTGGTGTACATTAAATCCGACGGAGCAAAATGTTCTTCCGCTGGTGTGGTGCGGAAGTTTGGAGATGGGGTGCTAGCTCAGATGTCGTCCTCGTCATCTGAGAATGGTTCAATATTACGAGGTCCATCCCGAAATAGCCCTCGTGTTACTTTAAAACGAATTTTAGTTAATATAACTAAATTAAACCAATATGATTCGAATTCCGTAATTAGCTCTGATTCTATCCCTATCATGGGAGCTATAAAAGCAAAGTCGGACACACATATATAATAGCAAGGGATAGTGAAGTGTATTGTGTCTTTAGAGTGTTGATCGTCGGCGAGTGTTCTCAGCGTTCTTTGCGCATTTGAAGTGTCTGCTAATGATATACTGTTTGCGCGCATAATTTTAAATTTTGCAAGTATTTTTTTTATGTATATGTGTTATTTGTATGTTTGCTTTCTTTTATGATAAGGCATTCTTATCCTTTATTTATGAGACCCTCGGGTGGCCCCTCGAAATGAGGATGAGATGCTTCCGGCATGGTGGTTGGATCTCGCCACCCTGGAGGATACACTAATAGGTGGGGGATCTGGCTCCTCCCATCGATGACGGGACGTATTTCCTTCGGGGAGGGTTGTACCGTGGCCGGTGACGGCCCTTAGGACTCAACCACAGCTCCCGCCAATGTTGCTGTTGCGGCGGTCCGGTCATTCAGTTTTATGGTTTAAATCCGTGTGCCTTCGAGTGGGTCGGAGAGTTAGATGGTTGACTTATCCTTTATTGATCTTTTAGGATTTTTTTAAGTGTACAGCAACCGGATGGATTCACTGTAAGAATATATCATGAAATAATGCTTTAAAACTCTTATACGAGAATTATCAATAACTTCCCATATGTGTATAATGAAACAATTTAAACATTTCACTTGAGAAAAAAATAAAAATAAAATTACGGTTTACTAATTGTTCTAAATGCATTTTGATTTTATCATTGTTACGATTCCCGAATTATTATTATGATTATGCTGAAATATTTCATCACCATCACAATGGAAAGTGTCTCCTTCTGCAAATTAGATATTCATTCTGTCTCTTTGCTACGTCAGTTTACAATGAAGGCCAATTTTGTCACTGATGAATTTCATTCTAGAAAATAGTCTTGTCACTTTGACAAATAACTCTATTTTAATCCTCGACTGCTCCGTTTCAGTTCAAAAATTTGATAAGGTTTCAGTGCCTTTCTGAATAAATTAAGAAAGTCAGTTTCTATTACGTCGAAATTTGTCATAGTGAAACATTATGACAAAGTGACTGTAGAATATCTACTTTTGTCTCTTTACTTACATTTGGAGAATGAATTAATTGTGTATAAAAGATTAGAAATCTGTGCGCTTGCCAAGCTTTTATCCTAAAGTTCAGCCTCAAATAAAAAGATTGAAATTCAAGAATAAATGAAATAAATAGAAAAAAATTACGATGTGATCAACTAAAATTCTGTGGAAACATTGTGATTAATATTCAGAAATCTGAATGAGCGACAAAAACAATTTAAAATCACATTCGAAATAACTAAAGTGTTAGTTTTGATTACTTCTTGCCGACTTTGGCCACCAACTTGTTCAGTCAGATTACTGACTTTTTAAGCAGTTAAATGATTAATATAGATTGCATCATTTGATACGACTGAAAAATATGAATTTATTTAAATAAATTTACTAAGAATTATTCTTGAAGCAAATATTAAAGTTTATATACTACAAAATAAATTATACTACGAAATAAATAAACAGAATTGTAAATCTTATTTCACGTTAAGTTCAAAGAAACTTCTTTTCTTTTCTTTTTTTTTTTATCAAGGGAGACATGATGTTTTTTTTGGTTAGGTAGTTTTGAAGCTCGAAATCATATAGGCAATGAATAAAGCATAAATGGCAATTTTCATCACCATCTTTTAATCGCACATATTTGTTTTACCTGCTTTTATCAGTATTGCTTTATTATTACGTATGCTTCTTTGACAGCAGATGCGTTTTTAAAAGGCTGACGTAGAACTATGACATCCTAGCTGTTATTTCATCTCAAAATCGGTCCCCCTCCAAAACTTTGTTTGCCAGCTAGAAAAATTAAAAATGAAAGTTTAAAAAAATTATATATATATATATATATATATATATATATATATATATATATATATATATATATATATATATATATATATATATATATTAGAGAGAGAGAGGGGGAGAGGGATAGAGACCGATAGAGAAGTCTCATGATAGTTTCAAACCGGTTTAAACTGGTTAATGACTTAAATTAATTAAGACAAATAATGACTTAAAAATAATAATGTTCTCACATGATAACTTAAAATTTGCGATCGTTGATTTCATTTTTTTTTTTAACTTTTATCTTAACCCTTTGTAGGGCCGTGGGAAGTATGCTTCCCACCAAATTTATCAATCTTTGTATGAAATTATGTAATTTGGCATAAGTTCTGACAATTCTTTTTAGTAAAACAAGAACTAAGATGCTTCAGTTCTTTATCTCAGACAAAATGATGTGTCTTGATTTGTTACTTAATTATTAATTAACCAAATTAATTAATTAATCAAATTAAATTTATCTAATAAGCTAAATGAATCCCTCTTCTTATTCTAATTTCAAGCCTAAAAATATTTTAACATAATATGACTAGAAAAAAATGGCCCTTTAAAGGGATAAAGCCGTTAAGCCGTTTTTTATAAGTTCGTGACTTTTGCTAAATTTTTCTAAGGCTGGATGGATTTTGTCGGACTTGGCGAGAAACTGAATACTAATATTAAGTCTCATCAAAAAATTGTACAGAAATGAAATTGATATAATTAAAAAAGTTAATTTTAAATCGCAAGATAATATAAAAGCTTTCTTTACATTATTTAATAATGTTTTAAGAAAATATGACATCAATTTCCAGAAGCGAGTCGTAGCTATTTCGCTTCTAGCATGGGTTAAGCTCATTTTCGTGGTTTTAAAATTTCTGTTTATCTGTTTCGACAATCTTGTAATTTTACATCTTCTTCCCTTTGACTGAATGACGAGTTTCTGATGACGTGGTGAATTATTTCCATAACATTTATAATAACATTTTGCTGTTCCAAAAATTAGCTAAGGAAGCGTTGAATGAGTTAATGTTGGGAAAATATGCAATGAAGCAGTTTGAGATACGTTGTTTATTTACATTTGACCGTTGCCATTCAACTATAACTAAAGAGAGCGGTTTTTGCGTCACGTATGTTAGCTATTTATAAATAAATTGATTATTACATTTCGGTATATTTGCACTGCGTTTCAAAATACGGAGAGGAAAAATAATGTCAGAATTTCATAGTCTTTTAAAGTGAATAAATCATTATTTGCAAATAAAGGGCATCCCATTGAGAAATGAATCATTTAAATTAATTCAGTGTATGGTTATTACAAATATTTCTTTCAGATAGTGAAAGAGCTTTCTATATCAATATCAATAAATGGGTATAGGGTTAGTATGATAACCGCATGCCTGTATATGGGCTATCATACAATAATTATAGAAGAAATAATTACTATGATGCATTCTTTTTTTTTCTTTTTTCAATTCCTACTATTAACTCACACTCTCTCTATATATATCTTGATCAAATTTTCAATCGTTAATAAAATACTTTTTATTCATCCACTCGGGTTCAAATACAGTTTTTTTTTTCAACTTGCAGTGGATGACACTTGATGTTAATACAGTATTTTTTTAAATTTTAATTAATTAATTAAATTTGGCCAGTAACTAATATTTGGTAGCCAAAGTAGCCAAATCCATCGCTATGTTGCCAAAGGGTCGCCAAGCTCTATTTTGCCACTTAATATTGTAATTCTGTCATATTTATATACATATTTATATTAATTGTAGTTATTTAATAAAAAGTAACTAATATATATATATATATATATATATATATATATATATATATATATTTTGTTGACCTAAGTAGGAATTGACTTACAAATATTTTTTTATACATTATTTGTTATTTTTGTTACAACGATAGTTAAATTTTCATTTAAAATCTTTATTTAGTTTTTATGTAATAATTAAATGAAATTATCATTTTATTTTACGCAATTATGAAAAAAAATTATCGTTATTATTGGAATCATTAGTGAAAATTATCATTAAGTTTTGTGTAAATACTATGTATCTGTGCGCTCAATTAGATACAGTTATCAATAAGTATTAATAATAATGTGATTATTACATGAAATTATCAATTTTTTGTGTAAATAGTAAGCAAAATTATATTAAGAGATAAAATCAAACACATAAAACTATTGCTGTAAGCAATTGCTGTTGAAACAATTACTTACTATTTTCAAATCACTTTGAAATTAACAGACAAAATTAAGAATTGGAGGGGGGTGGGTATATAATTCCTAAGATATTTGGTATAATCCAGGCTTCCATATTTTATGATAAGACTTTTTTACATTCAGTGTTGTGAGTATTAGGAGGTGGAGATCAACAGTCATTCTTTCCATAGAGCTGTGGTTGAATATCATGATATCCCTTTTCTCCAAAATATCACTCTTTTATAGTCAAAACAAGATGTCAATCTGATTAAACTACCCAAACTTAACTTCAGTAACACTGACATATAACAAGAGTAAATATGCGTTTAATATTTATTTTGGTGCTATGAAGAGGCTGCCATGGCCTGTTGATAAGTTCTAGATTTTGGAACAGAGAGGGTAGTGATACTCGATTGAACGCCATGATACTCTATTGCATCGACAAATCGTTATATAATCGGGTCTGGTACAGTTGTAGCTGAGAATTTTGGAGACAACGGGGTGACAGTTCAAGTATCGCACTTGTCTTCCAAAATATCTTTCATCTTCAAAATAAGATGTTAATTTGATTAAACTAGCTAAATTTATCTTCAGTAACACTGACATGTAAGAGTACATATGCATTTAATATTTATTTTGGCACATATGAAGTGGCCTGTTGGTACTTTCTAAATTTTGGGACAGAGACTCGATACCTAATTACATCGATGAATCGCTATATAAGAAGGTCTGGTGCAGCTGCAGCAGAGAATTTTGGTGAGAATTCGGTGACAGCTAAAGTGTCATCCTTAACCGAAATTTTGAGATTCGCCTCAAAATAGCTCCCCTGTTGCTCCAAAACTAAATGTAAAAAAACGGAACTGTCAATTAACATAAATAACTGGCTTAAATAAGTAAAAAAATTGTAACTTGAAAATAATAAACAAAGCAATCGAAAGTAATACTCCAGTATAATATGATGGTAAAATATCAGCTTTGAAACTGGAGAACTCCACGTTCAGAAACAATTCCTACAAAGAT
Source organism: Argiope bruennichi (assembly GCF_947563725.1). Lineage (NCBI taxonomy): Eukaryota > Metazoa > Arthropoda > Arachnida > Araneae > Araneidae > Argiope > Argiope bruennichi. The sequence goes on from NC_079156.1 coordinate 38,262,020, forward strand.
CTATATTGTGAGTGATATTAAATTTGCTATCGAAGTTCAAACTTCGCAATGGGGTGGAGTGGAAATCTGGGGAATGGTATGTGCGTTTAAGTATCGTGCTCGTTGCCATTCCATTCAGTTCAAATACTAATATCCGCTTGAAACGATTTTTTAAGTAATTCTAGTTTATGATCCAAATAATTTATCCAAACACCAGTAAAATAAAATCACTAAATTCAAATCATCAAATTATCACTGAATGTCATTTTTCCTCCAAATTTCCTTTAAGCAAATATTTTCCAATCCTGCTAGTTGGGTTCCGCTTTTGTTGGTAACTGTCGCCGCGTTGGCGCCAGAAATCAAACTGTTAATCCAGCGGTTAAAAACTGCTACTGACAAGGAGGAGGTTTTGATCGATGGCGGAAGGACAACATTAACGATCCGAAAGTCTTGGAGAGTCTCGTAACGAGTCTGGATTCTTCGGGTGGAAATCCCCGAATGTAAACAGTTCCCGACAGGGCTCTGCAAATTGCTTTCTCTTTTAAATAATACACGCATTAGTCATTTTGTGTCGTCGGTCATATTCAAATTCGCAAGCAGCCGTATTATCGCTGGTACAATTGGCTGCCAATATTGGTGAAAAGAAAAAAACAGGGTGGTAGAATAATAATGGAATTTTTTGGGGGGTGCGGGTGGAGAATAAGTTTGTTGATATGCCATGGAAAAAGAATTAAGCATTGTTTATATTAATTAGTATTGATTATTTCTGTGGTTATGTTACGTTAAACAGACTTGTAGGTGTATATATTTTTTATTTTTTCTTGTTTTCCATTTTATATTTTATTAAATAATACACGCATTAGTCATTTTGTGTCGTCAGACATATTCAAATTCGCACGCAGCTATATTAAAGTTGGTATAATTGGTTGCCAATATTGATGAGAAGAAAAAAAAACCAGAGTGGCAGATCAGTAACGGTATTTTTTTGAAGGGGGGGGAGGGTGAATAAGTCTATTGATATGCCATGGGAAAAAATTAAGCATATGTTTATTACTTTCTTGTATTCGAAGTATAGAGAAACTAATCGCCAAGCAATTCGAACTCGAGAATTTGATGAATCTTGACGTTTTAGATCACCCTGAATTTATAATTTTTTTAAAAAAAATTTCTGTCTGTGACAAAGATACCTCAAAAAGGCTTTGATCTAGACGGATGAAGTTTGGTATATGTCTTTACACCCAAGTAGTAGATTTCCGTCAAACTTTGAATAAATTCTGTTCAGAAGAAGTCCGTTTGTCTTGATGTTCGAATATAAGTTAATACAATATCTACAAAATGAAGAGAACTAGATATATAAAATTCAGTGCACAGATTTAACATCTAAAGTGGAGACACTTATTAAAGTTCGAATCAAATCGAAAAAGGGGTTGAGAGTCTGTCAGTCTGTACTTTCAGAAAAGTATACTTGTGATAGCTATTATTGACCTAAATATATAAAATTTGATATGGTATTCTGTGACTGCAACTGCAGTTTCGTGTCAAATATATTTGTTTCAATTCGATTAGGAAAGATGAATCTAAAATATAAATTCAATTTTTGGATACTATTAATTCTTACCAGGGATGAATCGCCAAAACACTCGCCAAGGATCTCACAATAGATCCAGTAAAAATGCTAAATTTATGCCAAAAGATAATATATAGTAACTTTTGTACGCCAATGCCATGCAAGGCTTTCTACGGGCAAAACCTTTATTAATGACTATGAGTGAAAATTTTGGAGAAACCACTCTCGCTGGTATTCATTAGCATTGATTGTGTGTAATATTATGTCACAAGAAACAAACTTGTACGTCTATATTTTTACTTTTTGTTTTTGTTTCCCGTTTTGTATTTTGTTTTACGGAATGTTCACAGCCTGAAATTTGCCTTTATGAGTATTACATCGCCTGCCAATATCGGGAACATGAATGTGAAGTTTCCTGACTGAAGACTCAAGTTCTCGCTTCCGCAAGTGGTAAAGAAATTTAGGTTAGGCTGGTAAATATCCTATCGCCGACGACAGGATATACCTTCTTAAGGAGGAATCTGCGCATGAGTCATTTTCAAATGGGACAAAATTGCGGATATTACAATACACACATTGTTATTATTATATGCGCTGCTACTGTCAATCAAATACACCAGATGGCTTATGCTAGGTTGGTGTGATTTCTTTATGGATATTTCATTAATACATTAATTATGACACACTGAACGTCAATATATAAACTATGCATTCTTTATAATAAATATGTATGATAGCTAATATGGTTGTATATATTGCGAAGAGATTTTCATGAATTGCAATATGTTAGGTTCACATTTTTTGCTTCCCATTTCGGAGTTTTTGTCTCTCCACATGAAATGCTCGGTTTCAGTACCATACTAGTAAACTAGTGTCATGGGCCGGGATAGCCTGGTTGATAGAGCGTTGGATTTGCGTCCCTTAGGTTGCGAGTTCGAACCCCGTCGGCCGAAGATTCCCCGTGTGCTTTGGTGGCTGACGCGCGTATAAATCTGTTGTGGTCACAAAATCCTCCATGTTGAGAGCGATACCACTGAGGGTACTGGATCAGGATTGATTGTTCTCTGATGCAGGTCTAAATGACGATATGTGGATGAGTGAATGAAATGCGTGAGTGAAGTCCGCCCCGCAAAAAGGGTTGTGACGTGTGTGTGTAGCTAAGTCGTTCTCTTGGCCGTAGATGGCGCTACTATAAAAACAAGAGACGCACTCCCACCGGCTTAAATTGCTGTCTTCGTAACAGCGGGCTTGTCCATGGCAATTGCCATAAGAATCAGCAACGACATCTAATGTCATACCATAAATAGACCTCATCTCAACCTATCAAACTTAATTATCAGAAGAATGTTCCCACTTGCGGTTGCCTTTGATTATCAGCAAGTCTTAGGCCTATTTACTCGCACATTTATATAATAGTCTTAAAAATAATTCAATCGTATAATATTTGTGTATGAATTATCGAAAATGGGAAAGAATTTAATTACATAAAAATCCCATTTGTAATTGGTATTTTGAGACAAATCTTGCAATTTCGATGTCCAATTAGCTCATGAGAACGACACTTTAGTGGAACCCATTTCAATAACCTTCCACACCATACCAACAAAAAGGCGTTTTATCTCAGACATCAGATTTAAGGTGGCCCATGTTTGAGAACACCATAAATATTTAATGGAACCGGTTTTCGAACCTCGTGACTTCCGGAACTATACTGTTTTTTTTTTTTGTTTTTTTTTTATCACTGAGCTATCATGACCCACACCAGAGGGGGGAAAATCTAAAGGATTGCATTTTGACATCATTTATTATATACTAATAGGGGAAGGTGAGTTACAAAAGTTTAGAATTTTTGAGATTGTTTCAAGAGTGAATTAATTTAATGACTCAAACAACATATAATTATATCAGCCATTTAAAGATTTTTTTTCTAATTTGCAGTATATGCCAATTTCTGTTAACTATTAAATTAACTATTGTCTCATGATTAGAGAGGTTTCCCGCGCAGAATAAAAGAGAATTGATCATTAATTTGTAAAATTTAATATTGAATTTAACCCTAATTTCTTGGGAGTCCATGGATATAAAATTTATGATAGTGAATAAGATATTACTTCAGTTTTTTGAAGCTTTTTGCTTTCTATGATTTTAATCATAACAGAGAAAATATGGTAATCTTGAAAAATACTAATTGAGATCTTGATGAATCTCCAATTTTCGGAGCTCTCTGAACCCGAAAAATATTGTGGAGGATTATGTCTGTCTCTCTGTGAACACGATAATTTTAAAAAAAATCCGGTTTTCTATATTATACTATAGAGCGCGTAGAATTCTCATGTGAGGGGCACTGAAAATAATAATCTGAGTTCTTGTGGCATTTAATAATTTTCCCAAGTTAAGGAATAACAACTTTATTAGTATAAGAAAAAGTTTTACGAAGAGACTCCCCTCCTGGTTTTTCATCAATTCAGAAATGTTTATACAAAGATTGTAATAATCTATCGTGTACTTATTTAACTTATTGGAATAGTATTAAGAAACAAAGTTTAATGCGATTAAATTTTATGATGGTACTTAGTTTTTCCGTAACTTTTGATGCCAATAGTTTCTTTTTTAAAAGTTTCTTTAAGATTTAAGAAAACAATAAAGGAAATACTTCAAAATAAGCTGTCGTTCCTACAGCATTCCAAATACATTCTTGTCTTGTTAATCCGCTTATAGTGAAAGGCTTATTGGCTTCTGTTTTGTTCGTTGAAATCAGAATTTCTTCTCCTCGTAGGTCTCTTTTTCTTTCCTTCGTTAAAGGTTCGGTATTTCAAAATGCTTCTTTCAAAAAATGTTTTACAAAAATATGCTCGTTTGAATTAATTTTTTTTATATTTTTCTTTTCTCTGAGAATAAAATGCATAATATACAAAAATTCCAATTCTATTATTTATGTATTCGATTGCCATGTATCATATATTCTTTTTGATTTCAAACAATTTTCTTCGATTTTGCTCTGGAATATGAACACTTATTTAAATGAATTATTTGCTTTATTACTATTAAATTATTACTTTCTTTAATTTTTTGTATACAAAATGAAAAGATTATATTCGTTAAAAAATTCGTACTCTTGATTTTCACAGGTTTATACCTTTTAAACGTCCCTTATTTCGAAAATTGGGAATATTGTTTGTCTTCCGCTCTGTTTATCTGTTTGTGAACGCAGTAATTCAAACCTGATTTGAGCTAGACATATGAAATTTATTATGCTGTTTATACGCCGTATATTTGTAATTTTTTTTTATTGAATGTTGAACGAAATTCATTTACAGAAAGTTTGATTGTCTGTCAAAGTACACGTAAACAAGAAAATTAACAGTACAAAGAAATCTGAATGAACAAAATTTGGCCCAGGTATTTCGTATCAAAATCTGAACCAATCAGTCAAGAGGTTAAACGTTAGTCAGTCTGAATTTTCAGCTAAATATAAATGCGGCATCTCATTGACTTGATTAAATGAAATTTATTACAGTATTTTAATATCTAAAATGCATTTCGTTGTTAAATTCTCAATAAACGAATCAGCTGTTTATTTTGTGTTCCAAAAATGATTAATGGATTTTGAAAATCAATTTAAAAAAAAACAAAAAAAGAATGCGATAAGACGTATCATTTGCGGTCTCACCCTTGGAAAATCCGAAATTTATTCCAATTAATTGCAAACTTAATTAGTATTGCTATCGACAGATGGCGCTGCAAAATAGGAAAAGTAAAATCCAGTATGAAAATTTTGCTATGACTATTGCAACAATGTCATCTTCATTCGCAGCAACAACGTGGCGCAGTCTGAGCCAAAAAATGAAATACAGAATGGCGATCTCAAGTACTTCATTTTAACTACACCTGTTGCAGATCTCCAAAAATGCCTGTCAGTGACAATATTAAATGTAAATTTGCAATTTTGAGAAATAAAATTTCTATCGCATTTGATCATTTTTTATTTGTTTGCTTGTTTTCAAAATCAATAAGCCATTTTTGGAATACCAGGTAAAGGCACCATTTAAACTACGTTATTTAAAACCATCAGAAAAGTTCATATAATTATTTCCTTCATTCCTCGATGAAGATGCTATTATGCAAATATTATGAAAGAACGAAGCATTTGTGCCTCAAATTACTTATGATATTTTTGTTTAACCTCTAACTTGAATTTTTCATTTCGCTGCAAATTTTCTGAATGACTTTCTATAATTCAATGATTTAAGCAAATATTTAATGAAATATGTATATCGAATCAATTATAATTTTCCATAGATCCATCTTCTTTCAAGCATATTTGGAATAAATTACACAATTGGGAATCAAATCCAAAACAATCTTTATTTACAATGTTTTCGTTAAACTCTGCAGAAAAAATTCTATCAGGGCATTTTTTCTAAAACGTTAATATTGTTATGAATTCTGGGTTATTTCGATTTGTTGGTCGATTAGAAAACACAATTAAAAGGCCTTAGTTACAAACAACGACGTTTATTAAACACGAAGCCAAGAGTTCACGGACAACAAATACACATCCCAGTCGAACACACGCCATACACAGCAACAGACTGCAACAATCGGTAGTTCACAAGTTGTAATAGCAACTATAGCACACAAAATGGCCAGACAGAATTCAGCAGCAGGAGGAGGGGGTCTACGTAGCTACTTACTATGGTTTCTCCAAACGCCTGCAATTCTCCACTGTCTCCGCGCTTTAGCTATATCTAACTGCCGACTCATTACGACTGGCTATTCCTTACAAGATTCGATGCTGCTTCTATAATAAATTCCAGGATTCAGCTTAAACTGCCTGCCCTTTTAGTTCCGGAGCCGGACAGAGAAGGTTCTGGAACAATCAAGCACATCTCGGTTCCTATCGGTTCTATCACCAAAATTCTGGAGGATTATTATTATCTATTATCTATTTTGTCGCAAAATTCGTCGCCAAGCTCTGGAATTACTGATTTGGCACACGATCAGCATCCAATAGAGCTGATCGTAAAACGGTCTTTCCAGTGATTGAACTAATCCTGCTTTGAAGCGACATTACAGATGTGTAAAAATATACTAGTTAGCGTAGGCGATCAGCTGGTTAGCAAAGAATATTGGTTATATTCGATTTTAGATAAATTGTTTAGACATAAGATCATATCAATACATTAGTTTGTCTTATTTGTGTTTTATATATTGTGTATATGAAACCTTTTAATGAAGACAGTCCCAGAATATCAGAGAGTTATTAAAAATTTAAAAATCTAGTTCATCTATCTTCTAAAATTCGCGATATTGTTGCTTCACTTTTCACCACAAAGAAATTAAACAAAATCCTTCTTTAATTTTCAGCAATGGGCGAAAAATCACTCGATTAAATATTTGATGAAACAGTAAAATCAGTTTGAATTTCAGAACAAAAATGAAATCTATTATTGGAAACTAAGCAATGTATAATATTATTAAATGTTGGCAAAATTTAAAAAAAAAAAAAAATGTTACTTAAATTGATATCGTTAAAAGACGCTTTTACAAATTTTCAATTGGTGTAAAATTCCTTTTTATGCAATGATATTTTCGGAAATTATCGTCGGCATTCCTTTCTTCCTGCTTATAAATATCAAATAACGTTAATTAAAATTAAAGATAATGTGAGTTTGTCACTTCTCTTATCTGTTGGACAAATCGTTCTGTTGATAATTATAGAATTTCAGTCAGATTAGAAAATATCGGTGCCTATTTTAGACCAGCGATTCTCCAATTCATGATTAATATTAGATTCTACTTTACTAAAATTCTTAAACATCTGCGTTAATTTCTGAAAGAAGGCTTTATAGCTTTTCGAAATTTAGAAACTTTTCTTAGGCTGCTATACATTTTAAGCGATATTTCTCCATATACATAATATAATAAATTATTTGTCAATAATTTTTTTAATTAATATTGCCATTTTCCATGTCATTTTACCATAACATTCTTGGACTAATTTTTAATCAATCAGTACCATATTTTCAACTAATAAAATAAAATTGAAATTAATTTTGTTATGTCCTTATATTTGTGTCTTTTACTGTGCTTTTATTAACCTTTTTTCTTCCGTAAAGCGTGTAGCGCATTCAAGTGAATCTTCTGCAGGGTGGTCGTAACGCGCTTCAAACGTTCTGATACATTTTATAACTTTTAAACGTTTAAAACGTAAATGTTTTATTGTTTGAGTTTTTATTTTTGTTTGTTCTAATGCGGCGGCAGATGACAGCTGAGGAGAAATTTTCGCTGACTGGAGAGAACGGCGAAAGGGTTAAAGGTTACAATATGAAGTTGATAAAAATTATTTCTATAATTTACTTAGATCTGTCACCAAATGCTATCAATATTTTTTACAACTAAAACAGCCTGAAAGGACAGAAACCAGTCAAAGCATTTGAAAAAAGATTCTATTATCAGCAGAGCATCTGTAACAATCAAGAAGAGGAATCCTAAATTTTAATTAAACAAAAGCCACCGTCGTTGTTTATACCAACTAATCTCCTGAGACGGTAGCTTAGTGCCTACCAAGTTGGTTGAAACCTCCTTTCACAATTCCTATGGGACAAATACCCAAACAACGAATGGACTTAGGGTAGTACAAATGACAAAAATCCATTCATTTTCACGTCTGGAAAGTACGATTTTATTTCCTTCCAAAAACATGGATTAGCTGGTCGTATTTCTTGGAACATTTATTTCTCAACCTCAGGGCTTCCGTCATTCCTCAACCGCTTCAATGCAATCAGACAGCTTCCATTGTAGTGGGTCGTCAAAGACATAAATTCACGGGATGACGTCACGAAGCCACGTGATGCGAGTGACAGGTTCGAAATGGAAATAATTCTCGAGAGAGAGACGGAAATGCTAAATTGTTTTTTTTTTTCTTCTTCTACGAAACTATGAAGTAATACGTTACAAAGTAAAAGATTTTTCGTTTGTCGTTTTTGTCTTTGTCAGAAACGGTGGCATTTGACAGTTTATAAGCAGACAAGGGGATATCTTGGCTTTCTTTTTTTAGGAATGAAATAAGTTATGCGTGAAGTTAGATGTTCTGATTTCATTTCTTTTATATCCATGAACCATATTATTTTTGGATTAACTATAAGGTTAGCATTTTTACTTTTCGTATTTTTTTCATAACAAATTAGATTATCGGATCAATTCTCACTCAAGAAAAAAAATGCCTGAAGTTTTTATTTCAAAGATATAGACAATATAACCTAGCGGTTAATTTTTTCAATTATTAATATTATTAAATTAAGGATATACTGTAAATATCATCTAGAATTTATCTTTTGTGACTCTTTATCCTTTTTAACACTAAAATATTGTACAATATTGTACGACATTAAAACACATTCACAATATTACACGACATTAAAAAAAAATTAATAATATTACACGACATTAAAACATATCCAAAATATTACACGATATTAAGAGATATTCACAATATTGTACATTATTGTAGAATATTGAATAATGCAATATAATATCACACAATATTGTACAACATTAAACAATATTCGCACTAATGTATACTATTATTGAAAATTGAATAAATATAATGTCCCACAATATTGTACGACATTAAACAATATTCACAATATTGTATACTACTGTTGAATGTTGAGTAATGTAATATAAGATCATTCATTGTGCAATATTGTGCAACAGGCTGTGCCACATGGGATTAAAAGAAATTTCTCTTGCAAAAAAAATTATTACTAATTTACTTCTATGGAAAATTTTAATATGATTTATAAAAAAAATTATTTTATCTGAGACGAATCATTTCACAGGCGCATTTTGATTTTTTTTTTCTTTTTTGTATTTCAGTAGAGCCTACTACTAACATTCCATCTTACCATTACTCAAGTCTATAAAGGAAATAAAGAATAATATGGCTTGTATGGTTAAATGACTTCTGACATACAATAGAAATTTTTACATCTATTGTTGTCCATGTTTTTAATAAAATTCCATTAATCATTTTAGTTAACATGTTTCTTGTTTGGCTTTCCTCCTAACCTTCTTTTAAAGCAAGCTAAAAAAAAGTCTAACATCAACAAAAAAGGAATTAATTTAAGGCCAACTTTATCGCAATGCTAATCTGGCGTAACTGGCTGAATAATTAAGCAATGAAGTTGCTTCAACAAATAAGGGTTAAATTTTTTTTCTTTCAACTTTAATACATATTTTAAGATGTATTTCTAATGGAGTGCTGAAAATTTTATTCTATTTATTGCGTGGGCACTGTTGTTGTTTAAAAGAAATAAGTTTGTAAATTTGCAGCCAAGAGAAATTTTCTGCTCTAAGATAGTTTCTAGAGAAAAATTGAAATATTAATGAAGGTTGCGAATCGGAGCTGTTCAAGTCAATGGAGAATTAAACTTACGTTGTATGTTAAGAATTAAATTAAAAAGAAAAAATTAAAGAATTAAATTAAATTATAAGAATTAAATTATAATTATAAGAATTAAATTAAATTATAATATTAAATTATAAATAAGAAATCATGTGTAGAAATTAACAGAATGGCAGCACACTAGTAGCAAAGAAGAAGCAACAATTTACAACACTCAGAGAGAAATCACTAGAAATCAGCACCCCAAAGACAAAATTCAATCAACAACTAATTTACTACATATCGTGCGTGCTTCTCAGTTTTTATAGCTCCCAAAATAGAGCATCGAAAGATTTAGATTCCTGTTTCTCGTCTACTAATAAAGATGCCACCAAGTTTCCAACATATTAGATAACACTCATTTTTCTCTCCAAATTCATTGCCAAGGACAAGCAACACTGACCCGGCGTTCATTCAGTATCCCTTAGAGCTAGCTGTAAAACTGTAGTAACTGAACAGGGAAGAAATATTATGGATTTTTATCAGCATTAACGCATGCTCTCCTATTTCAAAGAGCGCTATAATACACAGTAAAACCTCACTTGTTAAGGTAGTTAGATATTGATGATCTGTTGTTTTATATTTGTCTTTAAAATCCAGGTGGTCAAGTGCATCAGAGGTTTATCATTGTATTTGAAATAGAAATCCAGAACATTCAAATAGTAAGAAATATTAATTATTTTATTTTCTAAAACCAGAATTATTCTGTTAGTTTTAAGCAGTATGCTTATTAATAAATTTAAAATTTTTGAATTATTTTTTTTATAATACTTCGAGTTTGAAATATTACTCTAAATGAGAATCATGTTGAAATCTTTTCAGTTGTCTTAACAATATTTACCCAATATTCCCGCTGGTTTTTTTGGAAGCGATTGCTCCAAAAAAACCAGCGGGAGCGATCCCCCAAATAATTTCTCGCTTACTTTCTAATGCACTTGTCATGACAGAGAAAGCCTTATATAACATTGGCGTACAATAGTTATGAAACATTAACTTTTGGCGGGAAATTAGCATTTTTATCGAATCTGTCGTCTTATCCTTGGCGAGTTATTTGGCGATTAATCTCTGGCATGTGTTAATAGCTCAAAAATCGAATTTGTGTTTTGATATGTTATTCTCAAATAAAAAATTGACACAAAATTGCCTTTGTAGTTAAAAGTCCCTTAAAAAATTTCATATATGTAAGTCATTGCATTTTTGAATTATTGCGTTTGCATGTTTCTGAAAGTACACATAGACAGTCAGTCCACCAGTAGTTGGATTTGGCTCAAAATTTGACAGATGTCTACACTATAGATGTTAAATATGCGCATCGAAATTTAACTATCAAGCTCGCTTCGTTTTGTAATTATCGTGTTAACTTTTATTCGAACAAACGGACAAATAGACTTCCTCTGAACAGATTTTACGCAAAATTTGACAGAAATATGGAAATTTGGTGTAAATACCGTATACCAAATTTCAATTATCTGTCTCAAAAAATATTTGAGTTACTTTTGTCAAAGACAGACAGAGAGGTGAACAGTTTCTAAAAATGTGTTTCTAAATTTCTCTTTCTAAATTTTTGATTTATGAAGGTCTAAAAAGTGGAAATTCATCAAAATCTCGCGCTTGATTTTTTTTTTAAATATTTTTCTTTTTAGTTTGAAACTTTCTCTATACTACGTTCTTGAGAAAATAATATTCTTAGAATAGTTGATAGTGAGAATACAATCTAAATGCGTGTACTTATCTACAACCGGGCAATATATTTTATTAAAAGGTAGGAACTATTTTCATTGGAAAATGTCTCTTAAACAGAAATGAATTTCTCTTTAACCACTGCATCTGTTGAATTACAAAGCAATAAGGTCTCGAATATTTATATATGGCCGCGGTGGCCTGGTGGTAAGGTCTCGGCTTCGGAACCGGAGGGTTTCAGGTTCGAGACCCGATTGTACCGAAGAACCGTCGTTTAAGGGGGTCTGTTGCACGTTAAATCCGTCATGACTAAACGTCCTCCCGCTGGTGTGGTGCGGTGTGGAGAGGGGGGTGCCAGCTAAGGTGTAGTCCTCGTCATCTGACCGCGGTTCAAAGTTACGAGGTCCGTCCCAAAATAGCCCTAGTGTTGCTTCAAACGGGACGTTAATATAACTAAACTAAACAAAACTAACTCGAATATTTATAATATTTAGTAATCTATTATATTAGTAATTTTTATAATGAAACAGCTAAAATTCCATATACATATATATTTTTCCATTTTAGCAATTTTTATAATGAAATAGCTGAAATTCCATATATAAATTTTTTTTTCATTTTAATCATTTTTAAATGAAACAGCCGATATTCCATATACATAATTTTTTTTTCCATTTTAGTAATTTTTATTAATGAAACAGCTAAAATTCCATATATAAATTTTTTTTCCATTTTTATTTGTTCCAATCATTTATTTCCACCAAAATTTGCATTATTCCTTTTTTTTTTTTAAATCTTACTTTTGTGCTGTTTACACACATAGTCGGTTCAAGTATATTTGCGCCAAAGGTCAGGAAACCCTTATTTGTACCTTACCAATATATTTTCATATATTCGCATTCACAATAGATTCTTTTAAAATTCTGCTAATCAAAATTTATTTTTTAAACTACCGAACATTGTTTAAATTTCATGAAAAAGAAAATTCTTTTATTAGTATTCATTTTATACATGAATCATTCATTAAAATACTTAATACATATTTACAGTTGTTGTTAAAAAATAAAACCTTTTTATATACAGCGAAAAGCAATGATATCGATAATAATATAGATTTATTTATCGATAGACAACTCCGTTTGAGTGACAAGTGTTGGAAATCAACTAATAGTCCTCACATATGTAATACGCCTAAAGGTGAAAGCGAATCTACCGGCACAAATACCGGACATGTTTATACTATACCTGCAGTGGCTTGCAAATCATTTTACATATTTAATCCTCAATGAGCCAAATATGTACACTCAATGTGAATTGCGAGCCGCAGTTAACTGATCTGTGCTGTATTCATCAGATCAGTTAATGGTTCAACCGCTATAATTGATTGTTGTTACTAATATATCATTATTATTGTACACTGCAAAAGTGAATGGTTTAATTAAAAGAAAAATCAGCGGGAGTGATCTCTGCAAAGCTTTCTCGGCTACACTCTAGTAAAGATGTTATCCGAGCGAAAGCCTTGCATGGCGTCGGGGTACGAAATTAACGAAATATTATTGTTTGGCATTAATTTAGCATTCTGGGCATCCCGGGTTCGAATTCCGGTTTGGGCATGGTTGTTTTTCATCTGTGCTCTATCTGTGAGGTGTGTGAATGCGCCCCCCTGAAAAAATTGGTTGTGCAAGAGAATGTGTGAGTTTCATCTTCATATGAGCTAGAAGTCAGACTTCTGCCCTCGGGTGCTCAGGGGTCTTTACCCTCAGAAGCTACTGCCCCCCCTTTCCGTGGTAACGCCGACACGACATTATCATTAATTAAGCATTTTTTACTGAATTTATAGTGTGGTTCTTGGAGAGTTTATTGGCGGTGAATCCCTGGCATGCGGTTAATAGTATCCTAAAATCGAATTTGTGTTTTTGATGCATTTTTTCCAACCGACTGAATAAAAATGTGACACAAAACTGCTCTAATTGTCACAAAATCCCATATCAAATTTGATATATTTAAGTCATTGCGTTTTTGAATTATCGCATTTCTATTTCTAAAAGTATGGACCGACAGACAATTAACCAGTTGTTGGCTTTGACTTAAACTTTAATAGGTGTCTATACTATAGATGTTAAATATGTGTACTGCATTTTATCTATCTAAATATCTTCGTTTTGTATTTAACATATATTCGAACAGCCGGACAGAGGGACTTCCTCTGAACAGATTTTACTCGAAATTTGACAGAAATCTACAAATGTGGTGTAAAGATGGTATGCTAAATTTCATCCATCTAGCTCAAAGTGTTTTTGAGTCATCTTTGCCAAAATCTCGAGTTCGAATATTTTGTCGATTACAATACTTTATACTTCGTGTACGAAAAAATAAAACTCTATAAATTGTCAGAAAAATCTTTTATACAATTCATAAGAATTCATTTTTATTCAAATAAAAAAGATAGTTCCATATCCTTTATAAACACCTCTAAATATCCAAAATTAGTTTTCCTAATATGAAAGTAAAAAAAAAAAAAAAAAAAAATGTCATCAAGCATTTTTATGTAAATATGAACTGTAAAAATATTTATGTAAATATAAACATTTCATCGTGAGCATCATATTGGTCCCCTATGAGGGAAAGCAATTTTAACAAAGAGAATGAGAACAAAATTTTAAGAAAAGCAGATAAAATACAAAGGAATCTAAGCAAATAAAAACATAAAATTAACTTCTTTTACAAAATGAAATATACACTTAAAGTGATTTCAGATCATTCCCAAGACCTTGTTAACAGTCCCCCTAACTTTCTTGGCAATCTAATAAATCATTGGTTCACACCTATCTTATTTATCGATAAAGGCATTACTGTAAAATATTTATAACGTTAATTAAATATTTGGTGGGGAGGAGAAGTGGCGTATTTTTTTTAATTAGATGGCAATCAATTCCTCATCAATCTTAATAAGTCTGCACCTTGTCTAGCTTAAAATAGGCAGACGTGTGGGTGCGTATGGGAATAGTAACGGAAATAAGGATAAGAAGTTTTTTCCAATAATCATCTTCTGAAGAGATTGAGCCATCCATATTTTTATTGAGATAACTGTCTGAAAAAATTGGCTTAGTTCGAATTTAATTGAAAAAAAAATTCTGTTTTATATCTATGCCTCTAAACTAGGGGTTTACCAGTATTGCAAAATTTAAACATTTAAGCTGGCTTCTAAGGAACCGAATTTATAGCGGTAAACTTCATCCTCTGGGTATTAAAATTTCTTCAGCGTGAAATTGGAAAACTTTCTTTCTAAAAGAGATTTAATAGACTTGTATCGCATTATCCGTAATATATATTTATATCCGTAATGAAGGAAGCATATGAAAGAAAATTAAAATAACAGCTGTGATGTCATAGTTCTACGTCAACCTTTTAAAAACGTATCTGCTGTCGAAGAAGCATAAAGCAATACTGGTAAAAGCAAGTCAACATTTTAAAAACGCATCTCCTTTCAAAGAGGTATACATAATAATAATGCAATACTGGTAAAAGCAGGGAAAAAATATGTATGTGATTAATAGATGATGATGAAAATTGCCATTTACGCTTTATTCATTGCCTACGCGATTTCGAGCTTCAATATTCATTGCCTACGTGATTCGAGATTCAATATCCATTGCCTAGACGATTTCGAACTTCAAAACCCCTAACCGAAACAACATCATTTTCTCACATGATAATAATTCATCTTTATTGTCTAGCAATTTCATGATATCATGTATATTAAATAATTTAACTGGGATTAAAGATAACCAGTATCCCAGACGGAACAACTGGTCGCTAATGGTTACTACCATATAATATATTATATACAACAAAATATATTTTCTGTTAAATAAAGCATGCAATGGGTTGACTGAAAATCAGATCTTTATTCTTCATATTTATTATAGAGGAGTTCAATTTTTAGTACAGATTAAGAGTTTTTTTTGATAAATCTATAACCAGTCAACGACCAACAACAATAGTAAATCTATGGCCTTTGAATAGAAACGCAGAAATGTGAAAAAACCAGTATATAAACGCATTCAGAGCTCATATAACCTCAAAGAAAATTATCCAAAATTTAGCTAAAGTAGCATTTTTATTTCAGCGCTTAAAGACTTTTGAGAACCGTGGGAATCACAAACGTGCGCCACTTAGAAATTAAAATGAATTTTGCATTTGATGAAAATATTAATTTACTATAGATTATTTCTAATAATTAATATATTTTAAATTATTTCTAATAAAAAAATTGTTATTAGAGATAAATGTCGAATCAAGGGGGATTGGAACAATAATTAGAGAAGATGAAGAGAAATTGCCATAGATAAGGTTTCTAAAAGTTTTGTAATGTTTCTATATATGAAATTGGGTATTTGAGTCTTGATAACATCCAAGAAAAATTAAAATAACTGTCAGTGTAGACTTATAATACCAGATAAAACAATCTTCAGTTGATATTGTTATGTGGATATTTTATGCATATCACCTTCGAAAACAGCAGAGGAAATGTGTTCAGCAACTTTATTGCTTTTAAAGAAAAGCTAAATGAGAAGAAATAAAATATTTATTGAAAATATCAAGTGTAAGTTATTATCAGCCTTAGCTATTCCTTAAAGTGGAATATATTTTATGTGTGCAGATGATTCCATTCCAGCCGATTTCATTTCCCACCGCACTATTTTTACTTAATCAATTGCTAAGCGATGCGTAGTTTCCCTAAGGCGATCACAGATTTTTTATTAACCACGAGGGTATCGAAAGTGGAGAATTTGTCCCAGGCAGGAAAAAGAAATTCCTAGAATTTGTATAAAAAAAACCCTGGATTTTACTCATAAATAAATAGTGTCACTAGAATTTAGGTTTTTTTTGGAAGCTAATTTAAGCAGTTAAAGTGAATTTTCCATTCGAAACTTATTTCAACCTTTAAAATGATTTGACAATCCAAATTGTCCTGATTTTCGATTCCATGCTCCGTAGAAAAATTGAATTTGACCGAAAGATGTTTCCATTGTTGAATGAAATGTTTTTGTCTGTTCAACATCATGCTCGAACATGCTAAAATATGTTTAACTCTAAGTGCATATAACTATTTAACCCTTTAAAGGGCCAATTTTTTTTAGTCATATTATGTTAAAATATTTTTAGGCTTGAAATTAGAATAAGAAAAGGGATTCATTTAGCTTATTAAATAAACTTAATTTGATTAACTAATTAATTTGGTTAATTAATAATTAAGTAACAAATCAGGACACATCATTTTGTGTGAGATAAAGAACCGAAGCATCTAAGTTTCTGTCTTTCTAAAAAAATTTGTCAGAACTTTCGCCAACCTACATAATTTCATACAAATATTGATAAATTTGGTGGGAAGCACACTTCCCACGGCCTTAGAAAGGGTTAAATTAACCCATTCATTGCCAACTGCAAAATATCTTGTAGTAAGCGTGTGCACCAAAACTGCCGCTACGAGATATCTCGTAATGTGTGCTGCAATTTTAGATTGATCTTGGCCCACACGGCAAGAAGCTCTAAATTTGCCTGGTAGTGAATGGATTAATAGCACTATTTTTTGTGTTTGCATCTTTCATGAATTTTCTTTTATCGTCTCTTAGCAAAAAAATTACTTTCTTGTTTTGGTCTTTGAATCCTCTGACATTGATCTAGTAATGCCTGGAATTCCGTTTTCCTATTCTTACCATCCCTATGGCAACAACAGAAGTTCCTTCTTTAGGAGATTTTTACTGTGATTTTCTACCATTCTCTTCTTTTTGGTGTTTGTGTGCCTGATCAGGAAAGAATACTAAATGGTGCTTTTTCTTCTTTTTAAATGTTATATTTCTTAAGAAATAGGACTCTATAATCTTAAATATTCGTGCACAATGATTAGAAATATATAAAAATTAGCAAAATATATATTATTAATGTATGCAAAATTGAATAAAAGTGCAATGCAATTAAGTCACAGAATTTTCGCATGTACGTGTTAAAAAATGCGTTTGCTATGAAATAAAAGAGGATGTAAAAATTCTATCTTAGAGTTTAAATCCAAAGAAACCAATATTTTGATCACTGCAGTGTTAAACACAGAAGACAGTTTTGATGAAGCAAAATTTTGATTTAAATTTAATTACAGTAATAGAAAGCATTGTTACAAATTGTGCATGCTATGAAAAAAGAGGATTAAAAATTTTTTCTTAGAGTTAAGATAAAAAAAAAAAAGAAAGAAAGAAAGAAAGAAAGAGACCTAATATTTTGAACTACTGCAGTGATAAAAACAAAAGAAATGTTTGATAATACAAAAAAGTGATTTGAATTTAATCACAGTAATAGGAAGAATTGTCATAAATTGTGTTTAAAGGCAGTTGAAGACAAAAGACTTCGGAGCTGGAAAGTTTCAGATTCGAAATTGGATTCAACTACAGGTTTGCCGATATTTTGATATTGTGGTTCAAACGAATTCTAGTTGTATTTATAGGCTGGTATTCCATTAATTACAAAATGGGTTACATAGGATGAAAAAAATCGTTCAGAATATTCTATAAGGCAGATATTTGTACTTTCAGCTACAAAATTTTATGCGCTGTTATTTTGGGGGTAATAAATGCTCAGTAAAAAAGTTTTTTCCCAAAAAAAATTTATTTTCTTTTTAAATAAAAATATTCAAAATTTTATATATATATATATTTTAGTTTTTAAATTCAAAGCTTTATTCGTAGCATTATTACGCAAAAATTAAAAATTCAAAAATTAAGTTTTCAGTTATATCAATTTTATTTCCATATAATTTTTTTCTCTTGATTTTATGATATATTAAAAAGTATTTCTTAATCTAAGTTTATCACGTAAACATCGAGCTATTAAGAATTACAATAATTTTTCATTGCTTTAGATACTGCGTTTGTATAGAGATGTTTTACGACGATATTGAATATTAGTCTATGCAGCAACAAAATTAAGAGTAAATTTAAAAAATAAAATACAATTGAAACGAATTAAGCCTAAAACATTATCGCGTTACGATGTTGTGGTCAAAAAATTCGAATTTCTTTTAAAATGTGTGTGTGTGCAAAATAAATGAAATATATTTCATTCTTCAATGTTAAATAAATCTGAATTTAATGAAACATGCTTTTGTTATTGAATTAATCTTTGATAAGAAATGAAGATTTCCATTAAAATTAATTATAATATGAAGAGCCATTGAATTATAATTGATTAATGAATATTCACCCATTCATTGCCATTTACGAGATATCTCGTGAGAAGCTGAGCTAAAATTAAGCGTTTATAAATTTCGATGGTAGTTAATGGCTTAGTTAAAATTTTCAGCTTTAATTAAATTTTCTTACTATTGACGAAAGACACGATAGTATATATAAAAGAGCCGTTTTTTTCTTTCAAGCTCCGATTGGTTCTTAAGAAAGATAAAAGATATGAAAATTTAGGCATTTATCAGATTAATTTACTGAGATTAAATATAGCGAATATTCTTGACGAACGAAGCAGCTAGTCACTAAAGCAACTAGTATATAAATAAAAACATATTCAATTGTAAAAAAAAAAAAAAAAAAAAAAAAAAAAAAACAACCTGCAAATAAATTATTGGCATGATATTAAGAAAAGCATGTATTAAAGATTGGAATCAAATTGACTAATTTATTAAAAGCGGGACCTCATAGTACGCACTGTGTAAGGTTGCAAAATGCCTAGATTCACCATTGTAGTTATCTAGGTTTACAAACAACTAAAAAGCGCAAGTAAAAATATTACGAAAGTCATGCAAAAGTTATATAATCTTGAAAATTATGTAATTATGATCAATTTGGTACACGTCTTATAAGTTTTCATTAAAAAAATATATATTCATAGAAATTATTCTAAAAAAATGGCTTCTAAATTTATTGGAACTAAGGGAATTTGGATTTATATTTTAAAAATAATAGATATTTTTTTAAACCGTTCTTAAGAAAATAAGTACTATCTTATTAACCACTTTGCAAAATGATGATAATATTGATCAAGAGATTTCACAAAATCCAAATGAATCGCTTTCTGCAGTCTACCCAAAGTAACAGTTGATATCTGAAATGATAGCAAAGTATTATAACTAATAAAATTCCAAAGAAATAACGTATTTGATTTTTTTTTTTTTTTTTGAATTTTTAAGTCATATGTTTTTTTTATTTTCATGAAATTGGGTGAAGAAAATAGTCTGTTAAAAAGTTAGGCTTTGAACTAATTAGATCTTAAGGAATAGAACGGGGGAAAAAGGATTGCTGAACACGAAAAGGAAATCTAAGAACCTATTTTAAAAACAAAACAAAAGTTTTTATTTTTAAAAAAAATGCAGTCATTTGTGTGATTGCAATTTTTTTTTTTTTTAAATAAAGGGAAATAAATTCTTTTATAAAAATTATGAAAGCCATGTATCTGAGAAATTAAATTTTCTTATTTTTTCAAAATCCTTTAAATAATATAATGTAAGTTTCATTATCTTATTATTCCTTTTTTTCACTTCTAAATTCTTTCTTGTATAACAAGAACTATAATATTTATATTAATAATTTTAAGCATATATGTCTTTAAAATGTTGCTAATTTTATATAAATAATGAATTGGAATATAATATATTCTACTTTTTTTTAAGTATCTTCGAATAGTTTTTTCTAGCCTGTGTTTTTTCGAATTTAATAATCTAATTATATAATACGTATTTTGTTTCTACAAATTAAAATGCAAAATTTCAAATACAGATGGCAGCACAACAGATAAGAATTGCTCTTAAAACGAATCTTCAATTTGTTTGCGACAAATAATATATAACTCAATAAGATTACACACGAAGTAAGGCGAAATTAAATTACTGAAAATTTTATTTTAAAACATTAAATTCGTTATTATAAATAGATATTTCAAATTATAAAAACAAGATTGTAATTGTGCAACAATTAAAATTATGCAGATAAAATGTATTTTTTTAAAATGAAATTGTATATTGCATTATTTATACTTTAAAAAAATACAAACCATAAAATAAATGTTTTTTACTATATATAATGATTCTGCCATATTTTAACAAAGTCTAAACCACCACAACAACAAAAATGTGTGCAAAACAGAAAATAAGTAGAAAATTTAAATCATATAACATACTGAGTGTATTTAGAAAGTAATTCTACAATAAAAATTATTAAAGTAGTTTAATATAAATCTTTTTATACTAATAAGCATTTGGCACTAAAAAAATTTTGCAGTATAAGAATTTATTTAGTTGTATTCATTTAATTATCTAAAAACAGCGTACTTTTCAACGCAAAAAAAAATATTTCTTTAAAATTAAAAAAAAAAAAAATAGTGGAATGAAAAAGAAATAATTTTAGAAAATTTATTTAAAGCACGAAATAAACTTATTAACTTGCAGCATTTTGAAAATGAAAGACTTTTACATCATTTACTAAAAAATTATGGGATAAAATTAAAATAAATACTAGCATAACAGAAAATGACAGAATTCAAAATAAAAACAAAATTAGAGAGCAAATTCTCTAGCTTCAACCATAGTCTAATTTTATCAGTTTTCTTTTATTTAAAAGAATATAATTTCTAAATGTTTCATCAATGGGCAACAACCTTTGGAATGATGCGATTTAAAATTTAATATCTAAACTTTGGACAATTGAATAGAAAAACTTCTTGTAAATAAATATCATCCAAAACTTAATAGAAATCAACGAACTTGATTTAAAGATGGCATACTAAATTCCATCCATCTAGCTTAAAATCTTGGTGTTATATTTTTTTGTTGATCACATTAATTGGTCATTTTATATTGAACGGGGAGACTGGCTAAAATCGAATTGAAGTTAACTTCGAATATTTTCTCTTTAAAGTAAGCGAAAAAGAAAATAATAATAATTTTTAAAAGCCTCGCTGCTTTGATTTTTTAGTTAATTTTGATTAAAATTGATGAGCTTGATTCAAAGATAAAAGCATTGTTTTTTCCCTCTATAAAGTTTACTTTTTGAGTTTCAGTACTTTAGCATACAATTCATTGAAATGTTTTTAATTTTTGTCTTCTCTGATTCGTAATTAATTGCATGAAGCCAGGTTAGATAGCATAACTCATAAAATTCCATGAATAAGAATGGGTAATTTGTGCAGATTTAAGATAGCTCATTTTCCCTTGGTCTATAAGAAGGTTATATGAAATGCCCTTGGTTTTATTCTTATATGATGGCATAGTTAAACAATATCATCTACAATATGATTGCTAAGTGGAGTTTAAAAATATGCCCATCCGTTAGATCTGTGTCATTGTCAAATGCAAAACTCTCAACATCTGTTTTGACGTCAAAGAACCCAGAGGATTTTTTTTCTTTCATATTTAAAATGTTTGATTCATTTGTATGTGAATAAAAATTAAATAGGGGATCTTAAATTTCACTTTTTAATTTACATTATTCCATGCTTTACTGTAACAAATGTCGATGAGCTGAGGTCTGCATTATTATGCTGATTCATTATATTCTCCTTTCTCTGACCAGTTGGAGTTATTGCTATTATTTTCTCTTATTCTTTTTTTCTATTAGTGGACCACTATTTGCTTTCGATCCGATTTCGGCGATTAGTTTTGATTTGAATGTTCATGAAAACAACGGTAGAAAAGATATTATTACAAGAAAACAAAACTGATTGCAGATTATTATTATAATATTTAAAGAGATATAAAGTATATAACTCCGGTAAAAAGTAGACACTCTCCACTAACGATTTAATAACTGTCTGTTGCGTCAAGATTGATGAGAATTCCTTGTAAATTTTCAAAATATATTATTATCTCATGTATAATCCTTCATTTAGAAAAAGAAGCGCAAAGAATGACACAGGTTTCTGGAATTAAAATGATTTAATTTACAATAAAAAAAACAAAATTTCAATCTGACTAAATGCATGTTTATATAACTCTTCAAAACTCAATCGCAATAGCATGTATTATACGATAAAAAAAAAAAAATCACTGATATTACTATATTCTAAAATTAAACTTTCGCTTTTCATATTCTTGAGAGATCGGACTTCCTTGAAATTTCCATTAATTTCAAGAACCAAAATTCCCCACTCCACCAGGCCTCACATTTCCCAATCAAGAATTCGATACCAAATTCAGTCATCAAAATTGTTACCTAGAGAAACTTAGCTGTAAAAGTATTATTAAATGTAGCAACATTACATAATAATTATTTCTTTATTAATTGCAATTTGATTTGAGTATCAACAATTGATCTAGTTTCATATAATAAATGATGATTACCTTAAACTAATAATAATATTCGTAGTAAAAACCTCAACAGTAAACAATGATTTACTCTAGTTTTATTAGCGTTAATAAAATATTTAAATTTCAAAAATGGAGCCCATATAGATGTCACAATTAATGATGAATGGAACAGTGTCATATCATCGACCTACACATTTACAATATTTTATGTACTTTTTCATCCCTGCATAAAAAGTATAGTTAAAATGTTGGAGAAAATTTTTATGTGTATCATATGAAAATTATTGAAATTGCATTAATATGTAGCTGCTTTTTTTAATCTCATATCTATTTAATTTTATCTATAATTCATAAAATGTACATTATGCTTTTCAGCAATAATAATTAAATATAAAAATAAATTTTGAAAAAAAAATTCAAATATTAAGTATTTGAAGAAAAAGGAAAAAAAGACAAGCTTCAATACACTAATTAAAATCATTTTATTGAAAGAAATACATAAAATCAAATGTTCAAAGAGAAATTGAAGATATTGCAAAAGTATTCATTTATTATCCTTCTTATAGGAAAAGAATGAATAATCTGAAATCTTTTAAGTAAAACATATGTATGCTAAAAGCATAAAGCCACCAAGTAATATTATAAAACAGACAAATTTGAATGTAAAACTGAGCAAATCCCTTATTACAAATATATTATTAATAGTAATTATGTAATTTTATTAATTACATTCCAATGTAAACAAAATCCTTAGCTTTTAACAAAAGGATTAAAGATCTTTAATTTAAAGGATCCTTAATCCTTTATTTTTATACTAAGAATCAACAATTATTTATTAACAATAAAAATGGCAACTTTGAGAACTAACTTTCTGAACACATTATAACAGCAAGACACAAAATGCACCTTATAATCAGATTCTTAAACATTACAGAACAATAATACATAATTGCATTCAATATTATTGATTAATAAACTTATGCTTGTTATAAAAATGCTGAATGTTGCTCTTAAAATTTGCATATTTAATAAAAGCAATCACTCACATTTATCTGAGTACGTAAGAAACACATAAATATTAAATGTTTAATATCATGATATATAATACAACCAGTCTTCACATTATCTTGACTTTTAACCACAGAAAGAAATAAGAGATAAAACAAATATTCAAAGATACCGATGATTCAAAATAAAATATACATATGCTAAGACAACAATCATAACAAATACATAACATGGACAAAAAAAGGCACAATTAGAAAAAGTGATAAATTCATTGCAAGCTGGATAAAAATAAGTTCATTAGAGTTAAGTACACTTCATAATATGAAATTAAATAATTAGCATTATTTTTGAAGGTTACTTAACATATTACATCAAAATTCAAAAATCACATACTTTCAACACAGAAACAAATATAGAAAAAAAAAAAAAAATCACAACAAAGACCCTATTTAAAACACATTCTATGCTTGAAATGAGAATTGCAATTCAGAATTTCAATCAATTATATTTTTATAAATGAGCTTTTGAAAAATATTGAATATTGGTAAAGTATTTAGATGTATTGTTAATCAATATTTTCACATTTAGGTAGGCATTAAAAAATGACTAGTTCATTGTTTTGCTGTCCAGATTCAATTATCATAAAGATAGTTAATCTACTCATTGTTTTATATAGATAAGAATTTTGTATTATTTTGATTTTCCTGCTTTATTCTGTTTTCTTTCTATTTGTTTATTTTTATTTTACTGTTTCGTGAAACAAAAACTATATAAAATCTTTTGAAACGAAAAATTTAAGAGATATTTTCAAGAACAATGATTCCTATGACTTTTCCCTAGTTTCATTTTCATCGGCCTTTAACTATTAAATTAAAAAAAGAAAAATCCTTTGGATGAAATTGTATAAAAGCACAATAAACAAAAAAAATTTAAAAATTGAGTGGATGAACATGAGCAAAAATTGAGTTAATTAAACATAGACCATTTAGATCTCCCAAAATTATTTAATGTCATGCATGACATTAAATCAACACAAACAGTTTTTCATGACCCATGAACATTCACAAACATTAACACATCTAATATGCACATTAATCAACATTTACAGTTAATGACACCAATAACTTTTTATTAAAATATAAGTATTTTATTTATTGATTTGGTGCAATACTAAAATAAAGAATTTATGGCATCAGTGAAAGTTTCTTTAACTTCAAAGAAAACATGATTGCTCATTGCATTGTTGTTGGGGCAACTAATACATTAATGATATCAAATATTGCCTAAAAGTTATTGTATCACAATTTAAAAATAAATGGCTCATAATAATAGAATATATCACAACATAAATCTTATTTATTTCATTCATTATATATATTTTACCTATTATATATATTGCACTTTAATTTTACTTTAACAAAAGAAAAAAAAATAATATATAAATTTCTAGTCAATATAAAGGCATCGTTTCATATTGCTCAGTGTTTTCAGTTATATATTATGTCCTTTCTTTCTCCAGTTTGATGCTGAATGAATTCAAAATTCAAATTGTGATGCATTTGTGTATGTATCACGAGTATAAACTAATGCTATTAAAAATCAGTATTACACTGGCAGGAGAGCTTTTCCCTTGTCTTATATGCTTATACAATATTTGAGTTTGAATCCTGAAAAGAAAGGGGTGAGGCACCAAAGTCTGCAATGATACAATAAGTTCATAATAACATATAGTTACACAATATAGAATGTTTTATATTCTGCAATATAATTTTAAAAAACTGAATACATATTTTTTTATGCTTTCTTTTGCACTAGACGATTTCAAAATTTTATAAATATTCTCAATTTGAGTTGGAAGACCATTTACCAAATTTCATTCACTTTATTATGTTTTTAAATTACCATATTCAATGTGAGACAAACAGATATTATTTGAAAAATGCAATTTTTTAGGATTAGAATTCTAAAACTTCGAGGTCCATCAAATCCTTTGACGATCATTGTATTGGCATCAAAAGTCAGACAATATTATTACAACAATATACTGTATGACATTCAAAATATCAAACAATATCACGGAGATATATAATCCCTACACTAATAGGGATTTCTATTTTTATGTTTTAAGTATAAGAAAGTAAAAATAGAAAACAAATAAGTTGGACACTGGACAATTTATTTAACATATTCATATGTATAAACTGCAATTTTAGAAAGCAAAACAGTGTATTGCTCTGAATATAATATTTGCATTATTGCATGTTTTAAAGTGATTATATCAGATGCTGAGAATCTGATTGGACCAACAAACAATTTTCATTAAACAGAGTCTGGCATCACATTTTATAAACATGGAAAATGAACTTATGAAAACTGCTAAAATTCCTTTAATCCATTCTAGTTTCGAAAGAAAAAAATATTTCTTATTTTAATAAGATGCCTTAACTAGTTTACAGAAAATTGTGGGTCAATCTATTGTATTCACAGTGCTTTATGTATGAAAGATTACAAACAACAACATGAAAAATTACAAAACATGCAATACATATTACAAAACATACATTTATACATTTGCAAGATATATGCCATTGTTTTCAACACCATAGTAGGTGCTTTAAAAGACACTTTTACTGTTTTAAAAATGAATTTATCTAAAGGACAAATCAATGTAACAAATATCAAAACAATGTTTTCATAATCAGTATGATGAGCCGATCATCATTTTGTGGCAAATCTCATTGGAATGACAGTTTTTTATTATATGCATGCAAAATACAAACTCCTGTGCTTTTAATAAACTGATAAAATACATTTAACTGATTATAATTTTTAAATTAATAAACTGTTAAAATATATTTAACTGATTATAATTTACTGAGTTAATAAACATAAAACAAATTTAACTGATTATAAATTATTGATTTAATAAACTAATACTTCTATGCTTTTTAATTATAAAGATTTGATAAACTGATAAAATACATTTAATCATTCAGAGCATGATGTTAAATCAATTCATTGAACCAGAGTATTTCCAAAACTATTCCCAAAATCTACATAAAAGTGTTCTTCAAGATAACTCAACTAGAGATTTTGCAAACTAAATATTAAAAAAGACAAGTTTATCAAAAATTCCTCATAGAATAAATACATTACATTAACAATAAAAATAATTAGTATTTATTTTTTAGCAAGAAAAACAATAGCATTTAGAACAAATTTCGTAAAAGCAATTTCTGATTTAAATAATTTTACTCATTTCCCCAAACTTTTCTCATAGAGTACGTTAATTGCATGCCAGTGGCAAACAGACTCTTTTAGAGTGCAGTCTTTGGTGATTAAACAGTAGGATTCGGTTAATGTGAATATATTAATGCACTGAATCAGTTATTTTGGTCACCTTTTTGCCAACTGACTGAAA
Source organism: Argiope bruennichi (assembly GCF_947563725.1). Lineage (NCBI taxonomy): Eukaryota > Metazoa > Arthropoda > Arachnida > Araneae > Araneidae > Argiope > Argiope bruennichi. Next base: position 38,289,426 of record NC_079156.1, read on the forward strand.
TCACAATTTGATACAAAACTTGTTTGTATATTTAATATTATTAAACAAATATATTTATATAATAGTATTAAATATACATTTAATATTATTATATTTAATTTTTGTGTTTTTAATTCATTGTGTTACTGAATTATTGCATTTACATGTTTGTGGAAATACAAATTATTGGACGATCAACTCCTTGACATATTTGGTTCCAATATTTATTCATAAATATCTACACTTTAGATGTTAAATCTGTGCCCTAAATTTATCAAGATCTGAAATGTAGAAATTCGTCAAAATCTTGAGTTCAAATTATTTAATGATAACAATACTTTTTTTCATATATATATTTCCTATATAGGAACATAAAAAAACCATAAGTATTTTAGATAGGAGTAAAAAGTGATGTTCACAAGGATAATTATGGGATGAGTTAAATATTTATATGCTGTATTTTTATTTAAGGACAATTACATTATACTAAATCAACTGTATTCTATTTTCATTTATGCTTTTTCTAAAAATTTAATCTATTTTCAAATACAGATTTTAATTAGCATACACCACCCATTAACTAGATTTTTAAATTTACTTTAATTTTTAAGAAAATAGAAGGAAATTAATTCTTTATAATTTTTTTAGCCTTTTTTATAGTTATATTAATCTATAACTGTAAAAAAAATTGAACTATTTCCCACTAATTTTTATTTAAAAAAGTAACTTTTTTTATTATTTTAATCCTTTAATGTAATTTAAATTAATTTTACTTACAATTAATTTGGAAAAAAAAAAAGGATTAAACAAGCTTAACTTCAAAAAAAGAAAAAACAACCTTTCATAGATATTTCAGATGTATGAAAATGATTCCAATAAACTTTCAACATTTCTTTACAGCACATATTTACAAATATTCAGGCACTCAGTATAAAGCAAAGAATGAATAGCTAATCTAAATTTCCAACACATCTTCTAATTTTCTAAGGCACTATTAAAACTAGTATGAAAATTAGTGCAAAAAAATAAAAATTTCAAACATTCTTTATATAAAAATTCTAAACTTTCTGCATATATTACAAATTTATATTCAATGGAAATTGTGTTTCAAATGTAATCAAACTACGATAATAAATAATGTATTATATTAAATCAAATTTGTGATAAGAATTTAAATAATAACAAAAAAATGATAAGACACATCATTTAATTCCTACAAAGTTAAAAATAACAATCTCATATGATTATTATTTTATATTATGATTCTGTAATAAGATAAGAATCAAAGTTCTTCTTTCTAGATATATTCAAAAACCAAGTTTCTAAGCATTTTCTTATATCAAGTTTATTACATTATACAACTTCAGAACATATTCTTTAGATTCTCCAACATTATTCTGAGTTTGTTTATTGCTTTTCATTTATTAATAAGATAGATCATTCATTGAATATTAAAATTATAATATCCCAAATTACAAATAAAAAATGTTTTAAACTGCAATTTTTAAATGTATTTGATATTTATATAAATTCTTAAAATTAATCCTTAAAAAGTTCCCCTAAAATTTTGAAATTATTTAATTTTTCTTAAGGATAGTTGCTTCAGCAAAAATCATATTCTTTAAAATGATTTAAGAAGCATTTTACATAAATTAAAATTTGTAGAAAATATTTCTATTAGCAAAATAATTCCAATGAAATATTACAAAAGAATTTCAATATAATTTATTATTGAAAATAGGACAAGAATCTAAATAGCAAATTAATTTAGAAAGCAACAAAAAAGAAAAAAATCATAATACAGAAATTTTGCAATTGTATTAATTTCTTATATAAATTTCTTTCTTCATGTATATTCTTAAAAAAACATGAGTAAAATATTCAGTTTTAAAGATTCATCTACATATGAAACAGTATTTTATCTAATTTGAAACATAGTACTATCAGAATAAAATAATTATTGCTTAGAGATTAATTCATTCAATAATTGAAAAAAAAAATCATCACAAATATACTAAGAACTATTTTTCTACTAATTAACAATGCTCTCATAAAAAATATAGATAAGCATATTGCACATTAATTTATTTTAAGAATCATAAATGAAATCTACATAGAGAAAAGTAGCTGCAATGTATTCAGACAAAATCTTGTATTGAGAATTTTTAAGCTATAAAAAGAGAGAGGAGCAAAAATCTTTAAATTAATATTTGAAGCACACTCCATTAACATGAAATTCCCAGTGGTGATAGTATGATATCTTGAAAACATTGTATGATATTCAGAATATCAAACAATGTTGTAAAAATATCATATAATATCTAGTGCTAATAGAATATATGAAACAAGTTTTAATTTCTACAGTCAACCATTTTATTCAGTTGTTTGAAAGATAGAATGCACTTTATTTAATTGATACACTTTTAAGCACATTACAAAACGTAACGAAAAGTTTCCAACAGTTACTTCACAGTCATTATTACAGTAATGTAAAGAATATAAAAAAGAACAATGTGGAATGTATCAGTCATCACTAATATATTGATGGCAGTGGAAAGATGTAACATAATTGCTCGACAAACAGATCTAAAAAAGTGAATTTTATCTTTTACTTAATGTGAATTGCTTTGAAGCGTTTTATTGTTTCATCTGGAATAGTATTTTGAAGCACTTCAGGTTTTTCAAGGCACATTTTTTGTAGTCTACTAACAATAACTTTCAAAGATGCAACTTTTTCTTGAAATCCCCTAGGCTTTGAAATGCGATTATGATATGCTTTAGAACACTGATACACTTCTTCATAAATGGTAGTAATTTCTCTCTGTTTGAACGATGTATTTTGAGAATTACTCTTTTCAGAAGAGCCTAATTTGGAAGTGGTATTATTCGATTCACTGGGAACTGGCATCGGGTGATTGTATTGAAGATATCTCTGCCTGTTGGCCTGACTTTTAATTAACACAGGCTTTCTTCTTTTGCGAATCTAAAAGAAAGTAAAAAGTTATGATTTTTTCTTCTTTTTTTTATTCAATACATAAGATAAGTACCATTTGAGAATGCTTGGTACAATTATGTTTCTTTTATTTATTTTTTTTAAATATCCACTTTTAATATTTTCCACACTGAAGACTACTTGCCAGAAATAGTATTGTAATAAGAGAATTACAGGCAACAATTATACTAATGGTTTTTCTCTTCCTTTTTATTGTCTCTTTCAACTTTCATCACTTTTAAAAAATCACAGTTAGTAATTTTCTTAACAATTAAAGTATTTTATACCCATCAATGAAATAGAAAATCTCTCAATTAATACTTAATAGATGAATGCTGTTGTTATTTTTTATTTCTATTTAGTCATGTTAATTCAAAAAAGAATACAAGATCTTATGTTATTTGATGTCATACATAATAAAATACACACATATATATAAACATAATATAATAAATGCAAAAGTTTATTATCAGATTTTTTAGTATATGTTATTTTTACAACTGCATTCTTCCAGAGCAGTAATCTAGTATAACTTTTTTCCATCATACTTTTTGGTAAGTTAGAAATAAATTGAACTTTTAATTAAAAAATAATTTCTTGCTTTGAAAAGGAAAATATTATTAAATAACTTTAATAGAGGGTTTTCTTGTTTTTTCATTGCAAATTTCCCATAAAACAAAGCTAAGTACATATATATGTAAATATATTTTAGCAGTTCGATGGCTGAATAGAAGAAACATCTGAAATGTTAACGTTGATTTACATCATCATGGAAGACATATTATAAACAAGGAAGAAGCAATGAGATACATCAGTCATGACACAAGAGCAGAAAAGCAAAAAAGACCGAAACTTTTCCCTTTGGTGGTTTTTACAATGAGATTTTGATAGGGATTTCCTTTGACACATGTAGTCTTAGAAAAGGGAAATTTCGTAGCTTTAAAAGAATATGGTAAACATTAAAGACTTTTATCTCTTTGCTTGGAGCACGAGAACCTGCTAAATTAGCAGTTTTCTAGAGAGTGTGTTAAAAGTAATTAAATAAAAACTGACATTGGATCAGAAAATAAGAGAAAAATGTAGAATAAAGTTAATATGGGTTAAATTAAGATAAAAATTAGGAAATATTAATCAATATTTAAATTAAGAGATATCATTATATAAATGTCTCTGTACAGTCCTCGCTTAATTCCAAGCATGAAAATAAAGACAGAATAATTTAACACCTGAATTTTTGAAATATTCATCAAAGATTCATAAAATATTTTATAATCAATAACACTTTCCAAAGCTAAAAGGCTACAAATTGACTTAAAATGATTTTTCCTAAATGAATCTACTTTTCTTCTTAATATATAAAGTCAAAAGAAAAATAAAAAATATATAAACTTGCATACCAAAATATTGTTTTTTATTTCTTAAAATTACATCAGCATATTATATTAAGCTTATCCAAAATATCATTTTTACATACTTTGTAACTAAATTGAAAATGATTGCGTGAAATTAAATTGCTCTAATCCAACACACTACTGCAAAAAAAATAAGAATCAATACCTTTTATTTTCAAAAAAATTAATATCTTCCATTATTTTTAAATCTTTCAAAGTAGTTAACAAATAAAGAAACACCCAAAGATATCAAATACAAATAAATAATTAAAAAAAAATTAAATTTTTTTTTAAAGAATTACCCTTTTTTTACCACATATATATAGGAACAATTGTAACCTTTTTTTGATTCTCATATATTCAAATGGAAAATTTTAGCAGAATCAACAAGATACTGTACAACAAATAATTTATAATTACATTTATTAATTACAAATATACTTATTAAAAAGGATTTACACACATAGAAACCATTACATCAACAAATAAATTTACTTTTAATCTTCCTCTCCTTAGTAAATTTATAAACACATATTTTTGCAAATATTTCTTAGTTATTCAACAATTTCAAAAATAAATATTATGAGATAATAAATAATTAAGATAAGACTAAGATTTATGATTAAAAAAAAGAGCATTTTAACATCATATGACACAAATTTGAAACAAAAAAAGCTGAACTTCTTAAATAATGAATCATATCCAACAGAAACAATGAGAAGTAAAAATAAATAAAATGATTAATTGAAAAATAAAACAATTTTTTACAAAAAGTACTTGCAATATTAATAATACTGTAGAGTTATTATATAAAAGAAAATTAAATGTTCTGAAGAATGATAAGATTCAATTTCGAAAATGCTGAAATCTCAACAAATTCATCACATATGGAGTATGTATGTTTTTTCAGTGTTTCTGCTTCTTAAATAGTAAAAAATATTAATTTCTGCCAAGTGAATTCAAAGAAGATTATTCCAGCAATATTTCTTAGTTATATACCATTAGCAAAGTTTCTAGGATGTCACTTTTATAGTAAATAAAGCCCTGCATGTTCACTTTGATAAAAAAAAAAATTCTCTTGTATTATAATTTAAACAATGAAGCATTCTCATTTAAAATTATAAAATTCTATCATAAAGGGAAATCATTTTGCCAGTTACTAAATAATAAATTATATACTCAAATAATTGATTACATAAAATAACTGGATGTCAGGGTTCTTTTTCACTGCGAAAAGAAGAAACTTCATAGAGAGAATAGCATATGTATTTAATTATTAGCTAAAATAAAATAAACTTAGCAACAGAATTTATAATTAGCAGCAGTATTTTTAAACAAAATTTTTTACATTAGTTATGGAAAGTTTTTAATACATATTTATTTTTTAAGAATTTAAGCTATTTAGTTTTTATGGAGGGAAATATGGTCAGGAAGTTAACAACTGATCAAGGAAATTCTAATATCCAAGATAATTTAAACAAATAACTGAATTATAAAATTCAAATGTAAAAAAAAAATCAATCATTTTCTTTAATGACACAAAAAAAAAAACATGCCAAATAATTTTTTGAATACAATTCAACAGAACTATAATTTAAAACCATCACATAAGATTTTAAACTTATTTTAATACAAAATGATGAAAAAAATAGTCAAAATAACTAATAGTTCAAGTACATTTCCCCCAAAATAGTTTAAGTGTATTTTATTACAAAATACCAGGTACAAAACCAATTATAAAAGAAAATTAAAAATATGTATTGAAATATTTGATTATGATTCGGAAGTGACGACTTAATTAAAAGATAAGTAAAATAATTTATATATAGAATAATATAATAATAGTATATAGTTTATAAGTTGAATTAATTTTGATACTCTTCAATAATATATACATTAATATTATGTAACATAAGCATATAAAAATATTCAAAAATATATTTAAAAATTGAAGTAACTTACTCGTTGAGCATATGGTTTATGGCGCATTAAGCTAGCAATGTGACAATAAGTATGTTGACGCCATTTAGCAGAGATTTGTGGCGATTTGATATTATCAGGAATGTCGACAGTTGAAGATGAACTTGAATCTGATTCCTCAGACTGCATATTAAAATGCAAAGATTTCCGAGAAGAGTAAAAATTATACTAAATCAGACTGTTTAGTTACCATAAGATGGATGTAAACAAAACTAACGATCTTGCGAGACATCAAACGGCAAAAGTCCGATTTTATTGAGAAATTCTGCACTGAAATTCAATAGCATTTCTTACAAGGTCAAATTAGTAGCTTCTGATATTAATTAGATTATCATTAATTCACATCACAAACGAGTATTTACAATAACAAACTGCTTTACAATGATTGAAAGGTAAACATGAAGTGTTGAGTTGTCTTTAAAATGGGTCTGTGCTGTGATACTTTGGAAAACATTTTTGGTGTTGCACTAAACAAATGTTGAAGTGGTCTTTGTTTCCCTATTTTTATGAGTCATAACGTATAGACAGAAAATAAGTACATTTATTTTATTTTAGAAATTTAATTTTGCTCTTTGCAAGTCTGAAAGAGAAAAATATCTGTCCTGCAGAGAAGTATATTTACAACCGTGCTGCCATCTCTATGAAAGCAGAAGTACTAATTTTTTATTTTTTCCGAATATACAGGAGCACAAAAATTTTTAACGATAATTCAGCTTTTATTAATTAGCTGTTCCATATTATAAAAAACTGTTTATTATTGAAGTAAATTATTTGATCCTATTAAAAATTGAATTTAAGGTATCCACAAGAAATAGTTTTTAGTATTTGCTCTAAAAGACGAATTAATTTAAAAATCTGATTCCTCCTTGCATTGAGAAATATATTTTCCTATGCAGTTTTATTCCCTAATAAATTTGAAAGCACCTTCTCTTGCATACATTTTATGAAATTACTTTGAGTAATATCTGACAAATAAAACTTTATTAGTAACAAAGAATTAAAGAATGATAATAGCGAAGAGTTTGAAAAATGAGATGAAAACTAACTAAGTATTTTCGCAATGTTAGTTTATTTTTTTGATTTTGAATTTTTTTTAAGCTGGAGATCGATTATTTTTTTAAAATCATAGATTTTATCATTAATTTTACAGTTTATGTTGAAAATTTGACTAACTTTTTGACTTAAAATGTATCGAATAATTCAATTCATTGTGAAATGAACAGAATAAAATTATTTCAAATGAAAACTTACTTTAATTTTTAAATTTACATTTAAACTCAGATAAATAGCATTTAAAATTTAAAGAAATTTAGTAAAGCATTAATTTGTCTTTCTAAACAGCTTTTTAATTGTATATCACTTTTCTGTATTTTCATATAATAATAAAAATGAATTTCTTATCTATCTGTAATATTGAAGCAACTGTAGATGAGCGATTTCATTTTGCAATAATATTGTATGGTTCAACATCCACAATATTTAATTATATAATCTTCCTAGAATTTTGAGAATTAGAAACTTATATAATATCATTATAAAATTTTATTTCATCGGCGATTTTTCTTTATACAAATTTTCTAAAGCTTTTAATAAATATTTTTATTTGTTTGATATTTTCAATGAGTCGTTTGAGGCTTTTAAAATTGTCTATAATTTGTAAACTAATAATTATCATCTTTGTGATTATATCATATATTTATCTAATTTTAAACATGATTTGATATATATATATATGGATAATAATATAAGTGTATATTAATTATAAATAATGAATACATTACATTGATCTCTAAAGTGTAAATATTTTGTGGTGCCCTTGTTTCATAATTCACAGATTTTTAAAATTTTTTTTTTTTTTTTTTTTTTGATTGTACGAATTAGAACTTTTTTATATGACAGAACAGTGCATATTTTCAAATAGATAAATAAATCTTTTAAAGAATAGTGATGCACATTTCAGAACGATTTTTAAAAACATTCATCAAAAAGTAAATTAATCAAATTTTGCCTATTTTCGCGCATAATTGCAGAGCATATAAATATTTATCCTTGTTGTGATGCAATTCCAACTAATTTCGTTCGTTAGCAAAAGATTTTTTTCGATATTTTCACGGAATCATATTCGAATTTTTGAATGCTCCACAATATCGTGAAGAAACGTCTTAATAATGTGATGCCTTGTGCTCATGAAATAAGTTAATCAAATCATTTAATAATTGACTTTACTAGGTAAGGAAAGAAAATTTAAAAACCATACAACCGTAGCAAGAGGAAAATGGCCTCAATATTAAGAATCAACACTTTTGTACGTATTTGTGCCAAAGACACAATTGAATTTTTGTAAATGTTCTTTACGCCAAGATTAAGGATTTGTGTCTGTTTGGACAAGATGCATCTATTAGCACAAGAGGTTGTACGTCATATTTAAGTTGCTATCCCATATTTTAAATGCTGGCCAATATTGTAAAATCGTAATAATGTTATTTTGAATTTTGTGCTAATAATTATAAAATAAAAATAATATAATTTAAGATATTTAATGATGTCCCCACGGTATTTTCCAATATACAAAATGCATATTGAACAAACGTATGATTGTATCCTAATGATATTGTTGGGAATTTCGAAGTATTTTTTACAACAGATTCTAAAACCTTTCGTGCTTTTGCACATGTGTTAGGATGGGTTTAATTTGTGGTGGTAACATCATAAGCCATATAACAACTTCCGGAGAAGAGTGTACACTTTTGTCTAGTGACTTTGTTACTCGGCTATGAACCCTAACGTTGCGAGTTCGAATCTCAAACTTGCACATTTTTGATCCGGACGTGATGAAGATGAAAGGAGAGGATGATTTTAACAATAAAACAAAACATTTAACAACACAATAAACTGGAATTACTCGTAGACTGAATTAAAATAACAAGGTCAGAAACGACACGATATTCACATACACGTGAGGGGGTCAAATCAAGGTCAAAGAATGACGGAGAATTCCGGAAATGCGCTCATCCTTCCTCGTCTCTCCCCTTAATGAGATAGAATTGTCGAAAACTGGTTGTCTCAGAATACTGAAACGAACAGTAGGTCTCTCTAGCTGCATCAGCACAAGATATTGTTATGATATCTTCATGAATATTCTGAATTGCGTATGATATCATGAGGATATTGTTAATAACTTTTTACTTGTGAATATGATAACTGGAAAATCATGTGGTGGATTGAAATGAGCGAGGATAGAACCTGGGACCTTGTGGTTCGCAGCAGAGTAAAATGACCACAATACAAAAGCAATTGCTCGTGTAGCGTAGCTGTTAACTGGCTTATAAGCTTTCCCCACAATCACATGGTCCCTTATATGACATATGTATATTTTCCTCATTCCAAATATTCTAGGTTTTTATCTGTTTGGGACTGATTTGTTAAAAATCAAACATCCAAAAAAAGGCCTATTCATTTTTTGTTTCAATATTCTTTGAAAAATAAAATTGGCATAGTTTATCAGTAGGCGAGAAAATGCAGAAGAACACATTCCTGTTGCTTTCGATTATTACTCAGACATTTAAGATTTTAAGGGCGTAATGATGATGTGAGGATCAACTCTTTTTGAAGTATTCATGTAAAATATAAACAACATATATAAGTTATTAATATAAGCACGGTTGGCGCAATCAGGGACATGAAGTTATGACTAAGAGATTTAATTGAATATAGCCAAAATCTCTAGTTAATAAACTAGTCATTCAAAGTGGCTAGTTGAAAATAAATTGCTTTGTTATAATTTTTATCCACGCATTTACATATATATTTGAAGATATAAAATGTCCTTTTGAAAGAAAATGCCAGCAACCTGCATATTTTTGTCACTCAAACTGATCACAAATAAGTTTTAAATAGAGTTAAAGAAGTACTGGATCATTTTGAGGACATATTACTACTTTCTTTTTACTTTTTCGTATATGTAGAATAGAAAAGAAAAAAAAAAAAAAAAAAAAAAATGGGCTGGGATAGCATGGTCGGTAGGGTGTTGGATTCGCATCCTTGGAGTTGCGAGTTCGAACCCCGCCGCCCGAAGACTCCCTGAGTGTGTGGTGGCTGAAGCGCGTAAATCTGTCGTGGTCATAAAGTCGTCCATATCGAGAGTAATACCACTGGGGGATTAGATCAGAAGTGATCGTTCTCTGATTCAGGTCTAAATTACGATCTATGGACGAGTGAATGAAATGCATGAATGAAGTCCGCCCCGTAAAAAGGGTTGTGACGCGTATGTAGCTAAGTCGTTTTCTTGGCTCTAGATGGCGCTACTGAAAAAAACAAAGTATAGTAGACTCCCGATTATCCGCGCCTGCCGCACAAAGTTTTCCCAAAAAGGTGCAGTTTTACAGTTATGCTTTTGTAATTACATAATACATTACAGTATTAAAACAGTACATATGTATTAATGTTTCTGTGTATCCCTGACGCCTCTCGTAAATACAAAGCACTTTTCTGTTTTTATGAACAAAATGGATTTTAGGTTCGTTTTGAGTGATATACTAAAATATTAAGCGTTAGTTAAACATTTCCTGCTGTTTATTTTACGTTTTATTGCACATAAAACGATTTTTCAAAGTTGTAATGACTGTTTTCCTTTTTGCTATACCTGTTTTTAGCTTTTTTCGGATTATCCGCGATTTTTGTTATCCGCGGCGGCCGCGCCACCCAATTCCGCGGATAATCGGGAGTGTACTGTACGTACCCTTGGCATTCTTAAAGTCCGTCGGCTTGTCTAGGACAAGAACCACTAGAAATAACAACAGAAAAAATATAATAATCAACAAATAATTCGAACTCGAGTTTTTGACGAATCTTCCACGTTTTAAACCTTCCTGAGTTCGAAAAATACATTTTTGTAAAATGTTCGTCCGTCCATCCATCTGTGACAAAAATATCCCAAAAACGATTCGAAATCGATGGTTGAAATTTGGTATATGGTATTTACACCAAATTTGTACTGTTCAATCAAATTTTGAGTAAAATCCGTTCAGAAAAAGTATGTCTGTCCTGCTTTTCGAATATGAATTAACACTGTAACTACAAAAAGGAGAGGGAGCAACATAAATAAAATTCGGTACACAAATTTAAGATCTGTAGTGTAGACATTTGCCAAATTCAACAAAGGATTGACCGTCTATTTGTTTGTACTTTCAGAAACATGTCCATGTAATAACTCAAAAATGGAAGGATTTAAATTAGGGATTGCAGTACCGGTATACCGGGATACCGAATACCGGTATTTTGAGCCATTTGTACAATTTTGTAATACCGGTATTCACAAGTTTAAATACCGGTTTTTCGGTATTTACTAGAAATTTTTAAAATTGTCTCCACTATATGTTCAGGTATCGCGAACATAGCAAAATAGTATACTTTTTTGTTTTTATGTTTCCCTAAAGGCGAAATTAATTAGCGAATTAATGGCTTAATTAATTGCTTAAATCTAAATTAGAGAAACATGGATTATCCCTGAAAGAAAATATTCTATCCATAACGACTGATGGAGCAATAATTATGAAAAAAGTTGGAAAGTTGATTGATGCAAATCAGCAGTTGTGCTATGCACATGGAATTCAATTAGGAGTAACAGATGTATTATACCAAAAAAATAAAGAACAGAAGAATCCAAATACTGTGGATATAGAAACTTCGGATTCCAACTTTGAAAAGAGTAAGCGTGAGAGTGATAATGACACTGAAGATGATGACAATGTAATTGTTGAAGAAGATATTGCTAATGAGGATGAAATATTAACCTATCAAGAATTGCTTCCTATAATTTATAAAGTTAGAAAAATTGTTAAGATTTTTAATGTTCCCCTATAAAAAGGATATAGAACTGAAATATATACTAACTGAAAATAAAACAGAATATATGTTAATATTAGATTCTAAAATACGTTGGAACAGTTTACTCCTAATGATGGAACGATTTTTGAAACTGAGAAATCCAATCCAAAACGCAATAATCGACTTAAATCTGTAAATTAATTTTTCAGATAGTGAATTCAACTTAATATCCAGAACTATATCAGCTCTACTTCCAATAAAACTGACTATTGACATTATATCGGAGAGATTCTAATTTATTAACAGCTAATGCAACAATAAATTTCATGTTGCCGTCACTGAAAGAACAGCACACTTCACTATCTGAAGAATTATATATTACATTGAAAAATCGCACAGAAGAAAGGCATACCGAAATAAAAAAATGTCTTATGGTATTTACATAATTATAAGGATTTTAAAAATGAAAATGAAAAAGAAGAAAAGAAAATAACCAATTCAAATCTGATTAAGTTTAGAATAAATTTTCTTAAAATTTTTTACCCACAAACCTATCCACATTCAGAAGAATTCGGTTCAATTATCGAAGATTGTGATGTCACTACTGTCGATAGTGAAAAGGAATTGTGTCTTGAACAAAAATTAGAATTAGCGATAAATAAAAAAAAATTTCAACGAACCAAAATACAATACAGAAATCAGCATATCCAATATATCCAAAACTATCCGACGGGAAATCAATTTATTTGAAGATGAGGGATTTAGAGGTAAATACTTGTATTGTCTGTGTGCTTGTATTAATACTTGTAAAAAGTATATCGCGCATTGCTAATAGTACCACCAACTAGCGTACATGCCGAAAGAGCGTTTTCGACAATTGGTAATTTTTACACAAAATTACTTTTCAGGCTTAATGACAGTACAATTGATGCATTATGTTTCTTAAGATCACATTGCAAAAATTTGTAATAGTACCACATACTGAATAGTGATATTTACACTTTTTTTGTGATTTAAATAAATAAGATGTTTCTTAACTTTTTTGTGATTATACACTGTTATAATTTATAAATTACAAATTATGTTTTGTGATATTTACACTCTCTATCAAAACTGGCAAATAAAACAAAGAAACACCTGTGTTTTCTTTCTTTTTCTAAAATTTCTAATACCGGTATTAAATCCGGTATCCCGGTATTAAAATTTAAAAAATACCGAATACCGGTATTGAAATTTTGGTCCGGTATTGCAATCCCTAATTTAAATATATCAAATGGGTATGAAATTGTGCAATTACAAATGTATTTTTTTCATTAAATTTTTGTTCCAGTCAGTTGAGGAAAACGCATCTAATATACAAAGTTAGTTTTTGGATACTATTAATTGCATGCCAGAGATTAATCGCCTAAAAACTCGCCAGGGATCACATGGTAAATTCAGTAACGATGTCAAATGCGTGCCAAAGTTAATATTTAGTAATTATTGTAAGTAATTAATTGTAATTCATATTATTAGGCGTTCTCTGAGATAGCTCCTTTATTAGAGAGTATACTACAAAATAAAATTTTCATTATGAATGTGTTTCACTTCCTTTCATTTTATAATTAAATTAAACAAATAAAGCATGTGATAAAATGAAGTTATTGAAATTGCTGCGGAATTGAATTATTGTGTTTGCATACATACAAGCGGGAAGACGGGAAGATTGATAAATTTCTACAAAATTTGTTATCTAGAATTCGGCTCCAAAATTCATCGTTAAGCTTATTGGTTTCAGATTTAATATGTTTATAAATTGATTAATAAGACAGGCGCAATTCTGAAATAGAAAATAAATACAGACAGACATGATTCAAAATAGATAAAAAAATAATACAGACATAATTCCAAAAGTGATCATAAATAAATCTGATTCATAATTGAAAATAAATTATGTGTTTTCCTGATAAATATAGTCTAAGACAGAAAATAAATAATTCAGAGAGACATATTTCCAAAATAGTTTATACAAATGTGTATCTAAAATAGATTATAAGTAATGCAGACACATAATTCAAAACAGATAACAAATAATCCAGACGGACATAATTAAAAAAATTGATAGTCATATTTCGGGAAATCCAAAAGTTAGCTATTTATCAAAATCTCGAAATCGAATTTTTTGATGGTTATAGTGCTTTATCTTTTTATACTCTGCATGAGAGAAATTTTAAAAAAATATTTTTCAAGTGAAATAGAATTTGTTGTTATTTAATTTTGAGATTTAGAAAACATTTTATTTTAGATTCCATTATAAACATCTGAAGAATAGTTACTTAAATTAAATCAGTTAAATTTGAATTGAAACTCGCTTTTACACAATTTGTAACTCAGAAAACTGTCTGTTTTAATAAATAAATAATTTATTTAGCTGTATTAAATTTATGTCTATACTATACTTTTCTGCTATTACTCGCATTTTGAACTTTTCAATTATCTCTAAGTAATAATTTTGATTGATTGTTACAAATTTCCATTGAGTTGCCTATTCTAAAGAGCGTTTTATTAAATGAAAGATCAAAAGTTGAAAGATAGATTAGAATTTCTAAATTATTTCAGATAATCAGCGTATTATTAAGAAATTAATTTCAATTCATTTGAAGCCTTAATAACATTATTAAATTTATATATCAAATCAATTAATTGTAATTAAGAATGATATTTCTTGAATTTAGAGAAAATTTAATTTGCACGGTATCTTCGACAAAAAATGAAATGAATAAAAGTACATTTTCAAAAAATATATGTTCCAAATCGCATCAATTAAATCTACAAATTTTTAATACTCTCCGAATTCCTTTATTAACTCTTCATTAGAATTTCTACTGATTAATTAAATAAGTAATGATGAATTAGCACAAAATAATACAAGATGGTATTTTATGATTATATGCTGGAAATTTCGAAAATAATTAATTTTATAAATTAGAAATAGTGAATTACTGTGTTCGTCGTTTTAAGAAACATGATTGTTCTTCAGTAACAGTGCAACATCTAATTCATGCTAGAAAATTTTTCTCGAAGTTAGTTTCACTTTTCATTTATCGTCTGCATTTTTAATAACAGAAACTGATATTAAATTCATATTTTAAGATAATAAAGTAGCAAACTGAATTATTTTATTAATGCGCGTGAGGAAAATCAATTTGTTGAAGGACTTAGTAATTGTTAAAGATTAGCAGTTGTAAACTTATATAGTATTGCAAATTTTGGCAAAACTTTTTCATAAATATTATTTTCTAAATATTTTAACTGTTGTCTGTGTGCTTTAAATTAATATATTTAATTAATAGAGTATTAATCATGTTTCCCAATGAATTCGCTATTCGTGGTTTGATGAAGAAGTTAAAATATTCTAGCATATTTCGTCCTTCTAATTTTTCAAATTATATATATATATATATATATATATATATATATATATATATATATATATATATATATATATATAAGTAACCAATCTAAAGTAAGAAAAAGTTTGAAAACGAAACTAAAATGAAAACGAAACAAAACAGTTTCGAAATCGCAACTAAAATTTATTACCTATTTAAACTAAAACCAAAAAGGAACTTCATAGTATTTAGAGAGCGCAATTGCAGCTACTTCTAAAACACAGATGAATTGATACAAAAGTATTAGAATCAAGTTAATAGGAAAAACAAAAACCAAATAAAAATTAAACCAAAAAAATTATTAAAAATATTAAAAAAGAATCCGGCCTGAAGACTTTTTCAAGGGTCACCCTCAGGCAGGGATTCAAATAAAGGGATTTTTTCTGTGAGGACATACAGACATTAAGTCTAATAATGATTCCTCGTGACCCGAAAATCCCCCGAAATTATGCTCAAGAGATATACCATTTTAACAGAAAGGAAATACAAAATAACAAATTAGAAAAAAACCACAAAGTAAAAATACAATAAAAACAATAACAATAAAAACAAAAACAGCATTAAAATTAAAATTAAAATTAAAAACGAAAAGGCCAAGACATACCATCCAACAGTGAACGAAACTTTAAACAATCGATTGTGATTTCCTGTTTTTGAAAGTTAACGGTAAATTATGTAAACAGATGTAGGCACCCAGCGCCATCTATTGAGTGAACCAATATGCAAGTAAATTTCTATTTTTATTTAAGCCAAAAGATTAATCCCAAACCATACCTTGTTTAATTAAAAAATTGACATTACAGTAATTTCTAGGAAAATCATTTTTAATTAAATTTTTAAGGAGGATATTTGATGCTTCAATATAAGAATTTTTATTATTGCAAACCCTTTTGATCCTATTAACTTGTGAGAAAATAAGATTTTTGAAAATTTTAGAGTTTAGATTGGAATGGTAGTTACATAGTTTTGTTATTTTAAAGTTGAAATCATCCCTTTTATCGTATATACCAACTATTGTTTTATCATTAGCAATTTCGATTTTTAAATCCAGAAAGGTAGCCTCAAGTTGATTTATATTTGTATCTTTTAGAATTAAATCTTTTGGATAGCAATTAGTAATAATATTAGTATTGTCGAAGTTAATCAAAAGTAGGTCATCAATATATCTCCACCCGTTTATTAAATTATATTTAATTATTTTTTTCTCATAGTAATGCAGGAAAATATTAGCTAAAGCACTTGAGAAAGCTGTCCCCATTGGAATGCCCTTGACTTGTTTATAAAAATTAATACCATTAAACACGTAATTTTCAGTAATATTAAAATTACATAACTCAAGCCAGTTATTTTTAGAAATGATATTTTCATTTAAATATTCGTCATATATAAAAGTGCAGACCTTTATTAATTTTTCATGAGGTAGATTAGTGTATAAATTTTCGAAATCAAAAGTATTAAGTTTATTAATGTTGTTATCTTTAAGAAAATCCAATACTTCTTTGTTACTAGAAATAATAAAGTTGTCTTCATTTTTTATTTTGTCCAGGATAATTTTTAAGTATTTAAAGAAATGTTTACCCGTATAGTAATTATAACTACCAGTGCTACAGGTTACGAATCTGAATTTTAATGGATTTTTATGAAATTTAACTGTTGGGAATAAATAAGGATAGTTAAGAGAGCAAGTCTTAGTTTTGGTTTTTTTTGCGAAAGCTAGCATTCTTTTATCTAATTCCTTTTTCCCGGTGTTCTTTAACATATAAGTTGCATTAGAGTTATATTCATTAATTAAAAGTTCTTTATAATAATATTTACAAATTAAACAGAAATTATTTGCTGATTTATCTATTACTGTAATAACAAATTTTTCTTTTAAATTTTTTATTTCATTTTTTAATGTTTTAAAGATAACTTTTCTAAAAGATTTAAAAGAGGTAAAGGGAAAGGAGGCAATTTTCAAATTATATTTGAGGAATTTCAAAATTACTGTAATCTGGAACACAATAGTGAAAACATTCACAGAATTAGGAAATACATTTTTGGTCTTAGAAATAATAAAATGAAATGGTTTTTAAATAATAAATTCGGGGAATTAGAGTTTAAAAATTCGTACACTAAATGTATTATTCTAGATCTTATTAAATGTAAACTTAACATTGGAAAAAACGATTTACTTTTTAATAATAAAAATAATGTTTACAAAGAATACTGTGTGATTAAATTCTTGGATATTTACTTCGAATATCTTAAATTACCCAAAATTATACATAATAATAATATATTTTTTCCTCTTGCAGATAAAACTAATGTATCAATAGCGTTTAGTTACACTTCAACTTTAAAGAAAAAAATTTGTAATTATAATTACTATAGCAAAAATTTAGATAAAATAAATAAAACAGATTGTTACTGTAACAAGGAAAAATATAAAGATTTTATAGATATTGATAAAGGTCATATTATTACAGGTAATTTAAAAATTATTGAATCCAACTCTTTAAGAGATTTGATGGGAAGAGGAACAAAATTTAGATTAAGAGAAAAAATAAACCATAACAAAATTTTGATTTCTATTGGTAATGATTTGGATGTTTTTATTGCCAAATTATCTAGAAAATACCACTGGCCTGCGGAAGGTTTCGGGGAATGGAAAGTGAGAATTTTAAAGGAAATTAAAATAAAATTGAATACTGATTTTGACAGATCTAAAGAACGTGGGATTTATTTTAGTAAAACATTAAAAAATGAAATAAAAAATTTAAAAGAAAAATTTGTTATTACAGTAATAGATAAATCAGCAAAAAATTTCTGTTTAATTTGTAAATATTATTATAAAGAACTTTTAATTAATGAATATAACTCTAATGCAACTTATATGTTAAAGAACACCGGGAAAAAGGAATTAGATAAAAGAATGCTAGCTTTCGCAAAAAAAACCAAAACTAAGACTTGCTCTCTTAACTATCCTTATTTATTCCCAACAGTTAAATTTCATAAAAATCCATTAAAATTCAGATTCGTAACCTGTAGCACTGGTAGTTATAATTACTATACGGGTAAACATTTCTTTAAATACTTAAAAATTATCCTGGACAAAATAAAAAATGAAGACAACTTTATTATTTCTAGTAACAAAGAAGTATTGGATTTTCTTAAAGATAACAACATTAATAAACTTAATACTTTTGATTTCGAAAATTTATACACTAATCTACCTCATGAAAAATTAATAAAGGTCTGCACTTTTATATATGACGAATATTTAAATGAAAATATCATTTCTAAAAATAACTGGCTTGAGTTATGTAATTTTAATATTACTGAAAATTACGTGTTTAATGGTATTAATTTTTATAAACAAGTCAAGGGCATTCCAATGGGGACAGATTTCTCAAGTGCTTTAGCTAATATTTTCCTGCATTACTATGAGAAAAAAATAATTAAATATAATTTAATAAACGGGTGGAGATATATTGATGACCTACTTTTGATTAACTTCGACAATACTAATATTATTACTAATTGCTATCCAAAAGATTTAATTCTAAAAGATACAAATATAAATCAACTTGAGGCTACCTTTCTAGATTTAAAAATCGAAATTGCTAATGATAAAACAATAGTTGGTATATACGATAAAAGGGATGATTTCAACTTTAAAATAACAAAACTATGTAACTACCATTCCAATCTAAACTCTAAAATTTTCAAAAATCTTATTTTCTCACAAGTTAATAGGATCAAAAGGGTTTGCAATAATAAAAATTCTTATATTGAAGCATCAAATATCCTCCTTAAAAATTTAATTAAAAATGATTTTCCTAGAAATTACTGTAATGTCAATTTTTTAATTAAACAAGGTATGGTTTGGGATTAATCTTTTGGCTTAAATAAAAATAGAAATTTACTTGCATATTGGTTCACTCAATAGATGGCGCTGGGTGCCTACATCTGTTTACATAATTTACCGTTAACTTTCAAAAACAGGAAATCACAATCGATTGTTTAAAGTTTCGTTCACTGTTGGATGGTATGTCTTGGCCTTTTCGTTTTTAATTTTAATTTTAATTTTAATGCTGTTTTTGTTTTTATTGTTATTGTTTTTATTGTATTTTTACTTTGTGGTTTTTTTCTAATTTGTTATTTTGTATTTCCTTTCTGTTAAAATGGTATATCTCTTGAGCATAATTTCGGGGGATTTTCGGGTCACGAGGAATCATTATTAGACTTAATGTCTGTATGTCCTCACAGAAAAAATCCCTTTATTTGAATCCCTGCCTGAGGGTGACCCTTGAAAAAGTCTTCAGGCCGGATTCTTTTTTAATATTTTTAATAATTTTTTTGGTTTAATTTTTATTTGGTTTTTGTTTTTCCTATTAACTTGATTCTAATACTTTATATATATATATATATATATATATATATATATATATATATATATATATATATATATATATATATATATATATATATATATATATATATATATATATATATATTGATAGAGAGATAGAAGAGATAGAAACAATAATTTAAAATTGCAAATAAATATATAAATGGAATTTGGAGCTGATATCTTCAGATCTATTCTCTTTCAGATTCAGAAATGAAATCTGTCTATTTGTGCGAATACAGATACATTAATTAAAAACATAATAAGCTAGATATAAGAAATTCATCATGTGGCTTTAAATCAAAGTTTGTCATTATTTACATTATTTAGTGCAAAGTGCTTTGCTATGTGAATATGACAGCTCAAAAATTTAAGAAAATACAAAGATGAAAATCAGTATGATATAGACAGCAGACTGATAGATCAAATTTTGGATTAAATTTGTCAATTGTTTGACTGCCGTGTGTTGTGACAGCAAGGAAATAATTAGCTAGACAAATGAAATTTAAATATGTGGTTTAATTCTAGAATTACAGATATATATCAAAATTTAGACGCAAAATATTTTTTAATTTTTTTTTCTAGATTCTCATTAATATGCTGCGAAAACAAAAATCATTATATGGCACAATAGAAAATTTGAAACAAGGGCTCTCCATCTGATTATATATGCTTCATATTTTGGAATGGAATATTATCATTATGTGACTGACTCATTGTCTTTTCAGTTAAAATTATCATCTAAAATAAAACATTATCCCATTAAATAATCTTAATTTATTAAATTTTTTTTATAATTTGCAGCCCCAAAATATTTTTTATAACATTTTACGAATAAAATAAAATAATAACTAATGTAAAATATAGTTAAAATGACATGGTAATTTTTTAAAAAAAATAAATGTCTCCCTTGAGTTTTATAAAATAGCTTTAGCTGGATTATTTATGAATCATTTAAATAAAAAATTCAATTTTATCTCAGAGCGCAGAAAACCTACCCTCCTTTTTTTCCGTTTCAGTGAATTTCAATAATGGCATAACTGGATTCACTAAAATATGAATACCTTAATCTAAACTTTCAATAGAAAAATAGCAACAAATTCATTACTGAAAGTGAACATTACGTCCGAGCCCATAAATTCTCAGCGAAGCATGGCAATTTCACATATAACCCACCTTTCGTGTTTAGAGATAATCGTGCCGTTGCCATAATCTAATTCACAAATGATAAAAAGAAAACAACCGACTACAATTGGGAAATAACCCAAGGAATAAATTTCCCAAAACTCGTGTTTTCAACCAAATCTGTCGATAACTCTTGCAATCACCAGCACCAAGCTCTGAAGACTCAACTACCATCAATTGGCCTGGTTGCAAACCGTGCCAACCTTGTTCATCCAGAAGAACAAAAAAATGGCGGGAAAATAAAAAAAGAACAAAGAATAGAATATTTTTTAGATAAATGACTGGGAGGCTTTTAGAGAAAATTACTAGACGGTGGACTACAGCTAGACCGGCATGCATTTTTCAGAAATTCCCTTTCGTTCTTGTCTTGGATTCCTTCCAAAGCTATCCAGGAATGACAAATCATGTGCGTGACAAGCTCGAGATGGAACGTTCTTGTGACAAAGTGGGTTCTGGAATGGGTCCGTTTCTATCTGGCCACTCGTTATCAGTCGGCTTTGTGTTTCTTCTCGTGAATTAAGATCTAAAATTAGATCTAGGTTCTTGCAGATTTTTCCATTCTAAGAAATATCTTCACTTATTCATTTGATTTGGACGACAGAGATTTGATTATATGTGAGATAATTTGATTTGGACCAGGAAATCAAAAATTAATAAAACATAAAAATGTTGAAAAAAATAATTAGAGTCTATTTTTAGGTCAATTTGACTTTCGATTATTTAGCCTATAATATTTTATCAACCTTTATTTCATATTGAACTGTTATAACGTCTTTTGAGTTTGATTGTAAAATTGTAAAATATAATGTATTATTTGTAATATATTGTAAATATATTACAAATATTATATTTACAATACATTTATATACAATAATTATATACAATAATTTATTTACAATTATTATATTTACAATATATTATATTTATATTGTAAAATAT
The DNA here is from genome assembly GCF_947563725.1 of Argiope bruennichi. Lineage (NCBI taxonomy): Eukaryota > Metazoa > Arthropoda > Arachnida > Araneae > Araneidae > Argiope > Argiope bruennichi. Next base: position 38,311,542 of record NC_079156.1, read on the forward strand.
AAATATTCTTGCATGATAACTTGAAATTGACGATAAAATATTATTTTTTTATTTTTTCGTAACTGACATATTTTTGCTACAAATTTTGCCTTTCATTTATTTATCTTCATTTACTAAATGAATGATCTGTTTCTAATTTGAATTTATTTTGCTTAATTCAAATTAATTAACTATATATTTATAAATAATAACTTTTATTTTTTTTTAGGTAAGTTCATATTCTTCATCTACAAAAATATGCAAGTAAAAATCGTGCAATCAACTGTGAAATGAAACTTTAAGCATTCGTAAGTAATATTATTAGTGTTAATATTAGTAATAATAAGTAAACTTTATATAGCACCAAAACATGATTATTTAGAATTATAGATATGATTAAAAAGCAAACAATACTAAATACATATTGTTAATATCAATAGACTGAAACTAAAACTTTCGTGGGATTTTACCCCTTAAAGGGGGTATACGGAGTGAGTAAGATGGGCACATTTCCAGAGATTTTGTTACGTCTTCAATTTTGTCTCATTAAATGCGTTCTCTCTCAGTTTTTTTTCCTGCTTATTATTTTGAACCGTACCGTATTATTACAATTCGAAATTTGTGTATTTGCCGTTAATATGGGTAATTCAGTATTCTGGATTTTCCGTGGTTGCTAAGCCACTTAAATCCGCTGATAATTGGCTTACTATATGCTTTAAAAAAATGTAAACAACCCCACCACCTTTCGCTTCACTTTGTTTCAGAGAAATCAATGCTTCCTACAACATGCGCAAAAGCTCAAAGGGTTTTTGAATTTGAGACAAAAGGGTGTTCATTTCTTTTAAGTATACCCCAAAGTTAAGCACAGAAACCTCTATCCTGGTTGAAAATTCGGAAAAGTCAAGAGAATGTTCGCACCATTTGTAAGAACTTTTAAACAATCAATCAAAAAAAATTCTAAAGAATTAATAAAAAACAATTGCTTTACTCTTAAAAATTGAAAATTAAAAAAATAAAAGTATTTAACTAAAAATAAAAATATGCAAGAAATACTGTCTAATTTTTATTGAAATAGAATAACTACACATCTGCTTTTTTTGTGTACTACACATCTATTTTATTACCTACACATCTGCTTTTTTTAAATCTCTTTAATAACATGGAAAGTAATATATTTTTAAAAGAATACCAAGCCCACTTTCCTAATGTAAATCAGAAATATCCAAGCTACTCTCCTTGCTAAAACAGCATTGCGTCCTATATTCTCGAGATATAGATATATGAACCAAACGACATGCAATAATCAATTTAAAGTAAGAAATGGGTTTACAAATTCCTGAACTTTAAGACTTTTATAACATTAACATAAATTACCAGGTGTTGTTAATGACATGACGAATATCCGACAACCATGTCATTAAAATCACTAAAGTTTTGAAAACGATAAAAAATTAATATTCTTTTACCTTTGTGTTAATGATATCTGGTGAATTATAGACGATAAAAAAACGAAATAAATAATTGAGAATGAAGGTCTAAAAAATGAGAAAAAAAATGAAATTAGAAATTTCGCTATAAATGACAGAATAAAATAAAATTATTTAATTTTTATGATTCTAATATGGTGTTGCTAGATCAATGAAAGTGAACTAAATCGAAAGCACAAAACTCGGAAAACGAAGTTAAAAAATAATTTTATTTTATTGTTGACGATATTTTATTTAAAAAATGACGTTAAAAATAATAATGATGTATCACGTCTTATTTAGAATAATGATATTATTTTGTGAATTACAGTTGATGAAAATGGAAAGAAGAAGAAAATATAGATGCTATAAAAAAAGCAGAGAATGGAATTAGAGAGTTTATTGCAAATGATGATATTAAAATTTAACTTATATAATTATAATTTTTATAATTCTTGTACATTATTGCTCATGAACGATTAAATTGAACTAGATTAAAAGCCCAATAACATAAAATAAAACTATGAAAACGATGTAAAAAATAATAATGATTTTAAATGTTTATTTTTCTTTCCGATAATGATGCCATCTTGTAAATTACAGGCGATAAAAATGGAAAATATAGACTCTGTAAAAAACATTGAGAATGGAATTAGAATGTATTGCAAAAGATGTTATTAGAATTTAAATTATATAAAATAATTTTCGTTATTCTTGATTTCCAAATTTGATTTTTTGCCAAATTAATGGAAAAGTGAAACTTATGCCGCGAATCAGAAATTGTAATCTTTGAGCTCATAAGTAAAAGAATGAATTAAAAATCAATTAGTAAATACATTTTGATCCTTCTTGTTTTAAATCAAAGATAAATATTTGAATAACCACCTCACAAATATTTAAAAGATAACAGAATTAGAATGTTGGATTCAAGAATTTTAATTTAATTTTTCCAAGGAAAGAGGTTCACTTTTAAAAGTTTCTTAACATTCAATAAGTAATGTAATTAATTACATTCAGTAAGTAAGTTTAAACTTTTCTTTATAAACACAATTGTTAATTTTCTTTGATGCTCAAGATTTTACCTCGATAATTAGAAGTGATATTACTGGTATAGAGGACAGAGAGGGGATTTTGCCAATCTAAGAGAGTTTCGTAAAAGTAGTTTTGCTTGTGATTCTTTACTGAACAATTTTCAGTATTTATTTAGTGCAACCATTAAGTGCAAAGTAAGAGCAATTCAGTTTTTGTTCAACTAGTTTACCTTTTTCAGAATGACTGATTTCCTAAAAAGTGTCTTAGCGAGTTATTATCCTCAGGCCCGTGTAATACCGTGGGGCCTTTTGCATCGTTGTTTTTTGGGTTCTTTTAAACTGTAAATTCATTTTTCGACTATTTTGTATTTTTAAAAAATTACTTGTAATTTTTTTAAGTAGTTTTCTGCTTCCTTCTTCTTTAAATAAACGACGTAGTTTTTGACTGCCCGTTTGGGCCTTTTTTTAATGATATAAATGACTATGGAATACCCCTTTTAAATATGTCACATATAATTTCGAATCATCTATGAAATTTACAAAATATGCATTAAGTAAAAAAATTTTTACTTTCTCGTAGACGTAGTATAGAGAATGAATTGTAATCGTTTAAAAATTCGAATTCGAAATTTTGACAAATCTCCCATTCTAGAAAAACGCATTTTTATCAGATGTCCATCTGTCTGTGATAAAGATAATTCAAAAGTACTTTGAAATTTGTAGATTTCTATAAAATTTTGAGAAAAGTCCGTTCAGAGGACGTCTATCTGTCTGGCTGTTCGAATATAAGTTAACATGACTGGCAAAAAACGAAAAAACCTAGATATAGTAAATTTGGTGCGCAGAATTAACATCTATAGTCTAGACATCTATAGAAATCCAACAAGGAATTGATTGTTTTTCGATCTGTACTTTTAGAAATATGTAAGATCGATTACCCCAAAACGGAATTATTTAAATATATCAAATTTGGCATGGTATTTGGCAGATTGGCTTTTGGCATGGTATTTTGGGACTACAAGTGTAGTTTTGTGCCAATTTTTTGTTTCAGTTGGGTAGGAAAAACATATCTAAAGCACAAATTCGGTTTTAAGATACTATTAACCTTATGCGATGGAGAAATGCGTCAAAAAACCTGCCAAAATCGTATGATTTGCTGAAGGAAAAATGCTACATTCATGCCAAAGGTTAATATTTCGTAACTATAGCACACCAATGCTATGCAAGGCTTTCTCATGATAACACCTTTATTACAGAGCATGCGAGAAAGTTTTAGGGTGGCCAATCCCGCTGATTTTATACCGAGTAAAATCGCGCACCAGTTTCTATGCTGCTCGGAATACCTTACTCAGAATTTATACATTCAACAGGTTTTATTTCAATTAAAAATTGATAAATGGTCTCATAAAATAGTTTATTCTAAAGGAAAATACCAACAATATTTACATATGCCAGCTGTTTTTATTGCTTTGAAAAATAATTTTATCTTAAACATTAGAAATTGTATAGAAAATGATTTCTTTCTAAATGCGATAATGCTCTATTAAAGCGGGAAATTAGAAGGTGAGAAGATTCCATTTAATATATATTACCTTCTACCATGTATCTTCTAAAACATTTCATGTATGTAGATGATACAATAGCATTCCCATGCTTTTTACTATTGAAAATAACTACTACTGGAATTACTCCAATTTCCCCTACTGCAAAAAAAAAAAAAAAAAAAAAAAATCATCGAAAACAACACAAAATATTAATTAAAAATTTTCTGCATTAAATTTTAAAATTCGAGTTTTGAGGCACATTGAGTCACTATTACGAGTATCTATGTGCTTGTAAGATATTTGTTTGGATACTATGGGTATATACTTAAGCAAATATACACACACTTATTTTTAAAATTACAGATAATTCCCAAAATGTACATGTTCCATAGTACTTTGCAGTGTTTAGTATTTATGAAATCATACTTTATTGATTCATTTTTTTCTTGCCATTAAATCGAATATGAAAATAAAATTGACAGTCATTTACCAGAATTTCCGATACTGCAAAAATAAATAAATAAATAAAAATCAGCGACAATAATACAAAATATTAATTAAAAACTTTCTGCACAAAATTTTAAAATTCGAGTTTTGAGGCACATTGAGTCACTATTACGAGTATCTATGTACCTGTAAGTATGATGTATTTGTTTGGATACTCTAGGTATACACTCAAGAAAATATACACACAATTATTTTTAAAATTACAGATGGTTCCCAAAATGTACATGCTCCATAGTGCTTTGCAATGTTTTGTATTTATGAAATCCTACTTTATTGATGCATTTTTTTCTTGCCATTAAATCGAATATGAACATAAAATTGGCAGTCCTTTACCCCAATTTCCCATACTGCAAAAAAAAAAAAAAAAAAAAAAAAAATTAATTAAAAAATTTCTGCATTAAATTTTAAAATTCGAGTTTTGAGGCACATTGAGTCACTATTACGAGTATCTATGTACCTGTAAGTATGATGTATTTGTTTGGATACCCTAGGTATACACTCAAGAAAATATACACACAATTATTTTTAAAATTACAGATGGTTCCCAAAATGTACATGCTCCATAGTGCTTTGCAATGTTTTGTATTTATGAAATCCTACTTTATTGATGCATTTTTTTCTTGCCATTAAATCGAACATGAAAATAAAATTGGCAGTCCTTTACCCGAATTTCCCATACTGCAAAAAAAAAAAAAAAAAAAAAAAAAAAATATTAATTAAAAAATTTCTGCATTAAATTTTAAAATTCGAGCTTTGAGGCACATTGAGTCCCTATTACGAGTATCTATGTGCCTGTAAGTATGATGTATGTTTAGATACTATAGTTATACACTCAAACAAACATACACTGACTTAAAATTACAGATAATTCCCAAAATGTACAAGTACCTTAGAGCTTTACAATGCTTTATATTTATAGAATTATACTTTATCGATTCAACTTTTTTTCTTACCATTAGATCGAACATGAAAACTGACAGTCCTTTAAGGTTATTATGCAGAGCTCCTTAAGATGTTGGTTTAGAGCCTCTACTTCCGAAAATTAAAAAGGGACTTGATAGTAGAGAGAGGGCTTTTGAATACATTTCAAAGCTGTATCCGCCAGAAACTGTCAAAACAATTTGAACTTGATAGAAAGAGATAAAACTTGCCCTCGGGTATTTTGGATAAAAGCAAACAAAGTATTTTAAGAGAGGAGATATTTAGATAAATGACGGGCTTCGGTGGAATGTATTAGCATTATTTAATTTTGAACTTTTTTTTTATTCACAGAAGGTAGCATTCTAGTTGGGTTTTACTATCGGCAATCAACTGTTTAAATCTGCATATAAAAAAAAATATGTAGATTTCTGGTTTGTATTGAATTAATAGATGCAACTCACAAATATTAATTAAGAAAATTTGGAATATTTCTTAAATCTTAAAAATAAAACCTTAAATAATAATCTTAAAATAAATGGCAATACTATAAGAACCTCCAATATTTACTTAGATAATTTAAAATTATTTGACATTTTATTAATGTTATGTCACTTACTTATATGAATTTTAGACATAGAATTTTTTATGGCTTTTTTTCTGTTAATGGTATTTAATAAGAATATATTTTTAGACATACTAATTATGATTTCTTCACTGAATCCTTCCTTTAAAAATGATATACATTATAATTATATATTTAAAATGCCTGTTTTTTTTTTTTTTTTTTTGCTTTAATCAATTATAATCTATTTTGACACTACAATAGGATTTCCATAGTTTGAGATACCAATAGAAAAGCTCCTACTTATAAAGAGCGTACTATTACATACTCTGGGATAGAAGCAATTATCAACATTTTCACGAAATACTTCAGATGATTATGTAGTTTTTGTTTAATATTTTATTAAGTCTATCATTGGATGAAATTTTATAGGATTTGCAGAGCTTAGATAATTTAGATCCCTAATATGTGGAAATATTGCACCAGACTTGATGTATTAATTTAGCATAGTGTTTTTCTATTGGAAACATCTGGATGCAAGGTTTCTTTATAGGCACACGTGTGGATTGTATCACTGGAACTCTAATGTTTATCACTTCGCATTTAATATCTTACTAACAAATAGATTACTCCAATAGCGTTAGCTTATGTGAAATCACAATTCATATTTATAAACAAAATGATTTTCCTTTATTTATATGTATTTTTCACATTTTGTTGTAAACGATTTGCCCGCTTTCAACTCTTTAGGATTTTTAAAGACTGTTAACTTTACAAACGCAAAAATTTATCAAATATTAATTAATTAGAAACTCGCTGAACGTTTGCTCATTTTCTGCAATAACTTCAAAGAAAATTATTTTACGACAACACTTTAATACTATCTTAAAATTTGAAATTTTACCTTTTCGGTTATAACCAAACTCCTTTTTTTGCACTTAAAAACTTTTTTAAAATTTTTTGACGCAGATGATTTTTATATACAGTAACAGTAAGAGTTTGATCTATTTTTATCACTATTTTTTGAA